>NC_091118.1:125774240-126429240 GCF_040183065.1 Periplaneta americana | reverse complement strand
GCACTAATAAAATTGAAGGTACATTGTTTTTTTGAGTACCCTTTAGTCTAAAATGAATGCACATAATTAATATAATTATGAAAATACAGTCTTTCAAAGTCTTTCAAAACCTGATTCTTCATGAAGATGTTCACCATGTTCGTTATTTTCAGTAGAAGATCCTATATCATTGCTGAGGCAGAAACATAGAACCCCACGTCATCCAGTTCTTCCCAACTATCTTCAAATCTCACTAGAGATTTATAATCTCGAATTGTCCAATTTTCTCCTACAGTTTTAACGGAACCCTCTGTTTCATAAAAAAAACCTATATTCATTAGGAGTAATTATCTCGGCTTTCTTACTTATTTATTTTACTAGGTTATTTTACGACGCTTTATCAACATCTTAGGTTATTTAGCATCTGAATGAGATGAAGGTGATAATGCCGGTGAAAAGAAAAGAATCCAGAGTCCAGCACCGAAAGTTACCAAACAATTGCTTATATTGCGTTGAGGGAAAACTCCGGAAAAAACCTCAACCAGGTATAACCTGTCCCGACCTGGCCGTTACTCCACAGGTGTGGACTCGGCTTTCTTGCGCAACGTTTTCTCTACGACTCCGAATTGCCCCGCACTGGAAAATGCATTACAACTTCGGAAATATGTGAGGGTGCCTTGCTTTGGACCAGAAAGGAAGGACGTGTACTATGTGCATGTTTTTGTTCTGCCCGCTGCGTCTGTCAAGAAAAGTCTTATGCAAGTAACATCCTGCTCAAAGCCGAGTGCTTCGAGAAATGACATTCTTCCTGATGCCACTTCATTTGCCCCTCTTCTAGACTGAGTCCCTGTCCATGTATGTAGGGAACTTTGTGGGAATGCTGCACAGTGAATTGGAAACGATTAGTTGTAGGAAGGTCCAGTTTTCCCCATTGTGTGTATACGGAAATGCATGTAGTTTAGAAGATAATATTATCTCAGAATAAGATATTTAATTCAGTTTATTGTAGTAACACAGCTGATGTATTTATCTTGTTTCCATTTCGCGATTCCTTTTTGTTTTTGTTCTCAGCCTTTTCCTGATCCTCTTTGATCTTTCTCTAACTATTGCATAACCATCCATTTTGCATAAAAGTAGTAGGCAACCGTTATTCATTACATCGTACACATCGCTGACAACTTAGGAAAAAATGCGGCATTTCGTTCAGGTCAACCAACGAAAGGAAAACAGTTGGGAATTTAGTACGATTTGAACCTATCAGTTTCCCGAACATAACACGATTTGATCCGACGCATCAGAAAGCGCATACAAAAAACACAGAATATAATACGAAATGATCCAGTTTTGTTATGATATATGACAGAAGATATGCTTATAAGTGCGAAATCGCATCAAACTAAATTTTGATGGAGGGGGGACTTAACACGTTTTGAAACGACACTCCTCATATTTTTTACTATATTGTTTTAGAATGTCGTAAACATGAATGTAACATAAATCATATGGACTAATAAAAGACATCAAACTCAGAATATAAATATTCCATCTGCCCTATTTCATGCATTAAGCAGAGATCAAGCACACAACTGCACTCAAATGGAACACATACTGGAACTCCAGTGTTAAAGGCTCTGTGACGAATAAATTGTTCTTTCCTAATGTGCAAGACAGACTATGTTACAGTCAGTTTTCACCCGACTTTTTTCACTCAATTTATGATCGGCCACGGAAAATTCGGTTCCTACTGTGAAAGATTTAGGATCAAAAGTGCAGAAGAATCTATGTGCATATGCAAAGATAGTCAGTCTGTTGAACATTTAGTTTTTCACTGTCCGGTTTTAGAAAGAAAAAGACAATTTTTAAGATATATCTCGGACTGCAATTTAAATTACTACACACCCCTTTACCATTTACTTAGGAAAAACTGTTGTTATAAACAATTCACAGAGTTCATACACAACATCTACGCAAGACTGTAGCTATTAAGTGTATTTAAATTATTGATAATATAAAATCCTATTACACTAATTGTCCCGCGCCGTGGCGTCGTGGTCTAAGGCATCCTGCCTAAGACTCGCGTTGCGGAATGCGCGCTGGTTCGAGTCCTCATGGGGGAAGAAATTTTCTCATGAAACTTCGGCCAGTGTTTGGGACCGGTGTCCACCCAGCATCGTGATGCACTTGGGGAGCTACAATAGGTAGCGAAATCCAGTTGCGAAAGCCAGCTATAACAGCTGGGGGGATCATTGTGCTAACCACACGATACCTCCATTCTGGTTGGATGATCGTCCACCTCTGCTTCGGCATGTGGACGTGAGGCCAGCAGCCGGCTGGTCGGTCTGGACCCTTCATGAGCTGTAAAGCCACGGATGATGATTACACTATCTAAAACAAGTTTTCTCCCTTTGGGACATAATAATAGTAATAACAATAATAACTATGTCTCTATTATGGATGTTAGTATTGTTCGATGTTTTATGACATATATATATATATATATATATATATATATATATATATATATATATATATATAGTTTGTAACCGTAAGTAATTTTGTTTTTATCTCTTTACTATTGCAAACCAAGCATCGAAAATTGTACCTAACTTATTTCTTCTCTTATCTTTTCTGCTACTGTTATCGCTTCAATGTTTCTAATTAAGGTATTTATGTATAATCAAACGTAACTGAATGTCATTTCTATATTCTTTCCTATTGTGTATTGTTACTACCTATATATTTGGTGTTTAATTTGTAACTAAGTCAATTTTGTGGATTATCTCTTTACTATTGTGTAGCCATCGAAACCTGAGTTGAAGGGTTGAACGATAAATATCCTGTCTCTTATTGTGTTAAAATTAATTTTAAGTTAAATTGCTTGAATTATCTTGAAACTTCTCTAAAATTATTTACATCTATGTGAAATACCACGCCTCATACTAAGTATAAATTATTATTAAAATATTTTATTAACTGTGTTAGTACTGAATTGTTGAAATATGGTAATATAGGCTGACGTAATATAAATACATTTATTATTTATTACTATTAATGGTAATACATATTTTAAGTAGACAATTGCACTGCGATAAATGTATTATATTCTGCATCACAAAAAGCTTTATCCCTCTGTTTATACCGCGCGTATATTTGAGTGGAAACAAACGGGATGTGATAGTTTATAGAATGAAATATGCAATGTAATAAATGTGCATTACTACTTTATAAAATATACATAGCAATATAGTGCGTAACTATCAAAGGACTATGTTAAATCACTGAAATTACTCGTATACTGGACCACAATGAATTACGCTTGGGTAGGCCTACTTCTTGAAAATAAAATCTTCTTCCTCCTCCTCCTCTCCCTCCTCCTCTTCTTCTTCTTCTTCTTCTTCTTCTTCTTCTTCTTCTTCTTCTCCTCCTCCTCCTCACAAACTTTCTACCTTATATTGTATGAAGGCATCAGAACCATAGTGGGCCAAGCGCCATTTATAAAACCGTAGGAAACAAGGGTTAAAATGAAGTTATCAACAGTAATCTCACTAGAGCTTTTGATTTGTCTAGAGAAAATCAAAACTCGAGTGGGATTTAATTGACTATTATACGATTAGAAGAAAGTATATAAAGATTAGAAGTAACGAAGTACTCCAATACAATAAAAAATTAATTTAGTTACGAAAATACAACTTGTCTTCAAATGTATTATTGTACCATCTCAACATTACACATATTACGCTAGATGGCAGTAGTGTGTTATAATTAGCTGTTTTCTTGTTATCAGTTGTACCAACTATGGAATCTTCTTTGAACTCTATGGACGGTTACTAGTCAAGAAGGCTTTGTTGATTCAGTTTCATTTTTATCAAAACATTTGCATTCCACTTCAACCATCCGGATCCCAGTAATCAACGTCACTTGACAGATGATTTTTAATAAATCTTAGTATTAAACAATCTCTGATACGTGACTATCCATAATATCATATAGCAGAAGCTATAACAAACAAAACCCAAATGATATAAACAAGTGTTAGAAAAGTTTTCAATTAGGAATGATGAAATAAATAAGGAACGTTTTAATTAACGATGATGAAATAAAAAATAAACATGACTAATTTTAAAAGAAACAATTATTGAAAGTACAATTTTCAAATTTGAATGTTTTAGTGGCTGGTGGTTCAGTTGATGTTATATAGGACGTGTGCGTAAAAGAAGTGAACTCGTTGATGTACATTGTGTATCCCTCAACTTATTCAGGATTTCCGAATGGTGCTCTTCATTTATTTGTAAATAGGGTTTCAGGGAAGATTCATAGCTATGACCAGTGATCTTTATTAATTCTTGTTCTTGAATGCCAGTGCGAGTCATATTTGAAACTGCTGTGTATCGACTAGAGTGGTTTGTAATTTTTTTTTTTTTTTTTGACGTCCAGACCAGTGCAGTTTGAAATTTTGGCAAACAAAGAAACAAATGCTATGGTAGTGATAAAAACAAACAAATTCTACGGAAGCGATAAAATTAAACAAATGCTAGGGACGCGATAATATTGTGCGATAACACTTTGTATCTTTAATTTAAACTTGATACACAGTTTGTATTTCATTGTTTATTTTATAATTCATAGTATTTTATTGTTCAATTCAAAACTCATACATAGGCCTACATGTAACTTTTATCGAGCTCAATTTGTTGTAATCTTTGTAACTCGTAACTTTATATGTAGGCCTAGGTATAAATTTTCTGGTCGAGTCGAAGAGAAGTCCTTAAGGCCTTAAATATGCCAGCTACAATATTATTATTATTATTATTATTATTATTATTATTATATTTTGGTACTCTCAGGTGAACCTATTTTGTAAGAAGTATATTTACAATACCTTTGTTCAATTTATTATTTAAATACTTTATTTTGTATAATGGTATTTATTTAATTTGATTTAAAAGTATTGTTGTGATCCGTTCAAACACAACATCGATAAGCGCGATAAAAAATGCAAAAGAAATGTTTAGTTTTAAAATGAGTGGTGAGTGTCCCTCCCGTATTTTTTATAATGTTTCCCGGAACCCTAATAACAACGATGGTAATGGTGATGATGAATTCTCAGAAGAATATGAAAAAATTACAAAAAAGTTAAAATATGCTCTTGCAAATTGATATTCTCTCCCAGATGTCTCATAATTTATGTGTGAATTCTGAAAACACTTCATCCATTGCTAACAACTCACAAAACCAGTGCATTTTGGAGCCTTGGAACCTAATTTAGGCTGCGGTGATTGTGAAGTCTGGGTAAGATCTTCTTTGCATCCTCAAAGACAGTGGGAATTAGATGAGCCAGAACGTTGCAGTGCGAGGCTTGTTTATTCTTACTGTTTGAGTTTCACTTGCAAAGCACACAACTTCAGATCTTGTTTGGAGACATTCCCATAGCACACCTCTACAGCGCCGCGTCTAGTTTGAGGGAATGACAATGTCTCCGCAGAATTATTAAAGAAATGTCTTAAACTCCTCACGTTCCTCTTCTCTCTCGCAGATTTATAACTCTGCGGCAAAATGAGCTTGGCCTCGGTTAGTAATGACCAGACTTTGAGATAACCGACGCGATATAACCTCACGCTCGTCTCTAATTGCAGGTTACATTTTCTTTCCTCGTGCTGCTTCATGGTGTAGGTCAAGTCAGAGTAACAGTAAAGAAGAACGTCCCTGTAAATTCATATCATACAATTTTCCTTATTTAGGCAGGAACTAAAATACTGAAATAAGACAACTACCTGGTAGTCTGAAACATTATGAGAAGCACAAGTGAAGTTTGGTAAAAAAAAATGGCTGTGCCCGTTTCACTTTTTATTAGTTAGGCCTAAATGTTTGTCCATGGCGAGAAAGGTAATAGCTATAATAGCCCTATGATAGCTTCAATAATGGTATACGACCAGCCTCATGGTCTAGTGGTCAGAGCTTCTGGCTGTAGTTCATGAGGTCCCGGGTTCGATTACTTAAAGGGGATTATTCCTGTGTTCGTCCATGGTCTGGAATTTAGGTTATCATAATCATCCTATCACATCATCGGGATAATGTAACTACGCCTTCCAGGCGCCCCAACCTCAGAAGTGAGGTGAGGAGAGTGAGGACAGAAGACCAGAAATGTCGAAAGACAACCTGGTGGCATTGGATAAAAAAAATAATAATAATAGTTTACTACAGGCAGGGTTGGAGAGTTACACGTAAAAAGTTAATTTCTACAAGAGCACGGAATGAAAGTCCGTAATTTATGTCAATAATGTTAGAAATGTAATAAATGAAAAATTCGTTCTAATATATTAAATAAAGTGTTAAGTTGTTATTCGAGTTCCCAAGCAATTAATTAATCTATTTATTTATTTATTTATTTATTTATTTATTCATTCATTCATTCATTCATTCATTCATTCATTCATTCATTCATTCTGGCAGAGCTAAAGCATTCCTTAGTATGTGAAATAGTTTACCACTAAAACCAACATCAGTGATATACTTTTGCAATACTCTAAGCAATGTAGGCTTTGAAGGGAAATTTAATAACTTCCTAATCATCCTATAGGAACTTGGGCTCTGTAAATAAATGTTAAGAGCCTTTGTTTTCATTTCCGGTGACCACCGATTTCCTCTGTACACACCGTGCATCTGAAGAGATGCAATTTTTTACCAGTTGATATAATGGCCCAGGAACCTTACTCTTTATACATGCAAGGGCAGTGTGTATCTTTGGTTCTTTCTTCGTAGTCTTGAGAACTCTTCCTCTCAGACGATGCAACTGTACTCAAAGACTGCGAATCTTTCTCCTCTTCGGCGTTACTATCAATCTCCTCATGGTCTCCGGAGCTCGCAGTGGGTTGAGTAGCCTCTTCCCACTCCATGTGACTTGGCCCTGCAGAATCTGTATAAAACAAAACAACAGAAAATATATAATTATAAACTAACATTAAGAGTAAGCAGGCCTATAACACCACGAATAGAGGTTGCAGTTATGGAGTCCACTAATCCCAATATGGGACTACATATCTTTTCCTATAAATAACAATTACAGAATCTCCAATTATGACAGAATTTATGAGTATAGTTCTTAAAGCATTGAAATTGCATATCGTCGGCTTACTTTAAAAATCTTGTAACTGCATTTCAGGAAATTGCACAAAAGAATGTATTATTTTTATACCCCAGCTAACAATTGTTATGCATTTGTTATATACAAAATGTAGAAGCATTTTCATACTAATGAGATGTTATCAGCAGAAGCAGTTTAAAAATAGTTATACAAAGATTTCAACATTCTGGAATATTTGGACTTGGTTTTAGAAGTAAGCCGATGATATCTAAAAAGTATACGATTAAATAAGTTACCTTGACTTGATGGAGATAGCCTGAACATTGCAAGGTATGACTTCTCTATTCAGATGTGTCTGGAGGGTACTTGTG
Organism: Periplaneta americana; assembly: GCF_040183065.1. NCBI lineage: Eukaryota > Metazoa > Arthropoda > Insecta > Blattodea > Blattidae > Periplaneta > Periplaneta americana. The sequence continues at coordinate 126,421,809 of NC_091118.1, read as the reverse complement.
AAACACTTCTATTCAAAATGGTCCGCACACACCCGAAAGTTGTTGTACAATTTCTTGGGCACACTCGCCATTAGGTCTTCTCTGCCAATTGATTCTTGCCATGCCTTGCATCTGAAATCAAAAAAGAGAATAAAATATAAATATAAATGATGAGCACAGCGACACCATTTCGTGGTACTTTGTAAAATCACTCGGATAAGCTAGAAAATGACAAGAAAGTGTTCCAATGACCTTAAAGGTAAAATACTAATTATTACTGCATTTGTAACGCATTTTTGGAGAAAAACACTCATAATTTACGATAATATTTTAATACCAAAGTTCCAAATTATAATTTAGAGAAACAGAAATAATGTCGTTTGCAACGTTTTCCCGCTTAGCTATTCATTTATAAAAATACGATGTGAATCAAACAAATTTAAATGTAGGCCTAATAAAAAATTAATATTGTTAGCCCTTTCATATGCCGAAAATTTGTAGTAAAACGGTTTACTACCGTGGTTTACTGTATCTGTTCATCGGGTAAGTTACTGTTAATTTAGACGAATACATATTACATAAATTATATATATATATATATATATATATATATATATATATATATATATATAATAGATTTAAATAATAAAGTGGGGAGTGTGAGGAGATATACACCTATATAACTTAAACATTAGTATCCGGCAATTCATGCAATTCATCATGATGCATGTCGCTAGGAAAATCGACAATACATCAAATTAGTTTAAATGATAATCAGACATCGGATTCTAGGGAAAATGCCTATTTTGTTTCTTTAGGAGAAAAGTAAAAATAATTATTAATATTTGTGTTTCATGGAAATTGAAAGGTATTCAAAGAGTTTTATAGTGCCCTAAAATGCCCTAAAACGGTTATTAGAGCCTAATTTGTTAATATTCGCCTAAAAATGCCTAACTCACTGTAAAGTTTCACATTTTACTCTTACATTTTATAATTTATACATGCATTCACTGCGAAATTTAAGGCATTTAAAAAGTGGAAAGTTTGCTTCACACCGGCCATGAAACCATTGATAAAGGAAACAAAATGTTTTGAATCTCACGACACTCGCAATAGATTTCACTGAATTTAACATGTTTGGAGGCATAAATGCCGACAAAGAACCAACCTTAGTTTTGAAGCAGGCAACAATCACAACATATGCTGCTACCGATTCAGAGATATATTATACTATAAAAATGACTGTTTTCGGTCTGAAACCGATTAGCTGTACTGCCCTTCAGAGTGTCATAAAATCACAATTTTTGGAGAAAGAGTGTTTTTGAAATATTTATGAAAAGTCGTAAAACTGCGAATTAGTAGGGTAAACCGTTACAAAATATTTAAAAGAATGGCCCTCCTAGTGTTAACACTACCAGGAAATGCAACAATAAGTGGAACTTTGTATTTTTGTCCAATTGAATCTCAATAACAACGGTTCATTTGAATGCTCGTTAACAGTTGCTCTTTCCCTCATCTTATTTGTGTTGAGAAGTTTTGAGCGGTAGGACGTTTTCCTGTGAAGTTTAACGCGATAATGCTGAAAAATATAAGTGCAAAATCTACATTGATCCGGCAATGGCTAACAGAATATTCAGAATTCACTTATGATGGAAAAATAATATTCTGCAAGATTTGTAGCAATCAGGTATGTAACAATAGTTGAAATATATAAATTCTATTAATTTTAATGAGTAGGCCTATAATATTTATACATTGACTGAGATATCCTGAGGTATAATTCTTTTTAAGACCACTACACTTTAACCTTTTAAATTCCGATAGTTAAAGTATTTGCAGGTCATTAAAATTTTGATTGTTCGAACCCACTAAATTTGTGATAGAAATACGGCAATACAACAATTAGGATTTTATTTTAATTTAGTTTACTTTACATTTTTAGACTTCGCAAGAAAAGAAGTGCCACCTAAAGCAGCATGTGCAAGGAGCGGCTCATAAGGCTAAAGCTCAGCAGAAAAATCAACTGCAACAAACTTTACTAACACAGCCTACTTCATCCAAATCTCAGCAGAAATAAGTATGATACCTTGATGTGCCTAAAATTCCTATTTTCATTAAAATAGAGCCTAATTTTACAAATTTTGAGCTTATTTTAGGCGCCTAAAACTGCAATTTTTAGTGCCTAAAAATCCGATGTCTAATGATAATATTAATACATTGTAAATGAAAACTCACCTTTCACTATCTCCCGGTATTTTGAAGAAACGTTGGCAATTTCTTCGGGTAGCTGTTCTTTCGATTCTTGCACTCGAAATATTCGCAATTAACGTGTGATGGCATTTTGAATAATAGCACAACACATCAAACAAATTCAAAATGTCTTCCCTCTTCCCTCTTCGCCTTGCTTGTCGGGACTGACAACTTAAACCAAAAGCACGCATGCTCATTTTCCATTTCTTGGAGTCTGAATTCAGTGGCGGAATGTTGGTAAGAAACGATGGTAACGCTCATAGTGTTGGATAAAAGAGTTTAGCAGCGGTTAACAGGGCAAAGGATTGGGATGAACTCGTCTGTTATATTGCATTAATCCTCTATATTAGTGCAAATGATCACCTGATTTTGTGATTTGAATGCACTTCTCTTAAAATGCACTGTTGAGATTTGGACAGGACAGTTATCGTCACTGATTCTTATACTACGAGCGGAAGAAAAGAGAGGGACGTAGAATGGATCCTATAAGTAACATAATATTAATATAGGCTACATGTAGTGGCAACATATATTGCACCACCTTCCAGGGTTTTGATATTCAGTTAATAATTACATAAAAATTATCATTTATGTTCTCTATTGGCAATATTTTATCCATTAATGGGTTAAAAATTGGTTTTATATAAAAGTTCTGTATACATTTATTTTTGGAAAATTGCTGATATTTATACAAAGATGACATATTTGTGCCTCTTGGAGGATTTGCATATTTCCAGTTCAGCACTGAAAAACCATAAAAGAAGTTATGTATTTTCAAAAAATTGCATAAACAGACACTTCACATTAGGTTATGTAGGCGCTGGAGTGTGCAGCATATTCTTCAATTTCTACGCTTCTGCAGGAAGATTAAAAACTAATTTTGATGGAGAACTAGAAACAATACGCATTGCCCTGTCCCAACTTTGTGTTAGATTAAATTCATTCCACAAAGTGGCTATATTTTGTGACTCCACCTCTGCTGTCCAAGCCATATCAAGTCCAAGATATATACCGACATCCAAAGTTTCGGAAATCAAAACATTAATCAAGAGATTACAACAAGCAGGCAAAGAAATCACACTCAAATTGATTCCTTTGCATGTTGGTATCAAAGGATGTTGATCTTCTGGCGAAAAAAGGCACATAAATAGTTGATCCTCCACAGGAAACAACTATATCTTTTTGTTCAGCAAAATCAATAATCATTTCCACTTTTAGAAAGGAAAAATCAAACCAACTGAAAGAAATTAGCCAAGGGAAGACTTGGGCGAAATTGATAAAGGAAAAAAACATCATTCCGGAAACTTTCCGAAGTGAAGCTGTAGCAGCATTCTGCCTAACTACAAGACACGACTGCTTGGCAGAACACCTCCATCGCTTCAACATTCTGGATTCACCGAACTGTATGCTGTGCAGAAGAAATGCCATCATGAACTGCGACCATCTTAGGAAATGTACTCCACTTCAGAAATTCTGGAACGGGACGAATGGACAAACATATTGGGAGGCTAGAAGACTGATGCCTGAGTTCCATAGTCTGGAGCATTCGATTAATAATAATAATATACACTTCACATTTTACCATAAATCAATTAGGCTATTTAAATTCTCAGTGCTTTGTATGTCCTCCACGTGCCTTGATTACAGCTGAGCACCTCTCGGACATGGAATATATTAGTTTTCTTAAATAATCACTTCCCAGCTCTTGGTATCACACTCGATTTATAGTTTCCTGTGGAGAAATCTTGGTTTTTGCTTTTTCGGCAATTTTGGTTCCCAAAACATACCAGCAGTTCTCTATGGGATTTAAATCCAGGCTATTTCGGGGACAGTCCATCAAGATAATTCTTCACCTGTAGAAGAAAATTACAAATTATTTAATGTTCATTGAATTTAAGTGTTCAAAACATGTTAGTTAATTAAAGAAGATATATATTTACCTTTTTAGCTTTGAGGCATCGTGCAGAGTCTTCTTGAAATATGGAGTTTTGTGTTCGACGAAAACTATTTTTGATGAATGGCTTCAGACATTCTTCTAATTAATATGACAATGTACCGCTCGGCATTTACAGTGCCACTTATAAACTTTAATTTTCTAACCCCCTTACTTGTGATGCATCCCCAAACCATTTCACTAACAGAATTTTACTTTTGTGTCAATGCAGTCAGGATGGTAGGTTTCAATTCTTCGGCGTCGTACATGTTGTTTCCCATCTGATCCATGCAAATTGAATTTTGATTCGTCGAAGAATATTACGGTTTTCCACTGCTGTATTATCCAATTGAAATGCTCTTTTGCTTACGCCACTCGTTTTTTCTGCATGTAAGTAGTTGACAATAGCTTCTTATGTGGTCTGTAGGTCTTAAGGCCTAATTAGGTGAATATAGGTTAAATGGGTCCGTCTTCTTGCTTATCAAGTAATGTATAGTCTTAATTATTAACTATGTCACATTTATTGCATTGGATTAACGTTTTTGGCAATTATTTGCCATCATCAGATCATCATAAGTATCATGTTTCACATTCACATCCATATACTTTGAGATGAATATAACTAATTTTGAACATTGATTTAACTTCATATTTCGCGTGTTTACAGCGAAACCAGCTGACTGATCTTCGAGACGTGACAGCCAAATTTGTACCACACTTAACCTACCTCAGCTGTATTTTAAATATTTACTTAACAGTTTAATATTTATTACTATTTTAATTCTAATGTCAAGCTACCATGGGTAACTACTAGAATATGTAAATGTTATTTTAACAGCAAGACTTTTAACACACAGCAGTCATTTGTATCAAGCATGTTCTTAATTTACTTGTTTTCAACTTACAAACATAATATTTTCCACATGAAGAGTCAATAGCATATTGTCATTTTGTCTTCACATTTCATTCTGTGCTCAATCTTTAACATTTATGAAAAAAATGCAATACCACAGGGTGATATCTTGACATATGTACAGTTGTTAAAAAAAAAAAAGTGGCCGCACTCGTGAACAGCGAATATTTTCAAAGTCCACTTCGGGTCGCGGCGATGTTACACGATGCATGTGCTTGTACAAGCAGTTCCGGAACTATGAAAGTGTTCCGTATCTGCGCCTCGTAGACCAGCGGTAGAGTGCTTGTTTAATGATTCAAAAGTTGTGGGTTCGGGCCTTCTTCAAGATTTCATTTTATTTTTTAATCGTTCTTTAGCGATGTAAATGATATTCAAATTATCATTTATATCCAGTTATCGTTCTTTATGGATATCACGTTATTTCTATTTTGTTATCGTTCTTTAAAGAATGAATAAAATTCAAGTCATCATTTGTATTCTGTTATCGTTTTATAACGATATGAATAATAATTATTATTATTGTATCCCCAATGGCGGTTAGCCCTATTTTACATATGTATGTTAGGGAAACAGTTTTATACACAAAAAAGATAAGCATAAAGAGAAATGGAAAAGAAAATTAAATTAGCTTACGCGATGTAAACAAAACATAAACCATCCGTGAATTAGGCATTGCTATTGCAAAACAAATATCAGTTATCAATTTGAAACATACAAAAACATTAACAACACACACACGTAACACTTCTATAACACAAATATGCAGCTTTCAGTACCATACATAATAAATTAATACACAATAGTCATACAAACACAATCAAACTATAATTACGACATTGCGACGACATCAAGCATCCCATAACTGACTCACATACATAACAAATCAAGCATCCGTTGCAACACATACACTTCAACATAGTAACCACACTTTTAAAAGTTACAAATTTGGCTCCAAGAAGGATAAATAGGACACTGTTACTAATTACTATTCTTCTACAATTTCTTAAATACATCTGTAATAAATCTGTGAAATTCCGATATGAATAATATTCACGTATTTTATATTCTGTTATCGTTCTTTAGCGATATAAATAATATTCAAGTTATCATTTATATTCTGTTTTCCTTCATTAGCATTATAAAATAATATTCAAGTTATTTATATTGTTATTGTTCTTTCGCGACATAAATACTCTGTATTTTATGTAAGTAATTATTATAACACAAATAACCATCTTTCTTTGTAAAATAGTTATTTTATTTAGATAATTAAATACGTATTATATAATATCTTATATTAATTAAACAAACCGATATTTATCATTTATATTGTGTTATCGTTCTTTAGTGATACTGTATAAATAATATTCAAGTTATTTATATTGTAATCGTTCTTAAGCGATATAAATAACATAAATTTAATATTAGGTTTGGAAAAATCCAGTTGCATAATACTGGTATTAGTTTTTCTTTTTGTATTATTACATTATACTATCTTGAACTACAATAAAATGAAAAGGAGTAACGAGGAATTTAACCTGAGACGTTGACATCTAAATTCTGACGTTCATCCGCTGAGCTACGAGGGTAAAAGTGTGGAAACATTTTCGGAAAAATTGGCTCAATCACACTCTAAGTTTTTCTGATGATTCGTAGAAGCTAGTCCAGGATGCGGGGGGGGCAAAGGCTAATTGAGATTTCCCGGTCTCTGATCGGGTCAAACATCCTATAGAATTAATATTTAACCCTTGCCGTTACTTTCGGTGAAGTCCGAGGCCCAATTATTCAAATCCACTCTCCTCATCTCCACGCTTGGGGCCCCTGGAATTTAATAAGATGCGAAAGAGATAGTGGTGTGCGGAAAGCAACAGGATGTTACCGCATTTAGGCCTATCCTTCCCAAGAAAAACTGCAAACATGAACAAAGGAAGCTTTTAATAGAAGAAGAAGGATCTTCTGCGGACCTCTGGAAAAAGGACTAAGGAAGAGACTAGTGAAGTGCTTTGTGTGGAGTGTGTCATTATATGGGGAAGGAACATGGACATTACGACGAAATGAAGAGAAACGAATTGAAGCATTTGAAATGTGGATGTGGAGAAGAACGGTGCGTGTGAAGTGAACAGACAGAATAAGAAATAAAATTGTGTTTGAAAAAGTGAGTGAAGAAAGAATGGTGCTGAAACTGATTAGAAAGACAAGAACGAATTGGTTGGGTCTCTGGTTGAAAAGAATAATAGACGACATTAGGATATGTGGATAATATGCGGAGACTAAGAGGAAGGCAGAAAATAGGAAAGAATGGAGATTGCTGGGTTTGCAATGAAAGACCTGCCCATGGACAGAACACTTACGTATGTATGTTCAGAATGCCTGGAATATCGTGTCTAAGAACAGTTACTATTTGAAAAGACTAGTCAATTCCATGCCCACTTGACTGCAAGATGATCGAGATAAGAGGAAGATAGACTAAATATTGAATTGTGGCTTTTTGGTTTGTTTTTTGAACGCTTAATTGTTTGAATGTTTTAAGGCCGACGCCAGTAAATTTGTTTTGTTTATGCCACGAAAGATATTTTTATTGAGAATAAAATCTTTTTTCTTTCCATTTGCAGCCACAGTATCATAATGATAAAGTTATGGCATAATATATTAATGAACCTGATGTTAATTACTAAAATAATCGTAAAAGAGAAAGGAGCCATTATGTATAGTGGCCCGCTCGTGCTGACCATTACTGCACAGCGATGGACCCCGAAAGACCTTAGGAAGATCTCTTTTATAGAAGAATGGGAACGTGTCGATAAGTGGCGACTGTGAAATGATCTCGATAAAATAAAAGTTTCAGGCGCAAAATTTCAATAATCGGTGTAATTTGCCAGTTCACTATGTAGAATTCCTGTAACAGAATTGTACAAGAAAAACAATGTATAAACACATTCAGTTTTTTTCGTTCAACATTGATAGCTAAGCAAAAACATAAAACATGTGGGTCACTTTTTCAGGAGCCGAATCATGGTAATTGACTAAAAGGGCAAAACAGAAACTTAATAAAGTGTAAATGGGTTTCATAAGAAGTTATAGAGTCTCAAATTGAAAACTGCTATAAATGGGGAAGTAAAAAGAGAAAAGATAATGAAATAAAGTTAATGTAATAGAGGAAACAGAAGACATGTGTTACTGGCATCAAGAATAATCATTCCTATTGACAGAACTTTCATTCGGATTATAATATTGAGGAAAATCTGGAAATAGCGCAACCAGATAATCAGTCCAAGTGAGATTCGAATTCAGTGACCGAGGTTACCGTCATAGCAAAATCCTGCTGTTCTCTACTCCAAGACTTCTTCTGTGACTTCTAATAGATGCTCAAACGCCATAGGTGAAATTGTTCACGCTTTTCCAAATTAGCACAGTCAACAAATTTCTTAATCGAACATATCAGTCTATTAACTTCCTTTCTTCAACAATTTCTAAATTTTATTTTTAGAAATAGAATGATATTATCATACATATATATTATTTCAAACACCACAAACATATATTTAACATTATAAGATTGATCTATACGATAAGAAGTTATTATGGTATGCAGTCCACATTGTACGATTCACTCTCTTTTGTCCCATTCGATGAAATACCTGCAGAAGAAAAATAAGTAAAAAATATCGTGAGTTATTTGGCGTCAAATCCTACAACTTCTGACATAGAACTTGTAAAAGTGTGAAATGACATGAATATATAGGAACAATAGGATGAAGCTTTTATGCTCTACTACCATGCAAACTTTTTCTTTTGGTTGCCACTCAATTTTTAAGAAGGAAACATCCGAGAAGGGTTCACTGCTAAAACGAAGAAAAAAGTGATATGCTGTAGCATCCTTTAAAAGACGGATGAAATTCATGCTATGAGGGTTGCAGAAACACGAGGTCTCGCTGCGGCACGCGATTGACAGGTCAAGACATCGAGCATTCAGGCGCGGTAGTCAATCTTGATGCGGCACAAAATCCTGATAGACCGCTGCTTCACCTCGAGGGTGCTGCACCCACTGCAGAACATACTGGTGTTTCATTAAACAGTGTTAGCACAACACCACCTAGGTAGAAAGCCTGAGTGTATAAACAAGATCGTCGTCTAAGCAGGCAATGATTTACGCTGAGCAATACAGCTATGTTTCAGCTTTTAAAAGTCAATTACTTAATAGGCATAATCTGTATTCTGTAATTATCTCTATGCTAATAATAAATCTGTAGCCGAAATGTTTCTGGAAATTTTCGATTTTCCAACAATAATTGGTCCTAACATATATAATTAACCACCCTGAAATCGAAAATCGCTTTTTTTGAAATTTTTGTTTGTATGTCTGTCTGTCTGTCTGTATGTTTGTTACCTTTTCACGCGATAATGGATGAACGGATTTCGATGAAAATTGGAATATAAATTATGTTCGTTGTAACTTGGATTTTAAGTTATATGGCATTCAAAATACATTATTTAAAAGGGGGGTTATAAGGGGGCCTGAATTAAATAAATCGAAATATCTCGCTTATTATTGATTTTTGTGAAAAATGTTGCATAACAAAAGTTTCTTTGAAATTAATTTTCGATAAGTTTTATTCCTTAAAAAATTTTGATAGGACTGATATTTAATGAGATAAATGAGTTTTAAAATTAAAATAACTGCCATCTAACGCCGTATAATGGAATAAAAAACAAATGACTTCGTCTATAAGGGGCCTTGGACAGCAACAATCGAAAGCTATGAAAGATAGCCTACAGAGAATGTTTCTGTGTTTGTATGAAGTAATATCGGAAGCTAAATTAACCGATTTGTACAATTAATTATTTCACCATTGGAAAGTGTAGTTTCTCTAGATGGATATAATGCTATAATGTTATTACAGTAACTTCTGATATAATATAATATAATATAATATAATGTAATGTAATATAATATAATATAATATATGTAATGTAATATTATATAATATAAGTTATTTGAAGGGTTCAGAACCATAGTGGGCCAAACGCCATTTACTGAATACGTAGAAAACAAGGGTTAAAATTAAGTTATTACCATAATTCAATGGAAACTTATAACAAGTAAAATAAAGTATACACATTAAATCTAAATGATGTCAATGTTCATTAAACTATGGTTGCATGTAATAAAAATTAGAAACGTGTTAAAGGAATTGTCATTGCACCAATGAGTGGTCTCTGGACCAAAATGATCGCATTTTAATTATTTGGATGCAATTTAAATTAAGTAACATATTAAACGATTTATCCTTCTATCAAACACGAATGTTTCCTGGATCAAATGTCCTATTTTAATTATGTAATTACTTTATATTTATTTCTAACGGGTGCAGCGGAGCGCACGGGTACGGCTAGTATAAAATAAGAATTATTATAATTAATATGTCTGAATTTGTAAGATATAATTTCTCAAGACATATAAGAAACTGGGTATGATACAAGAGGATGTACAGCGGTCAAGGGGTAAAAAATCCTATAGTATAAATTAAATATTATCCTACGTCAGCGGTGGCGAAAATGTGGTCGTGCGCCGAGCCACTGCGTAACCTGCAACGTGCATAACACCTATGGAGGGAGGCGGACACCCGAAGGGGAAGTGAAGCAACCGTTTGACTTATCAACGGATTTTCATTTTCCTTACTTACATATAATTTTATGCAGTATAAGGTTACAAACTAATCTTTAGTACGTGTAACGAAGAAAGAAATTAACAAGAAAACATAGGACACATTATCACAACCTAAAATTAACTGTCTTCAGAATGCCTCTGCGACAGAGTTTCAAAATCAGGAATTATGTCACTTACTGCCAGTCGTAGTTGATCATGAAAGTATTTGTCTGTCAGTCGTGATCTAAATTTGGTTTTTACTATTTTCATTGTTGAAAATAATTTTTCAGTAGCGAACATGGCTTCAACAGAGCAAACGAAAGAACGAAGCTTTGGATATTTAATTTTTGGCAAAGATTTGAAAAGTTCAACATTTGTCAAGTTCTTACATCTAGCTTTCATTTAACATCACATTGTAAATCTGTGAGCTAATCGCATTATTCTTACATCTGCTGAAAAAAGATCAAAGTACAGAGATGATGATGATGATGATATAATAATAATAATAATAATAATAATAATAATAATAATACTAATACTAATACTAATACTTAACCTTTTAATGTTTCATGAATAACTTATTATAATAGTCTATAATGTCGTATTATGTTATACAACCATTTTCCTTGTAATACTTGTGAACAAATCATACATTTAATATTCCCATCATATTGGCAACAAAAAATGCGTCCTCCCATCCTACTGAAACTTTCGTTTTTGTAGAGGTACATGGTTTCGAGAGAGACATTGCGACGATACGCCACTCGCAGGTCAGAGATAAATACAAATGGAACAGAATTTGACTCCAGTGAGTGAGAGGGTGGGGGTTGGTGGAGGTAGGAAACAAGAAAAATGCATAGCTATAATTGCGAGCCACAATGTGCTCGCGAGTCACGTTTTCGCCACGGCTGTCATACATATATTATATTTTCTTGTACGACCGACAGAGAGATCAATTTTGGCTCATTATGACATCCCAACGGGTTCAGACTGGAAACAAGGAAATCCTCTGTTTATCATCAGTTGTCTCTGAAATTCAAGTGAAAGCACACACAGACATGAAATTACGTGAAATGTACAGCTTCAGAACAATGTACAGATCTTATAACTATTTTATCTCTGCCTCTGTGCAACGTCACATTTGCAGTGGGGAGGAAAGGAGACGGCCGAAAGGTTGTAATGTTTTTTTTAATACGCTGACACCCACGACTAAAAAAATTAACAGTTACTGACCGGCAGAAATAAAATGTAAGATCTGTAGAACATTGAGATAATAGTAAGTGGGCGTATAGGAGTGTTTTTGTTTTGCTGCAAGACAATGCTAACTTATTTAAATTTTGTAGGACTGTAATCTGTATAATTTTCGTTTGGTTTTACTTTATATAGTTTGATTTTTCTGTTATTTTATTTGTATTTCAGGTGATGTGAATGAGAAGGCCTGATGGCCTTAACTATGCCAGAATAAATAAATAGATACACACACAAATAGACATACAAGTTAAAAAACATTTGAATGTAAGACATGTGATGAAATGTTTTCTTTCGTTGCCTGTTCTACAGTTGTTTTAAATTGAGTATTCCTTTGAGGTATTTGGCTAAGAAGTTCATTAATTCATGTAAGTGACACTATGTAAAGATTCATCTTTATGGCGATAAAAGCTTAATAAAGACAATTCGTTTTGGTTGTTTATAGTTGAGTTTCTGAGATTTCCGAACAGTTTAACAACCAGTTTAATTATAAAAAGAAGATAAAAGGACAACCCGGGCAACGCAGGGTTTTTTCAGGTATTATTTTAATAAATAAGATATTCTCACACTGCGTCCGTCGAGTTAGCTCTGTGGTAGCGTGTCTAACTCCAGACAAGCCGACCCAGGTTCGATTCCCGGTGGGGTCAGAAATTTTCATGTAAAATTGCTACCTCGGGATGAGGAGAGATGGCGGTGCGCAACTTCTAATCACTATATTGTACACTAATATGCTGAGTTAAATCCCAAATCTCTCCGCAGTGCATATGAAGAGAAGGCATATACGAGTATAACTGTTGATAGTGATTCGTCCGTCGGATGGGGACGTTAAGCCTGGCGGCTCCTTTGGTGCTATTCGACAGGAGTAGGCTACGTGCCGGCACCGGGTTTTCCCTTCTCCCTTCCTCATCTTCATCATCATCACTCGTTCCAGACACTACACTTAAACGAACACTTACAAATACACTCGCCCTAGTACACGACATAACTCTCCACAGATACACATCATGTACAGAGTGGCCCGCCGAATTGGTGTGCAACTTGAAAATGGGTCACAGTCCTGTCATCTATCACTCAAAGTGAAGTGGGTAGGCATTAGACACACTCATGTGGTCATATCCCGTGTAGGATCTCTGGGTACCATGTTACTATTGAGTTTCACTATTGTTGCTCTGGCAAATAAAATAAACTATTGGGTGTTCAAGTTATTCTTGAGTGCGTTAATGTTTATTGTGTTTGAAAATTCACACCAAAATATTATGGTTTTGTGCTTACAAATTCAATATTACTATGAATGTAATATAGATTATTCCAAGGAACTGAAAATATTTTGAATTCTAAATGGATTGAAGTATGGAGCTTGCAATTTGTCGTCATTGTGGAAGCTGGCAAAACATTTAAAGATACTCCGCAACGTTTCTTTTTTAGAATGATTTTGATATTCTAGAAGATAGGGCCGCTAATGTCAAAGGAGAATAATTGTGACTATGGCTGAGTGTTATGAAATCGGTATATGTCTGATAAAGCTCCTTTCACTTTGTGAACAAAATGTATTATTTTCCCATGAACTCCTCTGCAAATTTAGAGTATTTTCAAATCTTTCGTGACTTTTAAATAACTCTAGGCATCACATACGCATGTTTGGATGTATATGTAAGCCTACATAGAAGTATGAAAGTATGTAGGTTCATATATCCGTGTAAAACATGCGCGTATGTATTACGCATCCAAGAGACGAGAACTGTTACAAGTACGAGTAATTCGCTTCTCTCGGTTCGTTAATATAATTTTATGGTTATATCATAGATCTATTAACTTTCCTACCTTTCCTATGGGTCACTAGCCATCACCTCACGACTTCCGTTATTCCTCATTAAGTCGATGATTTATTTTATTTTAGTAGGTTATTTTACGACACAAAGTATATGATTATGTCTAGTGAGGAGAATATTGTACGAAATGGAAATATAAAAATTGGAAATTTATCCTTTGAAGAGGTGGAAAAATTCAAATATCTGGGAGCAACAGTAACAAATATAAATTATACTCGGGAGGAAATTAAACACAGAATAAATATGGAAAATGCCCGTTATTATTCGGTTGAGAAGCTTTTATCATCCAGTCTGTTATAAAAAAATCTGAAAGTTAGAATTTATAAAACAGTTATCTTACTGGTTGTTTTTTATGGTTGTGAAACTTGGACTCTCACTTTGAGGTAGGAACATAGGTTATGGGTGTTTGAGTATAAGGTGCTTAGGAAAATATTTGGGGCTAAGAGGGACGAAGTTACAGGAGAATGGAGAAAGTTACACAACACAGAACTGCACGTATTGTTTTCCTCACCTGACATAATTAGGAACATTAAATCCAGTCGTTTGAGATGGGCAGGGCATGTAGCAGGTATGGGCGAATCCAGAAATGCATATAGAGTATTAGTTGGGAGGGAAAAAGACCTTTGGGGAGGCCGAGACGTAGATGGGAAAATAATATTAAAATGGATTTGAGGGAGGTGGGATATGATGATAGAGACTGGATTAATCTTGCTCAGAATAGGGACCAATAGCGGGCTTATGTGAGGGCGGGAATGAACCTCCGGATTCCTTAAAAGCCAGTAAGTAAGTAAGTAAGTAAGTAAGTAAGTAAGTAAGTAAGTAAGTAAGTAAGTTTATTAACATCTTGGTTATTCAGCGTCTGAATGAGATGAAGGTGATAATGCCGCTGAAATGAGTCCGGGGTCCAGCACCAAAAGTTACCCAGTATTTGCTGATATTCGGTTGAGGGAAAACTCTGGAAAAAACCTCAACCAGGTAACTTGCCCCGACCGGGAATCGAACCCAGGCCACCTGGTTTCGCGGTCAGACGCGCTAACCGTTACTCCACAGGTGCGGACTTAACACGGTGATGTTCCGGATTTATGTGTGAGCAAGTAACTTTTGTTGTTAATTTTCTTTTCGTCACATTGTTGTTATTATTATTATTATTACTACTCGTATAATTATTATTATTATCATCATCATCATTTTCGTTATCATTATTATTAATATCATTATAATTATTAATATTAGGCTATTATTACTACTACTACTACTACTACTACTACTACTACTACTACTACTACTACTACTACTACTACTACTACTACTACTACTACTACTATCCGCTCGCTGGCTGTTTGAATGTCAGACCCGGATCGTATTCATGTGCTGGGCTTGAATCAGACCTGCAGAACTGTAGCTCTTCAGAGCGACTGCCTTCTTATCCCTTCTACCCCACCTACCTTTTCTACCAGTGTGGTCATGGCGTTCTAGTTGCGCTCAGCTATGTCAACATTCATCCTAGCGGCGGCAGGTACACAATACTGTACGCGTACTGCAGTTTGAAGAGAACTGAAACATGGCAAAATCTAAACCCGTGAAGAAATACTACTTCCAAAGGAAATGGCAATATCATTATTTTGTTGTTGAAGAATACGAAAGAATTGTGTGTTTACTGTGTCCCATCCAATTTATTTCTGCTCGTCATTTCAATATTAAACGACATTTAAGCAAAGTACATATAATTAATAATTATGGAATAGACAAACTTTCGGGTAAGTTCATTACTACGAACTGTATATTGATTATTTACTTATGGCTTTTAAGGAACCCGGAGGTTCATTGCCGCCCTCACATAAGCCCGCCATCGGTCCCTAATCCAGTCTCTACCATCATATCCCACCTCCCTTAAATCCATTTTTATATTATTCTCCCATCTACATTTCGGCCTCCCCAAAGGTCTTTTCCCCTCCGGCCTCCCAACTAACACTGTATATGCATTTCTGGATTCGCCCGTACGTGCTACATGCCCTGCCCATCTCAAACGTCTGGATTTAATGTTCCTAATTATTATGTCAGATGTAGACTACAATGCGTACAGTCCTGCTTTGTGTAACTTTCTCCATTCTCATGTAACTTAATCCCTCTTAACCCCAAATATTTTCCTAAACACCGTTTCTCAGATACCCGTAATCTCTCTTCCTCTCTTAAAGTGAGAGTCAAAGTTTCACAACCATACAGAACAACTGGTAATATAACTATTTTACAAATTCTAACTTTCAGCTTTTTTCAGAGCAGACTGGATGACAGAAGCTTCTCATCCGAATAATAACAGGCATTTCCCATATATTTATTCTGCGTTTAATTTCCTCCCGAGTATCATTTATATTTTTTTCTGTTGCTCCAAGGTATTTGAATTTTTCCACCTCTTCAAAGGATAAATTTACAATTTCCATATTTCCGTTTCGTACAATATTCTGGTCGCGAGACATGATCATATAGCCTACTTTATCTTTTCGGGATTTACTTCCAAACCTATCTCTTGTATATTGATTTGGCCTATTTATTTATATACTGTTAAATTAAGGACATCACTAGTTGTGTTGATATAGTATTGAAATGAATAGTGACATATTAATATTAATTTTGAAGGTTCATTACTTAAATGCTACAAATTTTTGTTTTCGTAGATGATGATAGGTGGAATTTTTTGGAAAATCTAAAGCAGGCTAGGTGCAAAGAAATCTAAAAGCAATTACCGGCAGAAAACCTAGCATAATCGTAAACCTTGAAACGTCATAACGCATTATAAATATAGTGACTTTATTACAATCTTTTTTTTTTAATTACAGTGCCGCCACTGATAGACCTTCCCACATGCGAAGAATGTCAACAACTCTATGTAAAGTCAATCATCCCCAATAGAAGTGGAGTGAGGCTGACATATTTCCCCTCCTTACGAGTTCTGCAGACCTGGCTTAAATGAACCGCTTGCGTCCCCTATATGCAGTGGTTTTTCTAATCCGACAGGTGGACCGGGTGACATTCGCGAATTCGAATGCTACAGACGAATCATTGGGATACCAGCGCGATATTGTAGAGCCACAGACGCGGCGTTTTGTGTTGTGCTGTGCTAAATTTATATATGTAAGGAAATGAGTAAGTTTGCTAGGAACAATAAATTTATCTAATATTTATATGACTTCGAAATTTTTACAAAAATTAACTCATGTTTTATTTCACTTTGTTCAATATGAACCACCGAACTTAGTATTGACTTAACTACCTAACACGACAAGAAATTATGATTATTTAATATAAGATTCAGTATACTGTAGACTAGATTTTGAAAGTTAAGGCAATGGGAGAGTGCCATAGGAAGAACGTGTTTGCTCTTGTAGTCTCGTCCTACCGACTGACCTAATTTGGCCTTATTTAGCATCGCTGCTGCATTAAATTTTGGAGCATTCGCCTTCCTTTCAGCCCTATAGAAGATAGCTTGATCGCCGGTCGTACACAAGAGAATTGAAACTCCAGCATAGCAGATTGGGAACGACGTTTGATAAAATTTTCATATAATCTCAAGAGCATATAAACATTTATTACCTATGATACACGAGTCCCAGATTCCCAGGCCTGCACCGTCAGTAAAAGGATGTGATTTCTCTTGGGGACTGCAAAGGTATACTGGAGGCTTTCGTCCATTAAAGCAGCTTCCGAATGTAACGGCTTGCAATGACTGGCCTAGCCTAACATAGCATGAAACTCTGCGTAATATGTCGTGAAAATTATACGCAAAGGTAAACCTGTATTAATAGTGTCCTTGGTCATCTTGTTGGCTTGAATTCAATATTGGATCAAGGCTCACATGTTCCACTCTGGCTTGAGTGAAATTTTTACCTAATTAAACGGTATTTTGCAGTTTCTGTCTGTTCTCTTTCATTTTTCGCTATTAATAGCAAATCGTGTTTCTGTAACATCCCCTACCTTCATTTCATTCTCCACTCTTCCACTCTATCTTCATATTTTTCTGTCTGTTATGTCTGCGGGGCTTGGTCAACTTGCATTCTTTTAGATTAAACATTCCAGTCCTCTCGTACGCAGACAGTTCTGCATTAATGCCACTTGCCTTAAGTTTCCCACATACTGTATATCCGACATGACTCAGTGCTTGTCAGTCGGACTGTTCATGCAAACCTGGTCATGTGTGGGACATTCATTCGTGGAATGTTGACTTGTCAAGCCGGGATTGACAGATCAAATTATTCCATTGATAGCTTATCAAGCCGAGATTCTTTCCCCCTTTCGTACAGCTCACATGCCAGGTCTCACCTCCTCATCTGTAACATTATTGTAAGAGAACTGCAAAAAAAAAAAATAAATAAATAAATAAAAAATGAAATAAAATAAAATAAATAAATAAGTAAAATTAAAAAAAAATTGCGTCTATTTAACAAAAACTTTTCCGAGAAAATGTCGATCTGTTCTACCATTATTGTAGAAATACATGACGAAGGTAAAAACGAACAATATATAGGCATTTTTGTATTACCTTGTGTAATGGTTGACGGGATATGAAAGTTGAAGCAGATTGTTTTATTGGTCATGTTTATTGTTTTCCAACAAATGCGATGTTTGAAATAAACATTGTCTTGCGGATTTAAACAATTTCTCCAGTACTTCGTAAAAATTAATTTAAGTCGAAAAACATGTATATTGTTTTCTGAGTTGATCTATTTCTTGACGACCAGTTCACAAGTGCGACATCAGTAGGCAAAGTGGAAGAATATAGAAATATTAAGACTGATTGAGGTTCTGGCTGATATGTACATCTATTATCAGGCAGTAGGCCTACATCTCACTTGACGATATGTGCCTGAGGAAGAAGAATTATTTGTATGCATCTGAAGCCTGATCAGTGTAATATGTAGCTAGTGGGCGATGTATGCAATGGAGGGGGAAAGGAATTGGCAACTCTACCCCATTATCTCCTGGCCTAGTTGCCTCATAAGTGGTGCTTTCTTGGTATCACTTGTGAGGTTCAGACCTGTCTTCGGACAGTTGACCAAATAACAACCAACAAGGCGGTTGATTGCGTTGGACAAGGCCGATTGCATGAGTACATTTTCTACGCGCAGAGTTACTCGGTTGGACTTTCTACGTATTATTTCCTACCGTCATCATGTACGGATTTTGTGAGAAGTGTGGATCCTCCGACTGAACTTGTGAGAAAGTTTATGCACTGTATTTTGTGTTCTAATTTGTGAATTAAGACTTTTACCTCGGACACGATTAGACAATTTGTTTTGTGTGAAAAAGTTTAGTCTGCTCGGGATTATAATTAATTTATTGTGATATTTGTATTTATTGAGGGAACATGACTTTAACTTCCATAATTTAGGGATCTAATTTATATTAGCATTTTGCTTCAGGTCTAATTTCTCATCTCCTTCCCTTGATAGAGATTGGAGTTATTTTATGATTTCGCTTTTATAATGTTCGGTTGGTTATCCGTCTCTTAATAAGGAAGGGAGAATGGAATTACTTTTGAATGTGTTGTGCCATCTGTGTTTTATGTGCTTGTTATGCCAATTTTCTTAGGCGTCGATTTGTTAATTATTAATGTGGCTTTGAACTGAGCGTTGTTTATGCTTTGCTAGTACGACAGCCAAACAGTTTTACATTTTTCGTTCCTGGTTTTCCTCAACACATAGTTGATCCGTGAATGGATGCGGGTACCAGTACCGCGTCTCAATACTTTCACTAAACCGCCAAAAACCCGACATAAAACGCAACATTAATAGGAGTATTAACCCAAAAACATCATATTACCTTATATCTTATTGCGAGTACAAAAGCGGCATAAGTGAGTCAATGGCGTATTATGGTTAATTACCGAGAGGTTGAGTGACTTAAGTATGTTGTAAATTGAAAAAGATGTGTTGTCCAACTTAAAACAGAAACAAACATTTTATGATAATGTCGTGATCCAGTAAAGATTAGTGGAGTTGATGTTCAAGTAAAAGCAGTTAAAATCGAGGCGTTCCCAGGAATAACAACTTAATGTATCTTACGTCGTTTTTCTGTTTACAGCATATATTGAATATGTAATAACAAATTGTCCTCCTGACAAAATATTATTTCCTTCTAACAAAAACACAGCGACTTCTAGAAATATTTTAACGCCGTTCTGCGTAATGATTTTATACCAGATTATCTGATGCTTTGTATCTCAAATACAAGATTTTGTAGTTAAGTTCTGTATCGAAAGAAGGTCTCAATTTCACTTTTGAATACGATTCTTACCTGTCGGAAAGTAATACAGAAGTGATTATAATATAACTACTTAGAGGTATCTTATGTAAATTCTGAAAATTAGTTTCATTATTTCTAGACTGTATAAATGAAAACAAATTCGTTTTATTAACTTTAAAATAACACAGAAACCTTTAATGTGAAATTCAGCAACAGCACCATTATCTAGTATTAATATAGGCCTAATTGATGATATTAAGATTATACTATGGAGAAATGGGTCCGAGGATTCGCTATGAGACTACCTGACGTCCGCTTTGCACTTGAAAAAACTTCGACCGAAATCATGTAGATAATAATCAACACAAGCCACATTCGAATAGCAAGAATTCCGCTCATTACTGTGGGACCACATCTGTCGTTAGCTTTTTGATATTCATATAAAGCTCTCTACAATATCTCAGATGATGTCGTACTGTATCACGATCATCATATTCGTCATTATCATAATCTTTGTCATTCATGTAAGGACTATGAAGCAGTGATAGGTTTTGAAAATTAAGTAGTGGAGCGTCGTTGTTGGCATAAACAAATAAGGAAGTAAATAAGAATGAATAAACTCACTGAGTTCAAATTATTATCTTGATTCGCTGACCAGACTATCTGAATCGACTAGTTGACTAAGCTGCAGTTTTTTACAATTCATTTTGTCTTCAGATAAATCTAATATAATATAATGAAAATTTTAAGTTCAATCTATATGACTTATCTATTGTGCAAATGTTTATTTGCTACAACATTGTATATAGAATATTAACGTTTTCGCCTTTTCGGCATCATCAGATATGTTAAGAGACACGTACAGTAATCTAAACCTTGAACAAATTTAACAAATGTACATTGTAATATGCATGACAAATATATTTTCATGAGTTTTATGTAGTATGTCTGTAAGTAAAAAGGGTTATGTAGAAAAATTTATCTAGAAACATTTTCGGAGATATAAATTTGGAAGGTCGATATGATTGCAGATAAAACTCATGTTACAAAACACATATGAAATGACTAAAATGACAAGCATATTATATTATATCTTGCATCAAATTAACAAAATACGAATGTCAGCAATAATTAATGTTGTTGGAAACGACTTAATTGTTGAATTGTATTAATTATGAGTAGAATGGTGATGTAATATCAATATATTTAAAAGACAATTTATAAAATCACTAATGGATGATTATTAAAATTAATAATAAATAATGATAAAATTAGTGATTTTATAAATTGTCTTTTAAATATATTGATATTACATCACCATTCTACTCATAATTTAAAAAATTCAACAATTAAGTCTTTTCCACCATTTTCGTATTTTGTTAATTTAATGCAAGATATAATATGCTTCTCATTTTAATCATTTCATGTGCATTTTGTAATATGAGTTATATGTATCTGCATTCATATCGACCTTCCAAATTTATATCTCGAAAATGTTTCTACATAAATTTTTCTACATAACCCTTTTACTTACAGACATACTACATAAAACTCATAAAAATATATTTGTCATGCATATTACAATGTACAGCTGTCAAAAAAAAAAAGTGGCCGCACTCGTGAACAGCGAATATTTTCAAAGTCCACTTCGGGTCGCGGCGATGTTACACGATGCATGTGCTTGTACAAGCAGTTCCGGAACTATGAAAGTGTTCCATATCTGCTGCTCGCAGACCAACGGTAGAGTGCTTGTTTAATCATTCAAAGGTTCTGGGTTCGCGCCTTCTTCAAGTTTTCATTTTATTTTTTAATCGTTCTTTAGCGATGTAAATGCTATTCGAATTATCATTTATATCCAGTTATCGTTCTTTATGGATATCACGTTATTTATATTTTGTTATCGTTCTTTAGAGATATGAATAAAATTCAAGTCATCATTTGTATTCTACTATCGTTTTATAACGATATGAATAATAATTATTACTATTGTAGCTACAGTATCACCAATGGGGGTTAGCCCTATTTTACATATGTATGTTAGGGCTATAGTTTTATACACAAAAAAGATAAGCATAAAAAGAAATGGAAAAGAAAATTAAATTAGCTTACGCGATGTAAACAAAACATAAACAATCCGTAAATTAGGCATTGCGATTGCAAAATAAATATCAGTTATCAATTTGAAACATACAAAAACATTAACAACACACATACGTAACACTTCTATAACACAAATATGCAGCTTTCCGTACTATACATCATAAATTAATACACAATAGTCACACAAACACAATCAAACTATAATTACGACATTGCGACGACATCAAGCATCCCATAACTGACTCACATACATAACAAATCAAGCATCCGTTGCAACACATACACTTCAACATAGTAACCACACTTTTAAAAGTTACAAATTTGGCTCCAAGAAGAATAAATAGGACACTGTTACTAATTACTATTCTTCTACAATTTCTTAAATACATCTCTAATAAATCTGTGAAATTCCGATATGATAATTAAATAAGTATTATATAATATCTTATATTAATTAAACAAACCGATATTTATCATTTATATTCTGTTATCGTTCTTTAGTGATACTGTATAAATAATATTCAAGTTATTGATATTGTAATCGTTCTTTAGCGATATAAATAACATAAATTTAATATTAGGTTTGGAAAAATCCAGTTGCATAATACTGGTATTAGTTTTTCTTTTTGTATTATTACATTATACTATCTTGAACTACAATAAAATGAAAAGGAGTAACGAGGAATTGAACCTGAGACGTTGACATCTAAATTCCGACGTTCGTCCTCTGAGCTACGAGGGCAAAAGTGTGGAAACATTTTCGGAAAAGTCGCCCTGGTTGGCAAGTTGGTATAGCGCTGCCTTCTATGCCCAAGGTTGCGGGTTCGATCCCGGGCCAGGTCGATGGTATTTAAGTGTGCTTAAATGCGACAGGCTCATGTCAGTAGATTTACTGGCATGTAAAAGAACTCCTGCGGGACAAAATTCCGGCACATCCGGCGACGCTGATATAACCTCTGCAGTTGCGAGCGTCGTTAAATAAAACATAATATTATTTTCGGAAAAATTGGCCCAATCACACTCTAAGATTTTCTGATGATTCGTAGAAGCTAGTCCAGGATGCGAGGGGCAAAGGCTAATTGAGATTTCCCGATCTCTGATCGGGTCAAACATCCTGATAGAATTAATATTTAACCCTTGCCGTGGCTTTCGGTGAAGTCCGGAGGGCCCAATTAGTCAAATCCACTCTCCTCATCTCCACGCTTGGGGCCCCTGGAATTTAATAAGATGCGAAAGAGATAGTGGTGTGCGGAAAGCAACGGGATGTTACCGCATTTAGACCTATCCTTCCCAAGAAAAACTGCAAACATGAACAAAGGAAGCTTTAAATAGGAGAAGAAGGATCTTCTGCGGACCTCTGGAAAAAGAACTAAGGAAGAGACTAGTGAAGTGCTTTGTGTGGAGTGTGGCATTGTATGGGGAAGGAACATGGACATTACGACGAAATGAAGAGAAACGAATTGAAGCATTTGAAATGTGGTTGTGGAGAAGAACGGTGCGTGTGAAGTGGACAGATAGAATAAGAAATAAAATTGTGTTTGAAAAAGTGAGTGAAGAAAGAATGATGCTGAAACTGATTAGAAAGATAAAAAGTTACTGATTGGGTCTCTGGTTGAAAAGAATTATAGACGACATTAGGATATGTGGATCATATGCGGAGACTAAGAGGAAGGCAGAAAATAGGAAAGATTGGAGATTGCTGGGTTTGCAATGAAAGACCTGCCCATGGACAGAACACTTATGTATGTATGTTCAGACTGCCTGGAATATCGTGTCTAAAAACAGTTGCTATTTGCAAAGACTAGTCAATTCCATGACCATTCGACTGCAAGATGATCGAGATAAGAGGAAGATAGACTAAATATTGAATTGTGGCTTTTTGTTTTGTTTTTTTAACGCTTAATTGTTTGAATGTTTTAAGGCCGACGCCAGTAAATTTGTTTTGTTTATGCCACGAAAGATATTTTTATTGAGAATAAAATCTTTTTTCCTTCCATTTGCAGCCACAATATCATAATGATAAAGTCATGGCATAATATATTAATGAACCTGATGTTAGAAAGGAGCCATTATGTATAGTTTGTCTCTCTCAAAAACAGAACAAAAAATAATATAAAAAGCACGTGGTTGTAGTCGAACGCAGGACCTCATGAACAAGAGGCCTGAACGCTACCATTATGATATCGATAACACACAGAATACTTCAATTATAACTGTAGATATCAGGAAACGTGGTCCAACAACATGTAACATCGCCTGTCTCCGAATTGTAGCGAAGATACCCGAAGGGAACTTTGTTTCAGGATAGCGGCCACTTTTTCTTTTGACAGCTGTACATTTGTTAAATTTGTTCAAGGTTTAGATTACTGTACGTGTCTCTTAACATATCTGATGATACCGAAAAGGCGAAAAAGTTAATATTCTATATACAATGTTGTAGCAAATAAACATTTGCAAAATAGATAAATCATATAGATTGAACTTAAAATTTTCATTATAAGCTGCAGTTGCCGATCTGATTGAGTCATTGACTAGAATGCTTTACTAGTTTATTTTGATTTGCGTTCCTGACTTGACTGTCTATTTTACTTCAACTCTCTGTTCTGACCTGATTCGCTGTCTTCTCTTCATTCACTGTAATGACTTTAACGTTGTTCTAAATTGCCTAATTTTTTTCACTTAACTTGCAGTATTAACTTGACTCGCCGTCCTTAAATGACTCGCTGTCCTTACTTGAATCGCTGTCCTTACTTGAATCGCTGTCCTAACTTGGCTCTCTAGCCTTACTTGACTCGCTGTTGTCCTGCCGTTGCCGAGCTGAATTGATTCGCTAGCCTTACTTGACTCATCTCGATTTTACTCTCTGTTCCGTTTGGACATGCTATCCTATAGTAGGACTTATGGCTCACTGCTGTGGAGTAACGGTTAGCACGTCTGACCATGAAGCAAGAGAGCCCAGGTTTAAATCCTAGTTGGGACAAGTTACCGGGTTGAGGTTTCTTCCGAGGTTTTACCTCAAACCAGTCGAAGCAGAATTGCTGGGTAAATTTCTGCCTCGGATTAATCTTGCCATCGTTATTATACTTTCTGTTTTTCTTCTTCTTTTTCTTCTTCTTCATCATCACCATCATTATCATCATAGTTTCTTTCCTATATTTCGGGCTTGCTCCGATGTAGAGTCGATTGCAGGGTGCCATGTATATATGGTCATTCGTTGTTGGTGAGCACTGTAGGCTCTCCACTGGGCACATGGTAACTCGTGGGCCCGGGGTTGAGGGACCGTGGTGAGGCCTACTGAATGTAGGGAAGTTCAGAGGCGGCGTGCAGGGGAATCTGTAGCGCTGGGGGACTTGGAATGCACATTATTCCATCCCGGGTAGTACAATGGGCCCAACCAAGCGGCCTCCTTGAGAGAACAGTCTCAGTCCGTGTCCTCCCCTAAAGGGGGAATAATAGATGATTCGCTGTCCTGTATGACTCATCTTGACTTGGTTAGACTCTACTAAACTCGTTTCGTTGACTGACCTTATTTATACGACAAATTGAGGTACGGCTATGTCTGTTGTTGGTCTGAAATAAATATTTATTAAATGTGGGTTACTCTTGCAAGATAAAATATTATGCAAATATCTAGAGATTTCTGTGTGAGGGAATTCTGCAGTGAGGATCGTGCAGGCTTGTGGGAGATAGACCGCGACAGCTCCCGTCATCAAATTCAAATTGAGGACCACCGACACCGCTTCATGGTCTGGTGACGTCTTCCGCTTTTAATATCCCCCTTCACTCTGGTTCTCTTTTGTAACCCGCTCTCAGTCATTTCTCCCACGCGCACGACAACATAGTCATTTAAATATATGGCAGTCACTTAGGCGAAGCAGGCGTAAAGGAACTGAATCTTTATTAATTATAAGGGTAATGGACCAATATACCTGACCTTGTTTATGGCACTTGTAACCTCAAAATGATCCATTTATCGGAAAACGTTTATTTCAAACTTCATTCTACATTAAAAGCATAGTAATAATGTTTCTACTTGTAGCTGTGCACTAAGTTAATGCTGATATAATAATAATAATAATAATAATAATAATAATAATAATAATAATAATAATAATAATAAATTTTATTTCGGAGTTTTATATAATGTATTACTTTTCTTACAACCCATTAGCAGTAAATTTCTGATTTTCCAAACGTTCCTATTTATTCTCATTTCTTTTTCGGTTAACCCTCTAAAACCCATAAATCTTCTAACCCTCTCCATCCAATATTGTTTAGGTATTTCAATCTTTTGTTGCCCTCTGCTTCCCACTCATCATCTTTTGTATTCTGTTACTTATCTTCTTCACATGTACAAACAATTTTAATCTTACTTCTATCACATTTAAATACTTTTTTAACTTCAACCATTTTTCTAATATTTTATTTTTAACTTTATTTCTCCATCATTTTTACAGACCCTTTTTATCTGCCCAATGAGCGCGTTTCCGCTCCACATAGCACTAAATTTTGTACTAATGAACTATAAATAACCTTTTTATTTCGATAAAAATATTTCTGCCTATCGAATTTAAATTTTGTTTTGACCTTTCTTTCCCTCAAACGTTTTTCCTGTTTATTTTACCAAATATATGGGAATTACAAGAATTAAAATATATATATATATATATGTTCCAGAGTTCATACATCCAAAGTCCTATTCCATTGCTTATAATGCTATTATTAGTACTACTATTACTATACTACTACTACTACTACTACTACTACTAATAATAATAATAATAATAATAATAATAATAATAATAATAATTAGTAGTAGTAGTAATAATAATAATAATAATAATAATAATAATAATAATTAGTAGTAGTAGTAATAATAATAATGATTAATGATGTTGATTGTAATGGAATTTAGTTTTTTATTACGTTTCTCCGCTAATAAGTATCTAAATGATGACTGCATAAAGTCATTGACATGCAATAGAGGACGGCGAGTCTTCTAATAATAAGAATATATATATATATATATATATATATATATATATATATATATATATATGTTGATGTTAAGAATTATCTAGAGCTGTTGTTGGAATGTCCAAAAAGTCATTTAAATATGCGCTCCTGCATACATGACTTAAGGTACAGTGTATGTCTAAAATGCAGGTAGTAGGTAGTAGGCCATTACGATACAAAGGAGGAGAGTTCGGTTGGCGCTGTGAATCGGGTTACAGCATAGCTCAGATGGAAAGAGCAGTCAGTGCGACAAACTGAGGGTCCTGGGTTCGATTCCCGGTGCCGGAACGAACTTTTTCCGCTAATAAGTATTTAAGTGATGACTACATAAAGTCATTGACATTAAATGGAGTAAATAGAGGAAAGTGAGGTCCTCTAATAAGAATATATAGGCTGTACGAATTCTCAACTGAAGGTTCCTGGTTACAGTAGTTTGAGAATTACGACATGAGAAAGGATCAAAGAAAGTACCTTGTTATGTAGACAAATCATTTTATATTTATATGGCTCCAGTATAAACTTGCAGTTTTGTTGATACACCCTTCTGTCATGATGCCCTTGATATGATCTACTTGGAAACCTCAGCTATAACATAAAGCCGTAAGCTTTATGGCTTTATGTTGCTCTTTGTGGTCTAACAGATATCGTGAATTTCATTAGAATAATTCAAACATTCTCTGTTATTAAGAAAATAAATTAAATGTATTAATATATAACTCAAAGTTTTAAACAAAACCGATTATTGGATTGCATTAGATTAAATTATTAATTTATTACATTCTGTGAAATCTGGTACGCGTGTTCTTCTTACTTGGTTATTTTACAACGCTTTATCAACTGCGATGGTTATCTAATGTCTGAGTGAAATGAACCAGGGTCGAATTCCGAAAGCTATCTAGCATTTGCTCTGAATAGGTTGAGGGAAAACCCCAAAGAAAACCTCATCCAGGTAACATGTCCTTACCAGAATTTGAGCCCGGAACCGCTTGCTTAATGGTTAGACATGCTAACAGTTAACAGTTATTCCACAACTATAGGCAAGTACATGTTTCCAGGGATATTGAACATACATTGTTGTAAAGATTGCACTGAAACTGAAGAATCTTACAGGGAAATTGGTAAATATATATATATATATATATATATATATATATATATATATATATATATATATATATATATTGTGGCAACATATAAAACATAGCGCTTCCGTTCTTGTGTCGCGCATGATATCTTTCTTTCACATCCACTGATAAAGTGACAGAGAGGTAGGCCATATTACACTTTAAGATTACCATAAATACTCTAATTCTAATGTACTGCATTAAGAATAGAACGATTCTGTATTGCACCATTTAGGCTAAACTGTACTTCACAGCAGCAGATCAGCACTGATACATACACTGAAGTGAAGTGACTTATCTCCCACCCCTGTTTGACTGGTAGAACCACTTGGTTTCTACGCACTTTGAAACGTTTGTTGCCATGCTATAAAAGTTTGCAACATGAACTCGTTACTAAGAATTTATAACGGAAATGCAAATTTTACACAGAGATTTGTTTTCAATTTTCCATGAATTCCGTAACAGCACAACTATATCTGGCTGGATCGCAGTCGTGCTAGTGGAGTATTTCAGGGTATTAATGTCATGGCTGGACGGTAAGTGTTAAACTAATGTCAAATATGTTGCATAGTAACTTGAACAAGAAGCATAAGTTATGCATATCTTGATAAACATCCCTCTTTCACTTTGGTAGTAGTTGCGACAGATGCCGATGCTGTATTCCTTGTACGTACCAAGCTTAGCAAGTGGTTAAGAAAAGGGCTAAAATGTGAGCAGGCTGTAAATTTCTTTCAAAGGAATCGATAGTGTCAAAGTAAGGGGGTGCCCGAGGCTGCCGCTAGATTTTTATGCGTGGCATCAACTAACGGCGACATGAAGAATGCCGGAAGGTGAGTCGACGCCGAGACTAGAGAATGAGATTTTTATGACATCAATTTTCTTATGAGAATGGAGAACCAAGCAAGAAGAGATGAACATTCTACAGTCAGCACCATGAAATTGGTTGCAATGGCATCTACGTAAGAATTAGTTCTTCGAATTTTCACGAAAGGTCCGGTTTCAAAACGTTATTAAGAGGTTAGGTACAGCTTACTGTAGTAACATTTTGGAAATATTCAACATTTTTTCCCTCCATTACTGTATCTTCTACAATAATGAAAATTAGTACGTATAACACACTGTCCTTCTGCTATATGATAAAAATATTTTTACAATTAAAAAATTATATATATATATATATATATATATATATATATATATATATATATATATATATAGTTCAAAATGATGGCAGTTCACTGTGCAGTGATGAAGCGTTTCCCTCATAACTAAAAAACTAGCCAGCATTCTGTGATGAAATTTTTTTGTGTGTATTTATGCATGTCATATCTACAATACGATGCAAAATCACTCCTCTACTTTTGATAGAATGTCTGATAAAAAATGAATTCATTTTAAAAATGGTAAAATGTCAGTCTTTTTTCTAACGCAAAATAAAAAAAACTATTATTTATTGAGGAATGTAGTTAAAAGAGCACCGGCAGTGTAAATATGAGTTTCAGCAATAAAATAAAAGAGAGAGACATGAAAAAGTTACAAGTTTATGAGTTATGAGGGAAACGCTCCATCACTGTACAGTCAACTACCACCGTTTTGAATTTTGAAAAAAAAAAAAATATATATATATATATATATACAGTATAAATATTTTTTTTTTTAAATCGTAAAAATATTTTTTTTTCGTATACAAAAGGACTGTGTTTCACACATACCAATTTTCATTATTGTACAAAATACAGTAATGGAGGGGAAAAATGTTGAATATTTCCAAAAAGTTATTGCTGTAAGCTGTACCTAACCCCTTAAATCAAGTGGAGAACGAAAATGTTTGCGTAGGATTACTTGTGCAACAGTTTTCATAATTCAAAAATCCTTTAAAAGCTGCATTTAAAGGCCATAACATTTGGAATCTTGAAATATTTATTTCGAATGTATTTTTATCAAGTCTTCATAATGTAAACCCCAATGAATAGAGCCCGGATTTTATGTAATACGAAAATGAGAAATATGTATATAAATATGTAGCTAAAATGGCTAAATATATAGATTAATATGTAATAAATGAAACATGTAACTTAAAATGTAAGCTTTATTAGATGCATTCTTGTACAGTGATAAAAATTACAGGTGCGCATGTGATTCAACCTCATTTAATTATTGTTTGGACACACAATTAATAATTAAATATGTTTCCATATTTTCTTCACTTATCGATTGTCTCGTCAACGGCAACCCGTACGTAGGAAACACAAAGTTCAGCTCTAATCGTTTCCATCGTGTGAATGTAGCAGGAGTTCAAATAATTTTTCCGGAGTTTTGATTCATGTTGAAGTTGCAGCATTTGCGTAGGAATGCTTGGATCTTTTACACTCCAAGTTTATAGGATGGTAAGTTTGCAGTAATTTCCATGCTTAAATCTTTATCAAATTCACTGGTAGAAGACGAAGATTCCAGCACTACTTGTAGAAGAATAATGACGAAGCAAGTTTTTTATTTGTGACATGAAGTTCAGTTGTTAAAATAATGCTGTTGTAATTGTGACTTCAGGGAGTGTTTGCCACACACTTTGCAAAACACGATTTTGCTATCACTAGTAAAGGCATCGTAAATTGAAATTCATTCTTTTAACTTGGATGCCGTAGCAGTACATTAGATAGCTGTATCACCTGGTATCAGAACAAGCTTCTCAAGAAAATTGAAAGAATTATGTTTCCTTTCGGAGCAACTGATTGGAGATGTTTGTGCCAAACGGTCATATTCACAGGATAATTTTAACTTCACAGCTGTAGCAGTACAATGACCGACCTTTCGCATTTGTATTTGTTCCTACTTTCCGTTACTTCTTAAGGGATACACAAACTGTTAGCATGGCAAAAGGATGTCCATTTTTTGACAGAATTCGTCATTATTTTCAATTATTAAATTATTTTTATACATTAGAGACGGAGGGACAAGCCTTATAAGCAATTTTCAAACCTATATCATAAATTAAGTGGATGGGAAATTGGTGGAAAAAGTATGTTGCTTCAAAATAAGCATTATCCTTCCAAATACGTAATATATGCCAAAATATTTATTATGGACCAAAATATAAAACTTCGGAATAATAATCCCTTTAGTGTGATTCGCCGACATTTTAGCTAATATATACGGACAGAATATGTAATTACATAAAATCCGGGTTCTAATAATGAGTTTCACATTTATAATTCAGAATGTAAACGCGTACAGATGAGACGAGACATGGCATATGCGCTGTGCGAGAAGGGAAAGAATGAGCTATCAGAAAGGGAGTTTGTTTCATGATAGTTAATATTTATACGAATCTAGTGACAGGGAAGTTCATCTCAGACTAAACCTATCTCTCCTATCCATATCCATTGTTGATATAGCCATAGCACATGATAGGTCACAGGAAAGGTCTTGCCTCCTCCATGTATAGGGCGTTCGTTATCTCGTGAAACCTACCTGCGCGTCAGGGGAAAAAAAAAGTGGACTGAGAAGCTTCTGTCTCTCCCTAACCGTCTACTTGCTCGCTTGCTCCCCACATTGCTCTCATTGTCACGAGAGGATCTGAAATTATTGGTAAATTCTCAAGCTACTTAGTAGCAAAAAAAAGTTATCAAGGGAGCTCAGATCCTCGAGTGCCATTTATTAGGACAAGTTACCGAATTTACTAGAATCTAAATCAAATTCACAACTTGTGCTTAATGAAATTTACTGTTGTGTTTAGAATTTAGATATCTTGGCCGGTGTTATGAACATTTAAGTAAGGGTGATTTGGTGTGAGTCAGTTTCTCAGCATATTCAGTGGGGAAAAGGGAAAGAAGGAGAACTGCATGCATGCTGGGGTAAGTTATAGCTAGGTTGAAAAACACTGGCCACGTACCTGCATTCCACGGACTATCACAGTTCTTCCACTCTCTGCTATCCAAACACTCGTAATTAACACAATGCAGTCTTATCTTTTCACTCTTCCATTTACAATAAACTAAATTACAATGTCTTTATTGGTTCCATTACTGTACTAATGTTTTTGCAATAGGCCTAGTTAGTACACTACGCACTTGCACAAGGAGAAGTGAAATCAACAGAAGCTACACAACAACTAACACATACACCCTTTTTGCAGTTATCAGTATCAAATGGACTTGCCTGGTTTACTGCGTAAAATGTTATGACCGGCCAAGTTATCTAAACAGTACTTACACCATTTTACATAATTGTAATTTAGAATTCTAATTTAATGTCTGGTGCAAGTTGCATGGCAGTGCAGTGGTAGGATTGTTACCTATAGACAACCAAGTTCTTATTGCTATAACATAATACGATTTACGAAATGCTGCCTCAGAAGTAAATGTGCTAATTTCTACTGAAAAGAACAAAATATGGGCCTACGGTATTGATGGTACTAAGAGAGTACGGTATTTTAAGGCAAGATCCAATACCATAAAAAATATTATAAATAATACTAGTTGAATAAATTAATACATTTCATTAGCTGAAGAAAAAATATTATTTTTCTTTCCTTTGTAGTTCTGGGTAACCGATGCCCGTTCTGCAAACATAAAACTTGATCTGTCCATCAGCGAAATGATTTTCCTATGTTTCGGATTCCTTTGATGCTGCATGTAGTACAAGTTTGCAGACTTAGTTCAGTTTGAAAGCAATAAACATAATACTTAGGATAGTTTACAATAAATATAATATTTTTCCTACATGTGAGGAATAATTTATAGCATTATGAAATCACTTATATGTCTACATCCCTTTAAAAGAAGGTGAAACAATAGCTCTGAAGCTACATTCAGTTGAAATCTTAAAAAACTTGACTTAGGACATTTTGGAATCCAACTCTTCAATTATTACTAGAGAAAATAGTTTTATTTTAAGAAGTATTTACAAATTTGACTTTATCTCTTAAATTAAATGTAGAACCGCACTTATCATGAACTGCAGGTCTTTAAAAGCAACCCTACGCCCACCGATCTGGCTGGTGATACATCTGTTATTCAGTTTTGAGAGGAAATGTCCTGTCCCTGTCTCTTCATCCCTCGCTGTACACAGCGAATAATTATGTGAGTGTTCCACAATGCCGGAAACAGAGGAGGAGCTGAGTGTAATTTAAAAGGGGTCGAGGAAGCGAGGCGAGAGCTGGATTGAAAGCTGCCAAGGCCCCGTGAGATATTCCCTTAAAATTAAAAATACACCTTTCAACTCTTGTGTTTCTATTTATGTTTTATGTAGAGAGTGCATGCGGCCGTGAGTTGAGGGACAGAGGGACGAACCTGTGTGGAAATATATAAAGTAAACAAGACTGTCATTTTGAAATTTTCACAAAATTACATTATTGTTTTGTGGATGCTACTATAATCACGAGTCTTTTACCTGTATACACTAGCATGGTATTTGAAGTAGATATTAGTCCTTTGTTCTTGTATAATGAAACAGTTTGTGTATGTAATAGCACATGTAGAAGCATCCGATAGGCCTACTGTGAGTCTCCAAAGTCCAAGAAGTTAGGCGAAAATTTTGTAGAAGCAGATAATAGGCCTACACTTCGAATAGTATTGTGTAATT
Organism: Periplaneta americana; assembly: GCF_040183065.1. Lineage (NCBI taxonomy): Eukaryota > Metazoa > Arthropoda > Insecta > Blattodea > Blattidae > Periplaneta > Periplaneta americana. The sequence goes on along the minus strand of NC_091118.1, from coordinate 126,387,953 downwards.
ATATATATTATTCACAAATCGAGTAATATTTTTATATTATTTTTAAAAATTAATACGCCCATAACTCCCTACAGAAACTGCGCTTAAAAATGTAATATACAGTAAGGTGTTCTCATTCTTTAATGCAGCACCGTCCAGAGATTATTGCGAAGTACATCTGGTAGCTTTTAATCCGTGCTCCCTATGGCCGAAATTGACGTCCGTTAATTTTCAGCTTTAACCGAAAAAATATATCTACCTCGGGTATATGAAAGAATTCTGTCTTGTCATATAACTTGAAAAGTGCCATGGATTACTTTCCACAAAGAACAAGACAATTATAGTTTCAACCAGGTTGGCTCGTCGATGAATTAAACATCCAACATAACTAATGAAAGAACTAATATATTTGATAACAGCACAACTTTACAAGTTAATTCAAAGAAATATAATTCACATTAAATTTTATCAAGAATTAAATAACGAGATCATTTTGTTTCATTCCTTTAACATATGAGAGTCGACCTGGTTGGCAAGTTGGTATAGCGCTGGCCTTCTATGCCCAAGGTTGCGGGTTCGATCCCGGGCCAGGTCGATGGCATTTAAGTGTGCTCAAATGCGACAGGCTCATGTCAGTAGATTTACTGGCATGTAAAAGAACTCCTGCGGGACAAAATTCGGGCACATCCGGCGACGCTGATATAACCTCTGCAGTTGCGAGCGTCGTTAAATAAAACATAACATCTAACATCTTTAACATATGAGGGGTCCAGTGAAAAAGATGCCCATGCCACATTTTGTTGATATTTAGTTTCTTCGATAATTCGACATATCTTGTCATCTAGGACCTCCTTTATGAACTTCCAGCTTTGTGACATATTTATACTGAACATGGTAAGCAATTATAAAAGCCTCTTCTTCTCCTTCAAAATTTAGTTTTTGTGGCATGGAACCCTTTTCCACTGAGCCCCTCATATATAACTGCATCAATCTAAAACTGATTCAATAACTAACACCAACAAGCATAGAAGGTTAAAGCATAGAATTATTCATAGTTGGTAGATGTACAATTATAACATAACTGAATATCGGCTAAGACGGCAGAAATCGTAAAGGCTACGGGCTATAAATGTCGATATGTCAGGCGAAAGAATTGAATCGAAATTTCTGTTGCCAATATTACTAGCTCTTAGCCTGACCGAGAATACCAGTTACCTTACATTTGTTCCCGACGTTTCATGCGATCAAAGGAGATACGGATTACTACTAATATATCCTTAGGCGCGCACTAAGGAGAATGAGGGCGACCAGATCCACATTCTACCTCGGGTGAAAGCAAAGGCAAGTGCGGCGCATGCGCACAAAATGAATGAATGTGAAATTATCATACCGGAAATCTGAGATTTCGATTTACCATTCTGCCGGATTACAATATAACGGCATATACATACTCATGCCGTTACAAATTGACGAATCCAGACGCTCAACAAAATAAAATACTGGCTGTAAGTACGAATCTTCGACAACACTGAAGATCCAAGGAGGAGAAGCAGAGGGACTATGTCGAAGATTTCTAAAGTATAATCCATTATGGCATAAATTGGTGGTAATATTGGAATATTAAATCGTTAATAAAACAAACGTTAATTTCGTTATAGAATAGAAAAAAATGCATCTAAAACAGAAAAATTCTTCTCCGCACTTCCCAGATGAACATTTACAAAAAGGACTTTTAGAACGAAAGTGGTGTTAACTCTCCAAAGAGTACTATCAGATATATTTCATAAATATTCTAGGAATATTAATATTTCTATTTTCCCCATACAGAGTAGTGTTATTATCTGCAAACATGGCATAATGGATTTGGTGGAAAATCAAAGGATGTCAATCTTAAGCAGTATTAATCACGCTGACTTACTGATCACCAGAGCTAGGAAGTTGGTACCAAAACTGTTAAGTTGTGTGAGCTCGGTCTATATATCTACCCAATGAAAAGTAGTAGCGCAGCTCTCAGTATCTTTGAACCCGAACAACAAACATGTACAGCCGGGTGGTAACAAAACATGTGCTTCAATCGTCCACGGCCTTAGAATAAAAAAACAACAAAGAATAATATAAAAAACAATAATTTGTAATAATTATAAACTTCATAGCTTTCAATCTGAAATAATTTGCCAATACTTACAAAAATAAAAAGAAAAGTATACAATTATGATTCTAGCCTCATTATAACAAATAACAATGCTCATTTTCATTTTATCAAGAGAAATAATCCTTTTATATTAAAAAAATACTCTGAAAATATTCGTTCTACGTCAGAAGACGTTACTGGAGCAAATCTGAAATATGAGGCAGTATCTCTTACTATCATCAGGTTAATAACTACTTTGTGAATCTAATAATATATCTTGTATGTGTTACATAATATTACACCTTAATTGTTTTCAAGAAAATTTTTCATTTCTGTTGTAATGACAGCGAGGAACTTTGCATCGTAATCCCAATGTTGAACTTGGACTGTAACGCAACTGAATGCATAGCAGCATGAGACGTCAACATTTAAAGAAGAATAAACCGGGTAAAAATAAACGTGTTACACACTCTTGTCTGCATAATTATTTAATAACATATGAGTTTACTTTTATGGAATGATGCACAATATTAACAAAATGTAAATACGAATAATACAATAATAACAGAATATCTCACTTTGTTCAGAACCTAAAATATTAATAAGAAATGAACAATGTTCTTCAAACTATGCACGATTATACACAGCTCCACAAAATGATGCTATGCTTTGTTTATGTGAACATACTGTGCATCGTCTGTAGCGAGCGGCAGCAGGACGAAGCGCGGGTGTCATCTGTACTCTTCGCTGTACTCAACTGAAATATACTGCTTTGGTACGAACTTCCTACCTATGCTGATCACCGTTGCAAGTTAATGGCAGATATTGTAGCTACTTCTGCATTTTATAAAGCTCTTCTGTGGATGGGAAAAGGAGTCTTAATTGCTAAATTTGTCGTTATATTTTCAGTTGGAGTTGTAACTTATGCAACTGATGGCATTCTCTATTTAGAAACAAAAGATAAAAGGAACGCAGGTCGATGAAAATTCTGTGATTTATTAGAATATACTCTAGAATATAGATACGCATTTAAAAAAGGGCCTAATCTTGGTATCAATCATCCTCTATGTAGGCAACAAGCTTCGCAAGATTGTCCACAAGTAGCATACATTTAGTCGCCCTTGTTTACTGCACATAAGCAATACTTTGTATCTGGAAATTAGTAAATTAAGCGGTCCAAATTTTGTTTCTGTGTCTGTACATGATTTATCGTTACATTTTCGACAGTTGAAGACTGACAATCGACAGTCGACTGAGAAAATAAATGAACATTTTGATTTGTTTTCAGTACTGTAAAAAAAGACGAAGGAGAAGAAGGCTATGTAAGTAAGTTACAAAGTTACATGAAATGTTATATCTTGTACATAAATACCGCATTAATAATAATAATAATAATAATAATAATAATAATAATGATGATGCTTGTCTAATAAGTGATGCTAATACAAACAGAGAAATTATATTCCTTCCTACCTAGATGGCTTGCACGTACTGTATCAGAGCCAATTACTGCAGAATGGCAACGTACTAACACAATATATTCCATGACAGAAACGGCTACACGACATTACGCCACATGTATTACATGTGTAACTTACCGCCTATGACCTTAGAGGAATAAATCTAGCGTATGAGAGCATTGGGTCACGTGCTCACCTTCCGCCCTCTCGAGGTCACCAACCCTCGCCTACAAGGATGAAGAGCAATTCAGTTCGCCTCAGACAATATTGGAGCTTGTATTTAGTTTCCAGACAACGACTTCGCCAATGTGTATTCAGGCCTTGCTACTATTTTCAGTAACACTGACGAAAAGAGTAAAGATTCTACAGCAAAAGAGGTGTGAGTATCACCGATTCGGCATACATGGCTACGTTAGAAGAATTCCGGCAAAATTTTATGATATTTCGTATGAGCTAAAAATGTTTACAGTGTTTATACATTGAGTTCGGAAAGTCACTGTGCAATTTTATGACTGAATAGTGATATGTCTTGTTTTCCTTCATTGTCACTGCAAGTACAGTACGAATATTTAGTCCTAACAATCACCGACAATGTACACCTGGGTCCGGCGAGTCCATTAAGTTATGCCAAGATGTGTTCGGGTTAGTCAGGCGCTTGCATTCAGAGCGATTGGATGTCACACGTGCTGTAGAGTGATAGGTTAAGCTGTACTGCATTTCCTTACTGATCGCTCGCACTTATCTCTACTCCGGAGCTCTCCCCATTACTCCTATTACTTCCCCTCTTTCGCGTCGGCGAGCTGTCAGGACTAAATAATCGGTCTGTACAAAGTCGGGTCACGTTGATTCCTGAATAAAATTATAGTTATTATTTTCAACTTTATAAGTTGGGACCCTTACGTTTGAACATTAATTGTCGCAGTTGCTGTGTTCGTTGAGTAGACGTCATGTTTATTTCCTATGAAGGTCGTGTCTTTCTTGACTATTTTGTGTTTTGGGAAGGCGATAGGTAGGCTATAAGAAATTGGTGAAGCAGAAATTTTCTGACAAATTTCCAGAAACACCAGTTCCACATCGTAATGTAGTTCGTACACTTATCGATAAATTCCGTGAAAAAGGCTTGGTGGAGTGCGTTGAGATTATTTAAATTGACCGAGGACAAACTATGGGATATTCCTGACTCCATAGTACAGACCCCGTCAAAATAATTTTTACATGATTAGAGCAATAGGCAAGTATCGGTCTTGTAGCAGGCTGTAAAGCTGTTCCAAAATAAACACAATTCTTCCCATATAAAATATTGTAACGGCAGTGGAAGAGCTGAAAGTAGTTCCCATTACACTACCGCAAATGGTTTCAAAATTCGACATAGAAATGTTAATATGTTTGATGCTACTTTTTATACGGGCGAGGTCTAGGTTCACAATGGCTGCTACATCAATTCACAGAACACACTATTTTGGTCTTAGGATAATCCTCACAGTTATAGGCTGCATGTCACATACCACTACATATTTGAAACTTGGAGTTTAGACTGGCATTTCCAATTTCCCAATTTCTCTAATGAAGCAATAAATGATAAAAAAATTACTGCTTTGATATTCTGTACAGTTTAATTTGCCAACCTTAAGGGGAATAAATGAAGTATGCACGATTCCAACAAGACACTACCACTGCACACACAGCTGACACATTTCTAAAAAAAATGTATGGCCCCCACGCTCCCCAAGCACCAGACTTAAATATAAACGATAAGGAACAAAATGTGCATTGTATCGGCATCTCCCATGCACACATCTTGAACTGTAAGCTGCAATAACCATGTGTTTAGGGAGCATTTCATAAGAAAAACTAGTGAAAGTATATAAAAATAAAACAAAACCAGTCCAGTATTGTTTTGATGGTTGTAAATGTCACTTTAATAATCTAGTTTAATTTCATAATGGAAGTGCACAGTGACTTTTCGAACACACCGTTCGTATGTGTATACATATACATGATTGTAGGCGAGTATGCGTTCATATTCAGGGTGGAAGATGTTCGGTAAAAGTCATTTTAATGGACGAATCGTTAGCATAATAAGAATGGAAAATCCTTAACTTACATTTTGTTCCTCTGCGCTTAGGTTTTCCACAAATATTTTATGATAATTGTTAATTCCATTATTTTTAAACACATTTGGAAATACACATTTTATAAGAAAGAACTTTTAATTAGAATTCTCAGTTCCACCAATTATTTCGCATAATTCTTCTGTCACTTTCACGCTTTAAGAATATTATAATATATTTCTTATTAATAAAATACTTTAAGCAATGGATGTTGGCAACGCTGTTATCGAAAAGTAGACTTGCGTTTCATCCTAAAATTTGAGTTCCGCAGGGTGTACGTCGTACAGCGTTTTCCATAGAGGAGAGTACAGGATTTTTCAGAGAGGAGAGTGCAGCAGTCTATTTGTTTACATCTTTTCCCCTTACAGCTGCAGCGAAGAGCTGAAAATGCTACAGAATATATTAGTTTCCGCATCCATTGGTTTCCGATAAGCTATCTGTCTGATAATTTTATTGTCCGTCCATAAATATATAGCAATTTTTCCTAATCTTTTGGACAAAACATTTTTCTATCTAATATCTGTGAGTAATTCAATCTGGAATGATTGTTGAATCTTAAATGTGATTATATTACTACGATTGTAAGGGTTCTATACTTTGAAATATAACAGGCAATAATAGCTTGGCCACATTTGGCTCCTAATAGCTTTTTGTTCCTTCTTGCATAAAATTTTGTAATAAAGGAATGGTACACACAGCATACATAAAAATATATATTATCGACATAATTAACATCGCACGAAGTTTTAATTTGGTCGATAAATTCATAAACTCGAAGAAAATGATAATTGGAGATTTATCCTTCGAAGAGGTGGAGAAATTCAAATATCTTGGAGCAACAGTAACAAATATAAATGACACTCGGGAGGAAATTAATCGCAGAATAAATATGGGAAATGCCTGTTATTATTCGGTTGAGAAGCTTTTGTCATCTAATCTGCTGTCAAAAAATCTGAAAGCTAGAATTTATAAAACAGTTATATTACCAGTTGCTCTGTATGGTTGTAAACCTTGGACTCTCACATTGAGAGAGGAACAGACATTAAGGGTATTTGAGAATGAGGTTCTTAGGAAAATATTTGGGGCTAAGAGGGATGAAGTTACAGGAGAATGGAGAAAGTTACACAACACAGAACTGCACGCATTGTATTCTTCACCTGATATATTTAGGAACATTAAATCCAGACGTTTGAGATGGGCAGGGTATGTAGCACGTATGGTCGAATCCAGAAATGCATATAGAATGTTAGTTGGGAGACCGGAGAAAAAAGACCTTTGGGGAAACCGAGACGTAGATGGGAGGATAATATTAAAATGGATTGGAGGGAGGTGGGATATGATGTTAGAGACTGGATTAATCTTGCACAGGTTAGGGACCGATGGCGGGCTTATGTGAGGGCGGCAATGAACCTTCGGGTTCCTTAAAAGCCATTTTTAAGTTAGTTAAGTAATTATTTTTGGAATAGAATGACAAATAAGTACTAATTAATAATATTAGAAAGCTAACTACGCATTCTAGTAGTGATAATACACAATATTTGATTTAATTACATCGTATGTTACTTCGTTCGCTTTTTTAGACATGTTCCATTTGTAAAGAAATAATAAAAATTGTCGTTGAGGAATATGCCCAGGGTTACCTAGTGTGAACTACTCGCACTGCACATGAATGTCTAAAATAATATAATAGTGAAAATATTCGTTAATTGCAAAAATTTAATTATAAACGAAGACATGCTAGTATAATAGACATCTTACAGAGGGACAGACTGATTCTGATCATTATTTGATAGTTGAAGAATTAAGAGAAAAACTATTAATAGCCAAACGAGTATAGCAACAAGTGAATATTAGGAGAACAATATTTCGAAATTAAAAGACGAGGAAAATAACCAACATTATCAGGTCGAAATTTAAAATAGGTTTGCCATTTTAGAACACTCCATCAAAGTTGAGGATTTAGATATTAATAGCGTTTGGGACAATATCAGAGAGAATATCAAAATTGCAGCTGAGCAGAGCATAGATTATTGAAATTCTTACAGGGTCCTGCCCAGGCAAATAGAGATAATTATTTCATTGAAAGACGGAAAGCAAGTCATACACTTAGGAACAAAAATATACAGATTACTTGAAGAAAAAACTGAATGAGATAGAAACAAATAGTAAGAATAAAAACACTAGATATTTATAAAGGGCATAAATGAATTGAAGAAAGGATATAAGGTAAGGATAAAAGCAATAAAGGATAAGAATGGTGATTTGCTTGCGTAGTGTCATTCCATCGTGAACAGGTGGAAAAACTATTTTGGGCAACTACTAAATGTACCTAGGCCAAATAGAAATGATCGGGACGATATTGAAATAGAAACTTCTGAGCTATTTATACCGGAATCCACACTTTCTGAAGTGTAAATTGCGATAGAAAAGCTAAAAAAGTAAGTATAGATCTCCGAGTGTCGACGAAATTCCAGCAGAATTAATACAAGAGGGTGGAAACGCATTATCTAACGAAATTTATAAGCTTGTACTTGCTATTTGGGAAAAGGAAATTGTACCATAACAATGGAAAGAGTTCATGATTGTACACTTAGCGGCAAAAAGAATGGGCCGGACGACAATTTCTAAGTTTCAGAGACATACATTGCGCATGCTCGTCTCGTCAACGCCATAGTTCACTAGGTAACACATAATTAAACCATTTAAATTTGCTGTATTTTGTTTAAGAGGCTAAAATATGTAATAAAATCGAATGGCGGGTTGATTCTAGATACATCAGGGCCCTTGAAGAGTGAAATAATAATAAAATTGATAAATACAAAATCGACTGGAGCGAATATGAACAGGAAAACCATGTATTATGCCGAACTGATATAAACAGTTGCAGTAGCGTAAGTTGTTACGGCATTGGTAGCGTTGGTATATTGAACACGGTAGTACTAGTAGTTCAAGGTTCGAATCTCCCCCAATCTTCTTTTTTTTTATTACAAATTTGCCACCATATGTGTCTCGCAAACCTATAATTATGTGGCGATATATCTTAGAATATGCCCAAACTCTAATAAATAATAAACCTCCCTCTCTCTTTCAAGCAATACTGCTTTCTATTAATATAACATTCTGTCTCGTCATTACGCTTGAAGATGGCACAGAAACAGTAACTCATTTCCCTGGTTCCGACAGGACTTCGATCGGAGAAATGTCATTTTCTCCGACCAGGTAATTGTCTCCAGTAACATTCTGTGTATGCTACTCTCCGACAGGACTTTGATTGGAGAAATGTCATTTTCTCCGACGAGTAATTGTCTCCAATAGCAATGATAGCACTGCCCTAGTTTATTGTATGAATGACCACCGATACGCTTCGCGTGAGGGTCGCGTGTTGGGGGTGGATGTCATACGATGGGGCAGGACTTCTGGAACGCATCCACGGTCTGTTTATGGCAGAAGTCTACGAACACATTTTGGCAAATATAATGATTCCTTCCGCCCGAAAACGATATCCAGAAGGAACACTTTTCTTCGAGCAGGATAATCATCCGATACACACCGCCAACCGGATTCAAAGATGGTTTACGAGGAGGCGTGATGTCGACCCAGTCGACTGGCCTCCAAATTCACCAGATATGAATCCGTTTCAAAATTTGTGGGCTGCAGTCAAAAGGATCCTACGCTCTAATTGGGCAGAACAACTACCCGTTCGGACACCTGAGGAATTGTGGGACAGAGTTCTAGATGCAAGGGAGAAGATGGCCAAGAATATAGACCAGTTTCATAATCTTGTGGACTCCATGCCGCGCAGAATGAGGGCAGATGTTGACGCAGGTGGTTTGTGGACGAGATGCTAGTCCTCACCACTGCCTTGTTTTGTTAATATATTAACAAATTGTTTGTTTTTGCTAATTTAATTATCTATTTATGTTTGATATGCATCCGTTTTTTTAGGATGTGAAACAAGTATTTTTGTTTATACAGGCCAGGTCTCACCTATTAATAGCCCACAGATGATGGGCAATAATATTTTTACAAGGCAGGTATAACGAAGTTTGTTAACAAATGCCATTTCACATTTAAACTAATAAATTAAGTAAAAGTTAAAATAAAAATTACCGTACCAGGAGGCGAACTCACAACCTCTGACACTGATGTCAGACTTCTTACCACTGGGCCACACACTGCTCGTAAGGTTTATTACATTATAGACGGATGACTTTCAATGAAAAGACACCACAGCAATGCCTTGCAGTGGGTTACGTTTACACGAGTGAACCGCGCGAAAGAACTTAGCATTTGTATCGACGAAGAGTCGGCGCAGTCTTTTTGCTGCTAAGTGTACCTATCTTTGAGAAGGGGGACAAGACTAACTGTAGTAACTTTCGAGGAATATGACTTTTATTAATACACTGTTCTCTTAACATGAGCGAGCATATTGGGGATTAAATCAATAGCTTTCCGAAAACACGCTATGAAATATTTAATATAAAGCAATGCCTCGAAAATTAAGCAAAAACGAGCAGTATTCTATTAAATATTTTGTGTGAAATATCTCAAAGAGTAACTCTCTGAAATTAATGACATTACTTACGGTTCAACCTTTATGTATATGTTTTATTTATATATGTGTGTATGTGTGTGTGTGTGTTTTGTGTCTTGTTGTAGTTTATGATATTGATACAGTAATTGTTTGTTCAGTGCAAAACGTTGCCAATTATATCCAATTTTATTACAAAAAGGGGGTAGCTTTATTTTGTATTTATATTTTACCTCCCCTCCTAAATTGCTGATTCTAATAAATAAATAATTGAGTGATAAAATGAAACTCCTAGGCACCTAGGACATAAAAAAAAGAAAGTAACTCAGTTACAATTTGAATTTTTAGAATGTCTTTTTTTTTTAAGTGGAGCTACCTCGTTTTTGCAGGGAGCACTTCAATTCTTCTTCCATTCTGCAGGGAGCACTTCAATTCAAGTCTAGTTTGAACTAAATGAACATCGTATCTGAAAACTGTAGTAATATAACGAAATTTTTGAGCCGATTTTTCCATTACCAAATAATTTAACAATGCTTTATCAACTACTGAGTTATTTTACATCGATGGGATTGATGGAAGCGAGATTTTATTTGGCGAAATTAAGCCGATGAATTACCTGACTTTCGTCTTAGAGGTGAAAAAAATCTCCGAAGAAATCCAAACAAGTAATGTAGCCCTAGCGGGAATTTTACATGAATCTGAATTCTTTTACTTGCAGTCTTAAAAGTGCCTGTATCGGATTTGAACTTGGAACATAATTACAAATATGGTAAGAACACGAAAACCGGAAATGACGTCTACTCAACTTTTGTTGTAGTGGTTTCATCCAGAATTAACTGAATAACGGTGTAAATGCCCCTTTGTGTTACATTTAGCCGATCAACCCATCACGTCTAGCAAGAAGACCAGTTACGTTTGAGAAGACTTCAAGAGAACAAAAACAGTAAAAGAAAACTCTCCCTAGTGGTCAGAAGAAATTAGATACCAAAGGAAAAGAATTGAAGCTAAAAGAAAAGAAAAGAGGTGGTCTTTGACGTGGTTCGACTCGTTGTTAATTGGACTTAATGACGTTCAGTTTCAACTCTCCTCACTTCCGCGCTCTCTCTTTCTAGGAAATTCTGTTTCGCACGCCGTACAACAAATCCCAGAATTGATCTAACTTTGAGTTCTGTTGGACGTCTCTGTAATTCCTCTCCGACCTGCTCACAGCTGCGTACAGTGGCATTGTTGCCCTGTATTATTTAATCTGATTAGTGGACAGTAATTTGTGGAATCCGGCGAAATCTTGATTGGAGAACTTCAATAAAAGATTTTCAGGATATTCGTCTTGTAGAAAATTTGTCTTTCCGCTTTCCAAAGGTAACCTGAGATGTCCAACAAAAAACATCACCACGATCTCATGCTGTTCGCATACACAACATTGTGCCCTTTGTGTAACGTTTTATTTCTTTCACTTTTTCGCTGCATGCACGGCAAATTCGAAACAGCAATAGCAAGCTACTCCATGCCACAGAGTAGTAGACATGCAACGTTTTATTTTCGGTTTCACTTTTGGTGCACCGTCTTCGCTGTCCGAACTTGGATAGTACAAAGTGTCATTAATTTTTTCTCCCGTCAAAATTATTTCCGATTGTCAGCCATTCCTACGGGTGGAAAGTTGGAAAAGTTTCTAAGAAGTTCACAACCTAATTCAAATTGAACTTCTACGCTTTGTAGTATATTTAAATGCGTTAAAATAAAGATTTCTTCATGAAGTTTATTATTGCTGGTTTATAAAATTTCACTCACTTCTTCCTTGCGTTTTTTAATTCCATACCTAACTGATTTGCGATTGTCCACTTTTGAGGACGATGAACCATCATGTTCATTAAAACTACAACCATAAAAGTCTAAAATAGAACTACCGGTACTGGTACTCGATGCTTTATTCAATTTTACTGTGGGAATTGCAATTGATTTTAGCTTCGGTCCACGTAGTTATTCTTTTGGCATTAAATTTTACGTTAAGCACTCTGACTCGTCACAATGTTGCTCCTGGTCTGAGATTAATATGTTTCCTTTTGCAATACTGTAACCACACTTTGAATCGCGAATTATTTCGACGAGGGAAGGGTGAAAAAATAAACCGTTTTCCCGATTATAGGCTACTTTTTTCTTGTTGAATTACTGAACCCGTATGCACTACAAGAGGGAATTTTATTAATTTAATAAAATATTAATTACATAAAAATATATCTATCGTTAGCACTAGCGCAGCACAATAACATATACACCACGGGCCTCGCGCTAGTTTATCGCTAGTGGTGCTCAGCGGAGCGAATATCACTCACGGAGGAATCGAAGATTACGAATATGCTCTACTCCGGTGATCTCCGGTACTACCTTAGGTGGTAGAGTACGTATACGGAGGGATGCGGAGTTCCGCAGGGAAGCGGAAATCGAAAGACGGAATTCTCAAGGACGATCGGCAGGCCTACCGATCGACGAGACTGACAGTAGTTGTTAGTGGGATAAAATGGCACTGAAGAGGGTATCCGACTCACGGAAATTCTTTCGTTCAGTTTGAAGTAGCAGAATTTCGTCGAGGGGTAATAATTAATTATTATTACTAATATTATTTATGAGTGTTCGAGAATATGGTGCTTAGGACATTTGAGATGGGCAGGGCATGTAGCGCGTATGGGCGAATCCAGAAATGCATATAGGCCTAGGAGAAAAGACCTTTGGGGAGGTCGAAACGTAGATAGGAGGATAATATAAAAATTAATTTGAGGGAGGTGGGATATGATGGTAGAGAGTGGATTAATCTTGCTCAATATAGGGACCGATGGCGGGTTTATGTGAGGGCGGCAATAAACCTCCGGGTTCCTTCAAAGCAATTATTATTATTATTATTATTATTATTATTATTATTATTATTATTATTATTATTACTATTATTATTAATATTATTAAGTATTATTACTACTACTACTACTACTACTACTACTACTACTACTACTACTACTACTACTACCACTACTACTACGTCTGGATTTAATGTTCCTAATTATGTCGGGGGAAGAATACAATACGTGCAATTCTGCGTTGTGTAACTTTCTGCATTCTCCCGTAACTTCATCCCTCTTATTCCCAAAGTATTTTTCTAAACACTTTATCCTAAAACACTCTCAGACTCTGTTCGTCTCTCATAGTGAGAGTCCAAGTTTCACAACCATACAGAACAACTGGTATTATAACTGTTTTATAAATTGTAACTTTCAGTTTTTTTGCTAGCAGACTGGATGACAATAGCTTCTGAACAGAATAATAACAGGCATTTCCCACATTTATTCTGTGTTTAATTTTCTCCCGAGTATCATTTATATTTGTTACTGTTGCTCCAAGATATTTCAATTTTTCCACCTTTTCAAAGGATATATTTCCCATTTTCATATTTCCATTTCGTACAATATTCTTGCCTCGAGATGTGATCATATACTTTATAATTTCGGGATTTACTTCCAAATCTATATCTTTAAATGCTTCAAGTAAAAATTTCCGGATTTTCCATAATAGTTTTGTGGATTTTCTCGTAACATATTCACGTCATCCGCATAGACAAGAAGCTGATGTAACCCGTTCAATTCGAAACCCTCTCTGTTACTCTGGACTTTCCTAATAGCATATTCTTAAGCGAAGTTAAAAAATAAAGATGATGGTGCAACTCCTTGCTTTAGCCCACAGTGAATTGGAAATGCATCTGACAGAAACTGGACTATACGAACTCTGCTGCAAGTTTCACTGCAACACATTTTAATTAATCGAACTAGTTTCTTGAGAATACCAAATTCAATAATAATATTATATAAAACTGCTCACTCTACCGAGTCATACGCCTTTTTGAGATCTATGAATAAGTAATGTACTGTGCCCTTATATCTTTCGAAAATAAAAAACCTGATTAATAGTGTATGTCTGTGACACAACACATATACGAACTGCGCGGCATAAATCGGAGGTAATCGGAGGTCTCTGGTTGAAAGCGCGCAAACAACTACTCTGGAGACAACCTAATCATGCACAGCACTTGTTACCGCTATAGGAGATCAGGCGAGCAGAATGACATTACCCTTGAATCTTTCCCAAGCAATTACTATCGAACGAACCGATGTAGAACAAAAGTAGAAACATTGTTATGCATATTTCTTCGAATACCTTAATATGAAAGAAACTTAATTTTTGTGTTGTACTTTCCTTTAAGTAAGTGTTAATGGGAAATTAACATTAATAGCTGCATGTTACTTGATAGTGAAACTTTCAAAGATTCGAGTTATACGTTTATTCAAGGAACGTATTTCCATGGGAGACAGTATTGAAAAATGATTTTTTTTATTTATTTTTTATTTTATTGGGTTATTTTACGACGCTGTATCAACATCTAGGTTATTTAGCGTCTGAATGATATGAAGGTGATAATGCCGGTGAAATGAGTCCGGGGTCCGGCACCGAAAGTTACCCAGCATTTGCTTGTATTGGGTTGAGGGAAAACCCCGGAAAAAACCTCAACCAGGTAACTTGCCCCTACCGAGATTCGAACCCGGTCCACCTGGTTTCGCAGGCAGACGCGCTGACCGTTACTCCACAGATGTGGACTTGAAAAATGATAACTCCACAACATTTGTTTTGTACTTTGCAGCTTACGAAAATAGATTCAATAACAGTGGTATAATGGTTGTTTCGTAGACATTTCCGAATTGACCATTACCACATATCGTTTGATTGGACGTGATACCGTTGCTGATCTGGCCTGTCTCCCTTGGCCTCCCAGGTTACCAGACTTGAAACCAGTGACTTCTTTCTTGGAGTGTATACGAAAAACCGGCGTGTACTTGACGTACACATTAGAAACATCATGTGCTTAGCTTATGTTACAATGCGAAACAGATACTTATTGTAACACCAGTTTAAACTCTGACATTGCATAGAGAACTCACAATACATTACTTGAAAAACTAACCAGCCACAGTTATTTTTTTTCGCAGTTCTTGCGCTGAAACCAAGAAATCCGAGCATGTCGAGGACAGGTACATGTCGTACTCATTGCATCGTTATTATGTTCTTGACAGTTAACTCCAATAATTATAAGCTGTGGATCAAAAGTAAGTATGATCCCATTTGACTTCTAGGTATTGCCTCTAACATCTCCGTAACTAATAATCAAATTTCAAATTTCATCGCCACAATATCCTGTATCACACTCCGGTCTTCGAATACGGCATTTAGTATTTACCATGTATAAAAGAAATGCATACATACATACATACACACCATACATACATATATACATACATACATACATACATACATACATACATACATACATACATACATACATACATACATACTTACTGTCTTGTTAAATGGCAGGCCTTTCACTGCAAACCCAGCATTCTCCAATCTTTTCTATTTTCTGCCTTCCTCTTAGTCTCCGCATATGATCCATTCATCTTAAAGTCGTCTATGATCTGATATCTTCTTCTGCCCGAATGCTTCTCGCATATATAATTAAATTACATTTTCTCTAAAAACATACAGTGAAACGAAAAAAGCATATACAGACTTAAAAATAGCTATATTTAAAGTATAGTTAAAATGAATATTTAAAAAACGCAATGAAACACAAAAGAACATAAAGACCTCATTAACCTTATTTGCGTTCAGTAACAATACTACGAATTACAACGCTAATAAATAACTCTTCCCCTTGTTTCCTCGGCCTCCTCCCCCTACTCCATTTCCATCCTGAGTTGTAGGACTTTTATCATCAATTTCTCCATAAGATTTCTGTCACAGTAAGGAAGACATTTGTTTATGACAACCAATTAGTAGGGGGCAGTTGAAGGTCTGTCGGCATAATTACAGACAGACGATCTACCAAAAGCAGAAACATCTTTTCGGTGTTGAGCATGCATCAGACATATTTTATGTCAAAATCCCGAGTACTGTGTTTCCACGAGACACGTGAATGGTGGCAGGGACACGATACTAGCCCGGTCTGCATCAGAGCAGATTGCCCGCCTCGCCTACTGAGGTCCCGGTGAAATATCGAACCTGTCGCATCGAGAATGATTAATCGATTTAAGCCTTTTTCCCCACTCACTCGAGTTGGCGAGCGTCCAGTCCAAGACTATGAGGGACATTGTGTTACACAATTCAGTGGCGGATCAGCAGAACAAGTAAATGACATTCACAAACTCTTCTAGTCCAAGAACATGAGAAACTAGCGGACTAGCAGAACACTGACTCATCTAGTCTAAAGCCAATTAAAATTATTGGTTAACGGCCTCAAGAAAGTCTCAGGGTAATTTGGAGGCTGCCCGAAGGCCGTCTATTGAAAATCCTACTCTATTCTTCATAGTCGTACTCTTTTTCGTGTTTTCTGGATTGTTCACGTGGTAACATGCTGTCAACATTGAAGGTTATATATCAATGCTGAACCAGTAATTAATGTTCGGAAATAAGATAATATGTAAAGGAACCTGGACCTCGATGATTAGTGAAAAATATTCACGTTTGGTTCTTTGCTGAATTACATTCTCAAAAGTGTTCTTTTTCCAAAGGTATATGAGCGTATAAGAGATATGTTTTGAAGTAAATCCCCAAGGAAGTATAGGAATATTTCTCACGACTAGAACATAGTATGAAATGAAAATATAAAAATTGCAAATTTATTCTTTGAAAAGATGGAAAAATTCCTATATATTGGAGCAACAGGTACAAAAGTAAATGACACTCGAGAGGAAATTACACGCAGAATAAATATGGAAGATGCCTACTATTATTCTGTTGAGAAGATTTTGTCATCCAGTCTGCTTAAAAAAAACTGACAGACTTTACAAAACTGTTATATTATTGGTTGTTCTCTATGGTTGTGAAACTTGGACTCTCACTTTGACAAAGGAACAGAGGTTAATAATGATTCGGAATAAGGTGCTTAGAAAAATATTTGAGTCCAAGAGGGATGAAGTTACATGAGAATGGAGAAAGTTACACAATGCAGAACTGCACGCATTGTATTCTTCACCTGACATAATTAGAAACATTAAATCCAGACGATTGAGAGGGCAGCGCATGTAGCACGTGTGGGTGAACCCAGAAATGCATAAGAGAGTGTTATTTAGAAAACCTGAGGAAAAAACCTTTGAGGAAGCCGAGACGTAGATGTGAGTATAATATTAAAATGGATTTGAGAGAGGTGGGATATGATGCTAATGTTAGAGACTGGATTAATTTTGCTCAGGATAGGGACTGATGGCGGGCTTATGTGAGGGCGGTAATGAACCTTCGGGTTCTCTAAAAATAATTTTTAAGTAAGTAAGACTGTTAAGTTCGAAAGAGAACCTAAGACATGTGTGATTGAATGTTTCGTAATAAATTTTGTTGCTGCGATTGGGATCTTATTTACTAGCTTTCTCCATAATAGTAAATTTTTCTATAGCTATTTCTTCTTAAATACTTATAAAAAATCACCCTTGAAACTTTAGTACTATTTTTCATCTCCACATGGACTGATTACCGAAATACTTCAATAAAGTTATGAAGAAATTGAAGATCTGCCTACATTTTCCTGTCTGTGACATTTGAGAAAATGTGTAATTTGCAAATGTAGAAAAAGCAACTACATGATCTCGAATTAAACTATTCATACACACTAACATACGAAAACAAAAACACACATAAGATCGCATCCTCATTTAGCAAACAGAAATACAACATAGCATACAGAACAGAAAACACACTACAAAGACATCTCAACACACAAACAACACAAACAAATAAATATAACCACACAGGCGTATACAAACTCACATGCAATAGTTGCGACAGTTTCTACACTGGACAGACAGGCAGATCATTCCAAACTCGATACAAAGAACACATTAAAGCAATAATCAGAGGACACAATACATCTACATAATCGAACACATAACTAATGCTAACCACACATAAAATAACATAAATACAGACATGGAAATTCTACACATACAACCCAAAAACCAAAAACTCAACACACTAGAACAATATGAAATATACAGACACACTAAAACACACCCTAATCAAATTCTCAACACACAGATCAATTTCAGAACACACACACTATTTGACACAACTTTTCATCACACGAACGCACCCACACAACAAGCAGCGAAGTTGAGATGGCGCCGAGACACAAAAGGCTCTGAGGATGGTGGCAAGCAGCACCGAAACAGCTGTAAGCCACACATGCTGACATAATTAACACGAGTAAGATCGCCATTTAATCAATTATTTATATTCATACAGTCTTACTAATAAACCGTGTATAATTTTTATACGAGACTTATGCAGAGTTGAGACAGAAAACGTTACTAATAAACCGTGAACAAGCTATGAACGTATAAACAGGCTGTAACTATGCAATGGGAATTGCTTTGCAGTAGTTATATACACGAAACCCCTTGTTTAAGCGCTGTATATAGCGAAAAAATGGCCGCCCTTCTAACAGCTGTTCGTATCGACTGTCATTTTATGATGATGTTTACCTTGTAACCACAGAAGAACAAACCAAAGATCATAGAATTATTAGAATAATATTGCTGTAGCTTGTACTCTTTGACAAATTGTAGTGTGATAATTGATTAGAGCCAGTTGTACTATCGATATTTAACATGCCACACTAGAGCGCTCTACCGGATGCAGTAGAGAACCTCAGATATTCCATTACCTTTCGTAACGAAGTAATGACGAAACTATGACGTAGCTGTGTAGCAGTTATACTGTTATACACGACGTATGTAGTGATTATTAGTAAGGAATTTACACACGACTTATAAAGGAGCTACTCATTGTATAACTATAAGACAGTTAAACATCTGTATATAGAGTTTTTATTAGTAAGACCGATAGTATATTGTCTTGTAAACTGTTTTACGTATGTGACCAAACGAGGCTGGAGAGGAAAACAGCCACTGATCCAGATACCCAATCATGTCGCCTCAAGTTCTCCAATATCATACATACATTATTGTCTCGTCCGGATTTTATCCGTTCGCTACTTATCAGGCTGCATTTTGGCCATTAACTCACTTACGTATGGAGATTAAGACTATGACGGACATTATGTTACTTAGTTCAGCGATGGACCACCTATCCAAGTAATTACCAATCACAGAATCCTCCAGTCAAAAACTGTGAGAGACGTACCGTTAAACAAACCAGTGGTGGATCAGCAGAACAGGGACATATACGAGTATCACAGTCTCATTCGCTCAAAGACTATGAAATACAATGAATACAACATTCAATGGCGGATGACAGAGGAAGAAACTGCACTGACAAGTCCGTTTATACAAAGCTTATGAAATACATTGCAATCCATTTCGGTTCTCTACACTGACAGTGTCATCCTCAGTGGTCTTGTGGTTACCATGATCGCCGGTAAATGCAAGTTTCTTCGGCTTAAACCCCGAAAAGAGCCATAACATTCTTAACACACCTATTTCCTGGAGGACTGTACAGGTGGGAGGTCATAGCTGTTGTGGATATCTATCCATCTGTGGTACTACTACTACTACTACTACTACTACTACTACTACTACTACTACTACTACTGATGCTGCTACTACTACTATTACTACTACTACTACTACTACTACTACTACTACTACTACTACTACTACTACTACTACTACTACTACTACTACTACTACTACTACTGGTCCAGTAATGCAGTCGGTAGAGCAACTGATTATAGAGTGAAAAGTTCTAGATTCAATTCCGTCCGATGGTGACGGGATATTTCTCGTACAAAAATGTCCAGAATGGCTCCGAGGTTCACTCAGCTTCCTATCAAATCGAATACGGAGTCTCACACGAAAAAAAAGGCGGTAGGAACGTGATGTCGACCACACTGCCTCATCCTTGTGCAGAGGTCAAGAAAATATGGATATCTACCTCCTTGATCTCCAAGAACCATGATGGTGTATATAGGCAATACTTTTACTACTACTACTACTACTACTACTACTACTACTACTACTACTACTACTGCTCCTAATACTGCTACTGCTGCTGTTACTGCTACTGTTACTATTACTGCTACTGCTGCTACTGTTACTGCTATGCTGCTATTGCTGCTACTTCTGCTGCTACTGTTACTGATACTGCTATGCTGCTGATACTGCTACTACTACTGCTACTACTGCTGCTACTGTTACTGCTACTGCTGCTATTGAAGCTACTTCTGCTGCTTCTACTGTTACTGCTGCTACTACTACTACTACTACTACTACTACTACTACTAGTACTGCTGCTGCTATTACTACCTCTACTGCTACTGCTACTACTACTGCTGCTGCTGCTACTACTACTGATACTGCTACTATTACTCGTACTACTACTTCTGCTGCCGCTATTGCTGCTAGTTACTGCTACTGCTGCTATTGCTGCTACTTCTGCCACTACTACTACTGCTACTAATAGTACTGCTTTCTACTGCTGCTGCTATTGCTACCTATACTGCTACTGCTAATATTGCTGCTACTACTGCTACTACTACTGATACTCCTACTACTACTTCTACTGCTGCTGCTACTTCTGCTGCTACTGCTACTGCTGCTGTTACTGAAAAACAGGAAGTCTGCAATAGATGGAATACTTTAATGTAAAGTTGTGTGTTTAGGTATAATCATAATTTCCCTCTAAAATTAGCTTAAAAATCGTATTTTTAAACGTGTTTACAGTACTAGGGCTACTTTACAGAATCATTGTTATTTCACGTATTCCTCATTATAGCTTCGTATTTTTACATTAAGTTTTTATTCTGCATTCAGAAAGTAGGAAGAAGGAGAATAATCTTCATTAATATTATTACAATTTTATTTGTCACTTTTACATGTCTTATTATCGTCGTCATCATCATAATTATCATTATCGTCATCATAATTATCATTATCGTCATCATCGACATCGTCATCCTTGTCGTTTCTCCACTTGCTCTACTGCCTCATTTAGAATTCGCAATTTTATCGTCTGTATTTTTCTTCCTATGACCATGCTCTTCGTCTTATTTGCATTTATCTTCATTCCATACTGCTCACAGCTGCCATTTAGCTCCAATAGCATTTCCTTCAGTATCATTTCCTCTTCTGCTATTGAATTTTTTATCAACACTAAATTTGTTTCTGCTCAGTGGAAGCATTTAAAACAATCTGGTATTAAGTTTGGAATATCAAATCTTCCAATTTGAATTCTAGAGATTTATGACGTCACCCTATCACCAGTTCTTATTACTTCGACATCCGCCACTGCATATGTGCTCCTTCTCCTTTCAGCAGAAAGGTCTTTCGTACTTCAAGACATGAACAACAATGCGTCACCTCCAACCAAGTGGAAGATCTAATGGAAACAATGATAAGGAAGGAGACAGTAAATCCCTGCGGTTCATTTAGCACAGAGTCTTTAATGAAAGCGTCACATGTCATCAGATAACGCAACAAGAAAGATGTCCACTCTTTTTTTAGTTTTAGAGTTTCCTATTGTTGTCGGAAATATGCCGTTGATTACCTCCCACGTTTCCTGTTTTGAATGTAATATTAGGCAGCTGACTGGCTTGTTGACATATATCAGATGATATTCTCAAACTGTAAACGGCTATTAGTTCTCAAGTACTCTTTCTTTTTGCAATGTTCGCTACCATTATCTCTTCTTCTCAAGCCTTGGGTCTCAGTCTCATTATGGTTCCTAACTGGATTGGTTTTTACAAAGCTTTTTTCCTTATTCCAAACTTACCGTTTTAGTCCGTCAACACGTTGCACTTAGAATTTATGTGTTCGTTCATTTTGAGTCGCCGACTTAAGGGGACACTTCTGTGAGTTTTAAATCTTTTACAATTTTCATCCAAAATTTATTAATTTTAAACTACATAAACATGCCTACAATACTATCATCTGTACAAAATTTGGTGCCATTAGGGCTAATAATTTTGAAATTATATTTTTTAAATGTATTTCATATTGTCGTCACTAAAAAGGCTCCTTGCGTCACAATTTTTACAATTTTTTTTTATTTATATTAGCTCAAAAGCTTGAAAATAGTCATGGGAACATAAATTAATTAGCTTTTTGAGCTCGGCCTAAATAGAGAGCCACAATAAATTTTTAAATCGATTTTCTTAATTTTTCACCATTATTTCACCATAGTGTCCCCTTAACTCAAGAATAAGGAGCGGCGGTTAGTCTCGAGATCGAATCCGATTTGGGCTGATTTTCTAGTTGGGTTGCTTTCGAGGTTTCCTCTGCTGTATGACGAATTACAGATAATCCATTGCGAATTCTCTGGCTCATATCGCCAAAATATTATCTTGCTATCTTTAATTCTGCCTAAGCTAAATAATCATGCAGAGTTGATAAAGTGTAGTTAAAACCAATTAAAATATTATTCGTTCGCTCTGTTGACATCAGTTAAAAATTTGAAACGATTGTTATAAAATTTGCAAACAGAAATATTACAAAATTACGTACTGCAGCTTTTTCTTTTGAAATAAGATGAAGCATAAAAATCAAATTTTACAATAAATAGTCATCTGAAAACGCAAGATGTTTTTAAATCCTTAGAAATTATATCTCCTCCTCCTCCTCCTCCTCCTCCTCCTCCTTCTTCTTCTTCTTCTTCTTCTTCTTCTTCTTCTTCTTTTTCTTCCTATCAAGGATGGGTAAATCCCATTCCGAGACTAATGGAATTGCGAAGTCCATCTTGTTTGTGGCCGAACAATATCTCGTCTGCCTTGGGGTTGATAAAAACATGCTTGCCGTGGGAAACGATCAGGGGGCATGAGTTGTACATGCATATACCATTGTTGTTGATAGGTATGAATTTCTTCGACCATATTTGTTGTTTTAAGTTCTTTCCGTATGTCTTCGCTTTTCATTCTATCCCTTAATGTGACTCCCAGGGTGTGTCTTAGGAACATCATTTCTGATGCTTCTGTTCTTTTTCGATCTTGTTGTCTTAGCACCCATGTTTCACTTCCATAGCGAAGGGCCGGTTTTGATATAATCGTATGCATCCTGATTTTTAGAGCTTGTCTCATATTCTTTCCGAAGTAGGCCTACCTGTTTATACATCCATTTAATTTATTGTATTTCTGGACATTTTCTTCTAGATCAGCATTAAATATAAATGCTGAAATAGTACAGCCAAGATACTTAAATGAATGAACTTGTTCTATTATTTCTAAGTCTATCATTATTTTAACTCTTCGTTGATTCTTTCCATGCATGGCCATTGATTTTGTCTTTCTAGTCGAAATTTTCATATTGCATATCTGTTATATAAATTTAAAAATAAATTCCAACACATATATACCCTACTTAATTGACCGAATTTGACAGATCTTTGTTCGGGACTTGTACGTCTTGGTACTGTCAAAAGATGATCTTCAAAGATCAATTTATAATTTGCAATAAATAGTAAATAGCAAGTAGGCATAATGTGTAAATATCAACAGACACAATAAAAATTATGGAATTTTGTTATAAAGGACGAGTACATAGGCTAGTACAACTTTGTTCTTGTAACAAGATACTTGAAAGAATAAATATTTTGTTATAATTTCGAATATAGTGATTTTATTATGGAAGAAAAGGACATAGTAGAGAAAGTCGTTAGATATAATAGAACAACGGATATTATTAATAATGTTATGAGACCGTCCCTTGTTCATAAGCACACTAGAATACAGTTGTAAAACACTTTAGCACGGCCGGTATAAGTTGTGGCAGCGAAGCATGGAAGTTAATAAAAAATGATGAGTGCAGATAAACAGGCTCTGAAACACGATTCATGCGCAGAATAGTAGAATATACGAAGTGGGATCTGAAAAAGAGCGTTGATAGTTTAGGTGAACTCAAAATCGAGTCCGTTCTAGAAAACGTCCACCAGAACCAGCAAAATTGGAAATCCCACTTCAAAGATTGAGTTCACACAGGATTCCCAAAGCTATACACAAAGAGGAAAAGGGCAGACCAGCAAAACGCTGGCGTCAAAATTTTATGTAGGATCGTAACTGGCCTTATGGTCCAGCACTTGTCAAAAAGATGATAATAAAGATGGGACGAACACATAACGTTAAACAGGAAAGTTACACGGTCACCTCTAAATACTAAGGATATTGCTAGACAGTTTAAAGTAATATTTATTGATTTACTTATTTATGTATTTATTTATTATTTATTTATTTATTTATTTATTTATTTATTTATTTATTTATTTATTTATTTATTTATTTACGGATTTGTTCATTTATTTATGTATTCGTTTATGTATTTATATATGAATTTATATATCTATCTATTTAGCTATGTAGTTATGTATCCATGTAATACTACTACTACTACTACTACTACTACTACTACTACTACTACTACTACTAATAATAATAATAATAATAATAATAATAATAATAATAATAATAATAATTTATTTATTTAATCTGGCAGAGCTAAGGCCAGTAGGCCTTCTCTTCCGCCCAGTCAGACTTTAATTCTAATTGAATACAATTGCTTACATAGTTATTACATTAATATCTAGACCATAAAACAACATGAAATTAAATATGAAAGTTGGATAAGTAATGTAAGTGTGACAATAATAAACACTGGTAAGAAATAGTTATAATAATAATAATAATAATAATAATAATAATAATAATAATAATAATAATTATAATTATAATTATAATTATAATAATAATTATAATAATAATGATAATTTAGATATTTATCTGTGATACAGTATATATAACCATTAAACATTGAGAAACCTGACACAGCTATTATTGTTAACAAGAATTGTTAGAAAAATATTTCGTTAGCCTATTCTTAAATTGGTTTGATGTCTGACAGCCCTGACATTACTCGGCAGGGAATTCCAAAGTCGAGGAACAGCCACAGTGAAAGAAGATGAATATGAGGATGTTCGGTGGGAGGGAATGGATAATATTGAGGAGTGTTATGATCGTGTGTCTAGGTTATGATGGGTGGATAAATTTTGAAAACGAGACGCAAGATAGACAGGAGTGGAGAAATGCAATATGTGAAAGAGAAGGGAAAGACAGTGGATTTTCCTACGATTTTCTAGACGGAGCCAGGACAACATTTCGAGGGATGGTGTTACGTGATCAGCCCGGCGAATATTGCAGACGAAACGGACGCACTTATTATGAACACGTTGTAGTCTCTGCGCCGAAGTAACGCTTAGGTCAGTAAGCAGAATATCACAGTAATCGAAGTGGGGCATCACGAGTGTTTGCACTAACATTTTGTTTATGGAAAAGTTTAGAAAATTCTTCAATCGCCTAAACGAGTGGATTAATGAGAATACTTTTTTGCAGGTTTCTGCAACTTGAATGTTCCAATTTAAACTTTTATCCATATAAATACCTAGATTCTTTACTGATTCACTGAACGTAATTTCGGTGCCGTATATTTTAATCGGGGACAAATTTGGTATGGTAATAGTGCTTAACAAACGTGAATGGCCCACAATGATTGACTGTGATTTTGCTGGATTTAGTTTAAGTCGGTATTTCCATGTCCATGTCCAGATTGAGTCCAGATCGTCATTAATTTTAGTTATTGCATCATTTATTTCGTCAGTGTGGAATTTTATGTATATTTGAAGGTCGTCTGCATAGAGATGGTGTCGGCAGTACTTTAGAGATTCTGATATGTCGTTGATATAAATTGTAAATAGTAAAGGGCCAAGAACTGATCCCTGTGGGATCCTGACCTCACGGCCTGCCAAGAAGAAGAACGATTTCCAGCGATCACACTTTGTTGGCGGCCATTAAGGTAAGAGGCAAACACAGGACAACGTGCTCTTCTAGGTGTAGTCTTCTGAGTTTACATATTAACAAGTCAATGTCTACAGAATCGAAGGCTTTGCTGAAGTCAAGTAAAGTCATTATTGTCAATTTACGTTCGTCCCGGGCCTCGCGTAGGTCTTCCGTGATTTTAAGTAATGCTGTACTTGTGCTATGTCCGGCTCTGAAACCTGATTGATAAGAGTCGAGAAGTTTGTATTTGTTTAAGTATTCTGTCAGTTGCTTGTGTATGTGTTTATCTAATTATCTGCATACATACATGCATACATACCTATTTATTTACATATTCATTTATTTATTTATTTTTCACATAGATATAATCGAGGCAATAAAATGAATTTCTATTAACGTTGTATCAGATTCACTTTTTGTAATGAATTAACAACTCTTAAGTACCCATTCCCGTATGATCGATGTTTTCTGTCAATCTATTTTCTAACTTTCATGCTTTACGAAGACTAGACTATGTAGTCTGCTCTTGGCTCTACCTAAACACGATGCTTGCCTATTGCAGGGGACTTTCTTTGCGTGTTATATATAAGTTTTGTTATATTATTGGCTAAGACCAGGCCGTATACGAGCCTGGCTCTTGCGGTCGTGGCTAGAAACATTTTTGTTTTATAATTTTAATTTGTACTCACTAGCTAGTTAAAGAAATTAAAATAAATTAAATTAAGTAGGTGAACATCGACTTTCTCCTATATCGACGGGGCAGTGTAGTAGCCACCTTCTTGCAATACGGCTCGTCCCTTGGCCTCACAATAACAACATATAACATATATCGGCGGCTTAGAGTGTAAACCTGCTAACTAACAAAAAGGTAATTTTACAGGGAACACAAAAAACTGATTAAAAATTAACCCTGAAACTTTAGTGCCAAGCCCAAAATACAGGTGGTACATCTTTTGATTCTGTTCATTAATAGATAAAAAATAAATGTTACAATATAATGTATTTTTATTTATATTCGTTTTTGTAATTCAACAGGTTTTTGTAGCTAGGAATTTTTTGAAGTATGGAGTTAGCAAGATTTAAAAAAAAAAATAAGGAAATTAATGTAAAATGTTGTTTTATTTACCAAACTCTTTCTATTATTTCAAACGAATAATTTAACATATTAATCAGATGTAAAAGTAAACAATTTACATACACATAACTTGTCTTTGACATTCTTTCAGTCTTTCTTTAAAAAGTCTTCTATTCCAGACATAATTATAATTGAAAGGAAAATAAAACGGTAAGTAAACATTCTCTTTTATTCTTATGAAACACTCTTTCTTAAGAATTAATTGAACATTTTCTTCTTTCCTATTCTAGTTCTTAAAATCTTCACATTGAAATATATTAATTAGATCTACATAAAAGTAAGGAAGTTAAAGTCAAAAACATTTTCTATTGAATAATACGTAAGTTATATAATTCGTTAACTCTAAATTCTGTTCAGTCGCTATTTAGTTCAATCGTGAGATAATAGATCATAATACTGGAGGTAATCTTCTGGTAAAGTATTCTTTAAATATTGCAAATGTTCAAACTTTATTGCAGTGATCTTGAATTTTTTCCTATTTTTGTGCAGATTTTGTAAGTCTGTAAAAAGCAAGGAAACAACTGATGTCGATTTTCTTTGCGGTATTATTTTACAATCATCTGGGAAACTCAATTTGAACAATATGTCACCATTTGGAGTGTAGCGAAGAGCTCTTATGTCAGCAACCTTAGGATCGCCTCTACCACGACCAGGGCGAATGCTCTTATAAAATTTAACCTCATCGAATTTTTTAAGGAATTCATGATTTAAGCAGCCTATGTCACGTCATATGGACGGGGCTTTTTTCTGGGAGATCTGCAGATTTATATGTAATCTCAATGGTTGAGTTGTTTGGACTTTTTCCATTGCTAATTTAAAAAAAAATTGCAGCACAACGTTTCGAAGAGTGAATCTCTTTTCGTCGTCAGGTAAAACGTACAGTTTTTGAAAATTAGCAGTGGAAAATGTCCAAATAACTCAACCATTAAACGTTGCTCTCCCCCCCTTAATTCAGATCAATATATGTAATCTGCTGATACGCTATTGTTTTTGTTTTTAAGAGCCCGTCCAACTGTGGAATGGATGCAGTCTGTTTCCATTTGGGTATGTTCAACCTAAAAGAACTTCTATTCTATAACTACGTTGCCTTGCCAAAGATGGTTACAACTGTTTGAAAATTTCCAAAACAAGAGAAACCCCATTTTCGAGTCGCAGAAAACGTAAATCAAATAAACTAATAAAATTAATAATGAAATATGTAACGGAAAATATCATGCAAAATACTTGATAAAGTATTGAAATGCACCGAAAAAAACTATTAATCTCAGTACCTTACCTAGAACATTAAAAATTTGAAATCGAAAACTAACCGAGTTTCTAATTACTTTGACACTAAAGAGTAACTGAACAATCATAATTATACGCACCTCTGCAATATTTCAGTCATTTAAAACTTGAGTAACAGCAATAAACACGCAAAACTTGTCTGACTACACGAGTGTCGTGCCACTTTCCAGACAAGGGCGGATAGCTTATCTTAGAGAAAATCGCGAGTCATATCCTACTATAAAGACAACACAAACGAATTAGACACTGTGTTGTACTTCCCAACTCTCTGACATGATTTATATGCTGTACTTGCTTATGGATAGGAGGGATTCCTATTTAGAATATGAACTCAGGTTTTCGAAATGATCACATATTTAGATGTTCACTATTACTAAGTTCATTTACAAGATATCGAATCAGGACAGTTACAGATGGAGTGTAGAGATTGAAGTATTATTTCTGAAGTATCATAGTGGCTGCTAATTGTAAAGTATGAGAATTGAATAGGTAATTTTACTCACAGATGTAGGGCGAACCTGGCACTATTCACATATGATGCCATTTTTCTTGCCCTCTTCCTGGACGTCGGGTAGTTACGTCCGCTACCGCATCACCGCTGTCTTGACCAAAGACTGATGAACCAATGACTAATGACCGCGATTTGGACGTCTCATGTCCATTTTATAAGTTCTCGAACCGCGCCCTTTGTGACGTAACAGAGTGACGCTATTTTGCCCGCGAATCTTCTAAAAAGACGGTATTGCACTCACTAAATACCACGCTTCTGATTCTTAACCATTATTTCGGATCGGCATTTCCTGTTGTCACTTGGAACAATACAGATTTAAGGAACTCCCACGATTGAATCCCTGTTTTTGATTAAACCAATAGAAAATCAGAATTCAAAATGATTACCAATTAGAAGTCTCGCGAGGGACACGGTTTGTTAATGCCTACTGCATGAATCTGTGTATTATGTCAGCTGTTGTGTGAGACTGGCTTTGCGCTAAAATGCAAGCGTAACACATTTCCTTCCTTGGTCAAGGACTGGACTCTGACATTGCTGACTTCGCTAAACTGTACGGTAATCTGTTGAAACAGGAAGCGATCTCTGTCGCATGTCAAAGCATGTCTTCAATGATTAAACTGAATGCTTTAGTAAGTACAATTTCATTACTTTCAAATAAAATGAAAATATATTGCTTATCATAATCCTTGGGCACAACACGAGAATACGAGGAAAGGTCGAACATACTATCGACACGGACAGTCGCTATGGAGTTAGCAGCGAGCTTTGAACGAAGTGGATTTGGCTGTTTTACTCATCACATGTTTATGTACGCTTCCGAGTGAATTGTGCCTAGCTATTTTTCCTACGCGATTCGTTGTCTCGTTCCCTACTAAAATCTAATTTTAGACAAAAAATGGATTTAGCAGGTTTACACTCTAAGCCGACGATGTGTATGTTTATATATTTAACATAACGTACTTTTCAATAAAACTAGAATTTGGCGATAAATTCAATGTGATAAAGATTCTCTAATCTCTGTAAATGAATCTGGCCGTATATTCTGCATATAAGATTAGAATTAAGTCAGTGTCCAGAATCCTATCCGATACTTCACTCATGTTTCTATTGTTCCTAAAATCGAGATAAGTCTTCTGCAATAATCTCCTTGTTAACGCGTTACTTTACATTACTGTGAGCAGTTCATGAAGAAGAGTTAAAAGCGACATCAGAGTGCAAAGGAAGATGGATAACTGTGCAGACAGAGACGGGAAGCTGCAGTATAAGAAACGCATTACTTACAACGCTCCAGTCACCATCAGTCTCCAATTTAGCAGCTGTCAAGCTCTTACCCGCTTGGTCGTCTTGACGATACTCTAGTATCTATTTATTTATGTACTTTTTACCTAGAGCACAAAATGTCTGCCTCCTTTTCCGTTGAAAAAATTATGCGACTCAGTAAAGACTTTCACTCCTTTTGCGAAATAATGTTAAATTGTATACACTGTTTTAAGAAGGAAATTCTTGCAGAATACATTACTGAGATGGCTTGTTGAAACGATGACGTTTGAATATTTATAATTTCGTGGACTTAAACCCTCCAGTACTCGCGCGGTATACATACGCAATCCACTCCTGTTTGTTACGTCATCACCAGGCTTCGGCCTAGGGTCACAGAGTAACCAGTATGAGGTTTAGACTACACGGAGTATAAATGACGTCATGACCCGTGTGCAGTCACCCGACTGCAACAGCACAGGTGGGTCCGTAATGTGCATTACCGTTGTGTGTATTGCTGCTTGGCTGCGTTACGTGTAACAGGCTTCGGCGTAGGGGCACCTGATTGAAGGTTACAACTCACGTTAATACTTTAATGGTAGACATTTATTGTCTACATAGGAATGCACTGTATATACTGCATCTGTACAGAGTGAAATATATTTTGTGCCGTACTGTGACGGACTGTTTACACGTTGAGACACGAAGTAACGGCGCGCTACATCTCCCACTCCACTCGACGAACACAACACTATCGTCTGTGCGTTCTGAACTTCATGAGTTTCTGGGCCCAGGACCGAAGCCTAGTCATCACATCTCCGCTTTCAATGCTGATAGCATGAAAATTTCAGCCACCTCCTTTTATACAGGGTGCGTCAGAAAGAACGGATGGATTTCAAACTATCGATACGCAGCGAGGGGAGGAATATAGTGAGGGGGACCACGACTGTTGGGTCAGCGAGAGAATGCAGTTTCAGTTGAGAACATGGTGTTGGTCTGGTATACAACGTGCTTTCATCGCAGAGACATTTTTGAAAAATGAAGAGTCTGTGATCGCCACTTAGGACTCTTTTCGACATCGGACGTCACGCTAGGATAGGATTCCAACTTGGAATACAATTTTGCGGTGGGTGGCTTCATTTCGTACCACAGGTTCAACATTAAAGAAGAAATCACCTGGACGACCACGGAGCGCGTGTACACCTGCAAATGTGGAAACAGACAGTAGGTTGTCCGGCCACCTCAACGATCAGCCCGTAAACATGCTATTGCACTGAGATTGTTCGAGGTTACGGTAAGATCTCGGGCCCTGCGAGTTCTTTCTTTGGGACCATTTGAAGGCGTAAGTAACCACATACACTGGATGAACTGAAGACGGCGATTCATGAAGAAATCGAGGCAATCCCACGAACTATGACTGTGAAAGTGATGGCGAACTTCAGAAAACGCCTCGTTGCCTGTATCGAAAGCCAAAGACATTATATGGATGATGTTGTATACCATAAGTAAACTGCATATATTGGTGAATCTGTTGATAACAATAAATTTTTGATTTGATGAATCCTTACAATTTTCTTGCCCTGTGAAATCCATCCGTTCTTTCTGACGCACCCTATAGATCAGCTCTGATATCTAGAGTAGGCTATTTGGATGTAATTATGACTCTTTTCTGTGTAGTAATAGTCTATTATAATATGTTTTTAGAATGGATTAATTGTAATCCGCGCGAGTACTGACTCCTGTGTTTTTAACAGATAAGAATACAAGAGAGAATTTTCTGTTATTTGTACATAAGACATTTTCACACGTATTTTCTATTGTTGCAGTAGTTATTTTATCCTACATTATAAACGATTACATTGACATATTTGACAATACGGAACAATGATTTCTTCTCATACGAAACAGGCATGAACTTAAATTCAATAGTGAGTTAAATTTTAGGATTAAAAATTATAACTGTAAAGTGCACTTTATAATAACTAACAATTATGTCATATAATAACAGTAGAGTTCTAAATTACACAGTATGCATCATAATACCACTCATTATATTTTATTAACGCAATTTATTTAAATATTAAAGTTGAAACAAAGTTAAAGTGTTATATCACAAACAGCTCAATAGAATCAGTAAAATAATGTTACTATTATAGAGGATGTAAGAGGTATAAGTTCCGTCCTTTTCACAGTCGTCGGGGACGATCAACAGGATCATTTGTTTCTTTGTTTGTCAATATTTCAAACTGCAAATTCTTCACGGTATTTACTATGAAACATGCTCTGGAATCTATATTTGTTTACTGCATAGATAGTGAACTGAAAATGACGGTTCCGTGCAAACGTATTGGTGAAGCTAACATTAGTGAAATAGAATTTAAGTAAGTCAATTAATATTTTATTGTGTTAGAGTAATTTATTCCTTCTAATCTTTCTACCTTCTTCTAATCATGTATTAGTCATTAAATCCTACTCGAGTTTTGATTTTCTCTAGATAGATTGAAATCTCTAATGAGATTACTGTCGATAAAATATTTTGGAAGTTAAATAAAAATTACATAAAGCTTTTAAACATAGCGGAATTTGAATACAATCTCTTAATGGAACACAGAGAATGTAATTCCATGGGAAAATCCATTGGGATGTGAAAATTTAAATTGAAAACCATATACTGGAACAAGTATTACAATAGTTACGTACTTTATTTACCTGGACAGCTACACTCTTTGAATGATGACCAGGGCATAGAACTTAATTTAGGCTATATAAATATTAGATACTGTGTGGAACAACAATTAGTGGAGCACCGAGAAACACTTTCAAAGGCACAATTTTACAAGAATATGGGTAAAAATTTTGAGTTTACTATATTTCGGCTATAATTCAAGTAGCGATTATGAAGTTCTTAAATAAGTTACGGGTTACACAGAAATGGGTATGATACTATTGAAAAGATCAGAGCGGAATTAAATTTTTTCTGTAAATAACAGAATAGAGCAGAAGTAAATTGTAAAGAACCCTTTGCAATAATGGAAGAAATAAGAATTCCAGAAAAGGCCTTACAACATAACCCTAAAGGGAAGAGATACATAGAAAAATCTAATGCAAAGTGAGCCAATGAAACGAGCGATTTTAAAACTTTAGTAGTTATTGCACTGATTAATTTTACATTAAATACTATTATATTTTCATTAAAAATATACATTAAGAAAGTATTATATACATAAAACAGAAATAAATAAACTAA
The DNA here is from genome assembly GCF_040183065.1 of Periplaneta americana. Taxonomy (NCBI): domain Eukaryota; kingdom Metazoa; phylum Arthropoda; class Insecta; order Blattodea; family Blattidae; genus Periplaneta; species Periplaneta americana. The sequence continues at coordinate 126,354,448 of NC_091118.1, read as the reverse complement.
ATGAAACGAATCTTTCACTTTACATTTAAATTATACACGATAGTATTTACCTGTACCTCATCAAATTCTTATTTTCTGAACACTACATCCCTCAGGTGGGACCCATTTCGTTGCACACATTCTTCTAGTTTAAATTTAGCCGTATGACTGGTAGCACCATCTTGTTGAAACCACGTGTCTCTATTGATGAGGGGATTATTGGAAATTTGTGGAGACAAAAATTCTTGAATCATTCGGACATATCGCTATGATGTTACAGTAACAGATGTCCTATTATCGTTCTCAAAGAAACACCGATGATTCCAAATGACGCTATTGCACACCAAACTGTGACTTTGACACTGAGTAATGGTTCCTCATGCATCTCATAAGGGTTAGTTGGTGACCAGTATCGAAAGTTTTGTTTATTGATGTATCCAGAGAGATGAAAATGAGCTTCATCACTCATCAGCATATTGTGGACAATGTCTTCGTTAACATTTAGATCTAAGAAAAAAGTCATGCGATTAGTTTATCAGCAACTTTTAATGTCTGCACTTCTTGAATTTTGTATGGACGCATGTGTAAGTCATTGTGAAGAATTCTTCGTACACTGGTGTTTGACAAGCCAAGTAAAATTGCATGACAACGGGCAGAACGTTTAGGACTATGGATCATAGCAACTCTTACGGCGTTGATGCTTTCCGGGGTACGTACAGATCTTTGCTTGCCTGTGGATTTCTTCTTTAACGTTGAACCAGTTACTTCAAAGTTCTGAATCCAGATGTTTATTGTATGGGCTGATGGTATCGGATCATTGCGATGGGTATTGTTTTGACGTTGTGTAGAAATGAAACTATAAAATTATTTTTGTAATATGCCCTAATAGCAAAAACACGTTCTTCACCCATTCACCGATCCATTATAAACAAATGCTATCGAATGAAGAATAGATTGTTGCATGTAACAAATAAAATACCTGAGAACAGCCGAAAAGACACGAATCTGAAATCGCCCGTTTTATTGGCTCACCTTGTACAAATGAAATTCAGTCTGGAAAAGGTAGAAAGGCCTAATCCTTAAGAAGCAAAACAAGGACTACCACATTATCTCGAACAAGACAGTCTGTGATTTCCTCACATCTTGATATCATGACCGGAGTACAAAATCAATTTCTGCTACCGTTTATTCAATTTTTATTCTTTTTAAATAGCTGTGTTTAAAAATCATACATACAATATATTATACTCTTGATCGTTGTGTTTTTTTCCTTGTAGTTGTATTGTATTTTTAGTGGTGTGGAAGAGAAGGCCTGATGGCCATAACTCCACCAGAGTAAATAAATAAATAAATACATAAATAAATAAGTAAATAAATAAATATTATATCCTTGTCCTACAAGATTATATTAAAATTTGATACTACAAATCTTCTTTATCCTATACAATATTAGTTTGTATGTTTATAATATTGTATTATATTGATAGCACAAATCTATTCAAGACACCATAAAGTCCGCGTAATGTAAAGAGAATGATACGAGAAGTGGATAATTTGATATATTGTGGAGACTCCTGTTAAAATATTACGTGCGCCGTGTTTCGGGAGCTTATAGTCCTGTCTCCATGTTGGCGTAGTGCCTACTGTAACAGATGGACGTATGAGGCGTGAACTACTTGACACGTCAAGAGAACTGCTAAAATATTAGCAACGTTGTGTTTCAGAAGTTTATTTATCGAGGCTGCTGGTTTGGGTTGGTCCTAATGCAGCGTGTCAACACCAGATGGCGTTACCATCAACAACTCGAACGTGAGTAAGCGTGAAAGAAGTGTGGGAAGTATTCTCAAGTAGCGTTTTTCTCTCAATCGATAAAAGAAATTGCAATTTCTGTTCCACATTTTTCTTTTCCTTTTATATCAGACCTTATATTATTGTTAAACCAATTCTACCAAAGAATTCTCAGGGAGGTAGGAGTTTAACATAAAATTCATAAAATCCAGCCATTAATTATTATTCTGTATTTATATTTTGAATACACTGGAGAAGAGGCAAATAAATATGCTCGTGTTACAAACAAATATGCAATAAATCTCTTAGAAAACGACAAAGATAGAGAATAGTATCTTAGACACAAAAGATGGTTTTCCACAAAACCAGATCGAAGAAGGAAATCCTGTATTTGAATAAAAATACAATATAAAAATTGAAAATTTATCCTTCGAAAAGATGGAAAAATTCAAATAACTTGGAGCAACAGTAACAAATTAAATGATACTCGAGACGAAATTAAACACAGAATAAATATGGAAAATGCCTACTACATTCGGTTGAGAAGCTTTCGTCATCCAGTATGCTTTCAAAAAAACAAAGTTAGAATGTATAAAACATTTATATTTCCGGTCCTGTAGAGATGTGAAACTTGGACCCTTTCTTCGAGAGAGGAAGAGAGGCTGAGTGTGTTCGTGAATAAGGTGCATAGGAAAAATATATTTTGAGACTAAGAGGGATAAAGTTACAGGGGAATGAAGGAAGTTACGCAATGCAGAATTTCGCGCACTGGGTTCTTCAACTGACATAATTAGGAACATTAAATCCAGACATCTAAGATGGGCATAGCATTTAGCACGTATGGATGAATCCAGAAATGCTTGTAGAGTGTCACTTGGGAGACCTGAGGGAAAAAGATCTTCGGGAAGGCCGAGACATAGATAAGAGGATAATATTAAAATGGATTTGAGGGAGGTGCGATATGATTGTAGGGACTGGATTAAACTTGCGCAGTGTAAGAACCGATGGTGGGCTTATGTAAGAGCGGCAATGAATCTTCGGGTTCTCTAAAAGTCATTTATAATAATAATAATATTATTATTATATTATTATTATTATTATATTATTATTATCATATTATTATATTATATTATTATGTTATTATTATTATTATTATTATTATTATTATTATTATTATTATTATTATTATTATTATTATTATTATTATTATTCAGTGTTCTAATGTAAACTACAACTAAAATATTAGCCTACCTTTGGTCTCATTAATTCTAATTACAATCACATTTGAGTCGCACTTCACTAGTTTAACTCCAGTCAAGCGCATTCCTTCATTACACGAACAGCATCCAACATCTCGACTCCTGGACTTATAAGTTACCCAATCTGACAGAGCGTACGTCTCTCTTCCTGTTCTCCGTTGTGTAATCCGGCACATTCCTCCACATTATCAATTAGCAACGCAACGGCTCTTCGTCTTGCATGCCTAGTTACTCAACCTGACAGAACATATGCCACTCTTTCCCGTCCGTTGCTGTGTAAGTAAGGCGAATATATACTGCAGGCGGAGCTCTACCCGTAATTTAGTTAGCACGCTTCAATGACGTCAGAGATAACATCAGGCGGGATTGAATTAAGTCGGTGGTGTTTTGCACCTGTATATACTGAGTAGTGTCTGTGTGTATTTGTGTATCTGCGCAAATGAGATATCCATAGATCCAATGAATCAAACCCATGTGTATCTCTCATGAGTGGAAATAAGTGTTACGTCAGTCTTAGCTCATTATATCATAATTTTTAATCAGTTACTTAATAACGCAAAAGGATCTAACGTCGGTAGAATTGTTAATATCTAGACCAGGAATGCGAAACTCGCAAGTAGGGGTATTTATACTTTTACCCATCCCACTATAACCCTATACGATAGAGTGGACGTCAGCCTGTTGACATCTAGCATGAAAACAAACCACTGGCTATATTGTTGCCACGGAGTATTTGAAAGCTAGTTTAAGTTAAATAATGCAGTACATAACATTATAATAACACAATAGAGGCAGGCGCATAAATTATTCATGTTGGACATATTCTGAAGAGGAACGCAGTTACCTTTTAGGTTTCACCCTAGATCATATACAGGGTGTTTCGAAGGTGATGTTAAAAACTTTCAGGGATGATGGCGAAGGGCACATGTATCAATTTGAGATTAAGAACCATGGTCCGAAAATGACTGAGTCGAAAGTTATAAGCAAACATAGTTGTGTAGAAATGGAATTGTAATTTAGCACCACGTCCCCTTCTTCCCTTAACTTTTGGAACAGTCGTGGAAAAATGATATGGGCCGGATGTCTCCTAAGTGGGTAGTTGATCCGATACAATCTGTGAGCTTGTCTACTGTTCCCATTGGCTCATCCGTATTCGAAAATCAGATCTGCTTATTCCGCTCTCGTGTACTCCTCCATTTCACTAGGACTGATCGACTGGACACTGCAACTTGTACACATACACTGTTGTCTACAGACGTGCATATCAGGATCGACCATGTCCGTTACACATTACGCTATGTGCATTGCTTTAGAGTAGTTTCCTGTCCCCATCCCTCAGACAGCGCTGTGAATGGAATACTGTAAGTAGACAACGTAAACAACGTCAGATGAATACAGTATGTGTAATATGCACAGATAAAAAAGGTAAAGGTAAAGGTATCCCCGTCACATGCCATGAAGGCACTTGGGGGGGCATGGAGGTAGAGCCCCATGCTTTCCATGACCTCAGCACTAGAATGAGGTGGTGTGGTCGGCACCACGCTCTGACCGCCTTTTACCCCCGGGAAAGACCCGGTACTCAATTTTATAGGAGGCTGAGTGAACCTCGGGGTCATTCTGAAAGTTTGGCAACGAGAAAAAATCCTGTCACCACCTGGGATCGAACCCCGGACCTTTCAGTCCGTAGCCAGCTGCTCTACTAACTGAGCTACCCGACCACTAATATGTACAGATATATACACATAAATTAGATGTAGAGAGGAATAAAATTATTTCATTTCCACAGAATTATTTTTGCTTGTAATATTCGACTCGGTCATTTCCGGACCAGGATTCCTTATTTCAAATTGATACATGTGTCCTTCCCCATCATCCCTGAAAGTTTGTAACACCACCTCGGAAACAAACTGTATACCCAGATTGATCGGCGTTATAGGTTTTGACGGTAACAACCTTTATCAGGTTTCCTATGCTGCCATCTAGTTGTTACAAAAGGAGTTACGTCATAACTCCCATTTAAATTGCTTTAGCGACTGTGCTGCCATCTCGTGTTCGTTTACGTCGGACGGGTGGCGATCCTGGCGGTTGTTTTCTTCAAAGTGCAACCGATTTTAACACAGGAATGAGCAATCTATATGTGATCTGGGGTTTCACCAATTGGGCAATACTGGGTTGAATATCTGAATATAATATCAATTAGCATACTAAATGAAAATCAGTTAACCTGCTGCGTATGTCTCTTTTAATGATATTCATCTCGGAATATAACTGTTCGCATAGATGGTTCGAGACGAACATTGGCATTTATTGTAGGTTTGGAAACTTCTCATCTGGTAGACTTTTATAAATCTGAGGACCAGACATCCTGAACATCGGATAGCTGTGTTATTCTGCAAGTCAGTTAATTCTAATTGCAGCTGAGGTGGAGCTTCAATAGGAGCAAATGTGAGAGGGCAGGTAAACAGTTGCACCTCTCTGTCAATAGACGTAGTGTCTGCAAATTTCTTTTCACATTCCGTGATAAGAGTTTTTTTTTATTTTATTCATTTATTTAAATTTAAATATACAGAATAAAGAATATAATTACACAACAAACAAGAGAAATAGAAATATAATACAAACAATATAAAAAGAAGATACAGTAGTATTAACAACATTTGAGACCGAATGAGCAGCGCTCGTGCTCGGTCGCAGTTCAGATATAATATTAAAATAATAATAATAATAATAATAATAATAATAATAATAATAATAATAATAATAATAATAAATAAGTAAAATAAAATAGGAACTAAAATATAATTACAGCGGCAATGGAATTATATAATATAATATAATATTAACACTAGAGAAGAATAATATCGCACGTGAAAAGTAGGACTAATATATATTTCAAAATGATAGAATACAAATATAATATAGGTTGATTAATTCATACACATAGGCTATAAATTTATTTAATCAAATTGAAGATATTAACACGTTTCTAATTTTCTTGTTATATGTTAGTGGGTTACATGTTAGAAGTTCTGGGTCTAATTTAGTTTGAAATATGGTTTTATAATTTTGTAAGGAATTGGAATGTTTATTAAATACTTGGCCCAGACGCGGAAAATGAGACAAATAACTTCTCTCAAATGGCTCTTCCACAGTTATAATTTAGCCATGAATGCCTTAATGGAGTCTATCATTGACACGATTGTTTGATCTTTCCCCTGCAAACACGTATTTAAAATATCGAGTTGTGACAAATCTGTCAAAAATGCAAGGTCACAGATCCATTCAGGTGACATCATTTCTTTTATCATCGCCCCCTAAAAAGATGCAAATAATTTAGGAAACACTGCACAACAACAATTATCAATACCTGAAAATACATGCTTCCCATAATTTGTATGATAATATTTGTTAAATGTATATTAATATTAAAGTGAGAAACAGAATTGAATTCCGTTGAGAAGAACAAACATCTGATTGTATCGTTATCAACGACAAAAAAATAGTCGTCCTTCCAATCACTATGAAACATGCGACGTCGGTCTGAAGAACTCATATTACTACCTCCGCCACTGACGGTGTATAGATACGTACTATAATGCCTTGCATTGTAAATTTACATAAATTGTCGGAAAGCCAGTAACACAAAGCCACAAAACATAGGAGAAAAAGCAGAGTGGGAAAATGGACTTTGATCGTTCTTCCACAGAACCGACTGGACCTTGATTATTCTTCGACATAACCGACTGGAGCTTGATCGTTCTTTTGAACTACATGAAAACTTCAACACTCATTTTCGAGGACCATGATCGTTTTACAGAAAACTGCCTAGACCACATGATAGTACTCGCTTTTCACCATAAGATGGCATTATTAACTCAATTTTGATCGTTTTTCCCGTGTACCCTTCAAATGAGAAATACAAAACAGTAATGTAGTTAACAGAGTGCTGCAAAATAGCGCTTACAACCGGTTTAGGTTCGACCGGATGGAGCTATAACCGGTTACGATGAACGTCCGGCCGAATATTCGACTTTAAAGCGGTTACCCCTGGTGTATTGCAGGATAGTCAGAATACCAGGCGCACTTAATCATACATGAAACTGACTTTTTTCGAGTACACAACCAGAGTAACAATTGTTTGAAAAAAGTGTTTGCATGAACATCTACAGATGATTAGACATTATAACACATATTTTCTTCATTATTTTGAACTTGCAGTAACTTCATAAGTAACGTTTATATTTTAAACTTTTACATTTTTACTAATAAAAGTTGCATATAGTTATGTTAAACAATGGTATAGTTTTACACAAAACAAGACGTGCATAACCCATGTATATTTTTCTTACCAATAAACGCTATATAGCTGGCGTTTTACTATACCATTTTTAAACAGTATACGTCATAACTTCATCATTTTATTACGTCGTAACTCTTTCTCGTCACATATCGACTGAATCTCGTTCGATTTGTATAACCCGATAACCGATATTACGTAAGTGTTTACTGTTTATGTAAGATCACGAATGGTTCAGACCACAAATCTCACACAGAAAGAAATGGGAAAGGAGAAGAAAATGCGATCTCCAAATTGGGACAATACAGAAAAATTAAGTACCATATACAGTACTTTAATACGTCAATGTGCATATTAATAAACGTCTTTCATAATAAGTAGGCATTATATTAATAAGTGCTGGCCTTCTATGCCCAAGGTTGCGGGTTCGATCCCGGGCCAGGTCGATGGCATTTAAGTGTGCTTAAGTGCGACAGGCTCATGTCAGTAGATTTACTGGCATGTAATAGAACTCCTGCGGGACAAAATTCCGGCACATCCGGCGACGCTGATATAACTTCTGCAGTTGCGAGCGTCGTTAAATAAAACATAACATAACATATTAATAAGCCATGAGAATACTCAGGTAATATTTTACACTACCATAAACGTATGTTTTGATCATAAGTAGGACGAGATATATGCGATACTTATTTTTATTCTTAAGGAAAAAAGGCGATATTGAGGATTATTATTTAGTCAACTGTCCGAAGACACGTTCGAACCTCACAAATGATACCAAGAAGACACCACTTATAAGGGAACGAAGTCAGGAGATAATGGGGTAAGATGGCTAGTTCCTTTTCCCCTCCATTGCATACATACGCCGACTAGCTACATATTACACCAGTCGAACTTCAGATATAAATATCTAAATAATGGTTGCTGAAAGGGAGACGTTTACTCTCATTAATTAATTGCAAATATAAATTTTGTGTCATTTATAGTGAAGGCTGCTGCTGCTGCTGCTGTGTTGCGTTTCATTGATAGTAAGCTCTCTATATAGACCAGTCTTGCGATGGTGACTAATATTTGCGGGCGAGAGCTATTTTATGCCCGCTGAGCGCGCACGGAGCTCCTTTACCTGTAAACATTGCTAAAGGATGTACAGATCTTAGAACACAGCGCATCATGACGGAACGGAAGCGCTTAAAGCTTTCAAGGAAGAGTGGAAGATACAATATTTATGCTTCGAACATGGTGATGAAGTCCAGTGTTTGTTGTGTAAAAAAAAAAATCATTTGCAAAAAAAAAAAAAAAAAAAAAAAAAGCAACATAAAATAGCATTATGAGACGCAACATGAAAAAAGTATAGGCACTATTCAGGAGAAGAGAGAAATAAATTCATTTCGGAAGTGACATCGAAGGTAAATTAATTTACATTTGGGTCAGCAGATAGTATCTACATTCCTTTTATTTCTTTATTTTAAATGTATTGTTGATGTTTTATTTGTTGCTTTTTTCTGGATATTTACTTTTATTAGACTACGTGATTCTTTAATTTATAAATAATATTTTATCTTTGATTGCACTTTAACTTATACTATTACTAAACTCAAAATGCTAATTCACTTCGATTCCAATAACTATTTTCAGGATTTTTAGCAAATATGAACTAAACATTTTGAAAACTTTGATGCAAGGAGCTTTTTTAGTAACGTCAATATAAAATATACTTAAAAATATAATTTCAAAACTATTAGACCTAATTGCACCAAATTTTGTAGGCTACAGATGATATTATTATAGATCTGTTTATATAGTTTAAATTTAATAAATTTTGGCCGAAATTGTGGAAGTTTTAAAAGTCATACATATCCCCTGAAATGATTGACCACAAAATTACGATGGCTGTCAATATCTTAATTTAATCAATTTGTTTTTTCGTGTTACATGCATCTCACAAATCACTCTAAGAAAACTCATTATATAATCACGACTGGAGAGTAAGGACTACATTTTCACAATCACACAATCAATATACTCTATTTCAATCAATATTGCCATTATTATTTTTTCAACAAATACTCAAAGTTCTTAGAGATCACACACGTCGAGTAGGTAGACCCTATTAGTTTCTCCTAACCAATGAAGTGAAGTATTTACATAATAAATAATTGCTTTAAACAATAAAATGGTTTACATACAATTAACTTTTCCTATTTCTCTTTTTCTTCCTAAAAACCCTTCCCTTTGCGATTTGTTTATATATGTACATGTATATTAAATAACTGAGTAATTAGCCCTATTACATAGACAGAAATTTAGTAACGCAAGTTATTGTAATAATTGCTGCCTTTATTCGCTGCATGTGCATGTAAATCCCTGTGTCTACGTTACAGTGAATGCGCTATGCGCTCGTGATCAAGGTCGAGCTCTTCTACCATGATTGGGAGCTAATATCGTCTCATCCCTGACATAGACTATCCGAAGTCTGCGAACAGATCGTAGGAGACGCGATTTGCCGCACTACGGTTTTGTCTACAATTTTGTCACCCGCATAATATGAAAAATCAACTTCACTTTTCTTGGAAGAAAGCTATTTTAATTACAATTATCATTTTAAGAAATCCAGCGCCCTCGGTCGTATTTTCGCTCGTGAACTGCGGGTGGTAAACTCTCCAGGACGTTATGCAAATGAGTAACGTATCGCGGATTTGATAAAGTACGATTGCATTACTTTATAGGCAGCTACAGCGAGTCCCGAGGCGATTGTACAACTTCAAGCCACGTCTGATACGACTTAAGGGACTGTAGTTACGGGAACTGACACCAGAGTCCGCCACTCGACATCGCGGCTGCGGTTACACAATTAAATTTTAATATCAGGATCCCGAACTTCGTCTCGCATCTTGCATTAAGTCGGCAAACCCGCTCGACCTCCTTGAAGCGAACTGTAAATTATTCAACCCGCGGAACACCAGCGGAATATGAAGCTCGACCTTCAATGTTGACTTTACTCTCTTCCATCTTTATTTCTTTGGATGACAACTTCCAGCGCTTCTGAACGCTCACAGTCTCCGTTTTTAACTCTTCTCGAGTTTATTTTACTAACTTTTTCTTTGTGCCAAAATATTTCCTTTTGCTCCGCACGGTATCTTTTTAGTCCACATTGTGTAGTTTAGGTTTAATTAGGATTGTTCTAAGTAGAAGTGGACGAAAGACAATTAAGCAATTAACACAAAGAGAATCATTTTTACTCGTACCGTTCTTTTATTTCAGCACATCGTTTACATCATATTTTGCTCTTTTTCTATAGATGTAGCGTAAAAAGAAACTCTTCACAATTTACAATTCTGTTCACTCTTTCGGAATGAAAACGGTGATAATAAAATAAAAAACTAGGTTACAAAATTCGACTGACTTTTTGTATATTTATTTAGTGTTTACTACTTAATTATGAAGGTGATGGATAATATATGAGTGACTGAACTGCGCCTTTTTTGCATAAAGTTATGCATTCCCACTAGTGTCCTACAACCAAGACATTAGAAACTTCGTCTTATTTCATATGAATAACTAATAGCAAGATCTGAGCTAAAATCCTCAAACGGTTAAACATGAGGGTGTGGGAGTGGAGGACGGCGAATATTTTTATAAGAAGGTACAGTACCTACTTATAAAAATGTAGAACAAACACGACAGGTCTTCTTCTTCACAGAGAACATCGGCGAATATCGAACTTCGCCATACTCGACAAACTTGAACCAAACACAGCGCCTATAATGCACGACGCCAATTTCCACACATTCACAGTCAATGCCGTAAACACTGTATAGGTCATTCGTTATCTCGGGAAATCAAATGCATTCGTGCACCGTAGCTCACAGTAAGAACTGTTATGTTATGTTTTATTTAACGACGCTCGCAACTGCAGAGATTATATCAGCGTCGCCGAATGTGCCGGAATTTTGTCCCGCAGGAGTTCTTTTACATGCCAGTAAATCTACTGACATGAGCCTGTCGCATTTAAGCACAATTAAATGCCATCGACCTGGCCCGGGATCGAACCCGCAACCTTGGGCATAGAAGGCCAGCGCTATACCAACTTGCCAACCAGGTCGACAGTAAGAACTAGAGTCGTGCACAACCGGTTACGAAAAATAGAAATTATATATTGCTATTGAACGCCTGGCGCTGTAGTCGGTATACAAAGCTCTTTCGTCTAGGAGAGTGTCTCACGTTCAGTTTAACGTATATTCGAGTTGTTTCTCACTCTTTGTAGGTGGACCACAAAGACAGACCACATTGAGCCATGCAGAAGTTCCAAGAACCCTTGCAAGGATGCGATTATTATCGTGTAGGCCTACTATTTAATTGATAATTTTCCTTCTCTCACTATAACCAATCAATCCTCCATCCATCTATCCATCCATCCATCCATACATCCATCCATCCATCCTTCCATCCATCCATCGACTCATTGATTCATATATCCATGGATTCATTCAATGATTGATTGATTGATTCATTGATTAATTCATTGATTGATTCATTCATTCATTCATTCATTCATATATTACAATTGGTATCGTCAAGAGCAAAACATATCTTCTTAAAAATGATTATATCAATAAAATATGAGTAAAGCATCTCGTTAGAGTAATTAAAAGATATTAATAACTTTTTTAGAGGTATGAATTTTGAGTTTAAAGTGTAAATGTTACAATAGAATGTATGTACATATTTTCTCTTCTATTAAGTAATTGTAATTTATTCTATTCTTGCATTTCTTTATACACCAGATTGCACGTTATGCATTACACTTATTTACTTTATTGTTACCGGTGCCCATTTGTTCATCTATACAGGATGATTCACGAGGAAAGGTAAACAATTTAGGATACGATGTCTTAGGCCATTTTGAGTGAAAAAGTTCATATGAACATAGGTCCGTTTTCGAACGACTGCAAAGCAAGGTGCATTTTTTTGGTAAAACGTCTCGCCCAAATGTGACTCAGACGTTACCATATGCTGCTGACGTGAGAACGTGAGACAAGGTCACCGATCGCAATGAATGACGTAACATTGGAATCTGCATTGTGAGCGATGTAGATAAGAGAAGCAAACCGGGTGGTAGAGCATTTAAAATGTCCAATCGCCTGCCCTTGTCTGATGTAATGATATAAAATCAGCACATTCCTACAGGTACAGTTATGGGAAGTGTTAAGCTGTGTTTTTCAAGATGCCTTATAAATTTTCGACTACAGAATACGCCGATATTTTGTATGGTGTGTGCGATGGAAGTTCCTTGCGTGCCGTCGCTGAATATGAACGACGCTTTCCGAACAGAAGGGTACCATATCGAAGAGTATTTACTGTCTATGGGGTTGGATGAAAGATTTGGTATAGCAAAGGAAGGGGGAAACGACAGAGGCGCTAACCGACCGTATTTTCGATGCGGCATAAAGAACAGCCACGAGCAACTCTCCCAAGCGACGAACGCGATTCACGCTCGAGCGCTACAGTGCATTGAAACAGAAGGAGATACATTTGAAAATGTGTGAAAACATCGACGCCGACTTATAGAATACTAGGTATGTATGCACACGTGAATATAAACTTTAAATTTGTCCGTTAACTGTCTCTAAATACAAGTTAGAACAATGGAATCTCAGACAGTTTTTTTAAATCAAAGAGCCATATCTCCGTAACCGTTCGAAAACGGATCCATATTAATATGAACTTTTTCACTCAGAATGACTTCAGAATTCACATCACAAATTTTTTACCGTTCCTCGTGAATTACCCTGTATATGTTATGAAGATAAATGTAATAAAGTATAAAATCAATTGTAGGCCTAAAATTAAGCAGATTAATTTTTTAAATTAGAAATTAGCCTACACGTGGTAAATGTTCTTCAATAATAATTATTGTTACTCTGTTTGTGTACACAGAATATTATGTCAATGTTCTGTCTAGCCTGAAAAACATGAGAAGCAACCGGTTGAAATTCGAACATTCGGTCGGATGCTCTACCTTGACGAATGCTGTCTGAACGGTAGAATGAAAGCCAGTTGTAAGCCCTATTCTGCAGCTCTCTAGTGGTGGCGGTAATCGAACTACCTAGCTTGTAAATCGAAGGGTAGCGAGGGAGGGAAGCTTCTGAGTCCACTTTTTCCTTCTTTTCACGCGCAGGTAGGTTTCACGAGATACCGAATAGCCTATACCGTAATCATAATTATCTTATTGCAAAAAAAAAAAAAGAGTAGTGTGTCTGTCATACTACAACAAGGCATGTAGTAATAATATTTTGCGGTTTCGGGCTTTATATTATGTGTGTTACTCAATGCTCTTGTTTTAATGTGGTAACCCGGAATATTCCACATATTTCCTTCTCATTGATTCTACCCGTACGCCAGCGGGTTCGTAAATGTACCGCAAACGAGGCCAGCAGTACGGGCATGTATTTCAAAATAATTGTGCTTTCACAACTAACATCTTAACCACTTATAAATAATTGAGCATAATATAGAGTGATTGAAAAAATGTTAACACTTGTAAGTAGAGGACAACTTCTGGACAATTATTCTGGAAAATATTCATTTTTAAAGTCGTAACCGAACTGTAAAACGGCAATCAGGCAATCCCATAGTGAATTCTTGGACACATGTTATCAAAATAATGCTTCACTACACTTCTTACTCTAGATAACTGAGAAGTTGATATAACCTCAATAATCTATTAACATAATGTAACAAGACTCATTAAATATAACACGATATTATTTGTTAAGTTTATTGAAACTTGTAATCATATACAAGTAATATAAAAACTAACTAAACTGCTCCGTCGATATAGGAGAAAGCCAATGTTTACCTACTTGTTAGATATCACACGCGGAGCGAGCCCCCTGCGATCGTCAACCATCATGTTTAGGTAGAGTGTAAAAGTTAAAGAATAATATTAGCAGTAAAAAATCGATCCTAAGGGAATGGGTATTTTTAAGAGTTGTTAATTCATTTAAGAAAGTCAATATGACATAAGAGTAATACAAATTCATTTTATTTACTAGACTATATCTATCAGTATATATATATAGGAGAAAGCCAATGTTTACCAACTTGTTAGATATCACACGCGGAGCGAGCCCCCTGCGATCGTAAACCATCATGTTTAGGTAGAGTGTAAAAGTTAAAGAATAATATTAACAGTAAAAAATCGATCCTAAGGGAATGGGTATTTTTAAGAGTTGTTAATTCATTTAAGAAAGTGAATATGACATAAGAGTAATACAAATTCATTTTATTTCCTAGACTATATCTATCAGTATAAAAGATAAATAAATAGATAGATAGATAGATAGATAGATAGATAGATAGATAGATAGATGGATGGATGGATGGATGGATGGATGGATGGATGGATGGATGGATGGATGGATGGATGGATGGATGGATGGATGGATGGATGGATGGATGGATGGATGGATGGATGGATGGATGGATGGATGGATGGATGGATGGATGGATGGATGGATGGATGGATGGATGGATGGATGGATGGATGGATGGATGGATGGATGGATGGATGGATGGATGGATGGATGGATGGATGGATGGATGGATGGATGGATAGATAGATAGATAGATAGATGGGTGGATAGATAGATGGATAGATGGATGGGTGGATAGATAGATGGATAGATGGATGGGTGGATAGATAGATGGATGGGTGGATAGATAGATGGATGGGTGGATAGATAGATGGATGGGTGGATAGATAGATGGATGGGTGGATAGATAGATGGATGGGTGGATAGATAGATGGATGGGTGGATAGATAGATGGATGGGTGGATAGATAGATAGATAGATAGATGGATGGATGGGTGGATAGATAGATAGATAGATGGATGGATGGGTGGATAGATAGATAGATAGATGGATGGATGGGTGGATAGATAGATAGATAGATGGATGGATGGGTGGATAGATAGATAGATAGATGGATGGATGGGTGGATAGATAGATAGATAGATAGATGGATGGATGGGTGGATAGATAGATGGATGGATGGATGGGTGGATAGATAGATAGATGGATGGATGGATGGGTGGATAGATAGATAGATGGATGGATGGATGGGTGGATAGATAGATAGATGGATGGATGGATGGGTGGATAGATAGATAGATGGATGGATGGGTGGATAGATTGGTGGATGGGTGGATAGATAGATAGATAGATAGATAGATAGATAGATAGATAGATAGATAGATAGATAGATAGATAGATAGATAGATAGATAGATAGATAGATAGATAGATAGATAGATAGATAGATAGATAGATAGATAGATAGATAGATAGATAGATAGATAGATAGATAGATAGATAGATAGATAGATAGATAGATAGATAGATAGATAGATAGATAGATAGATAGATAGATAGATAGATAGATAGATGGGTGGATGGGTGGATAGATTGGTGGATGGGTGGATGGATAGGTAGATGGATGAATAGATTGGTGGATGGATGGGTGAATGGATAGGTGGATGGATGGGTGAATGGATAGGTGGATGGATGAATAGATTGGTGGATGGATGAATAGATTGGTGGATGGATGAATAGATTGGTGGATGGATGAATAGATTGGTGGATGGATGAATAGATAAGTGGATGGATGAATAGATAAGTGGATGAATGAATGAATAAGTGAATGAATGAATGAATAAGTGAATGAATGAATGAATGAATAAGTGAATGAATGAATGAATAAGTGAATGAATGAATGAATAAGTGAATGAATGAATAAATAAATAAAGTAATCAATGAAAAAATGAAGAAATGGTGAAATGAAGGAATGAAGAAAATATCGTCGTTGTGCTGCAATAACTCCTATGTGACATATTTATCGATTTTCGGATTTTTGCTCTATGAGATAACTTAACTAGTGATACGGCAAATAATAAAATCTCCTATATGTAATTAGGCCTATATTTCTTTGTTTTGAAAATGTAAGAATTCACGATCTCCTATGTACGGCTGCCGTAGGATGAATGAATGTGTTTTTCCTTCCTACTGAAACATTTAATATTTTGCACATAGGAGTTATTGCAGGAACAACGACGATATGAAAAATGAAAATATGAAGAAATGTATATATGAAAAATTTATGAAATGTGTAAATGGAGAATTGTGGAAATGAAGAAATAAATAAAGAAATATAAACTTCATCTTACGATGTTGGATGACGTATATACGTCCGTTGATGTGACATATTAATGAATTTAAATACTATTATAGTCACAATCATGCCATGGTATGAAAAAAATTTCACAACCTCGAGCGGGATTCGAACCTGCGACTTCCTGTCGCAGGTTCGAATCCCGTTCGAGGTTGTGAAATTTTTCTTTCAAACCATGGCATGATTGTGACTATAATAGTATTTAAATTCAAAGAAATATAGAAATGAATAAAATAAAAATAATAAATAAATAAATCTATAGATAAATAATTAATAAGTAAATATTACCTTACACTCTCCAGAAATATCCTTATTATTTGCGCCGTTTTCAAGGCGTTGAATAACATTTACTTTGTCAGAATTACTCAGACTGGACGTGTTTGTGACATGATTCCTTACCGGTAAGCGGCGCCTTGGATTCTCGTCACAACAACAGACAACGTTATACTGTTTTGCTGCTTTAGACTAAAATTTATTCTATTAAATTGACGGAGCAGTGTACAAAAATATCAGCCAAATTGAATACAGAACTAACTTAAATGTCAAATACATAATAAGATGGCTTAAAACAATTTTAAGCAAATCAGGAAACTTGAAATAATACATAGTCAATAGGCCTACATATGGTTCATAGATATAACTTTTACTCTGTAAAGAAAACCCTTCAAGTACTGAAAATCGATAATATGAAAGGAGGAAAAGAACCTTCTACTGCAGCATTGAATATCAAAGAATACTCGGCACAAGTTTTTATTTGCCGAGTTCATCTAAAATCCTTAGTGAAATTTCAGTAACTGGAATGGAGCTGTTTTATTAGAGCAGCAAGCAAGCGGAACTATGTGTTAGGTATTTACTGAAAGTGTAGAAGAAATTGGTGTCGACGCCTTAAAATCTTGCGGAGCAATTTTTATCCGTACTTCTCGACTAGGGAATTGGTCTCAACCCCTGAAGATAACAATAAGAATCAGGAAAATATGTGAAGATAGGTAGGTGGTGTGAGAGCGTGCAGCAGTGTTGTTGGTGGTGTCATCCACTTGGGAAATAAGCGTCCCAACAGTTTCTCTTGTTTCACCTCTCTCAAAAGTTTTCGCTAAAGTTGTTTAGCCTAATTAGTTTAGCACACATAGCTGCTAGCGGACTCGGAGCCTCGTAAGTTAGTGAATCTTGCTAACATTCCTTCTCTTCTCTCTTCCTTCTTCTACATTGTCCTCCTTTCTTCTTGAAAATAGAAATGATGCAAAATTCAAAGACCAGAAGAAGTATCCTTTTCTCTCTTCAATCGGAAGGAACCGCAGTGCACTCTAGTGGATTTTTAAGGGAATGGGAAAGGTGAGAGTGTCTCCCAGGAATATGAACATTGAATTTTTAAACTGTCATCCATTCTGAGTAAGAGGATGCGGTTAGATCTTTACCTCTGGAATATCATGTTACTCAATTTACTTAAAAGTATGTAAAGAAGAAACAAACAACTTAGATGACTTGCAATAAGCATAAATTATTAAAGATGTGTAGAGAAAATGTACAATCTTAGAAAAAAGTTTAGTCGCACAGAAACTTTATAAGTCACAGAAAGAATGCAGTGCGCATGATCAGAGGACGTGCGATCTGGGTCACAAGAGGACTAGTTGAGACTGTACAACAATTTGGAGAGATATCGTAGACAAATAAAAGTAAACGGATAAAAATTTGTAAGATGTGCAAGATGAGGCATTTTCAGTGAATAATTTTTCAAGTGTAATAAAACTCTTTGGATTGAATGAAATACGTATGTAGGGGGAGGCCGAGACGTAGATGATAGGATAATATTAAAATGGATTTCAGGAAGGTGGGATGTGATTGTAGAGACTGGATTAATCTTGCTCAGAATACGGACCGATGGCGGGCTTATGCGAGGATGGCAATAAACCTCTGGGTTCCTTAAAAGCCATAAGTAAGTAAGTATTGTTATAACGATTTGAACTCTATTTTGAGTTTTCAAACCCTGAGACATTAACTAAACACTATTTCAGAAATAAACCTAATTTTAATTTATGTCTCCATGTAGTTCATTTTTATTTTTTCGCATACTTTAACGCTACTACACAGTAATCACCACAATATCATAGCCTATAACATAGGAGGAATGCTGTAATTTTGCAGTTGATTTATACTCGTAAATGTGACTAATATGAGTTACACATATAGCTTATATACAAATATTTGCGAAAAAAATATTTTAGTATCTATTTTACTGCTATGAAAATAACTGACTTCAACTGAGAAGAGTGGTACCTGAACAACAATGAAATTATTTTGATGCTAATATTGGCATTATTGGAGTAGTTAATTTATAATATCTGCTGTATTATACGAGGGAAGATCGAAATGTAATTCACAACAATTTTTTGTGGCAACGTATTTAATTGGTAAGCCAAACGAAATAATGCAGAAAAAAGCTACAGGTTTTACCTATTCTTCAATACAGGAACCAAGTCTCTCGACACATTTCCCCCTTTGTGACACCAGATTCAGTACACCTCGTTCATAAAACTCCGTTTTCTGGGCGAATAGGCCTAACCACCTGCGCACGACTGATTTCACTTCTTCATCCGAACCAAAGCGTTGGCCTCCTAGGAATTTTTTCATTAGTCCGAAGAGGTGAAACTCAGACAGTGCCAAGTCTGGGCTGTAGGGTGGATGGTTACCGCCTCAATGCCTCTGATATTGGTTTGTGTTGCAGCGTTCACTAGTCAGCCGGAACGTGCTTCGTCGATAAGATTTACTCGGCCCTCTTCGAAGAACCTGCACCACCTGGAGATGTTGCTACAGCCCAGACAATCAGTACCATACACCTCCAAGATTTCCCCTGTAGATGTCACTAGGACTTTTTTGTTTTGCTCAGAAAAAACAGACTACACCTCGCTGCTCTTCACAAGTAGACGATGCTAGCACACGTTCCATCTTTACTCAGTAGTTACTGCTCGTTCTTCCAGGATGACACCTAATCGAGCCATTCCTGTCTGTAGCGCAAGATTCAAACAATCTGCCAACTTTGAACGCCCTAACCAAAATAGTATACCATAAAGAAATTGTTATGTGTTACGTTATATATATTACACTGGATGCTTCAGAATTTATGTTACAGAAGAATATAGTAGATAGAGGTACTAAAATATGTATTAGTGAGCAGTAAACAGTGTGTATCCTATCTCACACCGGTACTGCACTAGAGTTGTTTTAGTGTTGGGTAGCCAGTCATTCATGCAATGACCAGTGGCAACGTGTAGTACTGTTGGTTAGAGAAACATTTCAAAATGATGCCCTCTTATTCTACACAATACTGGCATCGCCGAAGCATTGACTGCCGGAGGAAATGAAGGTCATATTGGAGCCAAGTGGCACGCACACACCTTCTAAAAGCTGAAATCTTATCAGCATATGAATGTTATTACACTGTTATTATCATCATCATCATCGTCATCATGACAGCATAAGCCTTGTGGCTCGTTCCATCTTCAAGAAAACTGATCCAACCATCTCATCCGTGGCCTGCCGACATTTCTTCTACCTACAGGTTTATACTTATATATTATTTGTGGTATACGATCTTCATCCATTCTTTGTAAATGATCTTGTATTACACTGA
Source organism: Periplaneta americana (assembly GCF_040183065.1). Taxonomy (NCBI): domain Eukaryota; kingdom Metazoa; phylum Arthropoda; class Insecta; order Blattodea; family Blattidae; genus Periplaneta; species Periplaneta americana. The sequence continues at coordinate 126,334,270 of NC_091118.1, read as the reverse complement.
CAAGGATTTCGAAGTCCGTCCATTAATAGAAATGTTAAATTCTGCTTTCCAAAAGTTTATGGTGTTTGAGAAGCATTTATCAGTGAATGCAATAATCGTAAAGTGTGTGAAACAATTCATGAAAGAAAAGTCAATTCGGCTTGGTTATACGTTTTGGGCCTTCTATGGAGATAATGGGTATTTATTTTTCAACTTTCACCTTTACTGCGGCCGTAGAACTGAAAACAAGAAATATGACATTCAACTTGGAACGGAATTTGTAGAAAGTCTCATCACAATAAAAGAATTAACTAAGTCATGAAATGTTTTTCAACAGTTTTTTTTCACATTTTTTCAGCTCATGTGTGTGCTTCCTTCAATAGGTTTCAAGGCCACAGAAACGATTCGTGAAAATAGGATGAAGAAAGTATGTCTTGCAGAGGGCAATAAAGAGCTTCAGAAGAAGAAAGGGGAGCTTATGATTTCAGATTTTATACTGTCAATGAACATTTAATTTTGAAGTTGAACGAAAATAGCTCTGTCGCACCAGCTTCTGTGATAAAATAAAACAACTTATTCAAGCAAGACGGCATTCTGTTAAAAAAAGGAGAGTGATGCAATTCTCCAGCCAAAAATTGTAGCTAAATAAAACAAAAATATTACAGTAGTGGATCTTCATGGCAGGGTTAATCAAAGTATCCAATCTCTATTCGAAGGAAATGGTCTTGACCGATCCTCACAAGAATCCTTGATATGACTTTAGTGAATGCTTGATGTGTCTGCAAGAGAGTTCAGCCTAATTATTTACTGTCCTTGTTGAATTTTTGAAGAATCGATGCAGTTTCGTCCCTCAACTAGAAACCATAATCTATCTCATTATTCACACATATACCGTTTTGTAATATGTGACTTACCCATCATCTTTCCGCCTACAATAAACGTTATCTTTGAAAGTATAGCCTGTTATTCTTCCTCACTATGGCATGAAATCTTATCCACTACCAATTTTTCGAAGGCGGAGATGATAAAGAAAGAGAAATAGTGGAAAGTGTTGTTGGAATGACGAGCAAAAGAAAGGGAGAAACCCGAGAAAAATCTCACGACCTTGGCTTTTTATACTGCGAATATAACTCCATCGTCGCCGAGAGTCGGGTCTGAGGTCTTCGTAAGCCAACTGCTAACGAAGTTACTAACAAGGCTGTCTATGTACACTTGGTCAAAAGGAATGTGGCCTGTGGAGTAACGGTCAGCGTGTCTGGCCGCGAAACCAGGTGGCCCGGGTTCGAATCCCGGTCGGTGCAAGTTACCTGGTTGAGGTTTTTTCCCTCAACCCAATACGAGCAAATGCTGGGTAACTTTCGGTGCTGGACCCCGGACTCATTTCACCGGCATTGTCACCTTCATTTCATTCATACGCTAAACTACCTAGATGTTGATACAGCGTCGTAAAATAACCCAATAAAATAAAAGAAATGAAAGTGGTCGGTCTCTTGAGCAGTAAAATTTTCTAAGTCCCATCGGGTGAGTGCGCAGTCCACTACCGTAAACCTCCGTGCGCCGCTTTAGTTAACTCCATAATACAAGGCGCTGATTTGGGCTACCTCCACAGCATGTGTCGAATCTCCGTAGAGAACTTTTTTTTTTTTCCTATCTTTTACTTTTTACAACTCGCTTCAGTGTAATATAGTCAAGCAATTTTGCTTATGTTACTTCAAGTACTTATAGATAATTACAAAATTGGTGAAAATTTGTGGTTATAATTCCAGGAAATTAGGATATATTTTGTCATCAGAATATGGTTTGCTTCTTGTTAAAAATTACTACGTTTAGGCCCTGATGATCACTGATTTATATTAGTATAATAATCATATTCTCTGTATCACAACTTGCAAATTAATTATTGCCAATTATTTAACTGAATGTTCCTTGGGCAATAGACTGCAAAGCAGCAGGGATTAATAAAATAATTAACACAATATTTTAATATGAAAGCCCATAATTGTCGTCTTTAGTGTTACTTCCATCTAGCGTCAAAAGTTTCTATTAAATCAAAAAAAAATAATAAAGCGAAAAGTATTCTAAGGATAAAAAAATGACCAAAACCTGTTATATTTTCACTGATGCATTTAAAAGGCAAAACAAAGCATTTAAATGTTTAGTAGCTCCACGGAGATCTGAACTTGCAACCCCACGAATACTTTGCTAATGCTCTACCACTACGCAAAGAGTTTTACTGCAGTAAGAACGGCATCGTAACTAGCAATGATCATATTCCATTCGAGAACCTGTTATACAGTATATAGTGTTTGTGTTACAATATTCACTGTTTAAACACTCTGAACGATCTGTCTGTTTCATATCTCGTATATGAATTATTTTCTCGGAAGATTTTGGTGATTAATAGTTGTGTTCCCCATTATAACTACTAGAAGAATATACGCAATTTTTTTAACAAAGCCTGGCCTTCCCAACCGTTGAAGGAAATACCCGATTCGAACTTAGTCTCTCAGACGCCGGCCACTTTCATTTTGACCAAGTGTACGTGCGTAGTCTACTGTGGCGACATGTGTGCACAGTTTGAGGGAAAATTTCGACTTTAACTAATTATCAATATCATTGTCAGTGGTTCAGAAATCACTTAAAGTAAATACTACATTTTATTATTCCTTTAGATAAAGAAAAGGAATGAATGCGAAGAAAATTACTATAGAACTGCCTTCGAAACACGAAATTCTTCTGAGAAGCCACAAAAAACATGAATCCATGTAAGGAAAATATTTACAACTATGACTGAAGCAGATACAAGTCAAGCATAAAGCTGTATACACTATGAATACAGCGAATTGCCTTTTATTGTCCATTCTTTGTGCCTCGGTTCAATAAGTTAGAAGAGATGGCAGCTTGTGAATGGGACAACAGTTGCTGTAGAGACGACACGATTTTGTGACCAGCCAGCCGCCGGCACATTCGGTTATGTGACGTTCGTGCGTGTCAGAGGGATTGGAGAGAAGGAAAAAATCTCTGAAAGCCATGTTCACATTAAGACCACTGTGACGACCAAAACAAGAGCGGCGTATGTGCCAACGCCAACCAACGCGCCAACATACATACATACATACATACATACATACATACATACATACATACATACATACATACATACATACATACATACATACATACATACATACATACATACATACATACATACATACATACATACATACGTACGTACATACAACACAGTTTTTGCAGTATTATGGTATGATTTTTCGATAGTTAATGCGAAATTAATAGGTAAATGAGGGATTGACATTATTTTGAATCAGTTCGTATAATTTTGTGTTTTCACCTCTTTTTGAAAATTGTCCATATTTATTCATGATCATGGCGATATGGACCAATGGTCTATCTTGGCGATAAGGATCAAACCATAATCGATATTTACCTGCATGAACTATATGAATTGCTCTTCTTCCGATAAAGGCGTCAGAACACCAGCTTTACTGTCAACAGTGTACATTTTCTGGGATGATATAGTTCCTGTGGTTGTTTGTTTTATGTGATAAAAAATCGTTTTATTTCTTTTCTCCTTATTTTCGAATTCACTACAAGTTAGCTCTTCACTTAGTATAGGCCTATAACATATTTTTCAATCAAAATGTTTCTATTAGTTTAAGTTTTGAAAGTTAATAGTATCTTCGTAAAGATTAATTTTTGGTCCTACAGAATATATCTGTTATGGTAACAATTATTATTAGAGAAGAAAAATTTGCTCCGGCGCCGGAGGTCGAACCCTGGTCCTTGGTTCTATGTACCAAGTGCTCTAACCACTGAGCTATGCCGAAGTTCAATCCACAGCGCCGGATCTTTACGTAGATTCTTCGCTCAACTGTGCATATTACTATGGAATCTCGGCCACCAATTCACTCAATTGAGTGCGCTCCTTGTATAATGACACTTCACTTAATATATGTCAACATATATGTCGAACTTGGAGTCATGCCACAAAGGGAAAAACACTAGAGGAGAGGGATTCGATCCGGTGTTGTGGATTAAACTTCGGCGTAGCATTTGGTACGTAGAACCAAGGACCTAGTTTCGATCCCCGGCACCGGAGCGAATTTTTCTCCTCTAATAATTATTAATAGTATCTTGTAATTCGAGTAAGTATATCCTTATATACTTACAACGGAACCTATTGATAGTGGAAATTTTTAATGTTAATTAAAATCGTATTTTTCAATATTTTTGTAGAACATTGTATTAATTTACTTTCAGACTTGTTACATGAAGTCCCAACCCTCTCAAGTTTCTTTCGTTCTCTTAATATTCCAGAAACTCTAAACACTGATACATCATTTGCTTTGTTAACTTGTCTCCAACTTCATTTACCACTAGATTACACCGCTGTCCTTCTGGATACATTTATTATTAGCATTATTATTACTATTATTATTATTATTATTATTATTATTATTATTATTATTATTTTATATAAATAATATAAGGAGTGGAAAAATAGTGGTCATTGTCTTACATGTTTGTGTAGCTACAATTTATACATACTTGTCATTAATTTCCTCATCCCATTGCAGAGAAGTAAGTTGTTCATAATTAACTTAATTGGGGTAGCAGTAAATGATGAATACAAAATATGTAATAGTACAAAGGTTGCTAACAAGTCCGTCGTCTTTCACACAATTGCTCTAACGACTCCAGCTCTTGGCATGCCGCTGTGCCATGCATCTTGTTTATGTGAAGCAGACGTGAGTTACACAAAGGGAGCCATTTACGTTTTACACAAAAAAACTTCTTTATTTAAATTATATTCCCCTTTTCCTTTTTCAGTTATTTTTATGTTTCTACCTTGTTCTGCTTACGTGTTTTGTAACTGCATTGTTAAAATTGCGCAAAACGCCTCGTTGTTCTGGTTTATCCACTGACGGGCTCGTGAAGAAGGAAGAAGAGTTCACGTTGGAGAATCGCACAAGGAAACAGTGCATACTGCAGAATTTCAATAAACAGACCAATGATTAACTTACATTACGAAAATGATATCATACATTCTTCACCTTCTGTAGTCTCTTATCTATAATTTATATACTCTTATTTAATAAAATCAAACATTGAAAATATTAATCTATTCATAGACATTTGTACATACTATAACCCTGAACACAGAGTCGAACTTCGATATCTCGAAGTGCTTTCGATAACTGTTAATACTTCGAGTTATAAAAGAATCGAGATATAGAAAATATGAAAATGTCCCAATACCATAAGATATTGTTGATGACAAGTATTGCCGCTCTAACTTTGAACGAAGAGAAGTCATGGTTGTCCACAGACTCTTTCTTTCTTTGATTTTTATGACGACGATTTTAGCAGTTCATAAGAAAGTTCGAGAAGAATAATGTTAATGACATGCCAGTATGTCCTCATAGTGGTACTCATTGTGCTTTACCGTTAAGGTACTGACACCTGCCGGAGTAATGATTGGCAGAAATAGGATTCGTACTAAAGATGGACAACGATCGAGAAAGCAAGACTAACAGCGCCCGCAAAGCCGAAAACCTGCACGACAACGTTCTATACTTCGCATCGTTGACGTAAAGACTGCTTGTGAGTGTTTCAAGACGCCGATATTGATCACTCCTAAGTCCCGAACGTCAAGCAGCCTTGAATCGCAACAGCTGTTTATACCTGACTGAACTTTTATCTACTTTGGCAACTGTTATATATGTATAAACACTCAAGTAGCCTATTTGAAACATCATATCTACCTTTCAGTGTATAATAATCCGTTCCTAAGTCTTTATATAATTGCTAGGCCCTTATTAAAGGCTAGGAATTTTCTTTTCATATATTTGAGATCAAATGTGCAATCTAAAGTAAAAAGATTTTAACGTTATGTTTCATGTTTCTTAGAATGCAAATTTATTTGAGAATTGTTTTTTTTTTCTATTTATATAACCATAGGTAATCATATAATAGAACCAGAACACTTTGATAACTAAGATACTGTTCTGTTTTGTCTTTTTGTCTCATTTAAACATTTCTAATGTTATTTATCTCAATGATGTATGTTATTCAAAGTTACGAAATCTTTTCACGTCGACCAAATGCTGTTTCGAGAATGATGAGCGAGACTCGAAGCGCGGCGAATGACGAGACGAGATTCGAAATACAAATGCAACGAACACAGCGAGCGAGAGCGGCAGTTAGTTTTGTTCATCTCTAATTAGCACTTATAGGTTAATTCCTGAATAAGGAAAATACTAATGTACAATACTTGTTAAAGTAATGCTATTTCATCATATTCATTCCATTTTACTTATACATGTGTACATAATTTTCACTTCCTCATTAAAATCGAGTTAAAGAACTCCATATTTTAATCGAGATATCGAAAAAATCGAGTAATAGAACTTCGAGGTATAAAAAAATATTACATGTAAATTAGATATGATTCAGCCGGGATATTAAAATTGAACAAGTAAGCACAGAGCCTTGGAGAATGAGATATTCTTTGAACTGAGTTAAAACATAGAACTAAGAGCTGCCAAATTCATTTTGATACAGTATGAACATGGAAAATAGAACGTCAGCGGCCTGAAGTCCCATATGAATCACTTACACAATTGGATTGAACACTGCACATGATACCACCGAAAGAGCAGCTGAACTCCGTGCGGATGTAGGATCATAGAATACAACTCCTTCTCTAGGGAAAACGTGGAAAGCTGCAAACACAAAAACAAACACTACGGATATTCTGCTTGTATCGAACTTCTCGCCTTACAGGGTAAGGTAAGGGTCCAAAGAATGAAAAATTCATGAAGAATAAACTTCATATGCAAAAGAAACCTATCAAATTGACAGAAACCGAGCAGAGTGCTATACTGGTAAAATACATGCATTTTAATGATTTCATTGTTATGTATCAAAATTATAAATATAATAGACTATTATATTCAATTCAGGAAGCCAAAGATAACATACCCTCACCAGGAAGTCTGATGTTTCTAACTCCTTCTAAGTTCTACCTGCATCTAGTAATCTGTGAACAGGATTTATTTTTACTTTTGCAGAATAGTTTAGTGCAAGCTACGCAATTCAATCATCCAAATTTGTGGACTTCATCTTCTTCTCTTTGTACAGTCCGCGTGACCGTTTTTGGTGTGTGAAATAAATCATGGGAACGTTAAGTACAAGTATTTTATTTTTGCCGCACCTAATCTGACAACTGTGTTTGGCAAATGGCTGATCTGACGTGAATAGGAAGTTGTATAATTCTCAGCTGCGCTAGCAACATGCTCACAAACTGGGCATTACACTCTAGGATACACGCCAAAAACGCTGGTGCCAGCTGTAACGCTTGAAGCTATTTTATATCATATCGCTTTTTTATATGCCAGTTTCTTACCATATTATGTCACACTGTTATCCTAAATGTTCTTATTACTGTAGTTTATAAACTATTCATATAATTATTTTTAACTAGTTCTTGTTTATATTGTGTAAGTTCAACCTAATATTTCATTTTTCATATACGTACAGTCTTAGAAAAAAATTTTGTCGCTCAGATACTTAATTAATCCCAGAAAGGAGGCAGTGCGCATTATCAGACATAAACGAAACAAAACTAATTTTATTACCTCAACTAGTCGTACTATTGTGAACTAGGTCGCTCGACCACTGATAATGCTCACCGCCTCCTTTCTAACACTTATAAATCTGTGCGATAAAACTTTTTTCTAAGACTACCTATATCTCCATATAATAATTTTATAGCAGATTTTAGAATATATCAAACAATGTTAACAGAACATTACAAAGAGTTTCCTCACGCATATATAATCATCATCATTCACAATTGCTCAATTAACTAATAATGTCATTTCATCAATAAAAACACAGTTGAGGACCGGCATAAAAATGGCTGTATATACCAGAAATTAAGAACAGAGGAAAAGAGCGTTTCAACGTTGAATATTGGTAATGTTTATTTGCGAGGATTACACTAGAATGAGAGCATACGAAAGGTTTAGGAGTAAGAAATTTGAAAGGTATTTACTCAGAACCTACTGTAGGTCTCTAAGAGATAGCCCATATAACTTCATATGTAGATGAAAAGGTAAAGAGCTATCTATTAAGTTTATTTTATTGTAGGCCTATAACCATCATTGCATTTTTATTATACTTTCAACAAATATATGAAACAAATTTCTATACATTCAACACATTTAGGAGCATATCGGTAACAAACATGAGATATCGATTGGTGCATATTGCGAGTAAAATGCATAATAAAGCACAGGATTTCAAATCTAAAGCAGAGTTTAATTTCCTATAATAATTTTGGAGTTTTTGGCTCGTGAATCATAAATCAAAATAACTATTAACCTTAAAGCGATATTGAATGTAACGTCTTAATATTGTTTGTTACTCGGGAGAAAGGAGCGCAGGATACAACAGCAGGATTAGTGATATGTATGCTTACATTATGTGACACAATAGCGATACTTTTCATTGACAAATATGCAGAATTCATTAATTGCTGGCCATTGCCGGGGAAATTTAAGTTATTAAATATAATTTGTATTACATTAAAGAATTATTAATAATTTGTTTATTAAAATAATTAGTAGTCTATCCTTTAATTTTCATACGCATATTGTAAATAAGGTATTCCGCACAAGTAACAACCTGGCTACTGGGATGCTTATCTGAGTGATGTTTATCAATTAGGGACGGGACTTTTATGTAATATCAAGGTGTGAAATATGTACATATTTATGTAAGAAAAATAAACTGAACATGTACCAAAATATGTAAAATCATGGAAATAATTAATATCAATATCTGGCAGGTATAGATTAGGTAAGACTCTTCAGTTGTGATTTCATAGAGCACCCGACTTTTTTTACCGCACACTTGACACAATACTACTTTTCCATCTGTAGTGAAAGCTTCGTCCATCGCAATCCATGATTTTATTTTTGTTGTTAGGGTTGAAGATACAGGAGCCATTTTAGTTAGTTAAAAGCAGTAGATAAACTCACTTGTACTTTATACTGTAAGTACTAAAATGAGAGAACTGAGTGAAATGGATGACACAACAGTATTGCAAGCACTGTTTCGCTTTACTGGATTAGGAGAAAATAAGAGGAGATGTGGGACACATGAATTTTAGCTGCTTCCTATAAGAAAGAAAGTACCTACTAAAATCTCAAACTATAGGCATTTACAAACTGTTGTTTGAAAAGTGACATTCCTGTCTCATTCAGAAGGGCAGGATTATTCCAGCCGAGAACCATAGTTAATAATTGCTCGGAAAATCCCATTTCCGTATAGGTCTACTAAATTTAAAGTAAAGAGGTGAAACAATAACGTGAAAAGCTATTTATTTTAATCTTTCGACATATTTCCAGTTTGTTCCTTTAGTTCAGCTTCTTTTCAAAAGTCGGCTACTTTATTGCGGCTCATGCCAGACTTGACACGGGTTTTCCATGGAAGAATTAGGAACAGGGTGGGTAAGGTTGCAAATTACATGGGAACGGCTTGTTAAGATGTGTGCAGGAAAATTACAGTTCGAGAAAAATTATATCGTCCTCGTTGCCTTGTGTTCACTCATATTTACAGTGGGTGGTATGGGCTGAGTGCCTCTATTACTTTCTGGAACTAAGAATGTTATGTTTCGTCCTGAAATATATCGTTTCTTGCGTAGGTAAAAAGGCTTTTTAAATCTGTGTATTTCAAATTGTAAACATCCCCAGCAGAAGTTTTTTTTTTTTTTTACCTTTTAGAGAAGTAAAAATGAATAAAACCCCTAAATATGTAGATATATGTAATACCAAGCCATAATATGCAATGTGGGGTAAATATGTAAAAATATGTAGTATCAAATTTTAATACATTAATGGTAATTACAAGATTCACAAAGATTTGTTATTTATATACGGTTAGGTGGAAAGGATTATAATACATAAAAATCCGGTCCCTATTTATCTTAATCAGGACCCACAGTCACATTCTTTCCTTTCGTCTTCTCCTGAGTAAGAATTAATAGGTAACTTAAGCAAGCCACAAAATCGTTACTCGCAGCAAAGAAGCAATGCAATAACACATAGTAGCAATATATATATATATATATATATATATATGTGTGTGTGTGTGTCTGTGTGTATGTATATGTACTCATATATATGCATCTATATAAACATAAAGTCTACATATATATATATATATATATATATATATATATATATATATATATATATAAGGTAGCAATATTTTAACGATATCATTCCCAGAAGGCGACACTACTGGACGTGGAAAAGTCCATGAAATTACATAACGGATAGAGCTAACGGATTTTCTTTCCTCCGAAGGGAACATTAAATCACGAAGTCAGCTCTAGCTGAAAACCCGGGTTCAAATCCCGGCGCCCTCCGTTCTATTACTCTTTCATCGTATGATGACGCAGAATATCTGCATGGAAATATCATATGTACTTCGGTACATTAAAATAATAATATCGACACCTAAGAATGAAAACCTCGTATGTCTACTTTTCTAAATTTTACAGGAGAGCAAAAAAAACTAATTTAGCTCAACACTTTTGACATAATTTGAATTACATTTGTTCTGATTTGTTAAATTTAGTTATAAGCATATGAAAATAAAATAATTATTGATTTGGCAACACTGTATTATGCAGTATCAGACTTACGATGTTTTCATTCATTAATAGTCATATACTTACGAGCTTTTCACAGTTATTTAGTAATCTTTACTTTAATATATTATCAAATTGTAATTTTTAAATCTTGAACATTTTTTAAATAATATTATTAGTCAATGTTTTTAGTGTTCTCAATGTTCCACTGTAATATTTTACATACGAGGAAAGAGCAATTATTCACTATTATGCATGAGGCAAGTCGTCATAGGAAACGAACCCTGTTGGTATCACCATTTTCAGCTCCTGAAGATTATTCACTATGAGGAAAGTTATCATAGAAATTATGTACGCCTCTTGGTATCACCATTTTCAGCTCCTGAAGATTATTCACTATGAGGCAAGTTACCATAGAAATTATGAACGTCTTTTGGTATCATCATTTTCAGCCCCTGAAGATTATTCACTATGGGGCAAGTTATCATAGAAATGAACTTCTCTTGGTATCACCATTTTCAGCCCCTGAAGATGTTTGTACTTGGTTGTCTTAATTGGAATCCTTCTGTCTTACAGACGCTGAACATCTTCTGTGCCTGAAGGCATCTTAATTCTCCTTGGCAAATGTCCGAAGTCATCGGAGAATTTCAATTTGTACTGTATCGAGCCATTGGGCTCATATTTCAGGCATCGTATATCCACCACAACTGGAGCTCCTAATTTTGTGTCCGGACGAATTTATGTAATGTAGCTCAAGGAACTGTATTACTTGAAGAATGAGTGTTCAAGACTTTCTACGTGGTAGGGCTTAGGTTTAATCCGAGGGGTGCGGCATGCGTGATGGAGAATAAATTTCTCTGTTCTTCAATCTCGTCTCTATAGTAGCGTGCATAAAGTCGCATTTCATTCGTGTGTGACCCCTTTCTAAGTATTTTTATTCAATAGTAACACCAGTTTGAAAGGCATTGAGAAGAAATTCGTTTGCCAAAATAACATTACGATTTTGAAATGTACAGCCTTCACTGATAAATTATTATCTTCTTCATGGTGGGCATGTCTAATTTAATCTTCTTGATAAATTCGCAAATTACTGTGGCAAACTCATCTGCTGTAACTGAACCTTCGGATTCGTCCCACAGAAAGCAGTGGCCTTCAGCTGTATTGATATCGTAAATTGTGAAGTTATGTAGTTTCAGTTGTCTTGTAGTATAAGGTAGAAGCTTTAAGAGATAGAGCAAGGAGTAATGCTTGCATGCCTAAAGTCAGAACTACTGTAGACACATCATCATTGTTTTTGTCTTTCTTTTTCTCGGCTCTTGCTTTCTCTTTTTTATGAAGTTGACTTGTGTATTCCTCTTCTGTGATATTCTTTGTTTTGAATGAACAGCACACGTCACAATGGTCTTTTTTAGGTGAAAATAACCCACGATTATGGGCATCAAATTGATCGTTAGAACTTGTGATAGACACAATTCTGTTGCTATTTCTTTCTTCCATCATTTTCGTTTTGTATTCGTTTTGATTGCCAGATTGGTTCTAGATAACATTTTTTGTTCGTTTACGGCAGAAGTGAGATTCTATCACTGATAGTGCATCAAGGAACTCTTTTAAATAATTCCTGTTTACAGAATTCATATTATCTTTACTCAAAATCGCATTTTCCTTCATTTTTTCTTGTTTCTTGTAGCTCGTCTTCACTTTCAGAAACCGATTCTTCTACAGCACCTGTTACCTTTAGATTTAGCACCCAGTTTCTTACTGTCCATTCGCCCAAGCACAAAGTTTGCAGAAACATTGATTTATATACTTGCATTTGTTCACTAGTTTCTTCCCATTGTAGTACAATGAATTAGATCGACGGGAATTCTTAGCTATTATCTTCCTTTCTTTAACATGCTTGTTATGCACGAGAAGCTGTACCATGATTCTCTTTTCGGACCATGATTTCTTCCAAAAGTCAACAAATATTTTCTGTCTCCTCTCTTCAGAAAACTTTCGACATTTTACACTTAAATTTCTTTTGCTTGCATTACAAGAACAGAGTGGTCCCAATTTTCTTTCTTCCTTTCGTACAAGAAAATTTGGTGCCTGGCCATCATTTTTCTTCCTTCCTAAGTACTCTTCACATTTCATCCGTTTACTTTTACTAATCTATACAGCCCATAAATCTCTCTTAGCTCTCCTTTTATGGCAACGTTTACGCTTTTGATTTTCATTATTCTGAGGCTGTCTTTCTTCGATTTCAAATTTATCCTGTGTTTTTTCTTGATTGTTTTCATCTTTGCTCGGCTCCAAGTTGCTGAGTTCTTGGTCGTCTTCATTGTGAATTTGGTTCTGTTCTTGGTTATTTCCATTACGAATTTATAAATCGTTGCACTTCTCAATGGAATTGATTTTATCAACTGTGTTGAACATGTTAGAAACCCCATCATTGTCATTGATGGAATTAATTTTTTAATTAGTTTCTTTCAATTTCATTTTTTCAAATTCTTAGTCAGACTGCAGATGGATTGTGGTTCTTAAAGTAGAATAGAATTTACGTGGTTATTATTATGTCACTGTTCGCAAACATTTGTTATAATAAAATAAATAATCTGATTAATAAAAAATACACTGATAATACACACATTTTACTTTGGACATAGAGTACGTTTTGTCTAAATCCACAATCAATTGAGCCATACGCTGACCTCTAGACGTTTTGAAGTAAAAATCTGCAAAGCTCAGACGCGTTGTAAACGTTAAAACAGAAAGTCGTTCTTCAATAAATTTTAGAATGATAAAATCAGCACGAAAAGGCTAATAAAAATAAGAACACACCAATATTAATAAAATGTTCTGGACATTGTTCATACTTACCTAAACACTTTTGAACTAATTTATTATAAAACTATTTGAGAACAGGACGTTAAACTATTCTCCGGCCACATGGAAAACTACAACAACTTTTTCAATGCACATCAATTAATTTATTGCAGACACTGCACCACTTTGCAGCTGCAAGGAAAGGAGCGAAGAAGTGTTTAATTTAATGCTTTTCCTTATTATTTTACTGTATTGTCAACATCGATTCGGTATTGAATTACATTGCGTCTGATGACAAGGTTGGTTTTGCAAAGCGTACAAAATCGATATACAAGGTTTTCACATTTAAATAGATGGCTCGTAAGTCGGAAATTGTATAATGCACAGAGATACGAGCTTTTCATTTTAAAATTAAAGCATAATTTTGTCTTTTTACATGAAAAAAATTTAAAAATGAAAATTTTGCAAGTGTAGACCGTAAGAGCACAGGCTTTCCTATAAATTTGAGTGAAAATAGCATTTTCGGAAAAAAGTCGACTTACGAGGTTTTCATTCTTAGGTGTCGATATATGATATGCGTAAATCACTTCGTGATTTAAGACGGCGCTTATTCCGTCGGGTCCCGGCCAACTAGGCACTCATAACGAGTGCACCTCAGCACATTTGTGGACTTCGGTCCTACGTTCATAGACATCTATGACGTAGTGCAGAGGGCGGCTATTAGAGGGAACCCAAGAGTTGGAGCTTAATCTGAGACGATTCTGTCCGACGCCGGGGTTGTATCCGGTGTGGCTTAGTGGATAGAGCATCAGCACGTAGAGCTGAAAACCCGGGTTCAAATCCCGGCGCCGGAGAGAATTTTTCTCCGTTCCATTACTCTTTCATCGTATTCCTAACACAAAATTTGTGAAATCCTTAGCAATGTGAATACAGAGATTAGGTACCTACGAGAAAATGAGTTTAAAAGTTTGCATGCATTTTGAACTTAAAGAGAACAGCCTTTTAAAGACGGCGCGGCGTAATCAATGACACAACCGCCGTAGGATTCTAAAACTTCGTCAGAATGTAAACTAGGAATCATAGTCAAGTAGAAAAAGACTAAAAATGTGATTTCTGACCAAAATTTACAAAATTTTCACCCACCTCCTCCCTTAGTAGTCAGTCTGTGGTAATTATAGGCTAAAGAGAGTGGAGTGTCAAGTAGAAAAAAAAAACGAGCACTTCCGACATATCCTTTTGTTTGAGTTAACCGAGGGATAAGGCATTGGAGGCCCGGGAGGACGACATCGGGCAAAGTATGGTACGAATTAAGTTATTCTCCACGTTCAGAAAAACCGTCCTACTTTGACAAAGACAGTTTAAAGATGATCCACGTCAATCAACTATGTAATTAGTAAATATAAAGGAATAGTCACTGTCGTAGGACATTTGCGTTCTATGGGCAAAGTTAAAAAATTGGGCGTATGGATGTAGTACGTTCTGAGCGAAAACAACAAAAATAGGGGTGTTATCATTTGTGCTTCTTTCCTTGTTCGTCATCGTTTAGCTCGTCAACAACATCGATTGTATTTGTCCAAAATTGTTACCGGCAACGAAAAATGATGCCTTTGAATCAACATCAAGAACAGAAAGGAATGACTGAACCCTAACAGAAAAGCAACTCCCCGTGCAAAAACTGGTGTCTATCCACTTAAGCTAATTTGCATCTGGTAGAACCCGATCGCAAACTTGTGGCACTAACATGCGCGAACTTCTTTCCGATGCTTCGGAGTGGGGGGTTCTGTGTGTGCGGGCGACTGCTTACTCATACAGCGTACTGTTCAAACACCCCCCCCCCCCCAAGCAAGACTCTTGGGCGAGTCCATGTAAGTGGATGCGAATTCGTCTTCCGCGCAGGTGCCACCAGTTTGCGATCGGGCTCTAAGACAAAGAAGAGGCCATGAACTATGAATTGCTCTCGATGAATGTAACCATCACGGCTAGGTTTCTGAGCCGCTTTTATGCCACAATTAAAGAAAAACGATCGGAAAGTTTGCATCAAGTGATTTTAAAGCAGCTTAGTAACCGTTAGCATACGGTTAAAGCAAAAAAAAGAAACTGTTTTGCAAGAGTTCGGTTGGGAGGTTATTTCACATCCATCCTTTCTTTCTGATCTTACTCCTTCAGATTTTCGTATGTTTTCCGCTGTCTATCCAATAATTTCTGGGGGATCTCCTTCAGTAAAGAGGCTGATTTTGAAAATTGGCTTCACGATTTTTTTCAACTCCCATTTCATTTCATTCCATAGATCTTAAGCTTTAAGATGTGCAACAAGTCAAGTGTTGTACAATTTCTTGATCAGGTAAGGCCGAGGATTCGCCATAGATAACCTGATATTTGCCTTACGGTTGGGAAATCCTACCAGATAATCAACCCAAGCGGGAAACTTACCCAAGCCCAAGCGCAACTGCGGATCAGCAGGCAAGCGAGTCTGCCAACTGAGCTACGCTCATGGCCCTTGAAGACTATACAATACATATTAAGTATTCAACTACACAAAAGAATATACTATACATAGCAAGCACTTTAAATATACAACACACAGCAAGCAGATTAATTCAATTTACAAGTCTAAACAATTCATCAATTGAAATATACAAAATTATATAGTACATAACAAGGAGATTAATTCAATTCACAAATTTGAGCTATACATAAAATATGTAATAAATAGCAAGCAGATTAATTCAGTTTACATCATATTCATCAGTTGAGCTATACAAAATTGTGCAATTCATCCTACATCACATTTCTTCACCCATGGAATCGAAAAACAGCCATAGCAACATGAAGAATGCATGAGAATATTTTATATATCAGTTTATGTATTTGGTTTGCGTAAAATAAATCATAATAAATAACATTGGATTTAATAAATAACGCCACGAATTTTATTTACGAATCAATATAATATTTTTAATGATTTACGAACTTTCAGGCATTAATAAGAAATATAAGGAAGAGGGGGAGAAAGAGTATATCGTACACTTTCATCCACAAATTGTAGCGAGCGAAGCATAAAATTCTTCAGGCATGTGATCTTGTGGAAGCTTGAGCAAGGAATTCAGCGCATCTCATGTATAGTACGATCCTAATTGCAAGGAGAATGTAATCAGCTCGTTTGCTTACGAGCTCCAGTGGGCCTTGCGTGAAATTTGCTCTGTTGTCTTCTAGGCAATCTAATTCAGGCCTTCTGTCTGCTATGTTCGGAATGCAACTCACTCCCATATACTCCTATACGTACAATATTAATACAAATTAAGAGCTCTAAATTAATTGTTAACCTCATTCTAAATCCTACCATTTCATTAAGGTGGATCATCATAGATTAGTAGTGTTTCATTTAATGACACTTTCAGCTACAGAGGTTCTCCAGTGTCGATGTACAGACCGATTATTTAGTCCTGACAGCTCAGCGACGCGAAAGAGAGGAAGTAATAGGAGTAGTGGGGAGAACTCCAGAGTAAAGATAAGGGCGAGCGGTCAGTAAATAAATGCAATACAGCTTAATTGTTTACTAGAAACATACCGCTCTACCGCACCCATGACATCCGATCACTTCGAAGACAAGCGAGTGACTAACCCAAACACCCCGTGACGTAACAGAATGGACTCGCCTGCCCCAGAAGCACATCTCTGGCGACTGTCAGGACTAAATAATCGTACTGTACAACGTAGGGGAGAAATGGAAACGTTTTGCATGGGATCATCTCTCTACCAGTAAATACACTAGCATATACTGTAGCTTTACTTCCGTCCCTGAAGAAGACTTGTTAAGGACTTTGTCGCCTTTGAAATCCATCGCGGACTTTGGATATAGCCGCCAGCATGACAATCACGAGGGCAAAACTCAAGAGAAAATAATTACATAATGCTTTATTGATTGAGAATTAGTTACTTTGTTTCTCGAGATATTCATACAGAATTTTGTTGCGTTTTAACTTATTTTTGCAACTCAATCCTTATTAGCGAATTTGAACTCCATATTCCTTTCTACAGTGTAGTTTAATGCACACCACCTAATTGAAGTCAATCATTGTATTTTAATGCTCGTGGTAGGCGAGCGAGTTACACTCGTATAAAGGTACAGGAAACATGAATAAAATACACTCATCGTTAGGATCAATATTTAACCTACTGATAAACCTGCCACTGAGTCACATTTTAAGATTGTCCTAAAGTGCAATGACTATTAACTGAAACACAACTATGGCTTCTCTGGGGTCAGAGGCTTACTTAGCTTGGCTTTTCGAGGACAAGGCACAGGACAGATTCTTGCATTTAGGCTACGGCCACAACAAAGAACTCTTGTTTATCGTCTGGTGGCTGAGTGGTCGCCTGGATGAGTAGTGCAAGTAAAGGAAAGCCAGGATCAATCGGGACCGGTCGCAATTCGTGGTCTGCAACCTGGCGTGTCGCCTTGCAAGTATCCAAGCTAACGAAACTTTCTGTTTTCTCTGGACAGCCGCCAGGCAGCGAACAGTGATTTTTCATATATTATAAATTGAAGCGTCCAATTCCAAAACTGTCTAAATCCATTTTTTTTTAATTTTAGATAATGGCGGTTTCGTCATCTACCTAAATGTCTCTAGCAATTTTCTAATGAATGTTAAATTGTTATGTTTTATTTAACGACGCTCGCAACCGCAGAGGTTATATCAGCGTCGCCGGATGTGCCGGAATTTT
The DNA here is from genome assembly GCF_040183065.1 of Periplaneta americana. Lineage (NCBI taxonomy): Eukaryota > Metazoa > Arthropoda > Insecta > Blattodea > Blattidae > Periplaneta > Periplaneta americana. The sequence continues at coordinate 126,316,077 of NC_091118.1, read as the reverse complement.
GTCCCTCAGGAGTTCTTTTACATGCCAGTAAATCTACTGACATGAGCCTGTCGCATTTAAGCACACTTAAATGCCATCGACCTAGCCCGGGATCGAACCCGCAACCTTGGGCATAGAAGGCCAGCGCTCTACCAACTCGCCAACCAGGTCGACTTTCTAATGAATATTGTGCCTAAATTCCCTCTTTCCTTTCATAAATAAGCTTCAAATATGACGAACACAGCAAACAATTAGGAAAAAAAGTTATCAGTTTTTGGCGTTTCCTGAAAATTGTTAAGAATGAGTGTAGACAGTTTTGGAATTAGAGGCTTCATATGTACTGTATATGTATATATACAGTATTATATGATTTGGACTAGTCGTCGGATGTGTTACCACTTATATTAACTTCTTGTATGAATAAATTAAAGTTATATTTTAATGTTCGTACTTCACCTTTAAGTGTAAGTTTATTAATGAAATCTATAATTAATGCAAATTAATATATTGCAATGTTACTTACCTCAAAGTAAAAACGAGTTGTTCTTTTTTTTAGTTGGTTACTTAACGACGCTGTATCAACTGCTAGGTTATTTAGCGTCGATGACATTGGTGATAGCGAGATGGTATTTGGCGAGATGAGGCCGAGGATTCGCCATAGATTACCTTGCATTCACATTACGTTTGGGGAAAACCTCGGAAAAAACCCAACCAAGTAATTAGCCCAAGCGGGGATTGAACCCGCGCCCGAACGCAAATTCAGACCAGCAAGCAAGTACCTTAACCGACTGAGCCACGCCGGCGGCTAGTCGTTCTTCAGATGATATGCATGCTCTATAACATAACTATTAGTACCTACCCGTTCTTGTATTTTTCTTCAATTTTCGTCAGCAGAATATCAGACGTTTTAGTAGTTATTCGTAAATGCTCAACAAACTTTTCCCCATAATTCCAAAATTCTTTCTTCTACAGAATGTTGGATTTCTTTGAGTAAATGTCGAAAGGTTAGCATGATGTACCCAACATGATGGTCTATATAGAAAATCATTTTCAAAATAAGTAGGAATTATTTTTTAGCAGTTTTGAAAAAGGCATAGCCTTTTCACAACGTGGAACAATCAAGCAAGGAATGACGGGCCACTATTCAACTAGCGTGGCAGTGTGACCACCACCATGTAAGTAGTCTATCTTACCCAGGAAACTACTCAACCACCAGGAAATAAGCAATTCTCCTTTCGGTGTGACTGTAGCTTAAGACTTACTTAGTGCTATTACACGTCTTATATAAGGAATTTAGCAAGTATAGATGAATCCAGAAATGCATATAGAGTGTTAGTTGGAATACCTGTTGAAGAAATACCCTTGGGGAGGCTAGAAGTAGACGGAAGAATAATATTAAAATGGATTTGAGGGAGGTGGGATACAATGGTATAATTATGGGAAATGCCTACTATTATTATTCGGTTGAGAAGCTTTTGTCATCTAGTCTGCTTTAACAAAACTTGAAGTTCAACTTTATAAAATAGCTATATTACCGATTTTTCTGTGGGGTTGTGAAACTTGGACTCTTACTTTGAGAGAAGAACAGAGATTAAAGGTTTTCGAGAATAGGTTGCTTTGGAGTAAGGGATGAAGTTACCGGAGAATGGAGAAAGTTGCACAACGCAGAGCTGCAGCATTGTATTCTTCCTCTGACATAATTAGGAACATTAAATCCAGACGTCTCAGATGGGCAGGGCATAAAGCACGTATGGGTGAATCCAGAAATGCATATAGAGTGTTAGTTGGAACACTTGAGAGAAAAATACTTTTGGGGAGACCGAGATGTAGATGGGAGGATAATATAAAATGGATTTGAGGGAGGTGGGGTATGGTGCTAGGGGCTGGATTAATCTTGCTCAGCATAGGGACCGATGGTGAGCTTATCTGAGGGCGGCAATAAACCCTCGGATTCTTTGAAAACTATTTGTAATTATGGCCTATATTAACATTTTCAATAAGTGACTGACTTAGGTATAGCCTATTGTAAAAAATAACTTCTATATTCATTAAATAAAAATTATATTTAATTATTTCAAACCTTGTATTCTGAATTTGTGTTGTAAATTACAAAATTTCATAAAAATAAATCATTAATACAACACCAAATTTTTCCCAAAACTTCTCTTATACCCGTTTGTCGAAGAAACTTATTTATTTATTTTATTGCTAGTAAGTTTGAAATAAATACATGTTAATAAATACAATGTAAGATAAACTAGCCCACTCCTAAATGAGTAAGAATCGTGCTCAGGAGGGGATTCCAATACAGACAAAATAGCATTAAAATTGAGAGTGAATACAGATTAAAAAGTGTTTAATATGTTTAAACCAAAACTATAAATCCAGTACAATTTTTTTCTATAATTTTATTAATTTGGAGAGCATTCGTGGTTAAAATAATATTGGAATAAAATTTGTTTCATAACCTGGGACCATGACTCATGTTATGATAAAAAGCTGCATTGGTTTTACATTTTGTTTCAGACAAACGCAAAGAATTCATGTTTTTAGTTCTATATTTATGTATATACCTTTCAAAGTTATTAAAATTTCTATGAAAATATTTTAATAAAATAAAATAATGCATTTGTTTAATATTGAAAACTTTGAAATGTTTAAACAACAATTCAATTGGGTAATCTTTCTGCTTTTAAAACAAATGTTTAATACTTTTTTCTGTAGTAAAAAATAAAGTAGTAGAAAATGAATAAGAAAACATTATTTTCAAACCTGCTTCAATTAATATAGGTTTTTGTTTAAGTTAATTGATTGATGTATCAAGAAAAGAAAGAGAGATCCATATGCGGTAATGCAAAACTCAAAATGTCTCGCACTACGTTGAATTCTTAAGTCATACTTAATACAATAGACTTGCACCTTTATAGTAATAACCGCATGAATTATTCCACTTAATCTCAGCATCAGGAAATGTACACAAATCTTTTTACTAAGTCTGAAAAACGTAGTTCCGTTTCCCCAAAGAAGAAAAAGAAATAATAGTTGAAGCAGTGGGATGTTATAGATTATTAGATATAACTTGTGTTTCTTGTTCACCTTATACGAGCCAGCCCTTGCAGTTCTATCTACTGTGTTTCACCCGCAGATTTAAGACGAAGAGAAAGTAGAGATAACGTCCGGGGAGAGATGAAGAATGAACGTATAGAGGGGAGCTCACGTTCGTGCTGGCCGCATCGCGATATTACACTGCGGAAATTCAACTGCAGACGCGCGTCTCTGGAGAACTCGCTTTGTTAAATCTTCCACGCGGCCGGCAGGCGTGTGCGGCACAACTGCTAGCCAATCACAGCTACACAACTGCGACAGTTACATTTCCATTCCTCTTAATGTGCGCTGTGTTGAAACTGTAGGTCAACTTTCAAGATCCGTAGCTACTACGTTTACATAGAATATATTTGTATTCATAGCTACAGGGCGTTTCTGACACTATTATACAAACTTGTAGTATGTGCCATGTTTAAAAAACCCTCGCTCACAATGAAAAATTTTCTGCCTTTATTATAACATTATTAATGTTTACTTGACAGACACGTGGAGTGATCTTGCTCTCACGGAGTTGCCATTTCTTTCTGTCTTATCTTGTATTATCTTATCTTTCACAAAGCGCATACAAGTATTAGATGTTTTATTTTGTGATGAAATATATACCGGTTGTTCTGTATGGTTGTGAAACTTAGACTTTCACTTTGAGAGAGGAACAGAGATTAAGTGTGTTTGAGAATAAGATTCTTAGGAAAATATTTGGGGCTAAGAGGGATGAAGTTACAGGAGAATGGAGAAAGCTACACAACGCAGAGCTGCACGCATTGCATTCTTCACCTGGCATAATTAGGAACATTAAATCCAGACGTTTGAGATGGATAGGGCATGTAGCACGTATGGGCGAATCCAGAAATGCATATAGAGTGTTAGTTGGGAGACCGGAGGGAAATAGACCTTTGGGGAGGCCGAGACGTAGATGGGAAGATAATATTAAAATGGATTTGAGAGAAATGGGATATGATGATAGAGAGTGGATTAATCTTGCACATGATAGGGACCGATGGCGGGCTTATGTGAGGCCGGCAATGAACCTTCGGGTTCCTTACAAGCCATTTATAAGTAAGTATATATTCGTGAGGTGAAAAAAATTAGTTCCACCTGTCTTATCATATGACATTACTGAAAAAGAATATTTATCTTGTTTGTTAACAGAAATTTTATTACACTCGCACTGTTCAAGGCCATCTTTCTTTACATTCCTGATCACATATACAGGGTGGATGTAAAATAACCCTGTAGATTTTCAGAACGAATTGCTCATGTTTTATGTAAAAAGTGTAATACCATATAGGTGGAAAGTTCGTAGTTTTCTGAGAAAAAATGTCCCCCCCCCCAACTTATTCGGTAACTATTGCGAGTAGGATCGTGTTTTTGACCATATCGATAGAGAATCTAATAATCATTTTATCCCTTTGGCGTATTTCACTAGCGTTGACGATTTTCGTGAAAATTGAATTTAATAATCGATAATTTCAAGCCACTCAACGATGCAACCAGACTGCAACGTTTTAGCCAGAGAGGGACGTGAGAGACAGTTCACGTAGGAAGCCAGACCTAGATCGTTGACCTCTTACATCTGTGTTACGAGAAGAAAGGGAACTGTGTTAGCGGCGATGTTGCCAGACTGCCGAAAATTCCAACTTAATTTTCTAATTAACAGTGCATTTAATCACAAAACATAATATAGGTTTTCTATTCATTTAAGTGTACCTTATCGTCCCTTTCAATCTGCATGATTATTTCACTTCCATCGCATTGGCCATGTCCGTGTTATAAAATGGTAACATATAAAAGAGAATGGTCGCTAGATTCCTCACTGTCGAAAATGAACTTTTGGTAACGATCACTGAATGGGAGTATAGCACCAAGCTATTACTCTACGCAATTTCATCAGGGTTGTAATGTGACTTCTTTTGCAGTCGCTAGATGGCAGCATACAGAAATTAATACGAGTTGTTGTCTTGAAAGTGCATTGGGCTGATCAATCTATTATATGTCATGATGGCTTACATTTATGTTGCATGTGTCACTTAATCCAATGTTTACTTCCAAACAACGAACTGCCACCACATAGTGATAGGTCTACATGAAGTGACAGTCATTCATAAGAAGTGGTAACGTCCGATTACGTAGAAGACATAATACATCCACAGTCATTATATGCCTTTCTTATACTCCTTGAAGATGAAACCCGACATTGTGATGGTTTTGTTATTTAGTCACATCCTCTGTTGTTAAGACTTTGTTATAAGTGAAGTCTTTTAAAATGTGGCAGCAGTAGTAGGAATAGCAGGAGTGCTAGTATTTCAGTTGATTATTTAAATTTTGAGATCATTTTTTCTGAATTCCAATAAGTCAAATATCAAATTAACAAGATAAGATGAGTATTATTCCATCATACTCGCTCGCTCGCTCTACTCGCGAGTAGAGCAACAAGTTAATATTACTAAATTCAATATTTTGAAATTAAAGGACGAGGAAGCTAAGCAAAATTATCAGGTCGAAATTTCGAAAAGTTTTGCCACTTTAGAAAGTTCCGACGAAGCTGAGAAAGAATTAGATGTTAATAGCGTGTGGGAAAATATCAGAGATAGTGTCAAAATTGTAGCTGAGCAGAGCATAGGTTATTATGAAACTAAGAAAAAGAAACCGTGGTTTGATGAAGATTGTTGCATGGTAGTAGAAAGAAGGAAACAGGGCAAAATTGAAATTCTTACAGGATCCAGTTGAGGAGAATAGAGATAATTATTTCAATCAAAGACGGGAAGCAAATCGTACACTTAGGAATAAAAAGAGAGATTACTTGAAGGAAAAACTGAATGAGGTAGAAACAAATAGTAAGAATAAAATCATTCGAGATTTATATACTGTAAGGGTATAAAGGAATTTAAGAACGGATATCAGCTAAGGGTAAACGTAATCAAGGATGAGAATGGTGACTTGCTTGCAGACTCTCCATCAATCCTAAACAGATGGAAAAACTATTTTGCGCAACTACTAAATGTACATAGGCCAAATACAAATGATCGGGACGAAATTGAAATACAAACTACTGAGCCATTTACACCCGAACCCACGCTTTCAGAAGTCGAAATTGCGATAGAAACTCTGAAAAAGTACAAGTCTCCAGGTATCGATCAAATTCCAGCAGAATTAATACAAGAGGGTGGAAATGCATTATATAGCGAAATTTATAAACTTGTACTTGCTATTTTGGAAAAGGAAATCGTACCAGAACAATGGAAGGAGTCAATTATCGTACCTATCTTTAAAAAGGGGGACAAAACCAACTGTGGTAACTTTCGAGGAATATCACTTATGTTGACGTCGTACAAAATTTTGTCCAATATTCTTTTGAGAAGATTAACTCCGTACGTACATGAAATTATTGGGGATCATCAGTGCGGTTTTCGGCGTAATAGATCGACTATTGATCAGATTTTTTGTATTCGACAGATAATGGAGAAAATTGAGAGTATAAGGGTACAATACATCAGTTATTCATAGATTTCAAAAAGGCATATGACTCGGTTAAGAGGGAAGTATTATATGATATTCTTATTGAATTTGGTATTCCCAAGAAACTAGTTCGATTAATTAAAATGTGTCTCAGTGAAACATGCAGCAGAGTCCGTATAGTTCAGTTTCTATCTGATGCTTTTCCAATTCACTGCGGGCTAAAGCAGGGAGATGCACTATCACCTTTACTTTCTAACTTCGCTTTAGAATATGCTATTAGGAAAGTTCAGGATAACAGGCAGGGTTTGGAATTGAACGGGTTACATCAGCTTCTTATCTATGCGGATGACGTGAATATGTTAGGAGAAAATCCACAAAGGATTAGGGAAAACACGGAAATTTTACTTGAAGCAAGTAAAGCGATCGGTTTGGAAGTAAACCCCGAAAAGACAAAGTATATGATTATGTCTCGTGACCAGAATACTGTACGAAATGGAAATATAAAAATTGGAGATTTATCCTTCGAAGAGGTGGAAAAATTCAAATATCTTGGAGCAACAGTAACAAATATAAATGACACTCGGGAGGAAATTAAACGCAGAATAAATATGGGAAATGCCTGTTATTATTCAATTGAGAAGCTCTTATCATCCAGTCTGCTGTCCAAAAATCTGAAAGTTAGAATTTATAAAACAGTTATATTACCGGTTGTTCTGTATGGTTGTGAAACTTGGACTCTCACTCTGAGAGAGGAACATAGGTTAAGGGTGTTTGAGAATAAGGTGCTTAGGAAAATATTTGGGGCTAAGAGGGGTGAAGTTACAGGAGAATGGAGAAAGTTACACAACGCAGAACTGCACGCATTGTATTCTTCACCTGACATAATTAGGAACATTAAATCCAGACGTTTGAGATATGCAGGGCATGTAGCACGTATGGGCGAATCCAGAAATGCATATAGAGTGTTAGTTGGGAGACCGGAGGGAAAAAAACCTTTAGGGATGCCGAGACGTAGATGGGAGGATAATATTAAAATGGATTTGAGGGAGGTGGGATATGATGATAGAGACTGGATTAATCTTGCACAGGATAGGGACCGATGGCGGGCTTATGTGAGGGCGGCAATGAACCTTCGGGTTCCTTAAAAGCCATTTGTAAATAAGTAAGTGTTATTCCATCATATGACTTATTTTAATGTAAAATTGTGTAGTTATCAACTGACATTATATTAGTAACAATGTGAACGTTTTCGCTATAAATTATGGCATCTTCAGACATGGATTGACGATATATAATGAAACAACATATTGCAATACATGGTGAGGGAAAGCATATTAAAATGTACAATGAATGTCATAGTAAAAAAGTGATATTTTATTCTTTTAAAAATACATTGTGAAACACTTTGCTATATAAATAGACGTAATTCAGGATACATAATGTTATTACATTCGAACTATGTCCATATATTGTCGTCAAAATTTTTTTTTCAGTCTGATTAATACAATGTTGTCAGTTTGTGCGTATTTTCTACAATTTTTACTTTTGTATATCTCATTAGGAAGTTTTAAGCACATCACAATAATAACTGAAAAAATGTTAAAAGTACTCACGTACATATTGTATTGAATTCAATGTACTTGATATTTATAGTACACATCATAGTTCACTCATCTATTTATGCAATGACATATTACGTATCATAACACTTTTCAATTTAGCCTATATTACAGGTCATTTTACCCACATCAAACTTACCTCAGCTTATATTTTTTTACATAATGAAGTAGCCCCATCAATCTTAATCTTTTTCTTCTACGTATTTATTTTTCTTTATTATATTATATTATTTATGATTCTTTTAATTAATTAATTGCTAATTCATAATACATATTATTTTAATAATTTTTTCTTTGTTCAGTGTACTCACATCATAGAATATTAGAGGTTTTTTTTTCAAATCATATTGTTGGGATTTTCAGTCTATCATATATTTGTAAAAATATGTATATTTAATAAGTGTATACATTCTAATAATATCTTATAACCACAAAATTATCATATTTTGGTTCAAATCCATATTTTACTTTCTGAGAAACAACCATTTGATTTACAGTATTTACGCACACATACCTCCATATATTTCACATCGTCTATTTCAGTTAAATATGCATAATTATAAAAAATGTGATTTTACATGTAACATTATGTGTTTTTACTGTTTTTATCTTTTTAACGTTGACATTTATTGTACATTTTAATATGCTTTCCCTCACCATGTACTGCAATATGTTGTTTCATTAGATATCGTCAACCCATGTCTGAAGATGTCATAATGTATGGCGAAAACGTCCACATTGTTATTAATATAATGTAAATTGATAACTTCACAATTTTACATTAAAAATAAGTCTATGATACAATAATATTTATCTTCTCTTGTTAATATGACTATTTAAAGACGCTCTCTACTGCAGAAATTAGGTAAAAATTCAGCTTCGACGTTGAACATGGGTGAGGATTGACCGAAGAATTTTTCTAAGAGCTATCAGCGATATGGTTCCTTCAAGTACGATGCTGTAAATCTATGACGTGAACTTCCCAGCTGTACTTCCCCACTGAGGAAGCCATGCCAACAGCAATGTTTGAATCCTCGAACCAGGAGCTCAACGACCAGCGTGGTAGCCGCAAGACCACCAAAGACATCATTAGTGGTATTGGTAATGGTAATGGTAATAGTAAGTGATAGTAATATCAGCAGCAGTAGTAGTAATAGTAGTAGTGACCTGGTAGTGGTATTGAGACGCTTATTGGGCAGGACATGGAATATTCCTAAGCACTTCAGCCCGAAAATACTCCTTGTGCAACTATGATGGAGTGAGTTGTGTACCGACTGTGGCGTCAAACTAAGCCGAGCTCACTATCAAAGCAATCCTCTCTACCCTTCAAGCCGTATACCACATCTCTGATAGGGACTACCATTCTACATACGTCTATATAGTTAATACATGTACAGATGTATGGATCGTCATATCCCCTTCAAGGCAAGTAAGAAACTGGAGAGTTTATATGTCTCATACATACAGAGTGATTCACGAGGATTTACCGTCCTTTACGAAGCTTATTTCCGAAGACATTCTGAGCAAAAAATTTCATATAAACATGGGTCCTATTCTCAATATTTACAGAGTTACGTTTCGTTATTGGAACGCATTGCTGTGAACGCGTGATCTTGGTCAGCGTGCAGTCAGCAGCCAGCGCGAGCGCTACGGAAATCAAAGATAGCCGTATGCAGTTACGTAGAGCGACGAGTGCCGTTCACAAGCTTGCGGCCAAGTGTACTCAAGCGGACGGCGACATTTTTAAAAATGTGTTGTAAACTCTCCAAGACTGTAAATTAGGATCCAAATTGAACTGGAAATAATGAAGTCGGTGGAAGTGGTGTGATTTGTAATAATTGTTGCGATAAGTGCGTAAGAATAATGTAATCTTCCTGTTAAAAATAGAAAAAGATGTCTGTACGAAGCAACCAAGGAATTCACAGCACATTTTTAGCTTCATAATACTTGCGAGTTAGAGAAATGATACTTCTGAATGGTTCATTCTCTTTTACCTTCAAACTAAAGAAAAAATATTTTTGACAAACAACTTTAAATTAGTGTAACTCTGAAAATATTGGGAATAGGAACTATATTTATATGACATTTTTTGCTCAAAATATCTTCAGAAATAAGCTCTGTAAAGGACAGTAAATCCTCGTGAATCACTCTGTATAACTAGGAATTGTCTGGAAGTTAAACAAAACAACATTAAACATTTGAACAAACCGAAAGAAGTATGAATTTTGGCGAACGGCAGCTTTGACGTCGCGCAAATACAGGATATGTCCCTTTTGGAGACATAATAATGAAAAGAAATTTTGGAGAATTTTGTTGGAACAAGGAGGAGAAAATAGAAAAACCTCGAGAAAAACCCTCACAACCTTGGCTGTGTCCACCACAAATAAACTCTGCCATCGTCGAGATTTGAACCCGTGTCTGCTGGTCCATCAGGAACAGATTTTCTTCGTAACATGTATCTACGTCACTGGTCGTTCTAGTTTTACTTCCTGCTTGGAGGAAGTCACTGTGAGCGTTTTATCCCTTTTGAATTCATCGTCCTTGCTTTGGTATTAACCCACTGACCTCAGATTCACAACTGGCTACTACCGAGGACGACAGCTGGTTTGAGGGTTTGAAGAGAGTAGCGGAGGTTAGTGTTCAGTTTTTCAAGAAGGGAAAAATCTGTCAACAAAATAGTCGAAATTATATTAAGATCATTGTTGCAATGCTTAAAATGGGAAAGAGATTTAATAATAAAGCAAGGAGGAGTTCAAAAATTTTATTCGAAGAGACGAAAGGGAAGGAAGTTGAATCTCTAAAGATCCGAAAATTAAATACGCCAAAATTGTCCACAACAAACAACTGCTACAGAAGAATTTTATTGTTGAATAGCATGAAGGGCACAGGAAAAGTAACTCATGTCGAGGAGTGGCTGAATAATTTCCTAATGAGGAAGAATTATTCAAACAGCTTGAATAGAATTACCTTTCGCTTGCTGATGAATGCTGATATAATACAATTTATTTGTTTCAGATGGACATAGACCCCCAGTTATATTTAACGAAAATCTTAAGAAGAGCTTCTTAAGAAAAAAGCCTTCATAGAACTGTTAAGAATGGAAGTAGTAGTGTGAAGATCTGTAGGTGAATGGCAGCATCACTTGTTGAAAAATTGAATCTTGTCGAAGACATATCGGTAAGAATTAACATGATTGTTTAAAGTAGGCTTAAATTCAGTGCTGAAATACTACAGATTCAAAAATATTTCATACTTCATCAAAATAATGATTCCAATTATTCAAAGCAATGTTCCCAAATGTAATGAAAAAAAAATATGACAATACTTACAAGTAATTAAAAATCTTGGTAGTTCTAGCTGAGAAATAAATTAGGAAATCTCGATTTCAAATAAAAATGCTTTTAAAAATAGATGGGAAAAATAATTCCAAATGAATACAAAAGTAGCTGTTAGAATCAATTTCAGGCTACTTTTAAGAAAAGTTAGCATTATTAAGAGTATACAGTCCCGTTACCAAATTGATATAGGAAATTATAGATTTCTTTTGTTTAATGCAGAAATTATCATGCTCTATTTGAGCTTAGGTTCTTAAAATGGCGATTTATTTATTATAGTTATAATAAATTCATTGCCAAAATAAATAAATGAATGATTTCATAGTCTTACATTTATTTTAATAAGCTACCATTTTATTTATTAACATAAAGTGTAATATTTTCTTTGTGAACCATTACTGCATACTACTTTTAAAATATTGTGTAATATTTCTGAATGCACTGCCGGGCAATGTAATTGTTTCGGTAAAATAGTGTGACAAATTCTGTTTACTTTGTTTTCAGTATATAATGCAATATTGAATTATATTTTTATTATATGTGACATTTATATTTAAAGAGATGTTAGTTACGTCATTAAGTTGTGTGGTATACACTTATAAAATTGAAGTAGTACATTGTTCTTTTCGAATATTCAGCCACTGATATTTTCGTAGTGTAGAGTGAAAAAGAGACTGAAAGATTCTCTCTTTTTTCCCCATTCAGTCCACTGCATCTATTAGTAGCAGCATTGTAGAAATGTATAGAGGTCAAATGCATGCTCATACTATTTATGCCTGTTATAACTGATCAGCTCACATGCATATAACGCCACCCCCTCCACTTTCCTTCATTTTCCAGTTCTGTTATCCCTCCTCTTTTTTGTTGTTAGGCGACCTCGTGCGTGCAAGATGTTTTGCCGGAATGTGCGCGCGCGTACAGAACATTCGCTCCCGAACGCTTTTATAATCTCCATCATTATTAAGATAATTTATTGTGAAAATATACTTTCTTAAGAAAAAAAAGAGTTACTGAGAAATATATACACTATTTATTGAAGAACGTGTCTCAGAACGAAGTCGTCCAGTAAACGAAAAGAAGTTCTTTTATGAAGAATATTTAGGTTAGGTCTACCCTTGGATCTGTGGAATAGTGATATATTTGTTTCGTACTGTTGTTACAGTATCAGTAATGTTAAAACTTTAACAATAATATAATTGCTATGATTTTAAGAGAGCTATTATCCTTCATTCATTTCTAATTTGAAATACAGGCGAAACAAAATTTCTGAACGTAACTTATAGTTTATAGTGGTGACATGTGACTGGAAAATCTTCCTGAAGAAGGGAGGAGTGAAAGCATGAGCAAAAGGAGAAAAAGGAAACGAATAATATATCTAAAAATATTATTTATTCAAATTGTGATTGCAGTGTTAAAACAATACTGTAAAATATTTAAAGTTATTGTCATTATATAGAGTGAACCGTAAGTAATGTCATACAATTTTTCTCATTTTTACTTCCTTTTTGAGACAAAGATTGTTTTCTACTATGTAATATTTCTTTTGGAAAAGCCATTGATTTTATTCTCAATATGTTCAGGTAATTAAGAGAGTATAGTGTAGTACGATAATACATTATTGAAATAATTTTAGTTTTGTCCTTTAAATGTGCATAAATTTGATCTGAAAAAATGTAATATTGTAAAATTTCTTTGTAGAAAGAAAAGTTACATTAATGGATCAAATTTTTCCACATTTAAAGGTCAAAAATGAAATTAAAAACTGAAACTATTTCAATAATTTTTATCACATTACACTGCTCTCTTAAATTGACTGATCATATTGGGAATTAAATCAATGGCATTCCCAATACACCCTGTGAAATATTTCATATAAAACAATTTTTATCTCGAACAGGAAGCAAAAACGAGCAAAATTGTATTTAACGATTCCGTTTGAAATATCTCAAAGAAGATTCCCCTGAAATTAATTACATTATTTACGGTTCAGTCTGTATACACCAACATTTTGAATTTACACCTGATTTTTTTAGTTTATGTAGTTAGTATTTTTTTTAATTTTAGTTGGTTATTTAACGACGCTGTATCAACTACTAGGTTATTTAGCGTCGATGAGATTGGTGATAGTGAGTATTTGGCGAGATGAGACCGAGGATTCGCCATAGATTACCTTGCGTTCACATAACGGTTGGGGAAACCTCGGAAAAAACCCAACCAGGTAATCAGCCCAACCGGGGATCGAACACGTGCCCGAATGCAACTTCAGACCGGCAGGCAAGCGCCTTAACCGTGTAGTTAGTAAAAATGCATTTTAAGATTATAAAAATAATTTTCAAATTAAAAATACAATTTAAATAATTACCGATTTATCTTGTGATAAGCAGGCTTCGAGACTTCGGACCCGATAGAGCAGTTCAGTGGGAAACCCGCATAACGGCGTACTGAGTATAGTGGTAAAGCGTACAGTGGGTGGAGGTACTGTAGAATGAATGCCAACAAATACGCAAAGGAAAACGCTCTGGATTTGAAGGTTCTGACGAATAATTTGGTTTTCATACAAACTGTGTCTGAAACTATTACATGGTTAGAAAAAATCTGAGCAAGAGATGCCGGAAGCCCTCAAATTAATTTAGAATATGATGCAGAGGATTAATGAGACCTCAAGTACACCGGTTACTGAACGTGTAAAACAGAAGTGGAAATCAATTTTATGTAGAAATAACGGATATGAAACATTGTGTAACATAAACAGCAAATTAGTGGACATAGAGTCTCCCCGAGAATAAAGGACTGTCTCTGAGAGACTGCAATGATGTCAGGTTTTTTCGTTTTGTTCTTATCACTTCGTGCGACGTAGAGCGCAGCTTTTCACAGCACAAACTTTGGCAGATAACCGAAAAAGATTTAGGTTTGAGACACTGAGAATGTATCTTGTAGTAGGTACATTGCAATTCGTACTGTAACTGCACTTTCTAAAGACGACCAATACGATAAATGAAAAAATTAAAATTGCTACATGTTTATTTCCACCATTAACACTGTGTATAATTAAACACAAATGCTTATAAAAGACAGGAGAATAAATGCTTTTCACATTCTTTTGACATTGTCATTGTGCAATGTATATTTACTTTCAGAATGTACATATGTGTGTTTCCCCATACTATTGTACTCTACTCTAAATAGTAACGTTGTTACCTCAACGCATCTCTACCGCTCACTACCTGCAGCGAGTCAACAACTTATAGTGCATGCACAGTAAACTTATTGTATCGGGTACAAAGTCTCGAAGCCTGGTGATAAGCTTCTACTTGCATAACTTTGTCTTTATAAAATGATAGTCATAGATAATAAATGTTATTATATTTCCTTCTTTGAGATGAATTATTTCTTTCCACTCGTTTGGAAGACACTCGAGTATTTTGCTCCCAATTTTGGAATTATAGTTTATTTTTATATTGATTGTGTGACTTCTTTCTGTATCATATAAATCACATGTTCTTAATCCTCATTCTTTGTCATGCTTGTGGACTAGGATGGTGAAGGAAGACTGCACAATGTTATAGATTTGACAGTTACAAATACAAATTTCGAATAATCAGATCACATGCGTGACATAAGCAAAATGCTGTAATTATTTACAAACGGGGGATGTCCGTTTAAATATTGAAGATTATACTTTTTTTCGTGACGCTTCTACCCATAAAGAGCCAATCCCGACAGCCCATTGCTGGCCTCACGTCCACATGCCTTAGCAGAAGTGAACGATCATCTAACCAGTAGATGAGTAACGTATGGTCAGTCAGCGCGATGATTTCCCCCATCTGTAATAGCTGGATGTTTTGGTTAGCATTCTATTTTTTAGTATAACGTTTAAGTAATTACACCTGTTGGTAAAGTATTTGTTTCGAAATACTTTCATTCAAATGTTCGATTTTTTTTGTTACGTTTATTTATACACGCTTTAATATCGATGATCATATCACGTGTTAGAATCTATGGGTATACTAACAGCCGTTGTTACTGTTGTTGATTTCCTGTTTCTGTTGTGTCATGTAAATGGCTTATGTTCATATAACCGATTTTAGATTTTAATATATGTTT
The DNA here is from genome assembly GCF_040183065.1 of Periplaneta americana. NCBI lineage: Eukaryota > Metazoa > Arthropoda > Insecta > Blattodea > Blattidae > Periplaneta > Periplaneta americana. Next base: position 126,300,479 of record NC_091118.1, on the reverse strand, counting down.
ATAATATTGGTGACTGAGGCGGCGATGAATCATGGAATGTAAATTGCCAATCCGGCATTTGCCTTTGTGACTGAAAAACCCCAATCAGATTGACCGACCACGGAGTTTGAACTCGGGATCTCCCGAATACGAGCCACAAACGTACCGTCTGCGCCAACCCGCTCGGTATTATTCGATTTAATGTTATGTAATACATTATATTGGGTATAATTAGTGTTCCGTTGTTCTTTTGCGTTGTGTTCTTACTCCGTAATAATTTCTGCAGTTTGATAATTATTTCTGTGGCAGTGATTATGCAATTATAATTTGACTGTTGTTTTCGTGAAGCACGGTCTTTTCACTGTGTGTGTTTCGTAAACAGAATGCGCTCTGTTGTAATCGGTCACTTTGAGAATGAATCTGTTGCTAGTAGTTCGAGCGATTCGAATGACGGTGATGTGCTGGATGCATGTGGCATTTGAGAGCCTTGTTCCATTGTGCCGTGATTAAGAACATTTACAAACATTCATTTTACACAGTGTCTTGTCTAATTATTTTTGTGTCCTGGATTTAGATTAAAGGCTATTGTATTCAGGTGTTAGAAAGAAGCCTCAGTATCGAAGAAGAAAGTCAAGATTAGTAATTATGACTTTTCAGTCTGGTAAGCTACATATGCATATTTCTACAGTGTATTTGTTTATTATTGATTGTGTTTAAATAGAGCTCATCAGGAGTTTCTTGTGTCAGAACGTAATATTTCTAGCAAAGGAATGGTTGACTATTGTTATTGTTTAACGAAGTACGTATCAATTTAGGTTTTAAATGAGAATACGTAAATTGAGGCGGTAGCCGGAAAAAGGGCCCATAAGCAAAAGTCATGTTTCGAGAAAACAATGATTGAAAGATTTATTTGTATGTCATTGCGATTGGGATGCAGTTTTATCAAGATAACTATTTTCATACTGTTACAATAATATTTGTCTACAAGTTTTTGTTAAATAATACATTCCAACTTTAATAGTGTTAATAAAAGAATATATTTTTACTGAAGCATTTCATAGGCCCTTTTTCCAGAGAACAAGTTTATTTTATCAAAATACTTTCAATATGATTATATTTTAGCATAAATTTAATATCAGCATTGAACGGCGCACATTACAGCGGTTTACAATTTCAAAATAATTTTAGTAAAATTATATTTCTTACATATATCTCATAGTCACGTCGTAAATTGTACCGAATACATAAAAATCAAGAATATCTATTGGGTACAGAATACAGATTACAGGTTATTTATTATTTATCTAGAATGGATTCACATTCAGTGCAGTTTACACTTTAGTGCACATCCTGGATGGACTCACACTCACTTTGAAAATCAACTTCATTGATGTTTTCTTCCAATCCAACTTTGTCCTCTTCAATAATGTTGAAGTATTTGTACTTCACATTCAGTTTTTCACCAGTCTTTCCTCTGTAATATTCACAGAATGACCCAGAGAACCTTGATATTTAGGTTTGGGTTGTGGACAATTAGTGGATCTTGCTATGTGGAATCAACTGTAGGTGTGACTGCAGTAAATCCCGTTATATTGTTGTTCATTTTATAAGGTCTGTATTCATGAGAAACCCCTTTTTCCCCAAATGTTTCACTTTTTAATATTTCCCTTGTATTACTCTCAGTCTTTGGCAGAAATTTTGAAGATTCCCAAAATTATTTAACGACACACCTCTTGCTGAACACCACTTCAAACGCAGAGAATATGTCCATGTATTTTCATGACTTACTTTTGTATTTTAAGTTACATTTACGACTAGTGCATTTTTTTTATAATCAGCCAGCCACTGTAGTATCATGCCGTAACTTTGTTTGCCCACTGTACAGCTGTCAAAAGAAAAAGTGGCCGCTCTCCTGAAACAAAGTTCCCTTCGGGTATCTTCGCTACAATTCGGAGACAGGCGATGTTACATGTTGTTGGACCACGTTGCCTGATATCTACAGTTATAATTGAAGTATTCTGTGTGTTATCGATAGCATAATGGTAGCTTTCAGGCCTCTTATTCATGACGTCCTGCGTTCGACTACAACCACGTGCTTTTTATGTTCTTTTTTGTTCTGTTTTTGAGAGAGACAAACTATATATAATGGCTCCTTTCTCTTTTACCATTATTTTAGTAATTAACATCAGGTTCATTAATATATTATGCCATGACTTTATCATTATGATATTGTGGCTGCATATGGAAAGAAAAAAGATTTTATTCTCAATAAAAATATCTTTCGTGGCATAAACAAAACAAATTTACTGGGGTCGGCCTTAAAACATTCCAACAATTAAGCGTTCAAAAAACAAAACAAAAAGCCACAATTCAATATTTAGTCTATCTTCCTCTTATCTCGAACATCTTGCAGTCGAATGGGCATGGAATTGACTAGTCTTTGCAAATAGCGACTGTTCTTAGACACGATATTCCAGGCATTCTGAACATACCCACATACATAAGTGTTCTGTCCATGGCCAGGTCTTTCATTGCAAACCCAGCAATCTCCAATCTTTCCTATTTTCTGCCTTCCTCTTAGTCTCCGCATATGATCCACATATCCTAATGTCGTCTATTATTCTTTTCAACCAGAGACCCAACCAATTACTTTTTATCTTTCTAATTAGTTTCAGCATCATTCTTTCTTCACTCACTTTTTTATTTCTTATTCTATCTGTCCACTTCACACGCACCGTTCTTCTCCACATCCACATTTCAAATGCTTCAATTCGTTTCTCTTCATTTCGTCGTTGTGCCCATGTTCCTTCCCCATACAATGCCACACTCCACACAAAGCACTTCACTAGTCTCTTCCTTAGTTCTTTTTCTAGAGGTCCGCAGAAGATCCTTCTTCTTCTATTAAAAGCTTCCTTTGTTCATGTTTGCAGTTTTTCTTGGGAAGGATAGGCCTAAATGCGGTAACATCCCGTTGCTTTCCGCACACCACTATCTCTTTCGCATCTTATTAGATTCCAGGGGGCCCAAGCGTGGAGATGAGGAGAGTGGATTTGACTAATTGGGCCCTCCGGATTTCACCGAAAGTCACGGCAAGGGTTAAATATTAATTCTATCAGGATGTTTGACCCTATCAGAGATCAGGAAATCTCAATTAGCCTTTGCCCCCCGCATCCTGGACTAGCTTCTACGAATCATCAGAAAATCTTGGAATGTCATTGCGCAATTTTTCCGAAAATGTTTCCATACTTTTGCCCTCGTAGCTCAGCGGACGAACGTCGGAATTTAGATGTCAACGTCTCAGGTTCAATTCCTCGTTACTCCTTTTCATTTTATTGTGGTTCAAGATAGTATAATGTAATAATACAAAAAGAAAATCTAATAGTAGTATTATGCAACTGGATTTTTCCAAACCTAATATTAAATTTATGTTATTTATATCGCTAAAGAACGATTACAATATAAATAACTTAATATTATTTATACTGTATCACTAAAGAACGATAACACAATATAAATGATAAATATCGGTTTGTTTAATTAATATAAGATATTATATAATACGTATTTAATTATCTAAATATAATAACCTATTTTACAAAGAAAGATGTTTATTTGTGTTATAATAATTACTTACATAAAATACAGATTATTTATATTGCGAAAGAGCAATAACAATATAAATAACTTGAATATTATTTTATAATGCTAATGAAGGAAAACAGAATATAAGTGATAACTTGAATATTACTTATATCGCTAAAGAACGATAACAATATAAAAAACGTGAATATTATTCATATCGGAATTTCACAGATTTGTTACAGATGTATTTAAGAAATTGTAGAAGAATAGTAATTAGTAACAGTGTCCTATTTATTCTTCTTGGAGCCAAATTTGTAACTTTTAAAAGTGTGGTTACTATGTTGAAGTGTATGTGTTGCAACGGATGCTTGATTTGTTATGTATGTGAGTCAGTTATGGGATGCTTGATGTCGTCGCAATGTCGTAATTATAGTTTGATTGTGTCTGTGTGACTATTGTGTATTAAATTATGATGTATGGTACGGAAAGCTGCATATTTGTGTTATAGAAGTGTTACGTATGTGTGTTGTTAATGTTTTTGTATGTTTCATATTGATACCTGATATTTGTTTTGCAATCGCAATGCCTAATTTACGGGTTGTTCATGTTTTGTTTACATCGCGTAAGCTAATTTAATTTTCTTTTCCATTTCTCTTTATGCTTATCTTTTTTGTGTATAAAACTATAGCCCTAACATACATATGTAAAATAGGGCTAACCCCCATTGGAGATACTGTAGCTACAATAGTAATAATTATTATTCATATCGTTATAAAACGATAACAGAATACAAATGATGACTTGAATTTTATTCATATCTCTAAAGGACGATAACAAAATATAAATAACGTGATATCCATCAAGAAAGATAACTGGATATAAATGATAATTTGAATATCATTTACATCGCTAAAGAACGATTAAAAAATAAAATGGAAACTTGAAGAAGGCCCGAACCCAGAACCTTTGAATGATTAAACAAGCACTCTACCGCTGGTCTGCGAGGAGCAGATATGGAACACTTTCATAGTTCCGGAACTGCTTGTACAAGCACATGCATCGTGTAACATCGCCGCGACCCGAAGTGGACTTTGAAAATATTTGCTGTTCACGAGTGCGGCCACTTTTTTTTTGACAGCTGTACAATATTTCGAAGAGATCTTCCTGTTCATCAGCAGTGTACTTGGAGAAACATTCTTTTTGGCAACAGAGGTAACGGATGCAGAAACGTACCTTCCACAACAGCACTTTTAGAAGTTACATACGTAATATCATGTTGTTTATCCACTTTTCTGTCTTCTCGTTTTAAGTTCGTTTTCATGCCCTATATCCTTTTTTTTCGTTTATGTTCATTTCTTTCCATTTTGAAACAATTCAGATCGCACACAGATCACAACTGCTACACACAACACAATTATACTACTTGCAGTGCCTGCCTCAAGCTGAGTGTGTTGATGTTTGCTGCATTCCACAACTACGCAAGATTGCATGGGTTCATTCAATTAGTCCACACCTGTGGAGTAACGGTCAGCGCGTCTGGCCACGAAACCAGGTGGCCCGGGTTCGAATCCCGGTCGGGGCAAGTTACCCGGTTGAGGTTTTTTCCGGGGTTTTCCCTCAACCCAATACGAGCAAATGCTGGGTAACTTTCGGTGCTGGACCCCGGACTCATTTCACTGGCATTATCACCTTCATTTCATTCTGACGCTAAATAACCTAGATGTTGATACAGCGTCGTAAAATAACCCAATAAAATAAAATAAACAAATTCATTCAATTAGCTACCCTGCTCTCTGTTTACAAGATATTGAAACGAAACTACGTAAGCAAGTAAATTTCAAAACGGAGAAACGAATTAAACCTTCTCCCGACAAAGAATTTTGTTATTGTAGGTTTAATTTGTAATTTAGTAAATTCAAAAATATTCTTTATTCTTAATTTCTATGATAAAATGTCTAGCTTTCATTAATCAGGTATTCTTGTCGTACTTTAATTTTTATTGTAATTGTAATTGTAAATTTAATATTAATTGTAATCTTATTGTTCATGTTACAGTTGTAATCCCCTGGTAGAGGGGCAGAGAAGGCCTGACGGCCTTATCTCTACCAGGTTAAATAAATAAATACTAATACTACTAAAGGGCCTATAGACCCATGGGCCCCTTTTCCGGCTACCGCCTCGATTAGAAGTAGGTATCATTTCTGAATTAGACGAAGATAAAGTTTGTAAGCTAAAGTACGATTGTGGTCGTCTTATTGGAGGTAAATTGATATTTTGAGAGATGTAAGGTGCATCTGAATGCTTCTTCATTGTGTTTAAATCCATCTCGTAAGGAGTTTCGTATGAAAGAACTTCATGTTTCTAGTAATACAGTTGTTGACTAGTATTATTTTCCTAGAGAAGTAAGTACAGGGACATCATTTTAATTTACTTCAATTTTTATTGTACCTGAGTTTTTGAATGTACTTCACTCCCACCCCTTCTACTAAGGAAGTTCCAACTCCACACAGAACCAAGACCGCAGATAGTAAGCAGTACTGAGTTACTGAGTATAGTACGTTCCAGAAATATGTTCGCGTTTTCCAGTGACGAAAGAGCTTTCAATATTGAATCATATTTTCGCACAGGTACTGTCCGTTTGCCTACGTCGCATCCCGATTTCCCCCACCTGCTTCTGCTCGCCCCTCTGTAAAAGCTGGGCTGTCTTAGCTCTTTTCTGAAAACATTAATTTCTCTTAGGAATTGGACGTTTACATGATATTATACAGCTGTTTAATTTAACTTAAATAAAAGGACCTCGTTAAGTAATTAACTGTCACGTGATTTCCTCCCTTTCTACAATCCTGCGGCATAACCACTTGGACGGACATTAGATAGCATGTCTGAGTAATTTTATATTTTCGGGTCGGGCAGAAGTGAAGATTGAATTTACAGTACCTAGAGTAGGTACAGAATTATTTCAACATGAGTTACTAGTACGAAGGACGAAACTGGCAATTGGAATTAGATGCAATAGTCTATAGTGCGATAATATGCACAAAAGAACTGAAGCCTGTATCGAAATGAACGGCCACCATTTTCAAAATTGTGTTTAAATATTCATATTATGATTATTTTTCAATTTAACTTCTTTCTCTATATTGTACGCTAATGTGCTGTAGGCAGTATAATATACACTGCATAATGAATACGTTCGCATGGATAACTCACTTCGTGAGTAAAAACACTTATTCTTAATACAGTACTGTACTTTGATTAAAGAAAAACCTAATGAAAATTATGAAACTCAAAATCGCGATATTTCCTTGTTTACGTAAATGGATGAACTACTTTTCTTCCTTTCTATATCTAGTAGAGTGATTTGTGTTTTACGCCAGTATCATCGAACTTCAGTCTTGGAGGGGGGAGTAAGCGGTGTTTCCGGTTCTCTAAAGGTATAGACAGGTTAATATTAAAAATGTTAGTAAAAATAAAATGATGTCCCTGTATTAATTTGGAGCTTAAGTGGAAAAACTTAGAAGTGGGTATCTTTGTTTAAACAGACGAACCTAAGTTGGCGAAGTACGAGTGTGGCTGTCTTATTCAAGGTCAATCAATGGACCTTTGGTGGGGGCAGAGAGAAATATTCCATTTAATATAATGTGCGTGTGTGTGTGTGTGTGTGTGTGTGTGTGTGTATATATATATATATATATATATATATATATATATATATATAGTGAACAGTCGTAATAGTGCAAGACTTTTGAAAGTTATTCGAGAATTTGTTGATTCAAATATTACTTATTAGTGATCGTTGGAGACCTTAAAATTGCTTGTAGAAGGAAGGTTTCGTACGTTTGACAGTGAAACAGCATCACTTTCATTCATCCGGATACTGGAGCATATACACAGAACATCGAACTTGCGTGGAGGGAAGTGCGTTCCAAAGTTCTCGACATGGACGCAGGAAGGAACACTGGAACAATACCTGGCAGAGTTTATGTACAAAAGAGCATTTTCGAGGTTTGTTGACAATATTCATGACTTCATGAAGGCGGCGCGACGGTAGAGTTATAGTAACCTATATCCGCCATCACGTATTTTAAGGGGAGTGGGTTATTCTGGGATGATAAAAGTAGGTGTGTAGTTGTACTAGGAACAATAGAATGTGCAGGTACTATTTAGCATTTCTCTGATGAGACGATAGTAGCAATCCTAGTGGTTAGCAACTATCTATGGATGCATATTTCCTACATATTGAACTTCGTGACTGTATATACTAGACTGTGGTCATACGGTACGTTCAACTATTTCCTCCGCAACGCACTGCTTGCTTGTAAGAACGATACGCCTTTCTCTTTCTTCCACTCTGACCCTTGTAGGACTAGACTTAACGCGGACATGCGAAAATGAATCTTAAGAACTACTCTTGACCTGTGGAGGGATTAGTTGAACACACCGTACTGCAATTTGTAAATGTACTAACAAATACATTACATTATTTACTATATACTAATGTCAGAGGCACTACGGCCACCGGCGTGGCTCGGTCGGATGAGGCGCTTGCCTGTCGATCCGCAGTTATCGTCGGGTTTGGCTTCGATTCCCGCATGGGCTTATCGCTATTGAGTTTTTTGAGGTTTTCCCCAACCGTAAGACGAATGTCAGGTAATCTATGGCGAATCCTCAGTCTTGTCTCGCCAAATACCATCTCGCTAACACCAATCCCATCGACATTAATAACCTAGTAGTTGATACAGCGTCGTTAAACAACCTACTAAAGAAATCGGAGCACTACATATAGGTCAATTTTATTATATAGGCCTATATATCTCCAAGGTTCATTTTATGGGCATGAATTTAAACGATTAATAGATTTAGAATCTTTTTTGTTTTGTTTTGTTTTTGTTTTTCTAATAACTGATGTCTCGGATTTTGCTTGTGTTATAACAGATTAAAAATTTCATTTTCATGTGGTTTGTAAAGTTTTTCGTTAAAGAATCTATGTTTTCTATGTGAAATTTTAAAAATATGAAACTGGTGCCCTATGAATTCAAGTTAATGAAAATTTATATCTGGCCACAAATAATTTTAAATATTTTTTCAGAGTATATGCAAACTTGAGAAGGGATATGTGATATATTATTAAAGGAAACTCGTTTATTTTGTTACATTCTCACAATTGTTTTACTTTACAACCAAGAATGTAGTATAATTTCTAGAGCAAAATGCTTGTCTCATATAGCTTACTGGGACTGATAAGAGATATTGCTTGCTTTACTGATATATATATTTTTCGTCGTTCAAAACCGGCTTATAGTAAGAGCTCAGAATTTTATTTTACAGGAACGATTATTTATTGAAATAAAGCCTCACTTTATTACACAAATTTTACGACCGTAGTGTGTATGATCCGTTTCTTTTCTAACTTGTGACCTGGAAAGGTCATTTTAATGCGTAAAATATTTTCAGTGACAAATCAAATTCTCCCATTGTCTTTAATTACATACTTACAGCATTACAACAGCAGAGAATATGGTAAATATAATCACACGGTGACCTTCATGTTATAATTTAGCTAATTATTGTAATTGCATATTTCAGTAGTTGGTACTTCCTTGTTCATTTCAAAACTCATCTTTTCATTCATATTAGGTCTTTAGTCAATTTCACGATGTGAAATTATTAGACTGTTGGTTAAAACTGCAGAGATCCTGGATAGGATGTGAAATACTCAATTATGCAGTATCTTATATGCATTTTCAATTATAATTGGTTGACTGTTGCATTTTTATTTCACAGTGGTGCAAAAGGAACTAAAAAGGGAAGAACTTGATTAATAAATGATTGAGACTGCAGGAAAATAGATGCAAATATTTCATATTATAGGCTAAAAAGCAATAATGGGAACAAATGAACAACTGATTTTGTATCTTATATGTTGCAATAGTTGGATGTTTGTAGCTTAAATATTGTACTATTTATTTTGTAAACCAACCTGAAAGTATCAACGGTTAAGTACCTCTTATTTGAGTAAGACTATTATATTGCATGAATGTCTACCTGATTTTCAATAGGGTTGTAATGAAGAGTTTGTTGTAAAAGTTGCAGTTGTCTCTCAACATAATACAAGTTCTCAAACAATGTATGAAAATAAATTAAAATATGAGTATGAGTAAAAGAATTTCATATATCAAAAGATAAGGAACGCTATATTGTTCAGTGCGAAGGAAGCCTAGTCTTCGCTGAAGTGTAAATGATGCAGTCGGAAAATATTCTAGCTTGATATTGTAGGTATGTAGATTTAACAGAGTACCTAAAAATTATCGATGAGTATTCATTTTCATTTCGCTTTGTCTTTCCTTCAAAATATTTGCACCCTCTTCCCTAGCACTCTATCTTTTGTTCCCTTTCGAACAAATGAATAATCTCCTTCACTTATTGAAAATGTTTCAGATATGGAAAAACTGACAACATTGAAGATGGGCGTACGCAGTTGTATATAATTTCATAGTGCTACTCAGCAGTGTATATCCAAGAGAACTTATGTATGGGGTGACTTGCCAAGTGGCAGAAATTGTGCGAATACAGACATTGTAAATCTGAACTGTTAATATAAGGAAAATTATCCGTTGCTGAATTTCTGAATACAATTTATCGAATAAGGGAATGAAGAGAGATTGTGGTTAAATACAACAAAAATAAGAGGATAAGAAGACGTGTTATCTCACTTTATCATCTTGGAGACGCAGTATGTAAGTAACTTTGATTTTTAATATTATTTTCTATATCAGTAGGAAGTTTTGTGATCTTCTTAACATTTAAGTAATCGCCTGGAAGTCAGTGTTATGTTGGTTTGTATTATTTTTACGCGGTTGCCTACATTGTCCAGCTTATCAGTACCTTCCTGAAAGGGTGTCAGTAATACGACTACATGATAACTTTCAGTTTATTACTGTCATTTATTGCGTTAATTTAAATTTTCTAGGCTGGGGGTTCTTTTGACCCCCACGCGACTATTAATGTCATAAATTAGTCCACAAGTAGTATAGTATTATTTTCGCGATTCTATGTGTGAAATCTCTTACTTTAAAATATTATGGCAAATAATGATGCATATGAGCTAGAAGATTTACATAGAACCAGGATATTTCATATTTTAATTCATGTTTTTAATTGGGGGTCGCTCTAACCCCCACGCGACTACTAATGCTACAAATCAGTCCACAAGTATTAACAGTGTTACTTTTGTGGTGTATATATGCAAATTATTACTTAAGAACTTTCTGGCAAGTAATGACCCATATGAGCTAGAACGTTTACGTGGAACTATGAATTTTTTAATTTTAATTCGTGTTTTTACTTGGGGGTCACTTTGACTCCCACGCGAGTACTAATGTCACAAAATAGTTCGGGAGTACTTAAGTGTTAACCAATTCTTTTGGTTCGAAATTAATGTGTAAGATTTTGGGTTCTAGTCATACTAGTATGAACATTGTTACAAGTTTCTGTAAAAGCAGTGTTTTCTAACTTCAGGATGTAAGAGGAATAGGCTACATTATTATTTTTAATAACAGAATAGGATTCTTTGCAAAGTTTTATATTTTTTATGATATCTAAGAGACATGAGTAACTTATTTAGATATTTGAAGACCTAACGTTTTAAATGTACTAAGTGCCAAATTGTCAAATTTCATTTTATTCAATCTAAGGGAGGAACATCTATATGAGAATATCATACTAAATTGTCTTTGTCGTAGCTCAACTGTAAGTGACTCATATGTGCGACAAAAGATGGTGTCATAAGTATCTCAACATGCATGTTGCAGTGTGTTTTTCATCAGTATCTCAGAAAGGTTTTTTGGCACTTAGCACATTTAGAATGTTAGGTCCTCGTTTGTTGGAAGTGTTGATGAGGATTATGACAATGATAATGACGACGTCTTTGATATCGTTCGGTAATGATGAGGTGCATGTATCTTTCACCATTTGTCCTAAGGAATAAATTTGTAGTCATTGTATACTTCCTAGTTTTCAAATGTTAGAATACTATTTTTTTTAAGACTCTCCTAGTTCGTTGTTATTTGTCTTTCACTCTCTACACATCCCAGTCCAAGCATGTAGGCCTACTAGCCTAGATCATATATGCCCAGATTGCTCGGCCTTATAGGCTTTGACGGTAACAACAGGTTTACTATGCTGCCATCTAGTTGTTACATAAGGAGTCACGTCATAACTTCCATTTGAATTGCATTAGCGACTGTACTGCCATCTCGTGTTCGTTTACGGCGGACGGGTGGCGATCCTGGTGGTTGTTCTCTTCAAAGTGCTACCGATTTTAACATAAGGATGAACTATCTGTTATATATGTGATCTGGGCTAGTACTGTATGATCAGCTTTGAAATCGCTCCAACTTAGAAAAGAGTGTTATAGTAATTTACGTCTCATGGTCATAAAGGAGAAACCATGAGTTTTGCTGAATTGTATAATTATGTAGTACAGCAAGTATTTTAGACATTACACGGTCGAGTATGAAAAGTGCTGTTGCATTACGATATTGTCAATGTTGATTCAATGTTGATTTTGGTTGCACATTTACCAGTTTCTTTCGTATGAAATTTCGTAACTTTGTTATTCATATGATAGAATAAATATCCTTCAAATTACTAATTAAGTTTACTTGTTGTTTTATGATCGATAGTTTTGATGTTAAGTCCTACAGCAACATATTATATAAAAAGGCGAGGGGTGATAAAAAGAGAAACCAAGAGTCAGGAAGTGATAGGGAAGAAAGTAGTGTAAAGAATAAGGGTGCAAGTGTAAGTGGAAATCTAGTATGTGAAAGTGAAAGCGTGGGGGGAAATAAAAGAGGAATAGAAGAAGAAATAAATAGAAAGACAAAGTCAGAAATAAGGCGGAGACGAACAGTAAAGAAATGTCAGAATTTGCGACAGTTGAGGATTTAGCAGAGATATTTGATATGTGTAAAAAAAAACTAGGGTTGTGATGAAAAAAAGTGCAAGTAAAGTGAAACTGGAAAAGACCGAGAAGTATAGGGGAGAGAGAAAGTGTAGAAACAGATGTGTAAAATAAAATAAAAGTATTTGTAGGAAGTGTGAATAGTGACAATGGATTAGATGTAAGGAGAATAGTGAGAAAGTGAAAGTGAGCGCAAATAGGAATGAGTGATAATAGTGAGAAAGGGTTTAGAGAAATGAACAAGTGACAGCATAAAAATAGTACTAACATTTGAATGTTGGAACAGTAATTTAATAAAAAGGTCAAAGAACAAATAGGCAAATAATTCTATATGATAATTTATAGAGAAAAATTGAAATTGAGATTTTAGTGAATAGTAGTTAGAGGTAAAGGGGGGTGTGAAAGGAGTATACAATGTTAGATATATTAGGATTAATGAACAAATAGAGAATAGAAAATGAAATGTAGGGAAATACTGAAGGGGAGATTGACCAAGTAACAAAAAAGGTACATAGCTTAATTTGAGAGTATGTGTGTAGACGTGTACGGCAAATACTGTGTTATTGTAATAATATGTTAATGGTGGCACTGGATACAGAAATGTGAGGTACACCATTACATGTAAAGAAGTGCTGTGAAGAAATATATATCATATCATATCATATTATATAGCACAAGAGAGAACATAGCTTCTGGATCTTTACTGTCTCTCCTAGATTCTCCTCTATTCTCTCTCCTCGTCCCTTGATCCTCTTCTCCACCTGCTCTCTCCTTTTATCATTTTTTACTTCGTTTCTTCTTCACCCATATTTTTACGTCTGTTCTTCTTTTCAACATATATCTCTGTCCTTTCCTCTTCTCTTCTCTTCTCTTCTCTTCTCTTCTCTTCTCTTCTCTTCTCTTCTCTTCTCTTCTCTTCTCTTCTCTTCTCTTCTCTTCTCTTGTTCCACACGCTCTCTTCTTTTCGCCGTTCTGCTCTCTCCTTCGTTCTCTCTTCTCTCCCTTATGTTTCCCAATCTCTCTTCTCTTCTAAATTTCATCTCTTTTTTCCTCTTCCATCTTCTTCTGCCCAACCCTCTCGTCCCCTCATCTGTCTTCTCGGTTCTGTGTTCTCCCTTCTCTGTCCTCGTCGTTTCTCAACTCTCCTCCCCTGCGTTCTCTTCTCTCTCATTATATTTATATTCTATTTCGTTATTTTCTGCCTCCATCATTATTCCGATTTATCACCTCAACTTGTTTCATCTCCCAACCTCTTTCTTCATCTTGTCTCATCTCATATCGCCTTGCCATCCCTCTCTTCCCCTGACCTCCCTTACCACATTCGTTTTCCTGTGTCCTGTCTCCTCTTTCATCCACCCTCCACATTCTCTTCTACCTTTTATCCCCTCTTCCTTATTTTCCTTTTATCTCTGCTTTCATTTCCCTCTGCTTTCCCCTCCTCTGCGCCCCCTCTCGTTACTGTAGTTCTACTGTAACAACCGAAACTTAAAAGCATTCTGCTATTTGCTCAAAATCCTCAACTTAGCGATATGAAGGCAACTAAGAAGGGCATTAAACAGTCACTACATAAGAAGTTAATACCCCGCTTAATAAGTGTTACCGAACGGAGCAAAGTGCAAGCCGCCCTCGTTATCTTTAATGTCTCTAATTATATCTACTAATATATATACTGGAGGGAGTTTGTACGTCAGGTTTCCTACACGGCTATATTGTTATCTAGCTTAATTAAAACCCGATGCTGAAATAAAGGTATTACTTCATGTATTATAGTTGTTATTTCTGTTATTGTTTATCGGGGTTCAAGTTTATAGTTTCCATTCCCTGCAGACTGGAGATTTAAGAGTAAGGGACGATGTGCGTGTAGTGGAATCATAAGAATTAATTGTAGAAATTCTTCTGGTGTACTTCCTAACACAAAGTATTAAAAGAGAAATTTCATAGTAATTCTTGATGTCGAATACAGGTACATGACTGAGAGTGAAAACCTAAAACATCATTTTTATACTTTTCGGTGTTCTTTATTTACGTATTTAAAGTCTCATCGCTGTTATAATATCTTCTTCAAACTTTAAATGTAATTGGATACTTACAAAATGGTACTCAAGAGCAGCAGAAGTAAAGCAGAAGTTCAAAATAAACATTAAAATAATGTTTCATGATTCATAAGACAGATTTTACTAATAAAATACCCACAGCAAATATTATAGACCACAATGAAAATATGAAACTTGCTAACGGTGCTTTAATGTAAATCATATTTACATCTTTTTTTTATTTTAGTAGGTTATTTTACGACGCTTTATCAACAGCTTAGGTTATTTAGCGTCTGAATGAGATGAAGGTGTTAATGCCGGTGAAATGAGTCCGGGATCCAACACCGAAAGTTACCCAGCATTTGCTCATATTGGGTTGAGGGAAACCCCGGGTAAAAACCTCAACCAGGTAACTTGCCCCGGGCCACCTGTTTTCGTGGCTAGACGCGCTAACCGTTACTCCACAGGTGTGGACATTTATATCTTAAATTAATATTTTAATGATAAGAAAGCAACATTATTCATATTTCAATTAAATTGTTAGTTATGCATTTCCTTTTTAAATTTATCTTCTTTATTAATTTTCAGCAAGTTAATTGCTGCGATATAGTAGGCCTACATATACCCATTTTTACGCTATCTCTGTACGAAATGAAGTTGGCACAGAAAATTTAAACGAAAATAAAATATATTTATGACCTCACTACACATAAAGGAACTATATCAACATAGATTTTATAAGGAGCTGTATTGGTAAATATGTCAAACTTGAAATAATTTATTTTACCCTGAAAGTAGTTTACTTCTTTCTTGAGAGAATGTGCTACAAAATTGATATTGTAGCAAAATAAATGTAATTGTGTAAATTGTTCAGTTATAAATGTAAACACTGTTGAAAAGTTTCCCAGAAATTATGTACAGTGCAGTATATAATCTCTGCACTCCACAATATTTTAAATGGAGAAATCATTGTAATTGAATACAAAGCCTCTGATAGTTCTCTTCAATTTTTGTAGTGTTCATTGGACTTTGAAGGTCTTTCAATATCGCGCGTTAGCAGGCTTCCCCTACCCTCGCGCTGGTGGGAATCATTCGGCTATCCTCGGTCAAAGCGGCTTCGTCCTTGACAGCAACTACAACACTATAGCGACTCTGCCGGGAGACTCAGTTAGGCACCCCTGCTCAAAAGTGTAGGCATTTGTCAACCCTGTAACGTAATAAAAGAAAAACTATTTTTAGATAGGTATACTATAACACGCTAGTTGTGGGAGTGTTACAAGCATATAAAATTAAAGCAGAAAAAGATATGAAGCTGAATTTTAAAGGTTGTACAAATTGAAATTTATGCCCAGTGATGAGAAAATGTATGAAGTATTTAATGAATGGGAAAGAAAATGAACTAAATGTAAAAATTAATATTAAATTATCTTACATATTTGGTTGAAAGTGTCCTGAAAGAAGTTTTAGATTAATTTTAAGAATGCGTGCTAAGGCAGACAGATCGACGACGGGCCTTAAACAATTTTAAGTGGTTACCACATCTGTACTTTGGTTACATTCAGTAAATCCATTCGAACTGATGAAAATGT
Organism: Periplaneta americana; assembly: GCF_040183065.1. Classification (NCBI taxonomy): domain Eukaryota; kingdom Metazoa; phylum Arthropoda; class Insecta; order Blattodea; family Blattidae; genus Periplaneta; species Periplaneta americana. The sequence continues at coordinate 126,284,334 of NC_091118.1, read as the reverse complement.
AAGGGGATGAGACTTCCCATTCACATATTGGAACTCTTTAAGTTTTATTGATATTGAACGTAAAATGTAGAAGAAACAAAATGTATACATCCTACAACAAAGTATTATTATTATTATTATTATTATTATTATTATTATTATTATTATTATTATTATTATTATTATTATTGTTGTTGTTGTTGTTGTTAATGCTGTTAATGTCCATTTTAATTACTGTGGCACCACAGACTGTGTTAAAGATTTTGTGACAGCATGATAAGTCGTTCTGGCTTAACACTAATGAACTACTAGGTACTTCACAAGTCAGTTGGAAAAACTTAACTACATGTATAGTTAAAACAAACATAGCAAGCGATTTATATCGTGGGGAATTTTCTTTCTCCAGTTGGGAATGAACACAATAATGCAGAACTTGGAAATAAAATCCAGAATGGTGGAAATTCCTCCGCTTCCTCCCCTTCAATTCGACCAATGATCACATCATTTGTCAAATATATGATTTACTGCTGTCCGCATTTCACGAGAAGATCCGAGCAACGAATGCGAGTTCCTCCCCCACTCTTATAACTTATCCCCGACACGGAACCGGCCAGCCATTGACTGAGCCTTGTTTGTACCAGCCGGCCAATGACACCACTCTCATCCACCTACTCCTTCAAGAACACTGAGTTACTGGCTTACTCTCTCCTCTTACCCCGCAAGGACCATACTCCCCTAGCAGGGATCCTCTCGTGAAATTTGGACGGTACAACTCATCATTCATGAATATTTATTAGAAAGAGGTCACAACCAGATATGGTGGTTATAGAACGTAAGAGAGCGGATCAGTAGACAGGCTTGCCAACTTTCGTAAGTAAAAATTAGGTACACGAACATTACTGACAATTTTATTGCACTAATTATTTCCACGTATCAATCCACATATTCAACAGTAGTAATTTCATAACAGTAATATATTTAAGTAGACTGAACTGCGCACGAGCACGAGCTTCTGCTCTTTCGAGCTGCATTGCCTAATGTAGTGTAGACCTTGTATATTAAATAAATATAAATATATATAAAAATAGGGCCTACCTTATTTCATATGTAAAGAAATTTCAAAACTTACCAAAATGACCACAAAACAAGTTGAAAAATAGTATAAATAGGTCATTTCGTCACATGTTGGAAGCATGCCTTTTGAGACTGTGCGATCCAGATTAAATCCAACAATATGATAAGAACGAAAATCAGCTGTAAATGTCTAATATGTAATAAAATCAGGACATTTTGATGCGTGTGAAAATTATTTCGGGACACAGGACGCAATGGTCGAAATCGGGACTGTCCCGGGAAATACGGGACGGTTGGCAAGTGTGAGACTATAGAAAAATAAAGGAATTGATTCAATATGGGCAGAGTTCGGATAAGAGATCATCCGTTTTGATTAAGGAGCAGGAGAAAGGGAATAAGGTTGTACGGCATGCATAGTTAATCATTTTCCGCGTTAAATTATTCTTCAGTACATAACAACTAGAGATGGAACTGCAAATTGCCGGCTCAAACCCTGCCTCTTTTCTGTCATGGCCATCAATGACTGCTGCTGAAGAGAAAGAAGTGTGAGAAAGAAGATGGAGGATTCTTACGACAGTGCTGCTGCCTGGGGAGCGTGGAAGGAAGGAATTGATGACCCGTCTTGCAGTTCAGGACAGCAACAATGATAGCCTCGACCCCGGCACGTAGGAGTGTTAAATCTACAGCGAAGCTATGAATCATGCAACATGTGACTGCCGTGACAAACCAGCTGGGTCAGCAATCGAGTTCCAAGTAAAGCTGGAGAAGCAAACGTGGGAAATAAAAAATAAACTGTTTATATTGCTGAGAAAGTGCAATGGAAGAGTAACACTAGAGCGAATACGTGAGGGCGCTATTATTATAATCATTTTAGCTCTGCACATCGATAAACCTTATCTTATGTAAATTTCATACGAATTTCTTGTCGATTACAAAGTCTAAACGATATTGAAGATAAGCTAGATAAAGTAATTATTGTCGTAGAATTGAGAAACATACAGTTTTTTAAATTATGTTTCAGAAAATGGGATCGCTACTTGTGAGGAAAAATGTAAAAATGTATGATTTTGAAAACTAACTCTTACACTCCACTGATTGTTTTGTTTGGTCATCGCTTAAATTTTGATACTTTCCAGTTCCTAGTAAAGCTGCAGAAGTCGGCTCGAGAAGTAAAAGTGGGAAATAAAGTAGGTTTGCTGGTTTTGCTGGAGAAAGTGTAATGAAACGTTTAAATTGAGGGCGAATTCGTAACGCTATTACAATAATTGTATTAGATCTTTCACATTCACAGTTCTCAAGATTTGTATATTTCATCAAAATAGCATGCATTAGTACCGGTATCTAGTCTGAACGGTGAGCCGAATAAAGTAAATTAGTGGTTAATCGAGAACTATACTAGTATTTGAAATTATAGTAACTTTGATTGCTGGTGTAATATGAACGTATCAAATTTACAGTACGGAAACTTGAAAACGTATGAAATTTTCTGCAACAACGAAGCAAATGCTGTAACATACCATTACGAATTATAACCTTGGTAACTGTCTCGATAGCCTTAGGAAGCATAGAACTCCTAAATAATAGTACGCCTAAGTGAATGTAGAAATACATAATTATGCGTGCAATAATTTCCCCAGTCTCACGTCGCCATAGCATCATGGAATGGAAGGTCCACGATACTCAAATGTCGTCCACCGTTGTGGCTGAGGGGTTAGCGAGTCTAACTCCGAATCCGGGTTCGATTCCCGGTCAGGACGAGTTGCCTGGGTGAGGTTTTTTCGGAGTTTTTCTCTCACTCCTTTGTTAATGTTCAGATGACTTTGTCAGGCGGTTGGAACCCCCACTCATCTTCGTTTCCTTTCCTCGCCCATCATCCTTTCCTCATCACCCAGCTTCTGGTCTTTCAGATCACTTTACCGGCGGCCTCCGGAAGCTGCTGACTCTCTCGACTGGCCTCCTTGGAATGTAGTTCAGCGATGTTTGGTGGCTTCTGTAATGGCACCCGAGGCGGACCTACTCGGGGGAGGAGTTTCGCCTCGGACCGACAGGGGGGCCTTGGGGGAATTTGCCGAAGCAGGAATTGTATATGGATCCTGTCGGGTGTAGGGACCGGTTGTTAAGGGAGTCATGTGGTTAGGGCGGTGCGCGTAGGGGAACTGTGGCATGAAACTCATTCTATATCGAGGGTTAGCGCAATAGATCTCAATAGATCGTAGTGCTGGGCCATTCGTGCCCCCTCAGTTAAATTCCATTCCATTCCATACTAAAATGTCCAACAATTGATAATGTTCACATATAAAAACTATCCAGATTCCCTAAACGTCCATATTCTGTAATGTCCATCATCAATACGTCCCCACTGTAGAAAGATTTACTTAAATAAAATTCCTAGTGAACAAAATGTCCAAATTCCATAGAAGGAAAATGTGAAACGAAAACGAATGGAAATGTTAGAGAAATAAAATAATTTTATTTAAATTGATGTATTTACATTTTCATTGTTCATAATTTGGAATCAAATTGCCAGGCACGAGTATAGTTTTCATCCTTACACTGTTGGTAATTTTCGAATATGTTAAAAATACTAACTTGATTCATAAGATAGCTTCGATTTAAAGATTACCTACTTTATATTTACCTCCTGATTCTTGAGTGACCAATCCTTCTTTATCTATTGATTTTGTATGTGTTGAATAAAAAGCCATATGCTAACACGAAGAGTCTTTGGAACTGCGAATGGAATCACTCCACGACATGGTTTGTCGTTTGTCTTCAATTAAAAACTAATTCATAAACATCCCAAGAATCAAGTGGAATTTTGTTTGAAATGCCAAGTACATTTAAACTACAGAATAACATAATATTTTTATAACTGAACGTTAGATTGTTTTTCACACTGCTGGACCACAATGTAAGCTGGACGACTTCATTTTCGGGCTTCTTCCTCTGTTGGACTGAACTACTGTAAAAACATTAAATGTAGGACCATTTCATATATGGATCTTTATGTGTGGGCATTATGTTAGTGTGGACATATCTTCATGGACGTTATCTCTCAGCGTATTCCGAATCTCAGCGCTGAGCAATCTGATGGGATCACGGTGTTCCGAATTTAAACGATGACGTCACTGATGCTCCACCGGTGTCGCACTGGTTCCATCAGCTTGCAGAGGTGGTGGCAGTATCCATCAGCCGCCCTCAGTGAATCTGATTGGTTCTTGTATAGGGCGGGAATTAGCAGACGAATAACATCGTGCTCTGTTGTGTTATGGCGGTGTGTTCTGCTTTGGTTCTGCTGTGTTGTTTGTAATGAGTACAACGTATATATAGATATATATATATATATATATATATATATGTTAATGGCTTATGAGCGGACATGTCAACGGACCAGTTATTATTACCGATTGAAGAAATAAATTGTTTATGCTCTCTTTTCTTAGAACGAGATGGTAGTACGAAAATTTCTCAAAATCTTGCTTGCGTAGCACAGACAACAACTTGTACAGCCGCCATGACAGCCATCAAACCTTCAGCAGTTTTGTTCCTATTTCGCTGCAGCGTGACGTTATTGTTGTCCACCAGTCCGGTGAGATTCGGAATACGCTGTCTGGGAATGCTTTCCAATAATTCAACAAAATTTGTATTCTCTATCATATTTTATACCTTCCTAAGTTTCGAAGAACATATTTCTCTTCCTCCTTTAGCAATATTTTCGAAGATTATTTTTTGCATGTTGAAATATTCTGCATGAAGTTCTTAATTGTATATATAGTGGCAGTTTTTATAAATTTCCGAAAATTTATATTATTCTGATATTACATGTTATGCAACTGTATTATTCATTTACAAATTAATAACAATGACCGATCACTACATGCTTAAGTCATTCTCATCCTGAATCTATTGTATATTGAAACTCTTCCTCCGTAGTTCTTAATAAGGTGAGGTGTAGAAATTGTAAAGAAACAAAATCGGTGAAATTGAGACCACCTGAGAAAAGCAATAGACAACAAACATGTTCTCAGATTATATCCATCATCCAATTAGAGCATCCCAGTTGGTTTTCACTTAAAAGATTCTATGTCTTCGGGAGGGACCTGTAATATCTCTCCTGGATCAAAATTCTACTCTGCCAGCAGGCATGCGATTCTCCCCTATCGTTAGAAAAACAGCGATAATTAATGATACAATTATAAATTGAGTAAGTTTTAATCTATCATAACTGAAGATGTTAGCGAGCAACAATTACATAAAAATAAAGTGCTTACTGTGTATGTTATTAATTGAAGCTACACCAATACCATTTCACGAAATTAAAACATTTATTTATTTACAAAAGTAAATATAATTGTGCTAGTTTTACGCGTTAGCCCGTCAAAGCGTTCATGCAAACAAACTGAATATACATGCCGCTGTTATTACATTGCGGGTTGCTTTTAGCGTGCATTAACGATAGGTACAGGATTATATTGTGTGTGATTGTCTTTGTAATGCGAATCCCATTAGTTTACCTGGATATGCGGCTATTATGTCCAGAGCAAGTGCAGGACTAATTACCAATATGCTCTGAGTTAGCATTATATAGGGGATGTATGGAAAAAATAGTTCACGAAGATAACCAATTATTTCTCATTGTATGTATTTCTCATAGACACAAGTACATATCACACTTACTGCAACAAAATTTAATGAAGTAACAGGCGAGGCAAAGAACTTGTACACAACAGTTCTAGCAGATGTGTCCCATCAGACTTTTGTGATAAAATTGTAATTTTGTGTTGACACTAATAGTTTTCTTCAATTTTATTGTGTTGTAATGAGATTCATATGAAGATAGACTGCATCTATCGACTTTTGCAAAAATTCTTTTTTCTTTTTTTGTGCCTAAAACTGACAAATAATAAAAAAAATGCTCATATTTTTCAAACCTACATTCATTGTCTCGGAACAAAGAATGCTTCCTGTGAAAATTGTTGTTATAAAATAAATATTTGTGTGTTTAAATTAAAAAATGTAATTTCTGTAAAATCTTGATTTCTGCATCTATCGACTTTTGCAAAAACGCTCCTCAAATGAGAGTTCGTTTATCATGTTGAGAGTAACAATAGTTACCGGTACTGCATGTCCATAGTTCATTTCCTTCATCTATTATCTCAGAGATTAAGGGTGTTAGGGAATAAGGTGCTTAAGAAAATATTTGGGGCTAAGAGGGATGAAGTTAGAGGAGAAATTTATACAACGCGGAACTGCACGCATTATATTCTTCACCTAAGATAATTACTACGTTTTCATGGAGTATTCAGAACGATCTGAATACGCTTACCGTATTGAAATCTCCATGAAAACGGGGATTCAATTCGATCTGAGTCTCAAGGTCGATACACCTAAAAAGTGGGATCGGATCGTATTCAGTTCGAATTGAGTTCCGTGAAAACGGGTATCGTATTCAATTCGATCTCAGTACTTTAAGTGTTTGATGTGTCAGCTGTTTTAGCGACAGCGAGGGAAATATGTACAGTATGTTGAAAAAGAGTGTTGTACAACATAATATTTTATGTTTTCTAAAAAGTCAATATTACCATTATTCAGTAACAGCCAGAATATTCAGTTTTTCATGCGCCACATTATGAACACGCAACTTTGTTTATAGCTAATGCCTATAGAGTGACCAACACGCTAATATCTCGATGACGATGACAATAACATGTTAACCAACATAACTACTTTCGAAACTTCAGCTTCCATACTCAGATCAGTTTCAATACGTATCGAAAATTGCATGAAAATGGGGATCGTATTCAATACGGATCGTATTCAGATCGAAATATAGTATAATATATATAGTAGTAAATATTCACCAAAAATAGTTACTTATTTACTTGCTTATTTACTTACTTACTTACTTACTTACTTACTTACTTACTTACTTACTTACTTACTTACTTACTTACTGGCTTTTAAGAAACTCGCAGGTTCATTACCTCCCTTACATAAGTCCGCCATCGGTCCCTATCTTGTGCAAGACTAATCCACTCTCTATCTTCATATTCCACCTCCCTCAAATCCATTTTAATATCATCCTCCCATCTACGTCTCGACCTCCCCAAAGGTCTTTTTCCCTCACGCCTCCCAACTAAAACTTTATAGCCTATGCATTTCTGGATTCGCCCATACATGCTACATGTCATGCCCATCTCAAACGGCTGGATTTAATGACCCTAATTATGTCATGTGAAGAATACAATGCGTGCAGCTCTGCGTTGTGTAACTTTCTCCATTCTCCTGTAACTTCATCCCTCTTAGCACCAAATATTTTCCTAAGAACCTTATTCTCGAACACCCTTAATCTCTGTTCCTCTCTCAAGGTGAGAGTCCAAGTTTCACAACCATACAGAACAACCGGTAATATAACTGATTTATAAATTCTAACTTTCAGATTTTTTGACAGCAGACTAGATGAGAAAAGCTTCTGAACCGAATAATAACAGGCATTTCCCATATTTATTCTGCGTTTAATTTCCTCCGGAGTGTAATTTATATTTTTTACTGTAGCTCCCAGGTATTTGAATTATTCCACCTCTTCGAAGGATAAATCTCCAATTTTTATAGTTCCATGTCGTACAATATTCTGGCCACGAGACATAATCATATATTTAGCCTTTTCGGGATTTACTTCTAACCCTATCGCTTTACTTGCTTCAAGTAGAATTTCCGCGTTTTCCCTAATCGTTTGTGGATTTTCTGCTAACATATTCACGTCATCCGCATACACAAGCAGCTGATGTAACCCGTTCAATTCGAAACCCTCTCTGTTATCCTGAACTTTCCTAATGGCATATTCTAGAGCGAAGTTAAAAAGCAAAGGTGATAGTGCATCTGCCTGCTTTAGCGCGCAGTGAATTGGAAAAGCATCAGATAGAATATGGCCTATAAGAACTCTGCTGTATGTTTCACTGAGACACATTTTAATTAATCGACCTCCTTTCTTAGGAATACCAAATTCAGTAAGAATATTATATAAAACTTCTCTCTTAACCGAGTCATACGCCTTTTTGAAATCTATGAATAACTGATGTACTGTATCCTTATACTCCCATTTTTTTCTCCAATCTTATCTGTCGAATACAAAAAATCTGATCAATAGTCGTCAATCTATTACGCCTAAAAACGCACTGATGATCCCCAATAATTTCATCTACATATGGAGTTAATCTTCTCAAAAGGATATTCGACAAAATTTTGTACGACGTCAACACAAGTGATATTCCTCGAAAGTTACTACAGTTAGTCTTGTCCCCCTTCTTAAAGATAGGTACGATAATGGACTCCTTCTATTGTTCTGGTACAATTTCCTTTTCCCAAATTGCGAGTACAAGTTTATAAAGTTCGGTAGATAATGCATTTCCACCCACTTGTATTTATTCTGCTGGAATTTGATCAATACCTGGAGACTTGTACTTTTTCAGATTTTCTATCGCAATTTCGACTTCAGAAAGTGTGGGTTCCGGCATAAATGGCTCAGCAGTTTGTATTTGAACTTCGGATTATTTCTATTTGGGCTAAGTATATTTAGTAGTTGTCCAAAATAGTTTTTCCATTTGTTCAAATTGAATGAGAGTCTGCAAGCAAGTCACCATTCTCATCCTTGATTACGTTTACACTTGCCTGATATAAGTTTTTAAATTCCTCTATACCCTTATATAAATCTCGAATATTTTTATTCTTACTATTGCTTGTTTCCCATTGCAATACAGTACATTAAAGAGTAAATAGATGTGATATATTCAAAGAGAAACGAGCGAAGAGCTGACATGAAAAGATATGCTGTTGTTGCAGTAGGCTTATCTACCAATTTAACAGTTCTTGTTTCTTCAAATATATTAATTTTTGGACCCATATTTATTATACTTTTTATCTTGTTTGTATGAATTCTACCTCCTCTCAACAAGGTTTTAAGTACTGAATAATTAGGCTGTCTTACTGGACAACATTTAATTAAAAATTAATGAATTTAATGAAAAAATAATGTTACAAGTATTCATTTGATAAAAAAAAATACAGAGAAACACAAAGAGAAAAAAGAACATACTGCAGTGTTAGATTATTTGTCTGAAACCAATACACAGCAACCTAATTTTTCCTTAACAAAGATTGTTCAGGAAAGGTTATCCATCCGATCCCAAAATTTGTCGCTCTAATTTAGGTACACCCAATAGGCTATAGTGTTTTGTAGGATACCAAGCTTTGTTTTCTGTACTTCGTACAATGAGAAATAAAAATGGCTAAGAAGAGTCTTGTACTTTCTCTGTACGAGATGTTTCTGTGAATAGGATGTTATTCTTTTCCTGGTATTTTTTCTTATCCTCCCGCGCGTCTCCGCCCCTTTCTCGTCTTCTACCACGGTAACTTGGAATAACATCATAGTACCTAGGCCTATTAGCTTGGTTCATTATGCGCCGCATCGAAAGGGATTAAGTAGGCAGCTCAAACATTAGTTCAGCTTGCATAGATTTGTTTAATTCCCTTCAAATCCTTAGGGACCAACAATTCCCAAGACATTTGCACCTTGTGAGCAGCTTATAGGATATAGGTTTTTTTCTTTCCCATATTCTCTAGACCATGGGTGATATCAAGTACATTGTGATTTTATAAGTGACAGTGACTTGTTACAGTATAACCTTAATGTACATGTTAACCATATTCATACTCATTTTATTAATTAAATAAATAATATCATTCTGTCGATCTTCATTAACATGTTCAGACTGGCCCGTAAGTAAAGGTAGAATTTTTATGTAGTGTCGTAATGTGAAGTTTAAGACATTTAATGGTCTGAGATATGGTGATTCGCTCTATCCATTAATCTTGAATAATTTCAAGGGAAAATTGTTCCCGGGCCGGGTATCGATCTCGAGATCCTTCGCTTAGCGCACGAATGCTCTACCGACTGAACTACCCCAGGAACTATACACGACACCATCACAATTCCTCCTTTTATATCCACACAACTCAAATGGCATGACAAGACGCCAGAAACCCAACTTTGAGTGCACACAATTATTCAAGCCTGCTCCACAGGGACTTCTATCTGAAAGCCAGATTTGCATAATATATTCGTTACTGTAGGTAACGTTAACAGAATGCCACAATTTAAGTCACACAGAATTTGTGTGCACTCAAAGTTTGGTTTCTGGCGTATTGTAACCCATTTGAGTTATGTGGGTGTAAAGGGAGGAATTGTGACGGTGTCGTGCATAGTACCTGGAGTTGTTCAGTCGATAGAGCATTCGTGCGCTAAGCGAAGGGTCCCAGGATCGATACCCTGCCCTGGAACAATTTTTCTCTTGAAACTATTCTGCCTGCTTCACAGGGAGCATCTACATGAAAGTCAGATTTGCATAATCATTAATCTTGCTCTGAAAAATGCAGTTAGCGCTAAGAGAACTAACCCTGTAAGTATGATCTGCAGCGGCCTAACTCGGTTTCAAGACACATCATCCATAGGCATGACTTTTTAAATCATATTTAGGTTTATACACAGACATTATGGCTAGTTTATTAATGTCATTTCTTTTTCAATGCACTCACTGTTTTTTATTTTGATCCACAGTTTTCATGTCCACTAAAATAATTTCCGCAGCTTGTACAATGCCAGTCATTATGTATGTCTATATTCTACAATGTTCATTGTTCCTAAGCTAGTTCATTGCTGTCTGTTATTCTCTGTGTTTATATACTTAATCCACATCAATGTATGTCTTCCATTCATCCATACCCCAAGTTAGTCGCCCACCAATCCACCCCACATCGAATCCAACTGCGTACCTACGCAGCTACCTATATTGTATTGTAATTTTTTACATTTCACGGTATTGGTAAGGGAGTTTATCAGTTGAATGTAAGAGAAAATGTTCCCTGAACTCAATGCATCAGTTGAGCGCGATGGTCAGTTTTGGGTATACATCAGTTGAGCGCGGTGGTCAGTTTTGGGTATACATCAGTTGAGCGCGGTGGTCAGTTTTGGGTATACATCAGTTGAGCGAGCGGTCAGTTTTGGGTATACATCAGTTGAGCGAGCGGTCAGTTTTGGGTATACATCAGTTGAGCGAGCGGTCAGTTTTGGGTATACATCAGTTGAGCGAGCGGTCAGTTTTGGGTATACATCAGTTGAGCGGGCGGTCAGTTTTGGGTATACATCAGTTAAGCGAGCAGTCAGTTTTGGGTATACGTCAGTTGACCGAGGGTTAGTTTTGGGTATACATCAGTTGAGCGCAGTGGTCAGTTTTGGGTATAAATCAGTTGAGCGCTGGGACAGTTTTCGGTATACATCAGTTGAGCGTGGGGTCAGTTTTGGGTATACATCAGTTGAGCGCGGTGGTCAGTTTTGGGTATACATCAGTTGAGCGAGCGGTCAGTTTTGGGTATACATCATTTGAGCGCGGTGGTCAGTTTTGATATTCGTCAGTTGAGCGAGCGGTCAGTTTTGGGTATACATCAGTTGAGCGAGCGGTCAGTTTTGGGTATACATCAGTTGAGCGTGGTGGTCAGTTTTGGGTATACATCAGTTGAACGCGGGGTCAGTTTTGGGTATACATCAGTTGAGCGAGCGGTCAGTTTTGGGTATACATCAGTTGAGCGCGGTAGTCAGTTTTGGAATACGTCAGTTGAGCGAGTGGTCAGTTTAGGGTATACATCAGTTGAGCGAGCGGTCAGTTTTGGGTATACATCAGTTGAGCGCTGTGGTCAGTTTTAGGTATACATCAGTTGAGCGCGGTGACAATTTTCGGTATACATCATTTGAACGTGGGGTCAGTTTTGAGTATACATCAGTTGAGCGAGCAGTCAGTTTTGGGTATACATTAGGAGCGTGGAGTCAGTTTTGGGTATACATCAGTTGAGCGAGCGGTCAGTTTTGGGTATACGTCAGTTGAGCGTGGTGGTCAGTTTAGGGTATACATCAGTTGAGCACGGGGTCAGTCTTGGGTATACGTCAGTTGAGCGAGCGGTCTGTTTTGGGTATACATCAGTTGAGCGAGTTGTCAGCTTTGGGTATACATCAGTTGAGCGAGCGTTCAGTTTTGGGTATACATCAGTTGAGCGCGGTGGTCAGTTTTGGGTATACATCAGTTGAGCGAGCGGTCTGTTTTGGGTATACATCAGTTGAGCGAGCGGTCAGTTTTGGGTATACATCAGTTGAGCGCGGTGGTCAGTTTTGGGTATACATCAGTTGAGCGCGGGGACTTTTTCGGTATACATCAGTTGAGCGTGGGGTCAGTTTTGGGTATAATCAGTTGATGGAGCAGTCAGTTTTGGGTATACATCAGGAGCGTGGAGTCAGTTTTGGGTATACATCAGTTGAGCGTTGTGGTCAGTTTTGGGTATACATCAATTGAGCTTGGGGCCAGTTTCGGGTATACATCAGTTGAGCGCGGTGGTCAGTTTTGGGTATACATCAGTTGAGCGTGGGGTCAGTTTTGGATATACATCAGTTGAGCGCAGTGGTCAGCTTTGGGTATACATCAGTTGAGCGTTGGGTCAGTTTTGGGTATACCTCAGTTGAGCGCGGTGGTCAGTTTTCCTTAGGCTTAGTGATGACACGTAGCGTATGAGAAAATTTGTGTGCAGTGGAGAAAAATTCAGTGCTTGGGGTTTTCTAATGAGTACAAAGATAACAATATTGACAACGATAAATGGTTGCATTGGGTATTCGGTCTTTCATTTCTTCCTCCAAATGAATTTGGAGATGCATTTGTTCAAGATTTAGTTAGCAACCAACCTGTTTATGAAAGTATCACAGCTTTTGCTCAACTGATGCATTTTTAATCCTTTCGCACTCAATTGATGTACACCCATTCGTACATTGCTTCACAGTTAGAATATGGAACATGGTAAAAAATTTTAATAGTACTACAAGGTCTTAATTATAGTCTCAGTCTAGTTGAAATATATAAAGAAGGGTTGTACAATATACTAGTACAACACAAGAGGTTATTATGGATACTTAATACGAGAGTAATATTTATGCAGCGTTGTGAAATGTCATAAATTGCCTACAGAAAAGGAGTGAGAAATTAAGTACTTCTTTAATATGGCCCTAAATAATCTTACGTATTGAGTTCGATTTTTTTTTATCCATGAGGAAGCATTAAAAATGTTACTGCCATATAACTTACTCCTTTTAGATAGCACTATAAACTTGCCGATGGAATATGAAGGCCATTTCTGATGAGTATTTATACTATGAATTGTTGAATTAACTACAAAGTTTTCACGATTACATAGGAGGAAGTTTATTAATGAAGAAATATACTGATAACCCGTGGACATTATTTATAGTTTTTTGAATATGGCCCTACACGTTTCTCTAGATTTGGCATTTACTATTATTCCAATTACTCCTTTTTGTAGTAGATTGTGTTAAAATAAAAAGAATACAAATAGGTCCGTGACCATAACTCATACAGATATAGGTAGATATGCACAGTGACTCCAATAATACAGCGTGTTAGCCTTAAAACAGAATTCGTTCATGTAAATGCTGTCGCCATTTTATTGTTGTAGCAAAGATCATACTTGACTGCCGAGGAAATAGTGTGTATATTTTTCCTCGATCGAGCGTGGGAAAGTTTTGTGTTGCCTAGTATGGACAGATATCACAGGCTGAAGTTATGTCATTGTTAGAGAGTTCGTATAAGCCGACTTCCATTCTGTGCAGTTAGTTTAATTCGCGGCAAAGCAGTGCACATTAAAACAACGAATTTAGTTTATGTTATACACAGTATTTTACGAATAAATCGTAGGAAATAGTAATATGCGTTACAAGAGCGGTATGTTGATGTTTTCATGTTCGAGGAAAAGATTGAAAAAGCGAAACGTAGTTGAGCTTTTTTAATTTCCGAGAACATGAAAACAAACATACCGCTCGTGTATCGTACATTATTTTGTGCGAAGATCGTTTATTACATACCTGAAAGACGAATTTCTAATTAGTTGCAATGAAATCTCCATCTTGGTTTCTGTTCAATGACGGCAACTTTGGAAAACAAATATATCTATCTTCAACATTGTTCCTATAAAATGTTTTCTGTGTTTACTATACTCCAGCAGGCCGTGATATACGTCTGTTTTTTTTTTCCCCAGTCTATAAATGTGAACTTAAAACAAACGGTAAGGTTATGTAATGATTTATTTTTCATTTTAATACTTTAAGAAAATTATATATATATATAACATATTGCAGTAATAACATCGACATCTGGAATCTTGTTGATTTTTTCACGGCTTCCTTAATGTTACTTGCATCACGAATGCAATAACTTTAGTGGAGTAGTAGAGTTTACTTAATTTTTGCAAATATTTAAAAACAATAATTAACAGGGCAATTTAGGTGAAATTGCAGTGGTAAGTTTCCAATTTATAATTATTACTATGTTAAACGTCTCTAAAAATAATATGTTGAAAGCCTAAAGCAGTAAAATGAATATGTCTCTTAAGCGATAAGAAGAGGGAAATTGTGATGTGTGTTACGTTGGGAATACTGAATGTGGTATTTCACACTTACCGCATATTGGTTTTGTGCGGAAAGCAAGCAAACACGCACGATCTCGCACAAAATATTTTACTATATTTCTACGGAAATATGCGGCGCTCAAAAAAAGTGTATTAAAAATATCAGCTTGGAAAGAGACGAAATTGTTAAAAGTATATCCTTGAAAGACAAAAGTCTTTCATAAGTTGAACGAAATAATGTTCAGCGTTGAATTCTATCGATAGGGATTTAATAAGCTTGTGCCTAGAAATATAAAAGTTATGAAATGTGCAATGGAAAGGATAGTGGACGGTTCCAGCACTTATTATGAGATAAAAAATAAATTCCATCTGTAATAGAGGGTGATTCACAAGGATTTACCACCACTTATGGAGCTTATTTGCGAAGATATTCTGAGCAAAAAATGTCATATAAACATTTGTCCTAATCTCAATATTTTCAGAGTTATATTAATTTGAAGTTGTTAGTGAAATACCTTTTTTCTTTAGTTTCAAGGGTAAGAAATATTACAAATAGAGAATGAACTATTCAGAAGGGTCACTTCTTCAATTGGCTAGTGTTCTGAAGCTAAAAAAGTGTTGTTAATTACTCTGTACAGAGGAGGAGGAGGAGAATTGGCAGAGATTAAAAATGATAGGAATTTGAAGTTAAAACACCAAAGAGATAATTTGAACAGATTCTGGATTTCACTTGAAGATTTTCCGTATTTTGTGGTTTTGTTGCAGTTTTCAATCATATATTATTGCGAAGCAAGGTTTTCTGTGGTGACAAATATCAAAATAGTGAAATGTGGCAGTTTAAAAATGCTGGATGATGAAATGCGATTGAATTTTTCCCATATTCGTCCAAACATAAAATACATCTGTAAGATTCGCCAAGCACATGTAAGCCACAAAATATTAAAACCAAAGGTGAAAATAAGTGTGACTGTTTTCCTCATCTTAGAACTCTACGTATGTTTTTTCGTCTCATATACTCGTAATATTTTAACAATACTAGAAATATGTACATTATGTTTATCTTATTCATTTTGTGAAGGGTGTATAAGCAGCCTATTAATATGAAGAATACTTTCATTTGAGGGATAAAGTGACGCACTAAATTTTATAGTTTGCTAGGGTGTCGCCATATAGAGAAGTTTGGATTGCACTGATCTAGAGTATTGGCACGTACATTTGAGGAATGGAGTAGTGAACTATTTTCCGTACAATGTATGAAGAACAGTAGCAGAAGCTTTTAAGTATAGACTACTGTGCAATATTCTATGCGACTGGGAATTGTGTTGTACTTGTAGTGCAAGAGAACAAACAAATATCCTGCGGTGACAGTAGCACGATGCGACTTAGCGACATGTAATCTGTCGCTGCACTGTTTTGTAATTTCGAGGTAGTTTCTTGTTGCTCTGTTCGTTTTTAGCGCACCTCGTCGCCTATATGATGAAGTGTGTTTTGTTCCGAATGTAAGTTAAACTCTAGTAAACCGTCATACATCGAAGTGTCACCACTCAAGTTTATGCTTGCATATTAAATTGCCAGCAGCGGTCTGTGATTCACACCCTCTGAATAATCAAGTCACTTTCAAATGCTGTCATGAGCTTTTCTGTATTTTGTCCAGGATTTAACTTTGTAATCTACAATATAAATAGACTAGGATGAATGACACTACAATATAAAGTTGGGCTTTGAGTGGAGAGATCTTAGTTCTAACCTACATACGCCAAATTGCTCATACGTAACTAGTAGAAAATATTTTAATCTTTATAATAGCACGTATAGTAGAAGTGCACTGATCTTGATGAAGATGTCGAATTAGCGAAATATACTAGTATTTTATATAAAAAGGCAATAAGATTTAAATGCATTTATTTAATTCTTATAAGGGTACAGTGCATCAGTTATTCATAGATTTCAAAAAGGCATATGACTCGATTAAGAGAGAAGTTTTATATGATATTCTTATTGAATTCGGTATTCCCAAGAAACTAGTTCGATTAATTAAAATGTGTCTCAGTGAAACGTACAGCAGAGTCCGTATAGGTCAGTTTCTGTCAGATGCGTTTCCAATTCACTGTGGTCTAAAGCAAAGAGATGCACTATCACCTTTACTTTTTAACTTTGCTCTAGAGTATGCCATTAGGAAAGTTCAGGATAACAAAGAGGGTTTGCAATTGAACGGGTTACTTCACCTGCTTCTCTATGCGGATGACGTGAAATTGTTAGAAGAAAATCCACAAACAATTAGGGAAAACACGGGAATTTTACTTGAAGCAAGTAAAGAAATAGGTTTGGAAGTAAATCCCGAAAAGACAAAGTATATGATTATGTCTCGTGACGAGAATATTGTACGAAATGGAAATATGAAAACGGGAAATTTATCATTTTAAGAGGCGGAAAAATTCAAATACCTGGGAGCGACAGTAACAAATATAAATTATACTCGGGAGGAAATTAAACACAGAATAAAGATGGGAAATGCCTGTTACTATTCGGTTGAGAAGCTTTTATCATCCAGTCTGTTGTCAAAAAATCTTTAAGTTAGAATTTATAAAACAGTTATATTGCCGTTTGTTCTATATGGTTGTGAAACTTGGACTGTCACTTTGAGAGAGGAACACAGGTTAAGGGTGTTTGAGGATAAGGTGCTTAGGAAAATATTTGGGGCTAAGAGGGATGAAGTTACAGGAGACTGGAGAAAGTTAAACAACACAGAACTGCATGCCTTGTTTTCTTCACCTGACATAATTAGGAACATTAAATTCCGACGTTTGAGATGGGCAGGGCATGTAGTACGTATGGGCGAATCGAGAAATGCATATAGAGTGTTGGTTGGGAGGCCGGAGGGATAAAACCTTTGGGGAGGCCGAGACGTAGATGGGAGAATAATATTAAAATGGATTTGAGGGAGGTGGGATATGATGATAGAGAATGGATTAATCTTGCTCAGGATAGGGACCAATGGCGGACTTATGTGAGGGCGGCAATGAACCTCCGGGTTCCTTGAAAGTCAGTAAGTAAGTAAGTAATTATTTAATTCTTATTGCCTGTTTATATAAAATATAGGTACAATATTTCTAGAAACATACGTCGTCGACCATATTTCACATCACAGAGATTGTAAATCGCTCCTCTAAGGAAACAATAATTACAAACGAAACCGAATTAATGGAGTGAAATCCGATGACAGCAGCTTCCTCTCCTATATAATACACGTTTAAGCACCGGCTGAGTGACAGCTTTGTATTGAGTGCAGGATTACAGCGCTCTGTGGAGTAAATTATTGGTGTAATAGCTGGTCAGCTACAAGGAAACTTTTGATATGACATTCGGGTCTTGTACAAAAGCCAAAATCTGATACACTTTCCTATTAAACTAAACAGCGCCTGAACCAACAGAGCGAAAATTACAAAGCCACGAGATGTCTGCTTCGTCTTGTTACAAGCAAGGCGGATACCACGGGAGTGGCAATCCGCTTCAGTAGGAACAGTTTACAAGGAAACATCCTGATGGGGGCAGATAAAAAGTTAAATTTTTTCTTCCACCATGTTAATAATGTCAAAACAATGCTTATACAAATTTTGGCCACTCGACCTCAATTACGAGGCCGTCCCGAAAGTGATTTTCCCTGGGGCCGTTTGCAGGAAAAGAGCACAATTGTATGGAAACATTGATTAAATCACTGTTTGTTAACATATCCCCCGCTGGAATTGAGACATTTGTCATACCATGGGACCAGTTTATGTATCCTTGTGTCGTAGAAGTCAGCCGCCTGTGATCGGAACCTGCGTTTGACAGCCGTCTGCACCTCCCTGTCGATCCCATGATATGACAAATGTCTCATTTCCGGTGGGGAATATGTTGGAAAATAGCTCAATAATTGCTGTGTCTGTTCCAATAAATTTTTACAATTAAATTGTGTTTTATTTCTGTTAACGGCCCTTAGCAAAATTATTTTTTACGGCCCTGGTAATTGCGGTCGATTGGTAAAAATTTATATAAGCACTTCTTTTGACATTATTAACATGGTGAAAGAAAAAAAACTTTTTTTTATCTGCTCCCATCAGGATATTTGCTTTTTGGCGTAAGTTAAAATCGTGAGCATCTGTGAGCTTTCGTGCTTAAAAATTAAGTAATTACACATCGTTGGGAAAATACTTGACTTGTGGATTAATATTTACTAACTAGTTTTAAACATTTTTTTTTCCCCGCTGAAGGTTACTTGGTTACTCACTCTTGAAGCAAGTATACCATTGCAGAGATGTGCTCAACAATGATGTATCTACATTGTAACAGGATGATAAAGATATGATAATGATGGATTATGCATGGATGGATTTAGATTTGGAAATAGTATCTTTAAAAGATAGAGCGAGGCATGTTTGGCTCAACACCACTGTCAAAATATTTAAATAGCATTCCCAAGATTAGCCAATATCTGTCGGGATTGTGATGAATATTGGAATTTTTGAAGGGTAAACTGAAATATCACGCAAAAGACTATCATTATATACACTGTATTTATGTACTATAAATTCCACTTGGACCAGAAAATGCCCTGCAGTTCTCTAACAGCTTCTCTGGAGGCATTCTAGGTGGTAATCAATCTTATTGCAAAAGTAGCTTCTTTTCACCTTCTAGATAAACCAAGAAAATCAGGAATGACTAAACTGACACTTTCACTTTCTATAGATAATGATTTCCAGAAGTATTTACGATTTTTGTTTCTACAGAAAATGTCATTAACAGCAATATATCTACATTACTATTACTTGAGCATAAATTATTGCTCTATATTGCATTTACTTGCTAAATTATTATCTTAAGTTAAATTGGATGTACAATACGCAGAAAATTACTAACTGAAATAGGCCTACTGAGAACATATCTTGTAGTCAACAAGATCTTTGTCAATGGTAAATTATTGTTGCAACGACTAAGATATTTTATATTATGTATTTGGATAGACTTTTGTAGGTATTTCATTTGCAGATTGCTTATGTGAAATGGGTTTCCTTCCATCATATTCTAAATATCTGTTTCATTGTTTTCTGGTGTATAAAGGGCAAAACCTCGCGCATTAGGTATTGAACTTAACCACCATTAGTACCACACATGAGCACGCTTATTATAGTAGCTAATATTGTAATCGTTACGAGTTCTTATTGATGAATTTTAAAGCAACTGATTTTGAAGATAGAAAAAATTAATTCCTCTAGAGCAGTGATTCCCTAACTTTTCGTAGACGCGACCCACATTCGGGTGAGACTTCCTTTTGCGACCTCCCCACCACTATCGTACCGGTATTTAACTCCGTTACAAAATACAAATCCTTGTAAAATCGAAAATAATGATTATTTTACTCAGAACCATTGGATACCACCCAAAGAACCACAAAAATAGGAATGTTAAGTAAATATCATGTCTAATACTTAAAATTATTACGACCTTTGGGGCTGCGATAATAGTTAAATACAAAGTAGTAAATTTCATCAAAGGAAGAGCTTTACAAACTCGTATTTTCAGCAAAATTTGTGAAGATATATTCTTTATCATACGAAAGTAAGACTGCTTTCGTGGAGTAACGTGTTGAGAAGAGTTTTACAGTTAAGAGCAGAACTTTTATTGTACCGGTACATGCAAAACGAGAAATCGGAATATGCAAACCTGTTTCCCAATTCTCTTCGATTTCTTAGATTGGTTTTCCTTCCTAATATTTTGAAAAACTTTTACACTTTGAATAATAGTTTGCTAGGCCTAGATGTTAATATAATAACAGCCAGGGACAAAATCAAAGAATTTATAAAGAAAATTGATCTCTGGTTGACTTCACTTGACAAAAATAAATTTGATTAATTCCAATGTATTAAATAACTTACGGAAAATTTAGCTACATATGATAGACAAATACTGAGCTTGTTTTTGTCGAAAAACAATTAAGTTTCCATAACTTTAAACAACAACTTTTTCAGTATTTTCCGAAAAAAAACTAAAAACAATTACGACAATGACAGAAGGATAGTGAATCCGTTTTTAGACGGTTTCGTTCAACTGGCTGAAATTCCGGAAAATATGAAGGAAAAACTAATTGAAAGATGTGCCTACTGTTTTTTCGCAGAGCCTAGACCAGGTTTGGATCAAAAGAATGCAATAATAACTAGATCTTGCAAAAGTACGCAGTTCTGATTCTTTTATAATATGTACAACGTCGAATTTATGCAAAATAATATTTTTATCTATAATCGTCATCAAAACAAAATCGAAAAATGTCCTTGGATTTGAAAATTATATTATTGTGTGTATGGAAAATGGAGTCCATAATTTCATTAGCTACTTTCTGTAAAACAGACTCATATATCTGTAGTATTCGGGAAAAGTGTCATAAGTAAAAAATGTTAATTTTACAGGAGAAGGAAAAAAACTGTTTTCACACTGGTTTATGTCGATTTGATTTTCTTCTGTATGAATTATTGTAATGGGAGAATTCCTTATGTTTCTTTTCCCAAGCGAGCAGGTGTTCCGTAAGTTGTTAATCAATTATTTAAAAAAGTGTTTGTGGAAACTGATTTATGCCACTTTTTCAAGCACTGCAGATATTACATTAAATATTTTTAATTTATAACTACTGACACATTGTTTTATTCTTATGTTCAACGTTGTTTATGTTTCTGTTTCTAAATACAAAATGAATGTAGCTTAATAAAACGTTTTTGTATTATTTTGTAAATTATCTCGCAACCTCGCTCCTTACAGCTCAGCTCCTTACACGACTCCCACTTTTGGAACCACTGTTCTAGAGCATTAAGGATTATAATAAGATAAACCTTTTAGGATGAAAAAATCTAAAATGTGAAAATAGTCACTTAACCAATAGAAGACACCTCCAGTATTAATATTGTAAGTCTGTAGCTTTAATATAGTATATATTTTAGAGTTCAGCTATTCATAAAATAGATAATTACTGTAGAAAACGAAAAATGTGCATTAAGCATAGATGAAATAAAATAAAAACTAAACCATATCTCGCTATAGCCACGCAAGCGGTCAGGGCTGAGCACAGTATCTACTGCCATTCAGTATTGAACTTCGTAACTACCAAACGGGATAGGATTGCAGCAAATCCCTACAGGTGTTATCAATTGGCTTTTCTTCAACGGAAAATCACCAACCATTATGCCTCTCCAACTTTTCTAATCACGAGGTTGGGTGTATTCTGAACTAGGTCATATAACTTCGAAAATTTTCTTGGATAAAACCGGAAATCGAACCGGAGATCTCTTTGTTCAAAGTCAGGCAAGTCACCTATTACTCCAGGAAGACAATCTTACATATTGACTTTGAGACTCCGTGAAAAATTGACAGTCACAGGGGAATTTTAAACAAATACACGCTACTAAGAAAACGTTTATAAAAAGTACAGCGCTGTATATGTAATTTAGGAAATAAAGACGACCTGGTAGTTGAAGTCTACTTCTCATGGACTAAACAGAGAAAAAGTTTGGGAAGTGAATTAATGTCGATTGCCAAAATATCTCAGCAGTTTAAAGATTTCTTTTAGTTTTCAAGTTCAGTAAGTAGTTCTGACACCAAAAATGGATGAAAGATGAATTTTATTATTTATTGCTTTGTCAAATTTATTCTAATATTGTTAGATGCCTACAGATTCTATAGAACATTCCCTTGCTCAGAAATATTTCAACTAGAAAAATGCTTCTCAAGCTTCTTCTACAAATGGCATCTCATACACTCCAGTTCCTCCTAGAGAAGTGGAACCAAAAGTGCTGGCCCCGCCCACAAAACTTTTACAACGGAGAAGTTTTCCATGATTCTGAGGACTACGGGAAATTCCCCTGCAGCGTGGATCATGATAACTGCTGAGGTCCGCTATTGTCAAAACCTTCTTGTCGGAAACTTCAATTATTCCTTTACCCTTTATCTAAAAGTGAGGCCGGACTGTAATTTCAGATACACCTAAACTCGAAGTTGAGGTAGACAAACGCTGCTGGTTTTTTCTATTGCTGGAACACACTCGTAATTCTATGGGAAAATGTAGGTTTTACTCTGTATCTTCCGAATGAGGAAAATTTAATTAATTCGAGACGCAAATTTTTCTCCCAAATGTATGAAATATGCTAAGTAGCATATATAACAATAAAAAATAGGATAACTCATAAACTGCTTTATAAATTTCAAGATACTGACAGCAAATGATAGGCAGATTCCTGTACTAAGTGAGAGTGAAACGGCGTACATATTCCAGGTACAAGGAATCGGTTCTCAACCGAAAAGTACCATAGCACGTGAAAATGGCGTAAGAGTAAGCGAGTTGTTTCGTTGATTCAAACAGAGTGAAGTAAATACACAAGTTTATCATTAGGAAATTCATTCATTAGGACTTCACTATCCAATCCTACACCATCTATATATTGAATAATATTCGTATATGTTTACAATGGCAATTTAAATGGAATTTTATGATAGTGATAATGACTTTCTCACAAATTAAAAACTATGCCCCATTGTCTACTTCCGAAGGTAAATAATCTCTTTCTCACAGAATTTAATTGGGTATAGTTTGATATCACTTGTCCTCTAGACATACTGTAGTTGACTAAAAAGGCTATGTTTACATACGCTGATTAATTGTTTTATTTCACATTTAAGCACTGCAATCGATGTTTGTCGATCACTGACTTTAGAGAGAAAATTTATTTGTAAATTTGCACCGAATATTAGCCTATTGCGAATTTCAGCAGCTCTTATATTCAAGTAGGTTTTTATGAACCTAACAAAGCCTAACAGGCCAAGCTATTCGATTATGCTAGAAATCCTATGCTTAGATTTGATTTTTTAAAATAATGTTTTACGTGAAGTAATAAGCCTCGTGAGAGATGGAAATCGAAGTAGAGATTCTGGCGAAATTTCATCTTAAGAGGTTTATTTTCGCACAATAGTAATGCTATTCTCATGAAAATGATGTAATATTCCGGCAGTTTCGAAAGTTTATACGTGGACGCATTTATTTTCAAGTTTTTCAATCCGTATTGTATGAATATTTTGTTAGTTGTTCAAAATCGTACAAATGTAACTTCTCCTGTTGGGAAATAAATTTTATAACATTTATTAAAAATATGTAAACATAAGTTCGAAATGTTCTAGCATTTCGAATTCATAACGTTAATTCTGTTCACCTTTGTTTAATTACATTCAATTTGCATTGTATGTATATAAATTTCTGTGTTCACGACATGTAGATATGGTATGCAGCTTTTCACTTTTATTTTATATACATTGTTAATAGCTATATTTGTTATGTTCTGGATCTGCATGGTCACCCGGACTGCCGGGCTGATGTCCTTGTTTTGGAATTAATAAAAGTGACTGTTATCTGTGTGGCAATGTATAGGTCAGCGTTTCTCAAACTTTTTTGAAGTGGCTACCTCTTTTTTAAGTCAGAACAGTTCTGCGGACCACCTTACTCTTGTTACCTTCGAAAACAGATTTATCATTTTTGTAGCATATTTTAATACCAGCACACTTGTATTTTAAAATAGAATTAATTAACAATAATACTTTTCTATTTATATTTTTTCTAGCCAATCACAAGTAACTTATAACAAATTCTGTGCATTGTTGAGTCATCGCTTGCCTGTTAGCAGTTTGTTGTTTGAAATCCTTCTTATGTGGTACATGCTAGTAGTTATCCTTGTCTCTGTTAAATAGTGCCCATTATAAATAATGGAAAACTGGCTTCGATCCGGGTCTTTCAAAAGAAAGGAACATGATAATACGCTTCATTTAGGCAGTGCTAATACTGTAGATCAGAAGCTGTGTGTGAAGAAATATACTACTTATAGTACCATTACAGAAATATCTAGTCTTACTGCTATTCAAAGAAAAAATACTTTCGTAAATATGACAAGAGTTATTTGGAACTTGGATTTACTTGGTGTGGCAATGAGAGTGAACCAAAACCTCGGTGCGTTGTTTGTTACGAAGTGCTTTCAAACGAGTGTATGAAACCCGCGAAATTGAAATGATACTTAGAGACGAAACACGCAAGTATAAAAAATAAACCTGTCGGATTTTAAAATAGGCGGAGTCTAAAATTTCTTATATCGTTATCTGAAAAAAAAAAAAAAAAAAAAAAAAACCAATAACAAAATTAATGCAGAAACATACCCGATTTTGAACTAGTAAAGATGCAATTTGACACATTCTATTATTGGTGTATGACGTACAGTACGTGCCCTTTTCAATGTGCAAACTGGATGTCGCCAAAACTATTAAGAAAGTCATCAATACATGAAAATATTTGGTACTTAGGTCCTCTGTTATGAATTCGGGTGGTCCCTGGGTAGGTTAGAGGCTCGGCGCCAGATATTCAGGGAAAAGATGGCGATAAATGCCACGTTCATAGCGCTTTAAATCCCTCGTTTGTTGCTGAGAGTAGAGTGGGAAGTGGGTAGACGGGTAAGGTAAGAAATTTCATAAAATATTAGTACTGGAAGAAAAAGTGAAAGGCTATTGACATGTATCATTTCCAAACTCTGAGATTTTCAGCTATAGTGTGATACGCAATTCGTTTGAATTTTATTTTTTCTTCTGTGTTTTTAGAAGGACCACAAAGACAGAACTCGAGGACCACAGGTGGTTCGCGGACCATAGTTTGAGTAACGCTGGATAGGCCTACTGCAGCTACGTAGCACGCGAAGGAATCGAAGGTCGTTCACGCGCTATTTCTTATACATCCCTGCGTAACCCTATCATCTATAATAATGATAGAGAATGGGATGTTCACGTAATGTATCATAACCTGAAAACAACAATATTATCAAATTTCAAAACAGAAATACGTCTTTGAAATTGACGGGAGAAGTGCTTCAAGAGACTTTTGAAAACGGATTAAAAAGGAAAGCCGGAGAAGTGTTAAATGAACTGCGTTCTACTAATTTGTTCCTTCCAAGTTTCATGTTATCACTGGCATGATGCTATGACATGATACAAGCATTGGAGTTGGCTGTACTACCGCTGGTAAAAACGCGTCACACACATCACGGATTTCCACTTAGTTGATGGATATTAGGCCCTGCAGCAGATCCCGACTTGATTAGGTTAGTGCGTCGGCTCTCGCATTGCTGCTCCCTTAATGTAACACCGCTGATGCAGGCCGTGTCTTCCATGTTCACCTTACCATACATGTTCATACTTGACGAGATCGTTAATGTGCCTATAATCGTATTTTGCTAGTGCATTAGTTTAATTTCTCATTATTCTTTATTAATTGAAGAAAGGCCTACTACGAAGCTAGGAAAAAATATTCCTAGATTTTTACAGAAATCACCATGTTCCCATATTTACAAATTATTACAGGAGATTGTCCGGTATTCCATTTTTGTAAAGAGTATTCTCGTACATAATTAGTGTTAAAATTATGGATTTTCAAAACAGATGTTACAATTGCTGAGTTCATATTTAAGCAATAGACAGTGTAATAACATTAGTATAAGTCATTAATATACATTGTTTATTTTGGAGTACCTAAAGTTTGGAAAATGTTTGTTCCGTATTAACGATTTGCCTAAAACAGGGCTGGGCAGCACGAGCAGATTCTACTCTCTCACGGGGAGCCATACGATTTCTCTTCATCCCCTTTCTTCCCCGCCGAACACCGAAAAGCATTGATTCAGTGACGGATGAATATTAAGCGTCTCCGTTTAGAGTCTGGATCCGCTCCCGATGCTCAGCCCTGTCCTGAAGTAATTAAATATTCAAAATGTCTCATTTATGTTGATGATTTCAAGATTTTTAAATTAAAAGAAAATATATCCGAGTTAGAATTTCTGCAAACTGATATTAACAATGTTTGTCAAATGGATTTTAAATAATGAATTTAATTCTAATATTAAAAATATTGTTCCCGTATGACTTATACAACGAGTACATTCTATTTAAGAGCTAATTATACAATGAATGATGAACCATTAGAACAAATATATTGTTCAAATGATCTAGGTGTAACTATTAATTATAATATGATTTTAATAATGACGTATTTAATATGTAAAATAATGCTTTAAAAATCCGGGATTTATGATAAGCCCAGTAATTTATAGAAATATTTCATTTTAATTGTTAAGTACCCGTTAAATTGGAATATGTTTCAGTAATTTAGCCTACTTCAAAATATAAATTTTTATTGTCCATGTAAATGTGTCTTACTTTTTAATTTCAAATGTAGCCTATATATATATATATATATATATATATATATATATATATATATATATATATTTTATGAAAGAAATTGTACTGCGTTTTGTTAACCACAGTAAATATAGAAAATGCAGTCTGAAGTTCATCTTCCTGGAATAAACAATTGCAAGAGACTTTACACTTTGAATTTGACTAAATACTCGTATACTGAAAAGAAAAGCTGTGAAAAAACAGCTTGTAAAAACTGCATTGAATTCAAATTCAATAATGCAGCCACAGAACACTGGGAACGGCTCAATATATCAGCTGCTCGGGTGAAGACAATGTTAAGTGACATTTTCATTATTCATGGAAATGTTACCTCACATGATCTTTTCAGAGCTATTTGTCTTTTGTAGTATGTGAGACGTTTATATTGAAGTTTCAAATGTTGGCAATACATGGCAGTGCCACGTGAGCATGAGTTTTTCAAACCTTAAAGTTACTGTATTTCAAAATGTAGCTTTAGTCACTTAACGTTGTCTTCACCCGAGCTGCTCATATAAAGCAGAGATTTCTGATTAATTTTTCAACCAAAAAATATGAAAATGCGATATTTTATTGAAAATAACCAACATATTCCTGTCCCGCCTTAAAAATAATTTACGTCAAATTTTAATTTCATATCACAAAGGCGTACAACGAAAGTGAACAATATGCCATAAAATATTTTCCAAATTACATCCCCAAACATGAACGCATAGTCTGAGGTGTGTAGAAAAGGCCACTTAATTTTCGGGTCATACTGGCATCAATCAAACTCCTAACTATAATGTAGTCCGTATAAATAACAGAAGTTATTTCATACATACTTCATAATATAAACTATTTTTTAAACCCTGTCGAAGAAGAGCGTAATTCATAAGTAAATCTTTATGGTCTGGAATGACGAGGTAACTGCCATCTCGGCCAACTCATTGATTGAGATAATTGCGCACTGGAGTAGTGGCATGCTCTGGAGCGCACTTACAGGATAACTGACATCAAGTAAACACTATGATCAACATGAAACATCGTCAAATATGATCAAGTGATAAGCTGATCATTCTTGCATGAATCTTCACATATCAGTGGTGCCTACCTAACTAGACGAAGCACATAATCGAGTAGGGCTAAAACGGTGTATCGTCGCAAGTTAATTGCCTAACAGAACATAATTAATTTTGTCTCCCTTAAAGACTCTACAAACCTCATCTACATATTAATATACAAATACATTAATATATCCATACACGTGGACGGGAACATAGGCTATTCTTAATATCGATGTTGTTGAACAGCAGTCTCGTATGTAAAAAAAAAAAAAAAACATTCTTACTGAAAGCGAAAAAATATTTTAATCTTTTCAAAATAATAGATTTATATTTTGACATAAAATAATATTTAAATCTCTTCTTACGAATTTTTCTCCTTAAATATTAATTCTCAATATTACAGATATTATTCTGTATGACAAATTAGTAAATCTATAATATTCTCATAGCTAGCAGTGCATATATCTGTACAGATTACTGTGCACTTAACTGCCAAATCCCGGCCAAATAAGTGACTCAGCTGAGTGTGCTCCTAGTATAATGGAAGTTGACATTAGACAATACGTCAACATATATGCCTAACTTGGAGTCAGGCCATAAAAGGAAAACATTGAGGGAGGAGAATTTGATCCGGTGCTGTGGATTGAATTCGGCGTAGCTCAGTGGTGAGAGCGCTTGGTACGTAGAACCAAGGACCCGGATTCGATCCCCGGCGCCGGAGCCAATTTTTCTCCTTAATATTAATTGTCAATATTACAGATATTATTCTGTATGACAAATTAGTAAATCTATAATAT
The DNA here is from genome assembly GCF_040183065.1 of Periplaneta americana. Taxonomy (NCBI): domain Eukaryota; kingdom Metazoa; phylum Arthropoda; class Insecta; order Blattodea; family Blattidae; genus Periplaneta; species Periplaneta americana. The sequence goes on along the minus strand of NC_091118.1, from coordinate 126,255,650 downwards.
TCTTCTTATGAAGGTTTTTATGTACTCAATACCTTGATCTAAGATGTGTTTATAGAAGAGTCAGGAAAGTTAATTTGATAATAAGCAAATTAAATCCTATCTCGTTCATATTTTTGACATATGAGGTTGCTGTTCAACACCATCGATATCTCTTTGGGTATAAGTTGTAAAAGTGAATAGAACAGGAAACTTTAATAATAATAATAATAATAATAATAATAATAATAATAATAATAATAATAATAATAATAATAATAATAATACTGGATTGTATACATTAAAATCTTACATTTCCTAAAATTATTTTACAAATATTTACTATGTTTCGTCTTGTATGTAGCACAGACCTAGAAACAAAATTTGAGCCACCTAACTTTTCCAAGTTTCAGTTAGGCTACATACTGCGCATGCTCAGTGATTACTGAACATGCCGAGTATGTTATAATTGAAACTTGGAAAATTTAGGTGGCCCAAATAATTGTTTCTGGATCTGATCAATAAATTAATTTATAACAAGAAAAGTATTTCTTCGCTTTCCACCGTATATAGAATGTTAAATTAGTTAGTTTACAACAGCGGAAGGATGATGGAGGAAGTAAGGAGGAACGATATCCGTATGTGATAACCAGGCTTCGAGACTTTGGACCCAATACAATACGTTTACTGTGCTTGTACTATAGGTTGTTGATTCGCTGCAGGTAGTCAAGGGTAGAGATGTGTTGAGGTAACAAAGTTGCTATTTAGAATAGAATACGGTAGTATGGGGAAACACACACATATATACATTCTGAAAGTAAATATACATTATACAATGACAATGTCAAGATAATATGAAAAGCATTTATTCTCCTGTCTTTTATAAGCATTTGTATTTAATTATACACAGTGTTAATGTTGGAAATAAACATGTAGCAATTTCAATATCTTCATTTATCCTATTGGTCGTCTTTAGGAAGTGCAGTTACAGTACCGAATTGCAATGTACTACAAGATACATTTTCAGTCTCTCAAACGTAAATCTGTTTCAGTTGTCTACCAAACACAGTTTGTTCTGTGAAAAGATGCGCTCTACGTCGCATGAATTTATAGGAGCAAAACGAAAAAAACCTAACATCATTGCAGTCTCTAAGAGACAGTCCTTCATTCTCGGGAGACTCAATCTCACTAATTTGCTGTTTATATTACACAATGCTCCATATCCGTTATTTTTACATAAAATTGATTTCCACTTCTGTTTTACACGTTCAGTAACCGGTGTACGTGATGACTCATTAATTCTCTGTATCATTTCCTCAACTAATTTGAGGGCTTCCGGCATCTCTTGCTCTGACTTTTCTAACCGTGTAATAGTTTCAGACATAGTTCGAAAATAGGTTTGTATGAAAACCAAATTATTCATGAGAACCTTCAAATTCAGGGCGTTTTCCTTTGCGTATTTGTTGTCATTCATTCTACAGTACCCCACCCACTGTACGCTTTACCACTATACTCAGTACGCCGTTATGCAGATTTCCCACTGAACTGCTCTAGCGGGTCCGAAGTCTCGAAGCCTGGTGATAACTAAATACCGGAATCTTAGCCATTATTCTCTGAAGTTAAGTGAGTACAGAATTTGTGCAATGAGTCAAATGATTTGACGAAGAGTAGTGGCGCGTGATGCTGTACAATGGAACAGACGATTCCCGCATGAAGAACAAACACACACACACACACACACACACACACAAAAGAATGATTTCAAGAATAAGGCTGTGTTGTGTTGTATTACAAAATCATAAATGTAATCTTTGCTGTGAACTTTTAACTCAAAATCTTACTGTTTCACAAACACTAGTTTTAATAGAAAGTATAAGCCCATATTACAACAATCTTTGATATAAAGTTTTAACTTAAGGTGTTATTGCATCAGAGGCATTAATCTTAACAGCATGTTTAAGCCTATATTACAATAATGTTTGATGTAAAATTTTAACTTAATTGTTGCTGTTTTATAGGTATATTTTCGAAGTGTGACAAACAAAATTTGCCACCGATAATTGTAAATAATACTACTATTCCATACAGTACGACCGTGAAGAACCTTGGTATTTATATGGATTGTCACCTGGAATGGAATGAACAAGTGAATCACACTTCCAAAAAAATATTTTCCATTATTCACTCATTAAAGCGACTGAAGAACTTTCTTCCTGATAAATTAAAATTAATCCTTGTACAAACACTCGTGATGCCACACTTTGACTACTGCGATATTATATTAAGTAACCTAAATGCAAATTTGAGCAACAGGCTACAACGTGTGCATAATGCGTGCGTCCGTTATATTTGTAATATTCGTAAGTATGATCATGTTTCCCCGTCTTTCCAAACTCTGTCTTGGCTAAGGCTAAGTGATCGACGAGCTCTGCATTCCCTTGTTCTCTTGTTTCAAATTCTGCGCACCGCTACCCCAATATATTTGGCTTCTCGTTTTCAAAATTTATCCGCGTATCATCAGCTAAGTACAAGATCTCATTATAACAATTTACTCATTATACCCTACCACAAGACATCTTTATATTCTTCATCCTATACAGTTTCAGTTGCTAGAAATTGGAACTCGCTTCCGAGTGATATAAGGGGTTGTTGGACAATAGCTTCATTTAGGTCAAAATTACATAAATTCTTACTTAACAGATGAATTGCTGATTAATATTTGTTACTTATAATGAAACTAACATCTGTCCATTCTTATTATTATTATCTTTAATTTCTCTAAATAGATTTACAAAACCTCTAATGACAATTATATTAATATTCTCATTATAGAAATAGAAATATATATATATTCTCCCTGTAACATAGTCCTAGTAAGCTTATATTAAATTAATTTTCATCATTTTACTAGCTATCTCAAATATTAAATTAATTATAATTCATTGAATTAAATTAGCTCATAAATTAAGTTACTACTTTACCTTATAGATTTATCTAAATTTAAATAAATGTGTAGTGAAGATTATTGCTGGAGAACCTTTTAAGTGTAGTGAAAATATTTGTAATTTAAATTTATGTATTGTATTGATTAAGGCTGGTTGAGTGGAAGAGAAGGCCTTATGGCCTTAACTCTGCCAGCGAAAATAAAACATTATTATTATTATTATTATTATTATTATTATTATTATTATTATTATTATTATTATTATTATTATTTCTTAATGCAATGTTTAAGATTGCATTACAATAATCTCTGTTGTAAAATTTTAATTTAAAATATCGGTACAACTGTAACAAAGAAACTGCCCCGAATGAAATGTTTAAGCCTATATTACATTAATCTTTGTTGTAAAATTTAACTTAAAATACCGTTACTACTTATTATAACACAGTTACTGTTCTTGTGTCTAGGCCTAAGTGCACTTTTCAACAAGATTTTTAAAGTCATTTTCCTCAATTTTTTCGAAAGGAAAGTTGGAATGCACCATCATTTCATATAAATATCTTCTGAATTCGTCCGCTGGTACTGAATCATAAGTTGAAGGCAGATCGTCAGACTCGCGTCTTTCTATCAATTTCAAATGGTTTATAATATGTTTTCTTAATTACATTGCTCTTGTAATTGATACGATCTTTTAGAACAAATTATGTCAATATTACATAAATTACACACAATTATATCGCAATTTACATAGACATACTGTCTTCCGAATTCCTATACCAACTTCTGTACTTTCGTACTTGTTTTAGGCACCTTTATTTCAACTAGTAATGCGCATCATCAAAATTGCTAAACTGAAGTATACTATACTTGTTTAGGAGTAAGAAACCTGTTTAGCAGGACCCTGTAGCGCGCGTTACTTGAATTTGTGAGTAGAGTGTCTACTGAAGAACACGTGACAAAATGTATACTCCGTGCACACTTATACAGTTCCAATGTTGTTGAACTAAGAAAACGGTCTATAATGATAACAGTATGGCAGATGTGACTTTTTCCCGCTAAGGGCACTTACACGAACCTGCACACTTTGCTGTTGCATCTGACCGGCTCTTGTCACATATGAAAACTGTTCCTTCTTACTTCATCTTCCCTGAGCTGTTGTAAACGAACAAATTTAACATCCAAGCACACTTTCTGAATTCAACATTTCAAGACCTTTGAATTGTTGAAGATTAGCCTGTGCTCTGGCCACCTCGAACGCCCGATCTCGCCAGTGCGTTTTATTTTCTGTGGTGGAAGATGAAATATCGGTCTATGAAACCCCGACTGATACTTAGAAGAACTGACTGCTGACTTAAGGCTGGTTCACAATAAACTGGGAACGGAAACGACAACGAGAACGAGAACGGAAATAATGTTCAAATTAATGTATTTAAATGTCAACATTCATAATTAATTATTGTGAATGCTCACATTTAAATACGTTTATTTTAACATTATTTCCGTTCTCGATCTCGTTGTCCTTTCCGTTCCCGTTTATTGTGAACCAGCCTTTAGCTGTAACTGCAACGATTATTCTTACAGCTCATCTCACTTTAGTAATACCAGAGCATTAGTGGTCGCAATATATGTAACAACATCTATTCTGTGCTTACATATAAATAGCGCAGAGTTTATGTAGCTTCACAGACGCGTATTGCGACCCAACCCTTAAGGTATTGATATACCCTTAATTTTTAATTCTCCTTTAAAAATGTTATTAATCTTTTATTTTTGTATTGTTTGAAAGGTTGAACATTTTATTTTCCAAAACTATACGAGGTTTTACTATATGATGTTTGGTTAATTAATTCAATGAGTTTTCATTGACCGGAAACACTTTCTTTAAACCGGAAGTGCAATTCTCCAAGTGTCAATACATTGCATTCTGTCAATTTTATATATTTTTGGTGTAATAACAACTCGAATGTGACGGTAAAGCTTGACTGTATTATTTGTCATACAGCCAAGAGACTGGTTTTACAATTTTTCGTACCACAGGTTATAGATGATTTTTCTCCATTTTGAATTTTACAGGATTTTGCAACACTAATGTTAACATAAAGTGCACTTAGAATTGAGATATTTTGATCATTCTTGCACTAAAATGAAGCTGATTAATATAGCTAAGTGTCAAACTACAAACAGTGGGTACTACTGCTTAAGGAAGTCAATTTAAAACTCCATGAACTTAAATTTTTATTTTTCCTTAATGGAATAAGATAGGGTAAAACTATTTTTACAGCTTATTCTGTGTTCTTTTAGGAGTCAGGAAGTGAAACAAATTTTGTTGTAACATAAAACTGTGGGCCATGGACCAAAACAACAAATTTCAGTCTTCCCTTTAAAATTTTTCCTTCTGCCCTCCCCCCATATATTTGAGGGGTTTATTTTGTTGAAAATTCTTAATGTTGTATCAAGTAATCAGGGGAACGTAGACTTTTTAAAAATCAGATAAAAATTGCAAATTTTTCTCTGCAGGGTAAATAAGTACTTTAAGAACCTCCAGAAGTAAATCGACACATCTGCCCAACTGTTGCCATATTATACGAGATCTTTTCCTCTTGAACTTCTCCATCATTCCTAGCCGTTCTAAATAAACGAATTATCACCCGTCCAAGAAATGCAGTACTATGTTGCCTTGCATGATTCATAGAGCATTAATTTCCAGTGAACAAAGATGTGTATTCTGAATACCTAAACCTAAACAGTCAATAATGAGACGTTTCCTGCAGTTAATATTCTGTCTTTAATAAACGAGCAGACCATGGAATAAAGCAAACTTTTGTTGACTTTTTGCGTCTATTTACTTAATTGGAAACGCTCCTCACTTCAGGCTTTCAGGAAGAGAAAAATGACTTCGAGTATTTAGTTGGTAGCTGCAAGCAACCGAATTTGAAATGCAGATGCAAAGGTGCTTTGAATATTAAAAGCAGTTACTTGGATTAAAATGCTCAAGGAGTAATGCATTAGACTAAAAACCACAAGAGACATGCAGGAAGAATGGAAAGGAGAGGAAAAACTACGGATTACAATTGTAACACATCCTAATGCTCACAATAGCGAAAGCTGGATAATTCTGATGTTAACGGAGCTCCTAAGTCATTTCATAAACAAGCGAACAAACAAAGATGCGGTCTTTATAACCGAGCACTAGATCTATGCTTTTACAATCTCATTTTACTTGGCAGTTATTAAGACATAATCTAAAATAAGAGTGAGGTTGTTTGTGTGTTGATTATTTCTCTACTCATGATTTGTTTTACGAAGGTTGTATCAATATCCCACATTCGCCACGTTCAAGGAATGAGTTCGACAGGAATATTACTATTATAATAACTTCTTGAACTTCTCTACTTCTGCATGCATCGTCTCAATTTTGTGCCTTTTCAAGAGTTTAAACATTGCTGTTTCAACAGCACTTGGTTCAGTAATTTCACATGCAACGACATTGTGGTATTTCCTTGGTTTCTTAAGGACTAGAGTAATAAATGAAGTCTGAGTATGAAGCGCTAGAGCAATGATCTTCCATCCAGGCGATCTGGGTTCATACACGGCCAGGCCGTGATGGAAATTGTGGCTGTCAAATCATAATTGCATAGGGATTTTCTCGCTATACTACCGTTTTCCTCTATCATTCCACAAGCACTCTTCACCTTTCTTCCATATTTCATCTATCACCTGCAATAGTAAAGTTAAGAGTGAAAGCAGATTTGAGAATTCCTACTATTGTGTGTAACGTCTATACAGGAATTAGGATAAATTAATATAATTTACAGTAAAATATGTGTGTATAATTAGCGGAATGAAAAAGTAATCAATAAGTCAATGTTTCCATAATAGTAATAATAATAATAATAATAATAATAATAATAATAATAATAATAATAATAATAATAATGATAATAATAATGCTTTAACGTGACATGTACTTTTAAGGGGAGAATAAAAGATGTTTCTGAGCCGCAGGAAATTAAAAATTAACTAGTATACTGTACTAAAAGCAAATGAAAATAGTCTATCTTGTAAATATTACTGATTTTAGATGTGTATTTGAGTAATGTCAAGATTTTATTAATTCCCTATATTAGCGAATGTAATGCTCCGCTGACAAAGTACAAACAAATAACATTATTTCTTAATATACTGTAACACTTATTTATCATAATAAACTTTCCCAAATAGGTTATGTATATATGGGAACTGAATTAGAGTCTAGGATTGGACGTTCTCATATTACTGAATTTATATCATTTGTTTATTTGATTACTCATTATTTATTTATCTATTTAGTCATGAATTTATTTATTTGTTTTTTATTTATTTAGTAATTTAATTATTTAGTTCTTTAGTTATTTGTTTATTTATTTAATTATTTATTTATCTATTTAATTACCAACTTCATTATTTGATTTTTATTTATGTCGTTACTCATTTAGTAATTTATTTATTTAATTACTTAGTTCTTTAATTATTTGTTTATTTATTTACTTATTCTATCATTTATTTATCTATTTAATTATCAATTTATTTATTTGTTTCTTTATTTATTTGCTTAGTTATTTGCATAATTGTATATTTCCTTAGCTGTTTATTTGTTTAGTTGTTCAGTTATTATTTACTTATTATTATTTTATATATTTGCTATTTAATTATATCTTTTTAGTGTTTATATAGTCATTTATATACATATTTATTTATTTTTGCTTATTTATTCACACAATAAAAATATACCGAGTTTTTCTGGGAGGAGATAAATGTCCAGAAATAGAAACTTATTTGTAACTAGAAGCACTTCCTCTTGGTACATTACGGAGGATGCTTTTTATTGTCATAATTTGTATTATCTATTTATCACTCATTAAAATTCGTGTATCGAGAATTGGTACATCAAAACTCAATTTTATTTCCGTATATAAAGTGCCACTTCACTTCTGATTGAGGTTCTATCTGATGATTATGAAACATCGCATCTCACTTGACGATATGTGTCCACCAACAGAAGAACAATTATTTGTCTTAAATCTGATTAGCGAAATATATTACTAGTCAGCGATGTATGTAATGGAGAGGAAAGTTAGTGGAACTCTACTCCATTATATCCTAGCTTAGTAGACTCAACAGTGATGTCTTATTGGTGTCACTTCTGAGGTTTCAAGCTATCTTCGGATAGTTGGCAAAGTACCACTTGTAATGACTCTATTAATTGAAGAGATGGATTTCAAACTGACCTAAGTCCAAATGACAAGTTATGAACGAAATGATAAAATAAATTTGACTCCATTAGATCCGTTTGAAAAACATATTCAGACACTAAGTCAAGACTTAAGAGAGTCTGTTACATAAACTTACACAGTTATATTATATAGGCTTGAAAAGATAAATTAAAATGTGAATAAAGCCCGTTTTAATCTTAAGAAAAGAACTTAGGACACTTTGAAACCCAACTCTTCAGTTCATTATCACCGCTTAATTAGTTCTCTGTCTTGCAAGGTAGTAGTATCCTAATTTCTAACCAGCAATTTGAATTGAAACAGTTTAAGGAATATTACAAATTATTTACCTCAGTTGGTTGCATTTATGTATTGAAACTTTTGTCTGTGTCAGAAGTTAACGGACTCTACACTATCTTGTGATTTGAAACCCAACGGAAGGAAACTCTTTGCTATTCAGACTGTAAAGGTTACTCATATATCATCCAGAGAACAAGAAAAGAAATCCAAGTAACTGCTGCGGTCTTGTTTTATATTCCTTCAACGTCACTTCTTTTCTTCACACTTAATGTTACCGGCAGTGAACAGCAGGCGTTACACTTTAGTGATAAGAATTGAGAGAAGGTACGTATTATTCATTAACTAGATGTAAAATTTTCCAATACAATATTTACCTTTATTTTTAGAACAGAGTATAGTAGCCAGAAAGGTCCTTTGTATATATGCATAAAGGTTTGAGGGGTTAGGTACAGCGTACAGCAGTAGGAAATACTGAACATTTTTTCCCTCCATTACTGTATCTTGTACAGTAATGGTAATTAGTATGTGTAAAACACTGTCCTGCTATATAAGATTAAAAAAAAATATTTACATTTTTTTTTTCAAAATCCAGTTCACTGTGCAGTGATGAAGCGTTTCCCACATAACTTAAAGCTATCCAACATTCTGTGATGAAATTTTTGTGTGTATTTATGTATGTCATATCTATAATGTGATGCAAGATCGCTTCTCTACCTTTGATAGATTGTCTGATAAAAAATAAAAAATGATCAATTATGAGTAATTTTCTTCTAACACAAAATTTAAAAAATATATATATATATATATTATTTATTAAGGAATATAGTTGAAAGAGTATGATATTGCAGACATGAGTTTCAGCAATAAAATAAAGGAGAGAGAACATGAAAAAGTTAACAAGTTTATGAGTTAGGCCTATGAGGTAAGCGCTTCATCTCTGCACAGTAAACTGCCACCATTTTTAATTTTGAAAAAAAAAAGCTGAATGACAATGTTTCACACATACCAATTTTCATTATTGTACATTATACAGTAATGGAGGAAAAAAATTTTGAATATTTCCAAAAATTTTACTGCTCTAAGCTGTACCTAATCCCTTAAGAGGAATTGATTCTGAAATGTTATGATCAAAGAACATGCTGTTTCACAACAAGAGTAATTTTCTTGTTACTGAAATGTAGAGTTAGATACTGAGACAAATTTACAGAATGCTAGATTTCAGAGTTGCAGTGGATGGTAGAGAATGGCGATAAATAATACAAACTGCTTCTTTCAATACAGGAGTCGGTTTATAATTTAAGCACGATAGTGATGTTCAATATTTTAAACATCAGTTAACATGTTCAATTTTGAATGGGAGCTTCCTACATTTATTATTTCGTTCAGGACATCATAGATTTATTTACTAGCCTAACCAGACGGACGATTTTACTGATCTAATAATTTATTATTCTTTCAAATTTCCGAATATCGTACTTTATATTTTAATTATTTTATATATATGTTCTATAAAAACTTTCATTATTTAGTCACGTGAACAAGAAAATACTGAATTTACTTATTAACAATTCTGAGAGGCTTTCGTCGAGGAAGATGCTGAAATTGTGGCCAATTGGAAATTCATTCACGTAACAATCAAAATCATAACTTTACTTTTATCCATCCAAAACTCCTGTGCAGAAGTAAGCTTCAAAATATCAATTTGTAATGCTCTGTAACATTAATTTAGCCCTTTTTATATTTAAAAAATGAAGTCAAGTTTGGTTGTAATAATAACATGGATGTCATTTTTTTATTTTCTTTTTAAGTGTGAATTAAATTATTGTTAAAAATGTTGATAACGGAACTGTCGTTACTGCTCTAGTTTATTATAGCAATCACATAAGATCTAGCTAATTTATAATACTCTTGCGGCATGCCTTAGCTATGTTTGATTCTACATTGAGTATCGTTGAGATTGTGAATAATGGCACGGCATTAATAAAATTAAAATGACCGTGAGTCAGCAACACTTAATCACTCCACACCGAGCTAATGATCAGACGTGATAGCTAGAGAATGAGTCCGATTGCTTATTGTTTAAACTGCGACCTGAATATCCATTTCGAAAACTCCAAAACAAAGGTTCCAGTCTTAAGATGTGTGCATTTTAAGCCACATATAGTACTGGGGAGTTTTAAATCTACTGGATTGAGATATTGTACAGATATTCTTAGTATAATTTTAAATTTAATTTTTCTCAACTTTTATTTTTTTTAGCATTTTTAACTTTTCAAAATACTCCGCGTACCACAACTTTTTAACTATCTGCTTGAAATTTTCAGGAAAACTTTAGATATATATGAGTAAAGAACTCATATGCAATTTTTTAGAATTAGTCATTGGTTACAGTGTTATTAAATATTGTTCATATTTCATATGCATCAAAATTAAAAATTAAGTAACTATAGAAAATATTTTTTTCTACAAAACCAATTTCAATTAAACAAAGCCTGCTCATCATTTTGTGTATATTACTTTTAAGTCCAAAATAAACTTTTAAGTAGGCGTATCATGTGATAATCCATTTGGTACAAGGAGCATTTTAATAAAGAAATAAAATCGTAAATAAAGAAATTGATATCTCAAAAACTATTTGACACAGCTTAACAATATTTGATGTGTAATATCAGTATGATAATGTGCTCATACTCGTACGATCAAAATTTCAAGTTGATCAGATAAAAATTGTATATTTTAGAATTTCATAGATGCATTGCCTTAATATATGGTTGCATTCATTTTTTGATAGATGAAAAGAACAATTCCCATTATCAACAATAGACATAGTCTGCATTGTTTATGTGTCTCTATAATTAGAAACAAGTTATGACGCTCCCATTCAAAATTGAAGTTGCGGTATGTTTTATTAGTACTTAAGAGAAAAATTGAATACAGTGTTGAAAATGAATTTCTTCGTAAGGCATTTGTCCATAAACCAGTATAAATTTTACAGCATATTAAAATAAAGTTATGAAATAAGAAAATATTGTGTCCTAAAAAAAGAATTCTCCGAAGTTTCGAAAATATATTTTTGTAAAAGAAAATTATACTGAATATTTTAACGTCGTTACTACATTTCATAAAATTGTAAATTATGTTTTATAACTCACCTTACCAAAGAAGCTCAGCAGGTAGCCTGGACAGCATCTTGTCGTATAGAATGTCATTGCCGCGTGATGCTGTTTACAGACCGCTGCAACTGCCACAGATGGCCAGCGATTTGCAACCGTCAGAACAAAAATTAATAATTTTATTAATATAATTATTTATAGGTTTTTTGACGCACCGTCATAAAACTTGGGAGATAGATTAAGAACAAGATTTTCTTCATTACTAGTCATTTCACTGTTACGTTTCACCATCCATCTAGCCCCTGAAATCCCATATACGTAGGCTATTTTCTCTTCCTCAAAATGAAACTAAAAGGATGGTCATACATATATTATTAATGATATGACTCTTCCCTGTCATTTCTACATAAAGTTCTCTCACTTTCCAATATAAAAGTTGGTATGACAGCACGAACAGATTTATGGAATTATATTGCATGTGCCACACTTTCAGTTACATACCGGTAATCAAAAAGTTAACAAAACAACAAGCCTGTTATTCCCCCATTTAATTATCTTCAGCTGACCAACTAATTGATTTGAGCAATCATTTATATGGATGTAAAATTCCAATTGTGTTGTTATGACTGGAGCGTTCATTCATTCATTTCATTTAATGTTGTAAGTGTTTCAGGGTGTCATTTTTTTCTACACTCTCCTAAACATTTTGTTGCAAGTTCTGGTATACATATTCTTTTAATCCTCTTGATTTTTCAGACTACTATTCATAATTCTCTATTTAGCTTCTTTTTGTCCTGTTTTGAATACAAATTGAATTCCTTTTCCTGTTGAAATCCCTTAATTATATATCATGTAGAAGTTCTGTTATGTGATGATTCAGGAGGAATAATAAATATTTTGTGGAATGGTAATATGAATTGTTCTGAGTTACAGACGTTCACATAAAATTCTGTAATTATTTCTGAAACATCCTATACACAGGGTGGAAGTGAAACAACCTTGCAGATTGAAAGGAACGATAGGGTACACTGACATGAAAACAAAACCTATAGCCTATTACGTTTTGTGATTAATGCACGATTAATTAGATTATTAAGTTTGAAGTTTCAGCAGTCCGACAACATGTTCGCGAACACACGCTTCTCGTGGTACAGATGTAAGAGGTCAACGAACTCGGTAACTTAGTGTGTCTTGCTAAATGAGCTGGCACTGTGTTGCAACCAGTGCAGCGTGCAATTTCTTGAATATAGAGGTTCTTAAAATTGAATTTATACAAAAGCCGTTCACAATATTGAAATACGCCAGAGGGATAGGCCTAAATTAATAATTCTTTATTAGTTTTCCTGTAGATATGGACAAAAATCACTATTCTACTCGCAATATTTACCGAATAGTAAATAGGTTGTTAAACATTTGAGAAAAACATATTGTAACTTTTAAACAACAACAATGAAACTTTTATTTCTAATTTTAATCACACACCCGTCAACAATGGGTATTCCACTCAACATAGCAACACAGTAGTCGTTATTGCACTCCACAGAACGACAGTGACAACTCACGTGAATTATTGAGAAGAACAACAATGTACTCCTAATCTCAACTAATGTTCACAGAGCACTATGTACAAAACAAAACTGTCAATTCTCAGTTCACAGTTCGTTCGCCTTGGCTAGTTCTTCTAGCTCACTCACTCAAGTTCACTGCACTTCGAACCCAAGACTTCCAGAGATAGTCCACTGCACTTCGAACCCAAGACTTCAGTGACAGTTCACTGCACTTCGAACCCAAGACTTCCAGAGACAGTTCACTGCACTTCGAACCCAAAACTTCCAAAGACAGTTCACTGCACTTCGAACCCAAGACTTCCGGACGCGTTGCTTTCGCCTGGACGCTGCCACAGTTACTCACGTTCACTGCACCTCGAACTCAGACCCACTGGATAAGCCTCCGCTAAATAGCTCTCTCGCAGCTGACTGGCTAAACTAAAACTGACACACTTGACGGCTGTTCGCGCTTTATTTATTAAATCACACGTTCTCGAATCTTCGGTTCGCGTGGCTTTGCGAAACTTCCAGATTTCCCCCCCTGCTGCTCCTGCTCCGCGTCACGCCCCACCTTCCCTCGCATTAGATGTGCGCGCAACGTCCCCGACGCGACCAGGTCTTCCAACATGGCGCCACAATATTTTTCTGAAAAAAAAAACTATTAACTCTCCACCAACATGATATTATAGTTTTTTTTTTACATTAAACATGAGCTATTAGCCCTGAAAATCTGCAGGGCTATTTCACTTTCATTCTGTATACTCGTAGATTGGTGTATATTTATTGGCTTTTAAATTTATTATGAGTTAATAACTAGGGACAGTATTCTCTCCCAGAGCGTACGGAGATGAGGTTACTTGTTCGTAGACTGTATTGGCGTAACGTTATTATTTGGGGCGTGGCATAGGTAGGTACTATCAGGGAACACTTACGTCTTGTTTGTGCTGCAGTTGGTGTTTTATTCATGATTCAAAACTAGACCTCGAAGACTGTTGAAAATGTATTCTACTAAAAGAGATTGATACTACAGGGACCTTTCCTACAATTTAAATTATTTTTTCAATTATTTATTTCATTTGTTTTTACTGATACTGACAGAGTTAAAGTCATAAGGCCTTCTCTTCCACCCAACCAGTATAAAAATACAAATCATATATAGCCTAAATAACATCAGTACAGAAAACAATGGAATAATAATAATAATAATAATAATAATAATAATAATAATAATAATAAAAGTAGATATGTTTGGTTACATGCAATTCTAAGAGTGAAACAATTATTACTATGTGGTGTTAAATAAGACAATTTTGGGTCGAAGGAGTGATTAACATAATGAAGGAAATTTATTCTGTACAGGTATATTAAAAATAAATTTTCTACAAATGTAGACCTAATATTTCAATAAGAATCGTATTCTAGACACGAAAAATAGTATTTCTGACAATCGGCTTTTGAAAGTGGTCAAGTCTGACAGCCCTTTACAGTATGTAAGCCTACACTAAAATACGCTATTTTCACTATTTACAATATGATAAAGAATGAAGGCTTACATTGACCAAACATTTACGCTATTGTACACAATTTACAAAACGATGTAGGCCGTAGTGTTATGAAATAAAATACCTTGCCCTACAATATACAACAATGTACATTAGCTTAATAATGTACATAATGTTTGATCAATGTAGGCCTACATTCTTTATGAAACTGTAAATAGTAAAAATAGTGAATTCTAGTATACGTAGTGTAAATAATATATATTTTAAATATTAGTGTAATTGTTACAAAGGTCCTATATTTTGTTCTGACACACTTTACGAAACAAGAGTCTCTTGAGGCATCAGTCAAGTACTTTGCTTGCCAGTTGGACGTGCGTCGTCCACTTAAAATCTCCAGTAATACTTAATCTTGTTGCTTCCTGAGACAAAGTGCGGACCCTATTAACAACTTCTTGTTCATTCAGCACGTAGATAGGTATGAATTTCTGGGTCCTTTCAAAATTACACAAGATTTGTTTATATTGTTTTGTCAGAAAATTGCAACTTTTTTACAATAACTTTATCTGTAACGTTTAAATCAGTCCTGCACAATAATGAGACAGTGAAATATGAATAATTATCCTTCCAGATTGGAAACTATTCAAGTTAATAAGAAATAAAAGGGTTAAAATAAAAAAGTAATATATGACCATTGTTTTTGGTATGAGGATAAAATAAAGGTGAAAATCATCAGACTGTGATTCCTGCATAATATTAAACTCAACATTTCTGCTCATAAATCCATGCCAAGAAGGATAACCTGGTTATTTCAATGTGCAGCGGGATTGGCCAGTGACGTTTTAGTTTGTACTGATTCAATATAGGAGTAATAATTGTCATTGTTTGCATTTAGGACGGTATATTAAGTTGTCAGAGCAAGCTATCCTGCGTAATGAGAGACAAGACGTGTAAACAAACATCTGCCATTGACACTGCACGCGGTTTATGAGTATAATAACATGTGTGTTGCTATGTTCGAGGAAACATCATTCTCTATTCCACTGCCACAATATCGTAATTTATGTCCTCTATCCGATAAACAACAGCATTCCCACGTAACTAGAGATGCGAGGCTGCGTTTTTGAGCGGTATAAACATATGATAGCATTTACCCGCTTCACATGTTTAATAGGAGTAAATAAGCATCAATAAATGCAAACTCATGCTAATGCAATAGAGATTTAAATTAAGTTAGTGCACTATATCGATTAAAAAATATATTACAGGCTAAAATAAAATGGCAGCCGGCAGTGCTGAACTCTATAAGCAGAATAACAATCACTCCTAGCTTGTAGAGAAGTTTAGCATTTGAACTTTTCCTTTGGAAACGAAATCCGTTGAAGAAACAAAAGTACCCTGTGCCGCTGTGTCTTCTTGGCCTTTGGTCTTTCATGCAGTAGGTTCCGATTCGAAGTCCGGTAATACTTTGGAGTTTCATTGAAAAGTCCATAACGACACTTGTGACGGACAAGGTCACAGTTGGTGCTTAGATAAGACATCCCTCGTTTTTCAACTTTAACTCTTAAGTAGTCGCTTGGGGGTCAAATTGACCCATGGGTATTTAAATTTAGCTGTATTTTAATTATTACGTTGGCCATACTGTTCTGTATTTCCATACCTTTCTAAAACAAGGATACTTTGAACCATTGTCATTGTTGTTAGTCTAACAGTCACCTTGGGTGAGTTAGGACGTGTTGATTTGTCACTGGGTCAGATTGATCCCCACGCGACTAAAGGCTTATTCACAATAAACCGGTAACGGAAACGACAACGAGAAAAAAACGAAATAATGTTAAAATAAACGTAATTAAATATGAGCATTCACAATAGTTAATTGTCAATGCTCACATTTAAATATATTTATTTTAAACAATATTTCCGTTCCCGTTCTCGTTGTCGTTCCCGTTTCCGGTTTATTGTGAACCAGCCTTAATAGTATAACTTTATGTTGGAGATCAGATTTTCAGCTGAGAGAGTTCTGAAGCCTTATCTTAGTATTTAGTATTTAGTATTTATTTATTTAACCTGGTAGAGATAAGGCCGTCAGGCCTTCTCTGCCCCTCTACCAGAGGATTACAACTATAACATGAACAATAAAATTACAATTAATATTAAATTTACAATTACAATAAAAATTAAAGTACGACAAGAATACCTGATTAATGCAAGCTAGACATTTTATCATAGAAGTTAAGAACAAAGAATATTTTTGTATTTACTGAATTACAAATTAAACCTACAATAACAAAATTCTATAGTGATGAAATTACCGGATATTGAAATATTTTGTGATAGATTAAGAGAACTATTTACAAGAAACCATGTCTGAACGAGTCTCGATTACTGACAAGTGCCTAGTAAGTTTGCGTTTGAATTGAATTTTATTTCGATAGTCCCTGATGCTAGCAGGTAACGAATTCCAGAGTCTTGGCAGGGCTATTGTGAAAGAGGATGAGTATGAGGAGGTGCGATGAGATGGTATTGTTAGTATTGTTTCATGGCGAGAGCGTGTGTTCAGATTGTGGTGGGAAGAAAGGTAAGTGAAGCGAAACGACAGGTACGAAGGAATAGAAGAGTTCAAGATTTCGAAGAGAAGGAGAAGTGAATGTAAATTTCTTTTTTTATCTAGTTTAAGCCAACCTATTCCTTCCAGGGATGGGGTAATGTGATCATATTTACGAACATTGCTTACAAAACGTACACACAAATTATGAGCACGTTGAAGTTTCGTTTTGTTGTCGCTGGAAAGGTCAGTCAGTAAAATGTCAGCATAGTCAAAATAGGGAAATACAAGTGTCTGCACAAGGGACTTTTTTAAGCAAGAGGGAAGATGAACATTTACCCTTTTTAGCACATGGATAATAGAATATACTTTTCTGCAGGTTTCTGTGATTTGTATGTCCCAGTTGAGATTATTATCCATGTGAATGCCAAGATTTTTTACCGAAGAACTGAAAGGGATATGCACTGTACTTACTTTAACGGGGGAAATGTCGAGGTGCTCTACAGCGTCGGTTTGCCGTTTGTGTCCTAATATGATTGCTTGTGTCTTTCCAGGATTGATATTAAGATGGAATTTCTTTGTCCATGTCACAATCGAGTCAATGTCTTCGTTCAATTTATCTATAGCGTCATTTATTCGATCTAAGCGGGAAGAGATGTAGCATTGAAGGTCGTCGGCATACAAGTGATAGTTACAATGCCTTACATGAGATGTAATATCATTGACATATATTGTGAACAACAATGGTCCGAGTACCGAACCCTGTGGTATACCTGATGTTATGTTAAGCCAGGAAGAGCTTCAATTCCCGGATACAACACATTGTTGTCTTTCCCGTAAGTAGGATTAGAACCAACTCACAGCAAGACTCTGACAAATGCAGATTTCTCAATTTAAGGGTGAGCAGGTCAAAATTTACAGAGTTGAAAGCTTTGCTAAGGTCAAAAAGTGTTAGTATTGTTACTTTATTAGAGTCGATTGCTTCACGAATGTCTTCGGTCACTTTAAGTAGAGCAGTGCTTGTGTTGTGTCCAGCTCTGAAACCTGACTGATACTTGTCGAATAGTTTGTGTTCGTTCATGTAGTTAGTAATTTGTCTGTGTACGATTCTTTCCAGTGCTTTTGATATGGCTGGCAGGATACTGATTGGTCTATAGTCGTTCGGGTCGGTGGGAACTTTGACTTTTGGAAGAGGAAGAACGAAAGCTTGCTTCCATATTTTAGGGAAAGTTGAGGTGATTAAGGAACTATTGAATATGTGTGCAATTGTAGGTATTACTATGTCTTGTATTTTCTGAATGAGTAATATGCTAATGTTGTCTGGCCCTTGAGCTTTCGTCTTGATGCGTCGGATGGCTTTCATTACGTCAATGGGAGTAACGTCAGTAAAATAGAATTTGTCTCGAGTTGGGGGAACTGAGTCAGACAAAACTGTGTCTTGTTTCGTTGTGTTGTTTAAGGTCGGGTCCTTTACGAAGTGTTCGTTCAATTTTCATACTTATGAGGTGAGAATGTGTTTATTTTATGTCCTTTTGTTTTTTTCTATATTTAATTAATTAATTATTTAATTTATACCTTATTTTGAATAGGCCTAATTCAGGTAATCCGAGTTTCTTTCAGATAGAAAAATTAACGAGTTACATCAATGCCTAAGCCATATTTATCCACAATGGCTCTCACACTACAAATGTTAGGATATATATTTTTTTTTTTTTAGGATTTGGCTATGAATTGACCAAACAACAAATAGGGAAGAGAGCAATGACTAGCCACATATCAAGACATATTCGAGCTGGTGCTGATAAAGTTACTAAAATGAAACCCCCCCCCCCCACAGACGAAAGAAATAGACGATAATCCCCGATGTGCAAAATGTAGTGTTTTTCCGAGAAACAAAGACAATAAAATAAGCAATTTTTGTGTCGCATCCAGATAATTATGTGTAAAAGCCACATGAAACACATATGCGTTGAGTGTCTAGAAGACAGGAAAAATGACGAGTATCTGTGAATTCCTCCACAAGGATGTGGTTAGCATTTGTGACATATGCAGAACACATCACAAATGCCAACCACACCTACAGAGACAACAACACAGACATGGAAATTCTACACACTAGAACAATACGAAATATACAGACACACAAAAACACATCCAAATGAAATTCTCGATATACAACTCAATTTCAGAACACACACACTCTTTGACTCCACATTACACTACACAAACACATCCCCACAGGAAACAAAACAAAAGGCGCCAAGACCGGCAACAACCAGTTCTGAAGAAGGTCCATAATAGGCCGAAACGTGTTAACCAGGTACGATAGAATTTAACACGAGAAAGACATATAATACATATTCCTAAATAAAAAATTAATTAAACGTTGAAATGAATGAAGTGAAGTTATAGAAAACTGGACAAATCACACTCCTATTTTGTTCACCAAAATTACACTCCAGCCAACGTCTGATATTGAAGCAGAATTTGCGAAATGGTGAGTCCGTGCTCTAGCATTGATATGTGGAAGGAGTCACTCACTCTTGTTTTCAATTGTGCTTCTGTAATAATGACTATGTTGTGAAGGTTGGAAGGTGAAAGTCAGAAGGATATTTCCCGGACCTGTTTAATAGAGACTCCTCAGTAGCTCGTAGAAGTGCAGAGAATTTTAAGTCCATATAAAATAAGGTTAAGCACTAAATACCCGCGGGAGCTATGAAGGAGAATGAATGTTTATAGCAAACAACATACTGTAGGCCTACATAACAATGTGACTCAGCGGTGGTAATGAAGTGAGACTTGGAGGAGAATACTGATGAAACAGGGTTCTTAAAAGAATCCAATTAAGTTTAAACTTGCGTCTTCGTCTAACGAACAGTCCTGATATTGCATGACTTCTTTTCTAATGAATGAAATCCTTACTCCTGAACATATGTCTTGTGTGTCTAGCATGTGAAAAGCTCAAAATATGGTTGTTTTATTGCTTTTCTGTTTCTTTCAGTAAAATCGTCGTCGCTGTAGAGTTGTCAATGTAGCGGTTTTCACTGGTTTCGTTTATGATATTATAGGTATTTATTTTATTAGGTAATTTTACGACACTTTATCAACTGTTATGGTTATCTAGAGTCTGAATAAGATGAAGATGATGATCCCAGCGAAATGGGTTCAGGGTCCCGCGCCGAAAGTTACCTAGAATTTTCGTTCATGATATTATATGGTATTTATTTTAATAGGTAATGTTACAAAACTTTATCAACTGCTATAGTTATCTATAGTCTGATTAAGATGAACATGATGGTCCCAGCGAAATGAGTTCATCGTCCCGCGCCGAAAGTTACCTAGCATTCTCGTTCATGATATTATATGGTATTTATTTTAATAGGTAATGTTACAAAACTTTATCAACTGCTATAGTTATCTATAGTCTGAATAAGATGAACATGATGGTCCCAGCGAAATGAGTTCATCGTCCCGCGCCGAAAGTTACCTAGCATTCTCGTTCATGATATTATATGGTATTTATTTTAATAGGTAATGTTACAAAACTTTATCAACTGCTATAGTTATCTATAGTCTGAATAAGATGAACATGATGGTCCCAGCGAAATGAGTTCATCGTCCCGCGCCGAAAGTTACCTAGCATTCTCGTTCATGATATTATATGGTATTTATTTTAATAGGTAATGTTACAAAACTTTATCAACTGCTATACTTATCTATAGTCTGAATAAGATGAACATGATGGTCCCAGCGAAAGGAGTTCATCGTCCCGCGCCGAAAGTTACCTAGCATTCTCGTTCATGATATTATATGGTATTTATTTTAATAGGTAATGTTACAAAACTTTATCAACTGCTATAATTATCTATAGTCTGAATAAGATGAACATGATGGTCCCAGCGAAATGAGTTCATCGTCCCGCGCCGAAAGTTACCTAGCATTCTCGTTCATGATATTATATGGTATTTATTTTAATATCAGTATGTAATTTTACAACACCTTATCAACTGATATGGTTATCTAGAGTCTGAATAACATGAACATGATGGTCCCAGCGAAATGGGTTCATGGTCCCGCGCCGAAAGTTACCTAGCATTCTCGTTCATGATATTATACGGTATTTATTTTAATATCAGTAGGTAATTTTACAACACCTAATCATCTGATACGGTTATCTAGAGTCTGAATAAGATGAACATGATGGTCCCAGCGAAATGAGTTCATGGTTCCGCGCCGAAAGTTACCTAGCATTCTCGTTTATGATATTATAGCTAAGGTACCTAATTTAATAGATACTTTTACGACACTTTATCAACTAGTAACGTTATCTAGAGTCTGAGTGAGATGAAGATGATGATCCCAGCGAAATGAGTTCAGGATCCAGCGCCGAAAGTTGCCTATCATTTGCTCTTTAAGGGTCCGCATAGGCCAGTTTCTTTCTGACGCTTTTCCAGTTCACAACGGGCTAAAACAAGGAGGTGCACTATCACCTTTGCTCTAGAATTTGTCATTAGGAAAGTTCAGGAAAACAGAAAGGGTTCGAAATTGAACGCGTTATATCAGCTACTTGTTTATGCGGAAGATGTGAATGTCTTAGGAGAAAATCCACAAACAAATAAAGAAAAGACTGGAATTTTACTCTAAGTATGTAATGAGATAGTTTTGGAAGGGAACCCCGAAAAACAAAGTATATGATTCTATCCTGACCAGAACGTAGTACGAAATGGAAATATAACTTTGGAAATTTATCCTTTTAAGAAGTGGAAAAATTCAAGTACTTTGGAGCAACAGTAACAAATATAAATGCCATTCGAGAGGAAATTAAACACAGAATAAGTATAGGAAACGTTGTTATTATTTGGTTGAGAAGCTTTTATCATCCTGTCTATTCTCGAAAAGAAAAAAAAAAAAAAACAGAAATTTAGAATTCATAAAACAGTTATATTACCGGTAGTTCTGTACTTATGGTTGTGAAATTTGGACTCTCACTTTGAGAGAGGAACAGAAGTTAAGGGTGTTCGAAAATAAGGTGCTTAGGAAAATATTTGGGGCTAAGAGGAATGAAGTTACAGAAGAATGGAGACAATTTCACAACGCAGAACTGTACATTGTATTCTTCACCTGACATAATTAGGAACATTAAATCCAGACGTTTGAGATGGGCAGGGCTTGTAGCACGTATGGATGAATCAAAGAAATGCATATATAATGTCAGTTAGGATAACTGAGAGAAAGAGGCCGAGACGTAGACGGAAGGATAACATTAAAATGGATTTCAGGGAGATGGGATATGATACTAGGGACTGAATTAATCTTGCTCAGGATGGGGACGGATGGCGAGCTTTAGTGAGGGCGGCAATGGACCTCCGAGTTCCTTAAAAACTATTTTTAAGTAAGTAAGGAATCCTTGTGTTGCAATACAACCGTTTTTAAGCCGTATTAAATATAAATGTTATTTCGCTTAATCCTGACTAAATCATTCCAGTCTATCGTGCATAACAATCGAATACCTCCCATTCATAGACATCTATGACGTAGTGCAGAGGGCGGCCACTAGAGGGAACCCAAGAGTTGGAACTTAATCTGAGACGATTCTGTCCGACGCCGGTGTGGGTATCCGGTGTGGCTTAGTGGATAAAGCATCAGCACGTAGAGCTGAAAACCCGGGTTCAAATCCCGGGGCCGGAGAGAATTTTTCTCCGTTCCATTACTCTTTCATCGTATGATGACGCAGAATATCTGCATGGAAATATCATATGTACTTCGGTACATTAAAATAATATATATGATATGCGTAAATCACTTCGTGATTTAAGACGGCGCTTATTCCGTCGGATCCCGGCCAACTAGTCACTCATAACGAGTGCACCTCAGCACATGTGTGGACTTCAGTCCTACGTTCATAGACATCTATGACGTAGTGCAGAGAGCGGCCACTAGAGGGAACCCAAGAGTTGGAACTTAATCTGAGACGATTCTGTCCGACGCCGGGGTGGGTATCCGGTGTGGCTTAGTGGTTAAAGCATCAGCACG
Organism: Periplaneta americana; assembly: GCF_040183065.1. Classification (NCBI taxonomy): domain Eukaryota; kingdom Metazoa; phylum Arthropoda; class Insecta; order Blattodea; family Blattidae; genus Periplaneta; species Periplaneta americana. The sequence goes on along the minus strand of NC_091118.1, from coordinate 126,232,444 downwards.
TAGAGCTGAAAACTCGGGTTCAAATCCCGGGGCCGGAGAGAATTTTTCTCCGTTCCATTACTCTTTCATCGTAGTAAACACATGCTTGAGCCGTAATGTTCATTTTCGTCGTGATCTTTGCAGTGTAGGCTATAATGACCTGCATTCGTAAGTTATGGAACTTGAACATATGTGGATGACACTTGAAATGATTTTATATTGCAAGAAATTCTTTCAATAGCACATGACGTTATTGATGCATGATGTAGTACACGATATTCCACGGTCTGATATTTTTTCGTGTTTCATTAGGATATTGCATATGTCACTTGTCGCTGAAAACCCACTAATTTTCTATGTACTTTTCTAGAAATTCCCAAAACGTACATTATTTAATCTATTGGGATGTTGACAGTGAACATCATGATGGGCTACACAAATCCTTGCTAATCGTCGAGTTAATAGCTTCATAATTTTCAAATTTTCATTGTACTGGTTCTTATGGCTTACGTTCAATAGACTTCCTATGACTTTTGGTATTGCAGTGTCTTTCGGTGCACTGTTTTAGTCACTTTTACGTTTATTTTACACAATTTTTATGTAATGTTATCTATATTGACAGTGAAAATATTAGTTAAAATATCTTAAACTATGCCCTACAATATTACACGCTTGAGCGTCTTACCTAAGGCATTTTACCTCTGCAATGAACCTACAAAATATTAAATATTATGTTTTATTTAACGACGCTCGCAACTGCAGAGGTTATGTCAGCGTCGCCGGATGTGCTGGAATTTTGTCCCGCAGGAGTTCTTTTACATGCCAGTAAATCTACTGACATGAGCCTGTCGCATTTAAGCACACTTAAATACCATCGACCTGCCCGGGATTGAACTCGCAACCTTGGGCATAGAAGGCCAGCGCTATACCAATTCGCCAACCAGGTCGACATGATGAACCTACAATCAGTCACAAAAATGTATTATTTAAATTATACGACTATAAGCAGCAGTGATCGATAACACTAGCCATTATGACTGCGTCCTGGTTTTGACTTTCTAAAAGAAGAGGGCAGAAGATGCGTAACTATTTTGTATACGAACATACATGTACCTGCGCTGTGGCGCCACATATACTTCGAATCAGGCAACCTCATTCCAGTGTATAGGTAGCTGGAATACGGAGCCTAGTTATATCTATTTTTGTACTGAGTTTTAATTGTAGTTTTTCTGAATTTGCCAGAGGGGTTCTTTTGCAGTTAATATTTCTTGAAGGGGAACACTTAAATATGAATAAATTCAGTTTAGCCATGCCCAAAAAAATAAATAAAATTCCAGTTGAAAAGTGAAAATATCGAAATCTACGATTAAACTGCAGTAAATTAACAGAGGAATTCGGAAAGCAGTGTTTCTTTCTGAATGTGGAAATAAATATTTGTCATTTATCATCTTCCTGGATTAAGTCTTATGGCTTGTTTCAGTCTCAAAAGAGTTTTCTTAAGAGTTAAGTCCATCTTTTTAATGATTGCCTAACGTTTTATCTTTCAAATGGTCTGTAATTCCTCATCTTTTTGGTATGCAGTCATCAGTCATTCTATCTGATATCTCCACTTTCTATATTGACTTAAAATATGTTGAGCAAGCCTACTTGTCTTATATCCCCATTCCTTTTCTTATCCAAAGAAGTGTAACCCGTTACAATTCTAAAAAATCTCCTTTCTACTACTTCCAAATTTAATTATTTTCTTTTTAGTAAATATTCAGAATACGCAGCCATATAGTAGCCAATAGCATATTTACAGTTACTGTCTTTCAGAAAACTATTTTGGTTTCAATTTTGTATTTTTAAAAGTCCTTTTAATCGAGTCGCATAAAAGATAGATTGCTCATAAGTAGATCTCGGAAATTTAGGCCCTTAAAGGCCGAAGTTTTTGCCAGAGTCGTGCAGGCTGGCCCATAGCTCAGCACTGCTAATCCTAATGCATCAGCAGCCCATCCCACCCAAGACCAACACTGCTTGACGCAGCCGCTTCCTAGCCCATCGCACTGGGCTTCCAAGCCCTAGCCCGCAGCACTGCTCAGCACTGGACCAGTTGATTGCATTCTACTGCTTTCCTGCTTGCACGCATTCAGCTTATTCCGAATCTCACCGGACCGGTGAACAACAATGACGTCACGCTGCAGCGAAATAGGAACAAAACTGCTGGAATGTTCGATGGCTATCATGGCGGCTGTACAAGTTGTTGTCTGTGCTACGCTAGCAAGATTTTGCGAAATTTCCGTACTGTCGTCTCGTTCAAAGAAAAGAGAGCATAAACAATTTATTTCTTCAACCGGTAGTAATAACTGGTCCATTGACATGTTCGCTCATAAACCATTAACATATTTTTTACGTTGTGTTCATTACAAACAATACAGCAGGACACACCGCCATGATACAACAGTGCACGATGTCATTCGTCTGCTAATTCCCGCCCTATACAAGAATCAATCAGATTAACTGATGGATACTGCCACCACCTCTGCAATCTGATGGAACCGGTACGACACCGGTGGAGCATCAGTGACGTCATCGTTGAAATTCGGAACACCGTGATGCCATCAGATTACTCTGCAATGAGATTCGGAATACGCTCATTGGTTGTGCTTTCGCTTGGCGTGTGGCATGAGCATAGTTATTTGCATACCGGACATATTACAAAAATTAAATTATTTTCCGTTTGCTGTCGAACACAGATTTTAAAATGTCCCTATGGTACTTCTTTAATTTCCATCCGACTCTGTTGTTTTAAACTCTCTAGCAGCGATTTTCTCCTTCACTACTTTTTCTCTAGAGCAGTGGTGGGCAAAATGAACGCAACCCACAAGACAGGATTTAAATGGCAACTACATTCTGTGGGAGGGGTTTCACTCTACAGTGCAGTGACGGATTTACAGACAGTTGCGCCACTACACTCCTACCTACCATATATAATTAAAATAGTCCATTCACGTGATATTTAATTAATCATTTTTCAAAACAATTTCTTCAAAATTGGGATTTATCTGTGCATGCTATTTTCAGTTGCGCAAGGAGATGAGCATCGCTTAAGCGGAATCTGTGGCTGGACTTTATAAATTTCATTTTAGAAAACAACTGTTCGCATTGGTAGGTTGATGAATACATACCGTCATTTCCCATAACTATGGTCGTGGAACACAACTATGGCCCTGATACAACCATTCAAAGATCATTGTAGAAGTAACATAGACCGTTCGCAGATAGCTGCAGTGACTTGAAATCAAACTACAGTACAGTAAGAATATAGATAAACTAGGTACTACGTTATGGAGCACAACATTTGAATAGTTGTATCGTGGACCATAGTTATGTTCCAGGACCATAGTTATGTTCCAGGACCATAGTTATGGGAAATGACGGTACTCATTATTTTTGAAGCAAACTGTCAAAGCAGTGGATATTTAGTACTGGACATATTTTTAAAAAATTTTAGCCCCCAGTAGACCTTCATATTCTGCTTTCAAGAAGCCATCATTCTGCAAATCCAGTACCTCTAACTGCAATTGTGGGATAACATTTTCAATTTAAAAATGAAAAAGAGTGGCAAAAGTATTGAAATCTTTCTCCATCCTTTGAAAATCACTGAATCTGTGTTCTTTGAACTCGTATAACAGGTGATCTATTATAAGAATGTACATATTTAAGTTCGCGTCCTGAATATTTGTAACTAATCCTAAACATGAGAAATGAAAGAACCGCCTTTCTTGTAAGCGTGATATCCTCTCGATTCATATGATTCTGCGAAAGACATTGTATCACTAATGAAGCTCCGAAGTACAGTAGTCCAGTATAATCCGCCACGTACACGCGCAGTATTTTCATGGAGTGGGGGAAGGGGAAGGTAGGGGTAAGTTTGATGCCTCGCTGAGGTCTAACGTCACTGCAGTAATGCCGCAGGAATGTCCACCATTGCTCTAGAGAGACTGTATTTTAACATGTATGCTTTCAAGGCCGGTGTCTGTGATGAAGGTTTTCCGGGCTGCTATTACACTATCAAAGTTCTTTGACAAAGATGTTTTATAAAAGATATATTATAAAATATATGACAGTGTAATGGGTTTTCTTTAATAAACGTTTCTTTCATAAGAGATCTTTTATAAAATGTAAGTTCGGCTTGTTATCTTTGATAAAATATTTATATACCTTGAAACAAATATGGCGGAACGCAAATATAACTGGACTATTACTACCACAAAAATTCTGATATCGGAGTATGAAGGAAATGAAATGTTGTAAATAAATAATATATTATTATTATTATTATTATTATTATTATTAATATTTTATAATATTTTGTATAACTTTTCAAGTCCTCGCATTGCAGCTCTTTCAATAAGTTCTGATGTATACCTCTCTTACCAATACATGGTTTGATCCTGATCACATATTTGTATTGTGATCAGGGGTTTAACCCACAGTTGCTTTTTCAGTAACATGCATATTGTAATAATTGAACTAATTGTAGCTGTTCTTCATTCATGGTGTTGGAAAGATAAAGCGTAAATATTAGTATAAACAAATCATAAACTTAACGCGTAAATATTAGAATCAACAAATCCTCGGAACACGTGTTCACTGTTATGGAACAATAATTGTTTGGAGAGCTTTTGTTCCTAATTTTATGTTATGTTTGATAAAAGATTTTATGTAGTGTAATATACCCCAAATCCTATCCTTTATCAAAGATCTTTGATAATATGTTTTATCGTATTCTCTGTCAAAGAACTTTGATAGTGTAATAGTAGCCTCACCGAGACTGTATTTTCTTTGTGATTATTTGGACTCAGCTTGAAAAACCGAAATCAAAAACTAAAACGAAAACGTTTGAAACAGTAGCTGATCGTTGATCGAAGAGCACACACAAGCACAAGCCCGCGCAAAATAAATTCACAAGTAACTGATAGAAGCGGAAACTTTGGCCCATGCCTTAATACAAGCCCACAGCGCAAAATCTTTCCGCAAGCATTTCGCTCCGACCCGTGCTGAGTGACGTCACGAGCTAGTTCCGTGCGACACTGCGGAGCCCAGTGCTGTGCAGTGGGAAAGCAGCCCATGGTTGGGCCGTTGTGCAGGACTCTGGTTTTTGGATCTAAAACAGGGTATAAAATTATCCAAAGAATACTAAAATAATTTCAGGCGACTCAAATATAATTTCAGGCAATTAAAACATGATTTTATCCACTTAAATATGTGTATCTACTCATACCATAATAACTATAGAAACGCAATTAATTAGTGAATAATAAGCATTATGGTATACATCACAAAAATAGTAAACTATTGTTGTGATTAGAAACTTTACCTTTATGGTGTATTAAGTAAAATTATGAATGATTATTGAAGCATTCTTCGGCCTCATTGTTCTATGGCTGCTGATACCTATGTGGCATTATTATCACAATAATATTAATTTACTAATTATCATAATTGGCTTTTCAATAATTAACAATGACTTTATCTATGTTTTTCTGTTGTGAAATTTTGTCTTTTGTCATTTGATTAGCGGAGAATCTTTCCACGGGACACTGATCTTTTGTATTTCTAATGCCTGCTGAAGTGCTCAACAAAACCAAACAGTTTCCAGAATTTCTTCATTCCTACAACCAAAAGAGTATTTAGCTGCCCATTTACTTAAGTGACAATATTTCCTAGTCCAGATTGTGTGCTCTGTAATGAAGATAGCAGAATAATGGACCCGAATCACATACAAAAATGTGAGTTTAACCTGCAAAAGGATTAGCACTACGCTACTGGGAATCAAGATGGCAAATAGAAGAACTCCAACAAACCGAGCATTAGAAACCAATAGGGGAACGGAACTGGCCACCCTACCCCATTATCTCCTGGCCTAGTTGCCTCATAAGTGGAGCCTTGTTGGTATCATTTGGGAGGTTCAGACCTGTCTTCGGACAGTTGACTAAACAACAACAACCAACAACCCAACCCAACACAACCTACTCACTCAACAAATCAATAACCAACCTACCTACCTCTTAAAAGATCTACGAGCGAAACCCATCCAGTGATATCACACAAAGCTTCTCTTTCTTTGCTTTACGAAAAAATAAAATACATGTTAACAAATATGCATTTTAGGCTCCAAAACTTTAAAATAGATTAAAGTGAGCAAAGTAGCATTTTACGCGCGATAAGACCCCTTTCAAATGTTAATAATTTATGTAAAACGTGAATTTAATTAGTTTTAGTTTGTCTCTGTAGAAAAAAAATAGATATTTGGCCTAAAATCCGAGGTCTACTAATAAGATAGGACGATGTATTTTATACTTATTTGGTGTATAAATTTATATTTTGATGAGAAAGTAGCTCAGCTTGTTGTTATACTAAGGCAATAATTCCACAGTTAACTTGAATGAATTTTTCCCAACGAACAAATTAATGTGTTAAGTGTTATAAATAATGTAGAGTTACATAATAGTTTAATCTGTAATTGCTAGAGTTACATTCAAACATCAGGGGAATAATATAAATACCGGTACCCATACATAGATATGGTTACATATTGCAAACCTAATTTCGATAAACGGTACATATTGCAGAAAATATGTCGGTATATCGAAAGGATTACCGATATATAGCTATCCCATAAGCAAATTAATAGATACTAATGCAGTTACATTTTGTAGGTATACATTTATTACAATAAACTCACTTAAATTTCAATAACCTATTCCTTATTACCATTGATATTAACATAAGTCAAAAGATGAAATGTAAAATTGCAACGATAAACAACACATTTTCAATACCATAATTATTATGTAGTTCCTAATCTAAATCAAAATTATGGTATAGGTAAGATGAGCTTAAATGATACAATGGGAAAGTTTTAAGTGAACTCTATATGGGTCAGTATTTGACATTGAAACATTCATTCATTCATTCATTCATTCATTCATTCATTCATTCATAGAGTTCTGCCCAAGGGTAGGTCTTTCACTACAAACCCAGCTTTCTCCAGTCTTTCCTATTTTCTGCCTTCCTCTTTGTTTTATACGTACGTATACGTATATGTATTTATTTATTTTCATTCATAGTATTCTGCCCAAGGGCAGATCTTTCACTGCGAACCCAGCATTATCCAGTCTTTCCTATTTTCTGCCTTCTTCCTTGTTTTATTTATGTATATGTATTTATTTATTTTCATTCACAGTAATCTGTCCAAGGGCAGATCTTTCACTGCGAATCCAGAATTATCCAATCTTTCCTATTTTCTGCCTTCCTCCTCGTTTTATATATGTATATGTATTTACTTATTTTCATTCATAGTATTCTGCCCAAGGACAAGATCTTTCACTGCGAACCCAGCATTATCCAGTCTTTCCTATTTTCTGCCTTCCTCCTTGTTTTATATATGTATATGTATTTATTTATTTTCATTCATAGTATTCTGCCCAAGGGCAGATCTTTCACAGCGAACACAGCATTATCCAGTCTTTCCTATTTTCTGCCTTCCTCCTTGTTTTATATATGTATATGTATTTACTTATTTTCATTCATAGTATTCTGCCCAATGGCAGATCTTTCACTGCGAACCCAGCATTATCCAGTCTTTCCTATTTTCTGCCTTCCTCCTTGTTTTATATATGTATATGTATTTATTTATTTTCATTCATACTATTCTGTCCAAGGGCAGATCTTTCACTGCGAACCCAGCATTATCCAGTCTTTCCTATTTTCTGCTTTCCTTCTTGTTTTATATATGCATATGTATTTATTTATTTTCATTCATAGTATTCTGTCCAAAGGCAGATCTTTCACTGCGAAACCAGCATTATCGAGTCTTTCCTATTTTCTGCCTTCCTCCTTGTTTTATATATGTATATGTATTTATTTATTTTCATTCATACTATTCTGTCCACGGGCAGATCTTTCACTGCGAACCCAGAATTATCCAGTCTTTCCTATTTTCTGCTTTCCTTCTTGTTTTATATATGCATATGTATTTATTTATTTTCATTCATAGTATTCTGCCCAAGGGCAGATCTTTCACTGCGAACCCAGCATTATCCAGTCTTTCCTATTTTCTGCCTTCCTCCTTGTTTTATATATGTATATGTATTTATTTATTTTAATTCATAGTATTCTGTCCAAGGGCAGATCTTTCACTGCGAACCCAGCATTATCCAGTCTTTCCTATTTTCTGCCTTCCTCCTTGTTTTATATATGTATATGTATTTATTTATTTTCATTCATAGTATTCTGCCCAAGGGCAGATCTTTTACTGCGAACCCAGCATTATCCAGTCTTTCCTATTTTCTGCCTTTCTCCTTGTTTTGTATATGTATATGTATTTATTTATTTTCATTCATAGTATTCCGTCCAAGGGCAGATCTTTCACTGCGAACCCAGCTTTATCCAGTCTTTCCTATTTTCTGCCTTCCTCCTTGTTTTATATATGTATACGTATTTATTTATTTCCATTCATAGTATTCTGTCCAAGGGCAGATCTTTCACTGCGAACCCAGCATTATCCAGTCTTTCCTATTTTCTGCCTTCCTCCTTGTTTTATATATGAATATGTATTTATTTATTTTCATTCATAGTATTCTGCCCAAGGGCAGATCTTTCACTGCGAACCCAGCATTATCCAGTCTTTCCTATTTTCTGCCTTCCTCCTTGTTTTATATATGTATATGTATTTACTTATTTTCATTAATAGTATTCTGCCCAAGGGCAGATCTTTCACTGCGAACCCAGCATTATCCAGTCTTTTCTATTTTCTGCCTTCCTCCTTGTTTTATATATGTATATGTATTTACTTATTTTCATTAATAGTATTCTGCCCAAGGGCAGATCTTTCACTGCGAACCCAGCATTATCCAGTCTTTCCTATTTTCTGCCTTCCTCCTTGTTTTATATATGTATATGTATTTATTTATTTTCATTCATAGTATTCTGCCCAAGGGCAGATCTATCACTGCGAACCCAGCATTATCCAGTCTTTCCTATTTTCTGCCTTCGTCCTTGTTTTATATATGTATATGTATTTATTTATTTTCATTCATAGTATTCTGTCCAAGGGCAGATCTTTCACTGCGAACCCACCATTATCCAGTCTTTCCTATTTTCTGCCTTCCTCCTTGTTTTATATATGTATATGTATTTATTTATTTTAATTCATAGTATTCTGTCCAAGGGCAGATCTTTCACTGCGAACCCAGCATTATCCAGTCTTTCCTATTTTCTGCCTTCCTCCTTGTTTTATATATGTATATGTATTTATTTATTTTCATTCATAGTATTCTGCCCAAGGGCAGATCTTTCACTGCGAACCCAGCATTATCCAGTCTTTCCTATTTTCTGCCTTCCTCCTTGTTTTATATATGTATATGTATTTATTTATTTTCATTCATAGTATTCTGTCGAAGGGCAGATCTTTCACTGCGAACCCAGCATTATCCAGTCTTTCCTATTTTCTGCCTTCCTCCTTGTTTTATATATCTTTATGTGTTTATTTATTTTAATTTATAGTATTCTGTCCAAGGGCAGATCTTTCACTGCGAACCCAGCATTATCCAGTCTTTCCTATTTTCTGCCTTCCTCCTTGTTTTATATATGTATATGTATTTATTTATTTTCATTCATAGTATTCTGCCCAAGGGCAGATCTTTCACTGCGAACCCAGCATTATCCAGTCTTTCCTATTTCCTGCCTTCCTCCTTGTTTTATATATGTATATGTATTTACTTACTTTCATTCATAGTATTCTGCCCAAGGGCAGATCTTTCACTGCGAACCCAGCATTATCCAGTCTTTCCTATTTTCTGCCTTCCTCCTTGTTTTATATATGTATATGTATTTACTTATTTTCATTAATAGTATTCTGCCCAAAGGCAGATCTTTCACTGCGAACCCAGCATTATCCAGTCTTTCCTATTTTCTGCCTACCTCCTTGTTTTATATATGTATATGTATTTATTTATTTTCATTCATAGTATTCTGCTCAAGGGCAGATCTTTCACTGCGAACCCACCATTATCCAGTCTTTCCTCTTTTCTGCCTTCCTCCTTGTTTTATATATGTATATGTATTTATTTATTTTCATTCATAGTATTCTGTCCAAGGGCAGATTTTTCACTGCGAAACCAGCATTATCCAGTCTTTAATATTTTCTGCCTTCCTCCTTGTTTTATATATGTATATGTATTTATTTATTTTCATTCATAGTATTCTGTCCAAGGGCAGATCTTTCACTGCGAACCCAGAATTATCCAGTCTTTCCTATTTTCTGCCTTCCTCCTTGTTTTATATATGCATATGTATTTATTTATTTTCATTCATAGTATTCTGTCCAAGGGAAGATCTTTCACTGCGAACCCAGCATTATCCAGTCTTTCCTATTTTCTGCCTTCCTCCTTGTTTTATATATGTATATGTATTTACTTATTTTCATTCATAGTATTCTGCCCAAGGGCAGATCTTTCACTGCGAACCCAGCATTATCCAGTCTTTCCTACTTTCTGCCTTCCTCTTTGTCTCCGCATATGATCCATATATCTTCATATCTTTTAACATCTGATATCTTCTTCTGCTCCCGTTCACCATTCCTTCTAGTGCATACTTCAGTAGGCAGTTTCTTCCCAGCCAGTGACCCAATCAATTCCTTTTCCGCTTTCCCATCAGTTTCAGCATCATTCTTCTTCATCCACTCTTTCCAACACAGCTTCCTTTCTTACTCTGTCTGTCCATTTCACACTCTCCATCCTTCTCCATATCCTGCTTCTGTTCGCTTCTCTTTACGTCAAAATAATGTCCATGTTTCTGTCTCAGACAATGCTACACTCCATACAATGCACTTCACTAGTTTCGTCCTTAGTTCTTTCTCCAGAGGTTTGCAGAAGATGTTCCTTTTTCTATTAAAGCTTCCTTTGCCATTGCTATCTTCTTTTGACTTCCTGGGTGCAGCTCACGTTACTGCTTATAGTACGCTACATCCCAAGTATTTGAAGCTGTGCACTTGCTCTACTGCCTCATTTAGAATTCGCAAGTTTACCTTTTTTACTTTTCTTCCTATGACCATGGTTTTCGTCTTGTTGGCATTTATCTTCATTCTATACTGTGCACAGCTATTATTTAGCTCCAGTAGCTTATCCCTTAGTATCATCTAACAACGCCATATCAGCAAATCTTAAACACTTTATTCTTCTTCCTCCTACTATCACTCTTCCCATGTTCTGAAAACAGTCCTTCACTAAATCCTCTAAGTAGATGTTGAACAGGGTAGGTGGTAAAGGACATCCTTGTCGTAGTCTTCTCCCTATTTCACTTGCTTCAGACATTTCTCTTCCTTTGACTCGTTGTTTCATTTATAGGTTACTGAAAAGCCTTTACTCTTTCCAATTCATGGCAATTTCTTTTAGGATCCCCATCAGTTTATTCCAATCCACGATTCAATTCTAATTTTATACAGGATTCAATCAAGGACACAAATATAATGCTCTTTTCTACATAACAACGTAATCATTTTTAAATGTAAGTAAAGAGTTCTTGTATTCATTTTTAAATGTACTGTAAGTATACAGTAACTTAGAATGTTACAAGTTTTAACAATTTCACAATTGATTTGATACAATCCTTCTATAGTAAGTTCCCATTGCAAGTTATTGTTACACTCCAACATTACAAATATCAATGGGCGATGATGATGATGCTGATGATGATGATGATGATGATGATGATGATGATGATGGGGATAGAATTTTTGTGTATTAAAATATATAATAAGTAAACAATGTCAGTACTAAGTTGTGCATAGAAATCCTAGCCGTAAACAAATCTCAAACCAATATTATATCCTTGTTTCGCTTTCCATTTAAAAACATAGAAATAGAAGTTTTGAAGTCAGACGGTTGCTTTTCGGAGTGGCAGTTGCTCCTGCCTTGGATAACATTAATACTAAAACAATAGTAGATAAACCTCCCGTCTCAGTTCATGTTCGCATATGTTGCATTTTGAATTTGGAACTGCATATTAAACAGTTTGAATTCGAATTCCAGACCAGCCAATCAGAGAATGGCATTGATTGGATTGGATATTTCAAGGTTGGACAATTATGTAACTGCCCACTTTCATTAGCGCCATCTCTCAGGGAATTATCGGAGTTACATAGTGTGGATTTTGTTCTTCATAATAATTCCACAAAACAAAAACAAATTAATAAAAAAAAAATCCGATAAATTTATGAGAAAACCGATATATTATACGATATATTTAATCAAAATTTCGATATCGATATACCGATATATCGAAACGAAAATATTGGTATTTCGTAAAAACCGATATATCGTTCCCATCTCTAGTTGGATTAAAAAAACAGTTCACAATTGAAACTGTGAAATTGTTTCGATACGAAACAGTTTCGTGATATAACCTGCTTCAACTGTTCCAAAGGATCTTACACTGTTCCAGTGATCACTTCAACGTTCCACATGGTTCCAAGAGATATACAGTTCAATTTATAAACAGTTTTCCTCTTCTTTGCTGTCTGCATAGGCCACGTGTAGCTCTTGTCATTGACCTCCATTCGAAAGTTGATACACTCGTAATATTATCCATGTTCCACACGGCCTTCGTGCAACAGTAGCCTATTTAGGATCGCGCAATTTAATTGTACACGAATCAAATTCCCTAATAAATCTGATAATTATTAGCTATTCATTGATGGAGCATATGTTCATGGTGCCTTAACATGGTGTTAATTATTAATATACTGCGAAAAATATAATCGGCTAATGTCATCGATATTAAACTCTCCTAGGGTTAGAGGCATAATTTTTACTAAAATCGATTCCTTTCAATTGTAGTTATTTATTGTACCCATAACATGTATTTAAGATTTTGTTAAGCAACAGGCTTTCCTTAAAATAAATTTTTCGTCATTAAAAGATGTCACAAGCACTTGTATTTTATAGAAGCATGCTTATCAATGATAGTAAATGTTGTTTTATTTATCATTCTCTTGAAACAAAATGGCATCGTCCATGAAAATGATGTGGCCAGTCACTGTATTACGAAATGTGCATACTTTCAGTAATTGGCCGCGTGGGCTATCATTGTAAAATGCACTGGCCAATTATTGTATGAATTTAATTCAGGTGTAGAAAATGTTGTTCAAGATGCCTAAGCAACCAAAAAAAAAAAACCATGACAAGTAATGGAGAAAGCCGTTAATGAAGAGCATATTAACGGCCTTGCTGTACATACTGCGGCGATGTTGTGTGGCATTCCTTGAACTACTCTTCAGTTTCAATTTTAAAAATTCCTGGGTATAACATGGACAGTATAATTATGTTTAACAGTTTTTCCAACGAAGAAATGGGATTTGAAGATCAGATGGTTGGGTAAAAGTACGTAGGCCTGTTTTGCATTGCACACAATTGAGACAAAATGTATTATTGTTTCCTAAAATAAAATGAACATTTCTGGGGTTTTAATTTTTCGGGTTTTTTACATGTCATCCCATATAGTTGGAACCACCGATTCTGGCAAATGACTTTGACAGTGCCAGTTGACGAGCTATTTGTTGTCTTATATGAATGAGTTGGCGATAACGTTTTCCCCCGCTAGTATCATTGTTATGAAACATACAAATGGACCACAGTACAGTCCGAGTGGATAATTTGTAGCGTCCCGCAAGCGAGTTTTGTTCACAATGATTTTACATTACGTCTCCCTTGTTTAGTTTTTGGAGGTGACTGTCTAGAATCCAATAGAATACTTGGGCGTGCATGTTTACTCTTATGTCTTATCCATTCCAGTTGCGACAGAGATAACAACCGATCTTGCAGCGGTGAGTAATTCGCTCTCGAGTTCACATTAACAATATCCATCTGCCGAAATCACTGGCGCCCACTATACCTGTTAAAAGAAAAAGTGAATCAGTTATATCAGCCAGCTCTTCTGTCAGTGAGAAGGACATAAGGGGATGGTTTAGTGAAATATTGCAAGATAACGAGTTAGAAGGTCTCATCTGATCCAAGAATAATTTTTAACCGCGATGAGACAATATTCAATTCTGTCCTATCACAAGAAAAGCTCTTGCAAATCAAGATAACAAAATTGTTTCTGTAGAACGAAGTGCTTTAAAGAATGTAATGTAGGCCTAACACATTCTATGCAAATGGCCTTACATGTAACTATATTGGAGAATTCCTGAGAAAGTTACATTATCAGTTTGGGAAGAATGGGGTATTGGAAGAAATGGTGATGGGTGGAGCGTTGCCGGAGTTGTTTTTAAAATATATTTCAAATGTTTTCCATCAATTTCTTTTGGGACATGGCATCAAGTTTCATGGCCTGTTACTTGTTGAAAGCCACAAGACTCACCTAACCTTTCAATTATATGAACTATGTTCCGAATTGAAAATTGAGCTAATCTGCCTCTACACTAACGAAACACGAATTTTACAGTCAGCTGATGTGGCTTTCTTCCGGCCTCTTAAAGTTCGCTGGAAGAAAGCTGTCGGGCAGTAGCAAGAAAATCACATTGGGGAATCAATCACTGAAGTAAATTTTGCACAAAATTTGAAAGAAGTATTAGATATTGACATTAAGACGGAGAGATTGGTTAATGGGTTCCGTGCATGTCGATTCTACATTTAAAATGTAATTCAATTGTATCTTGGTGGTTTACTTGTGTTTTCTGATTATTTTATTGCATGGCCAATGACTGCCCCAAGTACAGGCCAATAACTATATAAAGTGGCCAATAACTATGCTATTCACAATGTATTTCTAAATCATGGAAAACATAAATAAATAGAACTTTGTGTTCAAGAAGTGGTATGGTACTTGAAAGAGTATATTTCAGTTAAATAAATACAATAAATAAAGTGAAAATTATAATTTTATTTCTGCACTTTACTCTTGTTAAAAAATTCCTTAAATGGCCAATAACTCTATGGTTCACCATAATTGTAAATCACAGGAACTCCGCTTCTTACCTTTTTCACGTCACTTCTATCATAAAGACATAATAATAAAGTTAAGCTATTCACATAAAATTTTGCTATTTTACATATTAATTAATATCACATAATATGGGAGAACACGGATTGTGCTTACAATTTTATTATACAAGGTAAGCTGAATGCAACTTTGTAAATGTAATATTTATAAAACATCACTAAGACTTTCGACAATAAAATATCGCGACATTACAATGCACCACTATACCACTACTGCCATCACTACAACTGCCTACCACCACCACCACCACTACTACTACTACTACTACTACTACTACTACTACTACTACTACTACTACTACCACCATTTAACACTACCAACACCTCTACCACTGCTACTACTACTACTACCACTACTACTACTACTGCTACTACTACTGTACTACTACTGCTGCTGCTACTACTACTACTACTGCTGCAATTGCTGCTGCTACAGTTCATCGTGACAAATCAGCGTCCCTGTCAAATTCCAACGCCTGAAGAATATGTTATTTCTATAATATCATGGAGCTTGTTTCCAAAAAGTACCCAATCCAGACGGATAAATTTTTGAGGATAACAAAAAAACTTATTGAAGCTACAGTAGTTATTGTAATGGTATAAATATTTGATTTGGAGTTTTTTTTTATAGCAAATGTAATGCTATTCAACTTTTTATTCAAAAGAGTTATTGAGAATTTAATTTTGGATTTGGTACGTTTTGGCATAAAAATTCGAAAAGGTTTATATGTTTAAATGACTTTCAGGAATATATGTTTGACATTTAGTATTAATTATAATTTTCTTTCACATATATGAGAACATTTAAGAATTAACATCTTATCTTAGCAGCAAACAAAGATAAACTTATCACTAAGGTTCGGATAAAATAATTGTATCAGGATAGGTTGTATAGCTGTACAGTAGAGATGAACAAAACTAACAGCCGCTCTCGCTCGCTGTGTTCGTTGCATTTGTCTTTTGAGTCTCGTCTCGTCTCGTCATTCTCGTGCGCTTCGAATCTCGCTCATCATTCTCGAGATAGCATTTGTTCGACGTGGAAAGATTTCGTAACTTTGAATAACATACATCATTGAAATAAATAACATTATAAATGTTTAAATGAGACAAAAAGACAAAACAGAACATTATCTTAGTTATCAAAATTTTCTGGTTCTATTATATGATATTACCTATGATTATGTAAATAGAAAAAAAAATTCCCAAATAAATTTGCATTTCTAAGAAACATAAAATATAACCTTAATATCTTTTTACTTGAGATTGTACACTTGGTCTCAAATATATGAAAGAAAATGTCTAGCCTTTTAATAAGGGCCTTGTAATTAAATAAAGATTGTGGAACGGAATATTATACACTGAAAGGTAGATATGATGTTTCAAATAGGCTACTTGATTGTTTATACATACAGTATGTAACAGTTGCCGAAGTAGATAAAAGTTCAGTCAAGTATAAACAACTGTGGCGATTCAAGACTGCTTGACGTTCGGGACTTCGGGCAGTCTCTACGTCAACAACGCGACGTATAGAACACAGTCGTGAGGGTTTTCGGCTTTGCGGGCGCTGTTAGTCTCGCTTTCTCGATCGTTGTTCATCTCTATGTAAGCACTACCCCTCTTCCACTAGCTAAAACTCTATCTGATGGAAAAAGCATTCCCCACCCTCTAGCTAAAACATCAGTGAATGGATAGTACAGCCGAGAGGAACTGAATATATGTCGTCACTACTGTGGGTTGGGGGACATGCAACAACTAGTTAATGTTTGTAGCAAAACACACGGACCACGGATGCCTATCCTAATACAGCTACTTTGTCCTAACCTTACTTATCACAAATCATAGTGAACATCAATAATGTTAATGAAGATGCATGTGATACTAATGTTATTTACTTCCACGACTCACACACGTGCATCCACGTAAAGAGAAAGATTCTCGAAAGGTGATCGCACACTTAAGTAGTTCGGGCCTACTGGAGAATATGATAGGTCTACGGAACTTTACTTTTTTTGGTAGATTGAGTTTTCGTAAGGCCGAGAATCAGTGACAGGCTAGGTTAGGTTTGAGGCTTTTGGTATGCCTTGCATAACATAATTATTATATTATGTTAACGTCGACATCTTTGTTTCATCAGTCGGGTGTAATATTGTTGTACCATATTCTTCAATAATTTCAGTTGTTCTATGTAAACATATGCACCATACAAAAATTACACACTGTCAATTTTTCTCACGAAGGAGAAGAGGTTAATCGTCTTTGAGTTTTATCAGCAGTTCTAAAATAACAAATCGACACATTTTCTCTTCCACTTGCGACGGTTTTACCTGGTGGCACGTGTTGGTTGCGTCAATTTCGACGGTTGCCCTCTTCTTGTTCTGCCGCGTCGCCGGCAGAGGAGAAGTCGGTCTTCTCAGTTGGACGGATGCTGGAAGATCTTGTCCCCCGGTAGAGGAGATCTCTTCTCAGGGACCTTGTGGTTTTGTGGGCGTAGGATATAATGTGATGTTCGTCATTCTCACGAAAAGAAACCAAGGAGTAAAGTTCCACTAAGTGTATTTATTCGGCTCACGTCCCTTGCTTGAGTCCAAGCGACGGAATACTGGCTGTTGTCTTCCGTGTGATTTCGGCGTCTCGTCTAACGCCAGTTTAAAATCGCTGCTGTCACTTTTTGAGTAAATCACAAAGCTAAAAAGTGCGAAATCTACACTTTATCACTTCGATCGGCTGGAAAACGGAGAATGATAAGATATACACGATCGGAACAAGTGCCGGAAATATTATTAATACTCACGCGATCGGCTCACTGGCCGTAGACTATATAAGTGAGTAAACACGCCACTGGCCGGCAGTCCTCTGACCAAACACACGATCGGCTCACTGGCCGGTAATATTCTGAGAGGGGGCGTCTCGGTACGCCGTCCTTTTAAATACTCACTAAGGTGACGCGCTCACCAGACGCTACTATTGTTTGCCAGATTCAAACAACGCTACCAGCGCGTTCCTAGACAGGAAAAACCCCTTTATGCTATACTAAAGTTCAGTAACCTACCTCGCGTCTACTGGTTTTAAATGCGTTAGGCGCCTGTCAGACTGAGTGAATAAAGAGCCTATTACGCGCTTCGCTGATCACCGTCGCGTAGGTTAAACATCTTAAAGAAATATAGAAATATCTAAAATGAAGCTATATTATAACTTATATAGGAGAAAAAATATCTTCCTATCGCTGGACCACCCGACTACAGCTTCACACTTTCATACTTACGGCTTTGAAGGCACCCGGAGATTCATTGCCGTCCTCACATAAAACCGCCATCGGTCTCTATCCTGAGCAAGAATAATGTTGTCTCTACAACCATACCCCACCTCCCTCAAATCCATTTTAATATTATTCTCCCATCTACGTCTCGGCTTCCCCAAAGGCCTTTTCTCGCTCCGGCCTCCCAACTAACATTCTATATGCATTTCCGGATTCGCCCATACGTGCTACATGCCCTCCCATTTCAAATGTCTGGATTTAACGTTCCTAATTATGTCAGGTGAAGAATAGAATGCGTGCAGTTCTGCGTTATGTAACTTTCGCTATTCTCCTGCAACTTCATCCTTCTTAGCCCCAAATATTTTCCTAAAACCTTATTCTCAAATATCCTTAACCCCTGTTCCTCTCTCAAAGAGAGAGTTCAAGTTTCACAAGCATATAAGGTAATTCCGGGAGAGTTGCCCCACTTAAGGTTTTTAATCGTTAAAAAAATTAACAAACCAAAGCAGATATTTTATTCATGTGTTATAGCAAGTGAAATACATTAAAGGTTTATGTAAAATATGAAACAATCGATAATTCGTAAACAATAAGTGGTAAAATAAAAATTAATCAGATACGACATCACTGTAATATACACACATATAAGGGAGAGATGCCCCACTGTGGTAATTTCCAAATTAAACTATTAATTTGATAAACAACAATCTAAATAATGTTGCTTAGTTTATTTTTGCAATAAGTTCATTTTCTGAGCTCGTTTTTCAGTGCGACCACACATATGGCACTTAGCCCACATATTATGGAACTTCTAGCATGAAAGTCACTCATTCCAATCAACAACTTCCTTCATTTGATAATAATTTTCAAGGCACTCAACAAAGTAGGAACTATCTACTTTGTTTCATTTGACGACACTCTTTTCATATTTTCTCCAAAAGTGTCTTCTATATCTACTAGATTTTGAAGAATTTGACTTTGAGCTTTTTGGAACTGGGAGGCTTTCAAAGATGATGTTTCCATTTTTACCTCAACCTGTAACGCATTCTACCGATCACTTTCTTTTGTTCACAACAAAAGATATTGCTGGCATATAGTTTATTTCATGAAGGGATTTGAAAGGAGTCGCTGTCGCTGAATTTGCCATTGTGGCACTAGAGCCGAAATTAAAACTTATTATCCTGTTATCATTAGAACTTGTAGGCGATAAAGTTTTCGTTTCTTTGAGATTTCCTGAAGAGGCACAGAAAGGAATTCTTACAGCTGTGTTGTTGATTGGTGCATCATAAATACTGAAGAGTTGCTCAGGAACTGCATCTGGATTGAAAGGATAGAAACCTCTGGCTCGAAATCCAAATGACTTCTCTATTACTACCAACGCAGCATTTGTCCAGCTTTCTAGATGGATAGTCAGGCTTGCTTTTTATAAGCCATCCATTGCTGTGATTCTCTTCTTGAAATAATGCTTGAGAGACTTAAAATGTGAGCGATCAAGAGATTGAAGTGCCTGAGGTGCATAGGTTGGTAGGCAAACAATTGTGCTTCATTATCCTCATTCTAGCATTTTATGTTATCTAAATGTGCTGAATCATTCATCCAAAATTAAGAGAATCTGCCAGGATTCTTTCTTGGAGTAAAATTTTCCTTCAATCATTTCATAAATAATTGTGATGGAACACAGGACGACTTTGGATTCTTAAACCCCCGTTTCTGCTAGGAATCCGTCAAAAAACTTCCATTTTTCCTCTCACACATTGCCGGTGGAAGAAATGTTCCCTCCGAATTGCAACATGTTATGACAGAATCACTTCCACCTTTCTGCCTTGAAGTTAGGACTTGAACATCTTTGGATCTCTTTTTCTCAACCACTTTTCCTTGTAAATTTGTTTAGTTGGATGCCACTTTCCTCTATTTTATGTGGCTTTCCTACAAATTGTGTGCACATAGAGTTGTTTCCAGTAGGTCAAAATACTGCTTGACTTCTAGTCTCGACATGCCTTGACCTCTTCAGAGAGATGGATGATCCTTCTGACTGCCTGACAGGTAACTCAAGGTTTCGCTTTAGGAAGAATTGCAGCCATTGGATGTTTCTTGAAGATTCCACTAGTTTTCAGTCGGTGGATTGTTCTCTAAATAATTCCATAACAATGCGATGCTTCATTAATTCCCAATTCCCCAAAAAGTTACAGTAAGATTGAAGAAATCTCTGGGACTGCATTGACTAACGTTTGGTCGTGAAATGTGTCTTTCAAACACAACTTTGGACATCCCTTAAAGTTTGAAGGCCCTCAACTTTGGACACCTATTGAAAATGTCGCTGCAACAAATTTAGAATACCAGTAATCCTTAAAATGTTCATGGATTTCAACTTTGGACACCTCTTGAAAATATGTGATCCTCTAGCAAGTTTTGGCCACCCTTTAAAAATTATTGGCCTCTAATATATAATAATTCTATTCTAATATATTAATTCAATTAAAATTCAAATAAATGAAGCAAGGACACTAATAATAATTAGTTATGTACGGTAATATCACTCTTAAGTACAAGGGGCGTCTCTCCCTCAAACAGGTGGAACATCTCTCCCTTTAGCATGACCATTACGCCTTATGTATTTAAGGGTAACCGTAATGGACAATTACTTAATTTTCTTTTAGAATGGAGTACAATACATGTACTTATCAAATGTATTGGAGTAAGCAACATATACATAACCATTATCCCAATTACGAATTTTGAAAAATTATAAATATTATAACAAAGCCTACGAAAAACAGCACTTTCTTTTTCTATTCACTTTTCACACACAAAAAAACCGTCACAAGGATTGCACTCCTTGCCTTCGAGGGTCGTATATGAATTAAACAAATGGACCCAAGGTCGATTCCTTAGAGTTTTTGAGATAAGGAGAAAAGGAGGGTGGGGCGAATCTCCCCGTGGGGCAACTCTCCCCGAATTACTTAGAACAACTGTTAATATAGGTAACTGTTTTATAAATTCTAACTTTCAGCTTTTTGAGAGCAGACTGGATTACAAAAGCTTCTGAACCGAATAATAACAGGCATTTCCCATATTTATTCTGCATTTAACTTCCTCCCGTGTGTCATTTGTGGGTATATTTGTTTCTGTTGCTCCAAGATATTCGAATTTTTCCACCTCCTTAAAGATAAATTTCTAGCTTTTATATTTCCTTTTCGTACAATATTCTGGTCACGGGACATAATCATATACGTTGTCTTTTCGAGATTTACTTCCAAATCTATCTCTTTACTTGCCGTGTGTTCCCTAATAGTTTGTGGATTTTCTCCTAACATATTAACGTCATCCGCATAGACAAGCAGCTGATGTAACTCGTTCAATTCCAAACCCTCTCTTATCTTGGACTTTCCTAATGGTATATTCTAGAGCAAAGTTAAAAAGGTGATAGGGCATCTCCTTGCTTCAGCTCGCAGTGAATTGGAAAAGCATCAGACAGGAACTGACCTATACGAAATCTCCTGTACGTTTCACTGAGACACAGTCATGTTAATTAATCGAACTAGTTTCTTGTGAATAACAAATTCAAAAAGAATTGTTATATAAAACTTCTCTCTTGACCGAGTCATATGCCTTATTTTTAAATATCTGAATAACTGATGTAGGTACTGAACCCTTACGGGGCTACCCCCATTTTTCTCCAATATCTGGCGAATACAAAAAATCTGATCAATAGTCGATCTATTACGCCTAAAACCACACTGATGACTCCACATAATTTCATCTACATATGGAGTTAATCTTCTCAAAAGAATATTGGACAAAATTTTGTACGACGTCAGCAACAGTGATATTCCTCGAAGGTTACTGCAGTTAATCTTGTCCCCCTTCTTAAAGATAGGTACAATTATGGACTCCTTGCATTGCTCTGGTATAATTTCTTTTTCTCAAGTAGCAAGTACAAGCTTATAAATTTCGCTTCCATCCTCTTGCATTAATTCCGCTGAAATTGAATCTATACCTGAAGACTTGTACTTTTTCAGCTCTTCTACCGCAATTTCATTTCGACTTCAGAAAGTGTGGGTGTTTGTATTTGAATTTCGTCTCGATCACTTCTATTTGGCCTATGTACATTTTGTAGTTGCTGAAACTAGTTTTCCCATCTGTTCAGAATGGAATGAGTCTGTAAGCAAGTCACCGTTCTCATCCTTGATCACGTTTACCATTGCCTGATATCCGTTCTTAAATTCCGTTATACTCTTATATAAATGTCTAATGATTTTATTCTTACTATTTCTTTCTATCTCGTTAAGTTTTACCTTCAAGTAATAATCTCTCATTTTATTCATAAGTGTATACGACTTGCTTCCCGTCTTTCATTGAAATATATATCTCTATTCGCCTCAACTGGATCCTGCAGAAATTTCAATTTTGCTTTTTCTTTCATACACACTAATATTTATACAATTTGTAACGTTGATGGAGAACTAAAGGAATAGAAGTGTGTACGTACATAAATGATCCTTAACTGGACTACGCCGTGACGTCAAAATGTCGTGCCGGATTTGTTGAATACAACGCTAGAAGTTTCAGTAGCAGTGAGGAGAAGACTAGCGTGGTGTCAAAGCGAGGGACTTTGGGGTGTTTTAAAAGTCAACACCCGTGTTTGAGTGGCCCTTGAGGGTTATAATCTCTTAGCCCCGCCGTTTCTCCTTTTCCTGTCTGCCAAGTCCAAAGCACCCTCTTCTGAACCTTCCCCTCGTAGCCACCACATTCAACAACAAAACGAGTTAGCAAACTTCAGAACCCATTAAGCAAGTTTTGTATTGATTTGTGTGACAACAAGGAGGATGCTCTGTTACGGATCTCAGTAAATCACTTATGCAGAGCCCAATATGAAACTTAATACAATTTAGTACTATGCTCAAATTACTGTATATAGTTGCTCACTACAATTCTAGCGGACCCGAGGTAGATTCCCGGCAACAATAATGGAGAGTATCTCCATACCGAAGGGACTGTATGCATACCTAATTTTACTTTCATTCTCTTCTCTAAAGCAAGTCTCATCATCTGGAAGTTTAATAGTGACTAAAAATCTTCACAATGCTTACTACGAAATGGGTCCAGGAGTTTAAATATTCAAATTTGACGCTACTTATACTAAAGATCTTAATTGATTTATTTAAAAAAATCTTACCCAAAATCTTCAGCCCAATATTACTTCATTAAAAATTAAATAATCCTACAAACATTGGTCATTATTTGCTAAACCTCGGCGGAGGTGTTTCTCAATTAAGAGAGTCAAGTTGAAATACAGTTAGGCTTTAAAATTGTGTCTTGTAGGCAAAAATAATTGAAAATACAGAGATAAAATTACTTAAGATTTTGGCAGGCTACTCCCTTCGGTACCATAAAACAAATGAATCAGTAGTACACGAAAAATTATACATTTCAAATACGAGTATGTTAGACATTAGACAGGATAGAACAAATTGGTTTCTACACTGAGGCGCTCAACGCACAAATGGCTCAACACACAAAATGTTATTTCCACTTTACCTCTTTGTAACAGGTGCGAAATTCGATACACAAACGAAAATTGTGCTGAAATCTCATGGAAAAACTGCGAATTATGATTCAAACGATTTACACTATGAAGAGAGCAATACTGTATGAGGAGCTATTTAAAGCAATGAAGTCAATATGCAAATTTCTTGTGTTTTGTGAAAGTCTAAACCGCATGAAAAGAGAAATATTGGAAAAGCACGAAAACTTTGGTATTAAAATATGCAGATGGAGCGATTCAGTTATTATTATTATTATTATTATTATTATTATTATTATTATTATTATTATTATTATTATTATTATTATTATTATTATTATGCGAATATATTGAATAAGCAGTCCTGGATAGCCGATAAGGGGTGGTCCTCTAGCTTGGAGTTTGGGCGGAGGGCTAACAACCCATCACCGTAAAAAACAGCTTGTTACGAAACCTTACAATAAGCCTCGGAATGGGACTGATTCTCTGGCACGACCACAGCAAATACATATGAAAATACACAGAGTTTAAGAGTGTTTGAGAATAAGGTTCTTAGGAAACTATTTGGGCTAAGTGGGATGAAGTTACAGGAAAATGGAAAACGTTAAACAACGCAGAACTGCATACATTGTATTCCTCACCTGACATAATTAGGAACATTAAATCCAGGCGTTTGAGATGGGCAGGGCATATAGCACGTATGGGCGAATCCAGAAGTGCATTTAGAGTTTTAGTTGGGAGACCAGAGGAAAAAAGACCTTTGGGGAGGCCGAGACGTAGATGGGAGGATAATATTAAACTGGATTTGTGGGAGGTGGGATATGATGAGAGACTGGATTAATCTTGCACAGGAGATTAATCTTGCACAGGATAGGGACCGATGGCGGGCTTATGTGTGGGCGGCAATGAACCTGCGGGTTCCTTGAAAGCCATTTTTAAGTAAGTTGTATTATCATTGTTAATATTATTACTATTATTATCGTTATTATTATTATTATTAGTCTATTATTATTATTATTATTATTATTATTATTATTATTATTATTATTATTATTACTGGCATGTAACTTCAGAATCCTTTTCTTAGCTCTCAGCTACTTGCACATCGCAAAAGAAATGCATTCTGGATAGTGCGGTAAGGCAGATCTCTCAGGCACACAAAATTGTAATGAAAGTTTCAAACCTAATTTCAGACTGACGGTCTCAGCTGTATTGAAACTGAATTGGAAGTAACAGTAAGACTCTGAACCACCACACTGATAATCTTGTAACACAGGAAGACTGCGGAGTCTTGAATGCAATCATCCATTCTTTCACCCAAATTGGATCTTGAGTGCCGGTCGACTATTTCCCTCACCCATCTCGCATACGTCTGTCCTTCGAGTGGGATTCATGTAGGCACAACAGCTGCTAAGCGTTAGAAACAAACATGACAGAATTAATTTTTGCATCCTAGGAGACAGAAACATAACTTGTAAATTAAACCTTTCGGGTCATAAACTTCAATGGGGAACACTTTATTTTGCAATCGTGCACTACCAACCCAAAAAATGGTGTTTATAAAGTAGGTAGCCGTTGTTATTTTTATCAAATACACAGTGTGTAGCCGTGGCTTTGTTACAGATTTTTAGACGTGGCAGAACTAATAACTGTGAATAATTATAATAATTATACGATTCATTAATTTTGATTAAATTATATTTTGACCGATATTTCGCTAAGATTTCGTGTCCCACTTGAGAATTGCTTTATGCCAGCTGGATCTACAATTCATGTACGACCGACACGGCGTTGCACTCGTGTAACAGATTTTGTGCGAGATCGTGCGTATTTGCTTGGTTTCCGCACAAAACCAATCCGCAGAAAATATAAAATTCCACATTCAGTATTCCCAACCTAACACACATAACAATTTCCCTCTTCTTACCGCTTAAGTGACATATTGATTTTACTCCTTTAGGCTTTTAACATATTATTTTTAGAGACGTTCAATATAGTCGGCCTAATAATTATAAATTTGTAAACTTACCGCTACAATTTCACCTAAATTGCACTGTTAATTATTGTCTTAAATATTTGCAAAAATTAAGTAAACTCTACAACTCCACTAAAGTTATTGCATTCGTGATGCAAGTAACATTAAGGAAGCCGTGAAAAAATCAACAAGATTTCAGACTCATCATAGACTGGGGGAAAAAAAGACAGACGTATATCACGGCCTGCTGGAGTATAGTAAACACAGAAAACATTTTAAAGTAACAATGTTGAAGATAGATATTTTTGTTTTGCAAATTTGCCGTCATTGAACAGAAACCAAGATGGAGATTTCATTGCAACTAATTAGAAATTCCTCTTTCAGGTATGTAATAAACGATCTTCGCACAAAATAATGTACGATACACGAGCGGTATGTTTTCTTTCAATTCTCGGCAATTAAAAAAGGTCAACTACGTTTCGCTTTTTCAAACTTTTCCTCGAACATGAAAACTTCAACATACCGCTCTTGTAACGCATATTACTATTTCCGCTCGAAGTCATAGCATGCACTGAACCTTCTGTTGTCTTGTCCACATGTTTACAATAATGTGTTGTCCTACAAAATGGCACCACGCTTGTTTTAGTATCCTAACAACAAACAAATGGAAGTTACGCATAAACAAACGAAAGTTACGCATAAACAAACGAAAATTACTCATGCAGTTGTTTCCAAACTTTGTTGCATGGACTTGGACAGTTTCTCTATCTTGTCAGATGTAAATCACAACAATATCTTATCTGATTTTAAGTGGTGAACATTTATTTCTCGATCCCTCTAAGCGGAACGGTCTATATTTGAGGGACATGGGATATAATGGTAGGGACTGGATTAATGTTGCTCAGAATAGGGACCGATGACGGGCTTATGTGAGGGCGGCAATGAACTTCCGGGTTCCTTAAAAGTCAGTAAATCTCACTTGGCGATATGTATCAGAGGAAGAACAAATGACCGTTTATATGCATTTGAAGTCTGATTTGTGTAATATGTAGCTAATCGGCAATGTAGGCTACGCAATGGAGGGAGGAAAGGAACTGGCCAACCTATCCCATTATCTCCTGGCCTATTTTCTTCATAACTGGCGCCTTGTTGGCATCACTTGTAAGGTTCAGACCTGTCATCGGATAGTTGACATAATATAATATAATATAATATAATATAATATAATATAATATAATATAATATAATATAATATAATATAATATAATATCTACATTACATCATCTCGAAACCAGGACTGAGGAAAGAAGAACGACAGTTTAAAAAAGTGGGACGTAGAAAAGCTTGAAGATTGTAGTAAACACAAGCAACACTACAACAGCAGTTGAGTTGAGACGTTGAGTCAAGGAGGATCACATGCTGTAAAATTCATAGTGTTGACGTGGGGGCAGTGAGGCTGAAAGTAGGATCTCTCACCGCATTACGTCCCCAGGGACCTGGCCGACCCACCAAAAAAATAACGACCAGTATCGATTACACCACCACAGTGTGAGGCAGGGGTGACCAGCTTCTCTCGTCCAACTACCAATAGTGTTCTGTCCCGACGCATTTCTCACTATCAGTTTACGATCTATATTAACACATTTATGTAACTATTTTATAATATTCGGAAAAAAACTTTATGTTTCTATTACATTTATTAAAGTTCCTTATTATTGTGGTCCTATTTACAAAAGATCAGAGCCGGCGTAGCTGAATGTAGTGAAATGGACTCGTGCCCATCGGATGTGCTCCAGTGGAATTCCAACTCCCCTTTCATTGATTGTCTTATCGAGTTTTTAGGAGGATTTTGCCGACAGTGAAGCGAATGTCAGATAATCTCATGGCGAATCATCGATCTCATCTTGTCAAATATCAACTTACCAATTACCACCAAAATCACCGATACTATACCATCTAATATTTGATACAGTGTCAACTAAATATTGTAATTTATTTAAGCGCACATTATCTATTCTACTACTTAAATTTTTCACCTTTCAATAAGAGTTTTTCAGTATTGCCAAATAACATCCTGGAAAACATCTCCTCTATTTCGCAACGAGAACTCTGCGAGTGACTGTTAATTTGTGAAGGGGAGAAGATAGTTAAATACAGCGAAAAACCAGTAAATTAAAAAAAAAATCGTTAAACATTTTGATGTGTGAAAAACACATTATAGATTCTCATTTGCGACCTTCTAAGCTGTTCTGGTGCATAGAACTGTCAAATGATATAACATTTTTTAATAAAGTTGTTCGTAACTTAATTTATTAATAATTTTTTCTTGAAAATAATCGTTTTATAGGTTTATGTGAAAAATATATTATATACAATTTAATGCGCATTTATGGGCTTATCGTCTGCAATAACGCAATATTTAAATCTCTGTTTCACAGGGTTTATCAATGACACCTGAGACGGTTCCTCGTATAGGATAAGGAGGTTTTCATCGGATTAGTACTTCTTGTTAATATTCTTATATGGATAGGAAGCGTAGGCGTGTAAGAAAGTTCCAGAATGTGAAAAGGAAGTAACAGCTGGGCAGAAATGCCGAATCCACGCTACGCGGACAGGAAACATGTGTCCAGGCGTGGAGTTGACCGATGAGGGGATACGTGGACTTTGCCTGCGGGTGGTCAGCAAGATGACGCCAAGCCAGGTTCGAAAAGGAGACGGTCTGGAATATTTGAGAGAGTTGTCAGAAAACACCGGAAGTGGGGGAGGATCTAGTTAACGAACAATTTTTGAAGAGCGCGTCTTAAGTGACGTAAGAGTAATCATGGCCAATCAGGATTCATAATAGAGACACGTGATTTATAGATATAAGGGCAAAATGAGGATATTTGGTGGTTGCAAGTAGAGGAGAGACTTGGCAGATAGATAGAGGGCAGATAGAACGCGTGTGGTAAGGACGCACTCCACATATTCTCGGCGAACATAACTTGGAACGGGACGGCGTGGATAACAATTTACGGACTTAGAATTTTTTAGTGGGTATAGGAAGAAGTCGTGTGTTGTATCATTCTTATAAGTCCGAATTCTTTTCTCGTCATTATTATTACATTAGGAATAAATTGTCATCACGTTATCAACTCTCCGTTATATTACCGGTGTTATAGTACAAAACATAGAATTACGCGAATACGGAAATTAGTCTACCAACTTGTAGGCAGTGAGAGCAGTATATTATACACTTGGACACGCATTTCTGCTAATCCGAAACCAATACTTCATAATAATAAACGTTCTCATCGAGATTTATTACCAACAACTTCTGGTGTGCGCTTACATCATTTCAATCAACGAGCACGTCTCCCAAACCCCATGTCCCAACCGTCTGCAGCTGACCTGGGAACCTCATCTCTACCAGAGTAATCTCGAGTTACTCTCCATACACAACGGGGCTGGCAGCCGAGGGCAAAGAGAGGCGTCTTCGACAACGACGACGACCGCCTCACACCGAACTTTGATTGCAATTTCCCAAAATTTTTTATTTATTTATTTATTTATTTATTTATTTATTTATTTATTTATTTATTTATTTATTTATTTCATACGAAAAGTTGTCTTCGGAACTGTTATGAAAAGTTCGGCAAATGTAGCAAATTTAGAGCTTGTAGTACGCGACTTCCCAACCCCCGTCTTCTAGCACATCTGTACCTGCAGCGTTTGTTGACGTGCTTCAATGTGTTTACTCGCGCAGTTATCAACTGCGGCTTAATCAGAAAGAATGTCCCTTATGAAGGAAGTGGGCTAAGTGATTTAAAGAATGCAAGGAAATATTTCCATAAGGAATGAGAACAACAATACATATTTTTATGAGGAAAGGGAGAACATTAGATGTTTGCTGCGCCAAAAAGTGTTACTGACTTGATAATACAAGAAATACATACACACGTATCAATACATAGGCCTACTAATTTCTGCGTAAAACTGATCATCACGATAAAATAAATTACTACATTTACAGATTTTATCCCTTGGCAAGTGCTGATCGTGCTAAACAACTGGTAGAACTAAACAGCAATTTTTATGGAAAAATAAATAAAAAAACAACCAACAATAAGCTAAATACAACAACCGAACCGAAATTCATGAAGAAAAACATTCTTTAAGTTAGTTTTAAAGTTGCATATGAAATTGCTAAGGTAAAAATCCTTAATGGGAACTTATTAAAAAGGTTTTATTAAACGTATATGTCCTCGAGAAAATACGAATTTTGGGAAAGATTACCATCATTATGAAAAATAATATCTTAAAATTTCTCGTAAGCTCTTTATTAAAAAATACCGTTTTCTTTGCATAAATTTGAGTCTTTAATCCAGATTGTTTGTAAAGAATAAACTTGTTAAGTATAGCAGTACTGTTTTACACACGAGCCACCACTGAATAACAAGGAGGGTTTGAGACTATCTAACTCATGAGATGAATGAGGTAGGTAGATTTGCTGCGGTCACCGTAAAACGGCTAAATGTATAAAGATGTCTACTACTGTATTAAGGCTACGTGCATGATATTTGGTACATACGAGTACATTCTTCAGTTCTTTATGGGTAATAGAAAATTTTTCTTTGAAATACGAATTTGATATTTTGTTATATTTTAAAAACATGCCTCCTTATTTCTACAAAAGTACCTCTAAAATTCATTCTTAAAATAGGGTAAACCTTGGTAAATTCGGTGCAGTGGTTATTTCGTGATATTTTATCCTGGCTCTTTCGTGAACTAACCAATGTTCTCACGAAATTCAAATTTCTGCCAAGAGATGTTGTCCGGTTTCCAGAAACATACAGCTACGCTTTGTGAAGCAGCTACAATAGTTCACGAAAGAGCCAGGAAAAAATATCACGAAATAAGCACTGCCACGAAATTACCAATGTTGTTCATCTTAAAAATTAGGAAGCTAGTATCAAAATTGTGCTCCAGATATTTTACAGAACTTTCTTCTAGAAGTAAACTGACTTAGGAATTTAAATTTGTTTTAAGAAATGTCTGAGTATTAGTGAATTGCTGTATGCTGGTATTATTTTTTATTTGGTCCGCAAATTTAAGGGGAAAAAAATTATCTCGAATTTAAATTGTTGCAGTAATGAAATTTCTACATAAATAAAATGAAATTTGGGCATCAATTAGGAAAAAAAAATTCAAATTTCACTATCTCTTCTCCTTAAACATGTGGGACAAAAGTTTTGAATAAATGTCGGACAGATTCACCACCTTTTTAATTTTGATGAGCAAATGATATTTCAACTGCTTATACTGTATTTAGGAATTATTTTACATTAGCAGATTAAAATTTGTCGAATTACACATACTGCACAGCATGTCGCTGATGATAACTAAGGCCGTGACAAACATGACAGCGCACTGGAAATGCGCCCTGTGCGGTTCTTGCTTCGATCTTTGCTCACCATCTAGTTCTAGTTCAATTCCCGAGACACAGTATGTACTCTTACCTATCTCTGTTCACAGACGGAGGAAACAAACCATCGCTATTAGTACAAGCACAACAAAAGTCTCCAGTACAAACAAGTTTCTAGTACGATTCAGTTACAATGTGTGTTTCGGAATGTCGAAACAAACTCGCAGTCTCTCCAGCAAAGCGGTTAATGTTGTATCAAGATATGGTGAACTTCTGGAGTCCGGGATGCTGTTATGTGTAAACTTTGCAGAATTTCAATTTCATGCAAACGAATATAGGCCTATAGTTTTACACAGTACGTAAACACAGAAAAATACAAGAGCTCTCCTGGGAGAGTGCAACAAAATGAAGAGTCAGGGACCGAACATCAAGATAATAGTTTTATTCAGATATGTGTGGGGCATTTGTCTCTGCCAAAGTGCTGAACGAGAAATTGCTAGAATTTTTAGTAAATATACGCAAAGACCAATCCCGGATCCCTAACTTTGTGAAGATATTACGTACAGAAATATTACATTCAATGCATTCATGAAATCGGGGAAAACATTAACGATATACATATAAGCTTTGTATTTTAGTAGATACAACGGATTCCAGAGGACGGCATGTGGCAAATGTGATCGCTGGGTGTAGTCAACCCTAAAAGACTTTGCATATTTACAGTAACTTATATAACAGTGTTGTTTTACAGTTTTATTTTCAAAATAAAACGCTAATTTATCTTATGAAAATATATAATTCAATTTCTTTTCATATGAGAGAACTATTACACATGGAATAATTTTGAGGGAAAAATTGTTCCGGGGCTGGACATCGAACCCGGGACCTTTAGTTAAACGTACCAACTGAGCTACCCAGAAACTCTACCAGATACCGATCCAATTTTTCCCTCTATATCCACAGACCTCAACGTGGGCTGACAACAGTTAAGCCATCAACATTGAGTGCACATTAACTCTGTGTGACTTAAATTGTGGTTTTCTGTAACATACAGTGACGTGTATTATGCAAATAAAGCTGTCAGGTATAACTCCCTGTAAAGTTGATTTGAATAATTTCGAGGGAAAAATTATTCCGTGGCCTTGCATCGAACCCGGGACCTTTGGTTAAACGTACCAACGCTCTACCAACTGAGCTACCCAGGAACTCTACCAGACACAGATCCAATTTTATTCAAATCAACTTTACAGGGAGTTATACCTCAAAGCTTGATTTGCATAATACACGTCACTGTTCGTGAACTGAAAACCACAATTTAAGTCCCACAGAGTTAGTGTGCACTCAATGTTGGTTTATGGACGGTTGTCAGCCCACTTTGAGCTCTGTGCATATAGAGGGAAAAATTGGATCGGTATCTGGTAGAGTTCCTGGGTAGCTCAGTTGCTAGAGCGTTGGTACGTTTAACCAAAGGTCCGGGTTCGATGCCCGGCCCCGGAACAATTTTTCCCTCGAAATTATTCAATTCAACTTTACAGGGAGTTATACAGGAAAGCTTAATTTACATATTACACAGAGACTTTGGAATACAGGATGTTTAAAAAATACGGGGCATAATTTCAGGCATGTATTTCCCACATGTAGACAATCAAAATAGTTCATTACAACATGTGTCCGGAAATGCTTCATTTCCGAGTTATGGCCTTCACAACATTGAAATTCACCGGAACGTTTTTCTTTCCGCAGGTCGTTGCCGTCAAAGGAGACATTAAGAGGGCACTCTGACTGTTCATTCCGAGGCGAAGGTTACATTCAGTGTTGTGTAGGCGTTAGACTGTACGACACGTATTCAAATCAAGAGCTGGCAGAGATACACTTCATGTACGGTAAGGCGGACAGCAATGCTGCGCTGGCTCGTCGTTTGTACCAGGAGAGGTACCCATAGCGAAAATGTCCAGATCGGAAGACATTTGTACGTCTCCATTACCGTCTGTGCGAGTATGGAAAATTTAACTCTCCTGGTTTGGGAAGGGGACGACCAAGATCTACAACTCCAGAAGTACAGGAGGAGATTCTGGAGGCTGTGAACATGACTCCTTCTATCAGCACACGAAGAGTAGCGTTGAGAGTCAATGTTCCCCATAAGACTGTGTAGAGACTGTTGAAATAGTATCAATTGTATCCTTATCATTTGCAACGTGTACAGGCCCTGTCACCAGCAGATTATCCTGCACGAGTTAGGTTCTGTGAGTGGTTCTTGCAGCAGTGTGGCGTAAATCCGAATTTCCTGCCTTAGTATTATTTACAGATGAAGCACAGTTCACACGAGATGGCATAACAAATTTCCACAATCAGCATGTATGGGCTATGAAAACCCACGTGCAACTGTTCCAGCTCATCACCAAGTGCGGTTCTCCCTCAACATGTGGGCCGGTATCATTGGTGATCGATTAGTTGGACCCCATGTACGTACTTGTAAACAGACTTACGGGGCAGGCGTACATAAACTTCCTGGAAAACACCATACCTCATGTTTTAGAAGACACACCACTGATCAATCGTCAACACATTCACTTTTTGCATGATGGCGCTCCTGCACACTGCAGTCGTACGGCTCGCCGGTACTTGGATCGAAGGTTTCCTGATCGATGGATAGGTAGAGGTGGCCCAATTGCTTGGCCTTCACGCTCACCTGATCTGAAACGTCTCGATTTCTACTTGTGGGGCCATTTAATATCATTGGTTTATTCGTCTCCGGTGCCTGATTTGGAATCCGTTCGGAATCGAATTGTGGCATGTTCTGAGGACATATGCAATACTCCTGGAATTTGGGATCGTGTTCGCAGATCAATGAGACATCGATGTGAGGTCTGTATTCAAGTAGGAGGTGGACATTTTGAACATCTTCTGTGATGACAACGACCTGCGGAAAGAAAAACGTTCCGGTGAATTTCAATGTTGTGTAGGCCATAACTCGGAAATGAAGCATTTCCGGACACATGTTGTAATGAACTATTTTGATTGTCTACATGTGTGAAATACATACCTGAAATTATGCCCCGTATTTTTTAAACACTCTGCATATTAAAGTAAAAAAAATAAAATATAAACTCCTGAATACATTAAACAAAACAATATAAAGAAAATCATCACCAATTTCTATGTAACAGTTTTGCTTGTACATTTGGTTATTTACACTTTTGAAAAACAATATCTTGTAGCATAAACCTTTCGACTTTATTACAGCTTGGCATTTCCTTCTCATTCATTTCACCAAGTTTTTACACTGTTCTGTTTTCATGTTAGCCCATTTTTCTCTCACTACACGTTTGAAATCCTCTATGGTTGTACACTTCTGCTTTCTCACACTCCTTTTCAAAATTTCCAACAAATGTTTGATGAGGTTTAAGACTGGTGATTGAGTAGATTTTCGCAGTTGTTGGGATATGTTCCATATGAGCCAATCCTTATTGATTTGAGCAGTACGTGTTTTGTCATTATCTTGTTGAAATATATACACAATTGCATCCCCACTTTTTTGTGGACTCTGCCCAACATTTAACCTTAAAATGTTATTGTGCACATATAATAATAATAATAATAATAATCCGTGGCGCTACAGCCCATGAAGGGCCTAGACCGACCAGCCGGCTGCTAGCTTCACGCCCACATGCCGAAGCAGAGGTGGACTATCATCCAACCAGAATGAAGGTATCGTGTGGTTAGCACGATGATCCCCCCAGCCGATATAGCTGGCATTCGAAACCGGATTTCGTTACCTATCGTAGCTCCCCAAGTGCATCACGATGCTGGGTGGGCACCGGTCCCATACACTGGCAGAAATTTCATGAGAAAATTTCTTCCCCCATGAGGACTCGAACCAGCGCACATTCCGTAACGCGAGTCCTAGGCAGGATGCCTTAGACCACGACGCCACGGCGCGGGTCTATTGTATACAAACTTATCCATAATTCCATCTTTGAATTCAATATTTCCCACAACATTTGCAGACATACAGCCCCACAATGGTATGCATCTACCTCTGTGTTTCATTGTAGGTAATGTGTTATTTCTGTCGTTATCTGTGTTTGGCTTTCTCCATATCCTATGAATGCCATCGGAACCATAAAGATTTATCTCCGTCTCATCTGACTAAATCACCAAAATTCCTCATCCTTACCACTTTTCTTTATCGAAGTCTAATCTTCGAGCTCGATTTGTCTCACTAATAATGTACGGCCTCTTTCGTGTCTTCTGCCATGGTAACCATTTTTCCACAACACACGCCGGATAGTTTGATTACTGATCTTCGAGTTTGAAGGCTCTTCAATCATGACTCAAATTTGTAGAACACTTATTCTTGAATTTTTGACAACTTGATTAACTATGAATCTCTCGTCACGTGCATTTAACAATTTCTGCTTGGTTCTTCTTGCCAAGTTATTCCAACTTCCATGATTTCAAAATTTTTGTACAATGTGTTGTACTGTACAATCTGTTTTATGTACTACTTTTGCACTACATTACCTCTTTTTCTATACAAATAGCCCTTCAGAGCCAGGCGAACAATAACTTGCTTTAAATCGTAAACTGAGTTTCTTACGACGCTCCATTGTACACAATTCTCAATGACAGACTAACAGCAAGTGACCTCCACTGAAAAACAACCCTGTGCATATAGCATGCTTATTTACTACGCATCTAAACGTAAGTACCCTCTGTCCGTGGAGTAAGTGTACAAACAACAGTGTTACATGAATTTCACGGAATATGTAGTTTTAAATGTTTATGTAAACTTAAGTAACAGGTGTATGTACAGTAAATTAATTTTATTCATGTCACTATGTTCGTGTTTAACATATGAAACATAATGAATTTATTTTTATTGATATATTTTCAATTTTAAGGCCATTGCAAAGGTTAGTTTAATAATATATTAGGTGTAAAACAACATTGTTATACACTCTATGTGTCAGGAACTACATAGATTAAGTGAATTCCTCTAAAATTTTTCGTTATTTCATAGTGTTTTACAATTGCTATGATCTCAGGGAGGCATGTCAATTGATGCCCCCAGGAGCAAGTGCGCGCTTTAGAGCCCAGGAGACCCTGAGCGCTTTACAGCGGAAAGGAAAGAGACAGACGAAAGCGGTGGTATATGCCGCTTGGTCGAGCCATCCCTGGCCAGCACTGATTCAATGGATCAAGAGAAGAGAACTTATTAAAACTGTATCCGTGTAAATTTTTAGATTTGCCTGAGAAGTATAAGTGCATTATAAGAATGTAAGTTTTAATTTTAATGCTGATTTTTCACAAGTGTGATTTTTTTTAAACAAGAGAAATATTTTCTCAACTTTTCCTATAGAAAAGTGAAATTTTCAATTATAGGTCTATTTATTTAGTAGCCTTACAGAATGTTTTCGTAAATCTAATATACCGTATATACGTATTACTGAAGATAGTGTATTTAAAATTTTGAAAATATTCGCATGGAAATTGTTTGTAAGGAACTGAATAAACCAAAGCAACTACTGTTACATCATAAGCAAAAGATACGTGCCCATGTGTTGTAAAAATGCCACCTCTATAGCTTCAGCAGATTTCTAGAAAATAATTTAATATTCTGATAATAGGGGGTTGTTCACAAATATCACCTTAAAAGCATTATGCGATAAGAGTCTTGTTATGTAATATTAGTTACACTTAAAACAGATACAGTACGTAGGTAACTTTGCTTTGTACTGTAATATTGTTTTGATTAGTTTATTGATTACTTTTGTAAGGCTAAAGATACCATTCCAACTTATCATGTCATACTCAATCTCTTTCTTTGGAATATCACTTTCTTTATGAATGACGTGTTTAATCCACTTAATATAGTATAATATTATACTGCTATGGAATTTAAGTGAATATTCATTCTTAACTCTCTATTATTTTATTAAGATTTAAAACACAAGTGCAATATTAAGAACTCAGTGTTAGTACTTTTGTTTTACAGACAATATAGATAATATTAAACAGAAAGAAGCCATATAAAAATAACGACATAAAATTTCACGTTCCGTTTGAAGTTTGTGCACCACTGTTTTCTTAATCCAACAGGTTGCTTATCCATATACACAACCCTTCCTTTTTCCATACTTAGCGCTTGCTGCCCGCGCACGACGTCAAGGTTAGAAAAATGCGCTTGCTTTGACATCGCTGATCTCAGGTCTCAGGTATACAAAGCAACAAAGTACTAATGTTCGTTAATGATGCAGCGTGTTACATGGTCAACGTAGAACACTAGATTAAAACCAAATGCAGAAATACTTGCCTCGCTCACTCCTGTCACAGAGTTACGGAAGAAATAGATCTCATTTTACAGACGTTGATCGGCTGATTTCCAATGTGAAGAAATTGTTTGTAAAGTCACCTTATCGTATGTGTCATTTAAGAAACGATGTCGTGTACTTACGCGTTGGGGTTCCTGATTGTTAACGTGCAGTTGTCAATGCGATAACTTCGCTAATCTTTAGAAAGTAATCAAATCCTTTAACATTGACGACACAGCTTCAGAAAGAGTGTCACAATATCTTCTGAGTGACCCAGTCATGCGAAGTAAGTTAAAAACATTAAGTCAAAAGATGGATTCCTATTTTCTTGTATTGAATCCTTAGGAAAATCAGGGGAAAAGCTAATCAGTCAAATTGCACGTATGGAAAGTTTTGCACATAAACTCAATAGCTTGCAAGATGAACAAGGAAATTTGTACAAAGCAAAAATATTAAAGCAATATTGAACAAAAACTATGAATAAAATTATGCTGTGCGTAACATTTCTAATGTTATTTGTGGTCTGGTATGTGCATTATTTGAATTCTATTTAGGTATTAATGATGTAAAAAGCTTCACATATGTATCCGTTGTTTCAACCGACTTGGATCGAAGTTTTTCAGCATACGAAAATGTTGTATCTGATCACCGGCAGTAATTTTTGTTTCAAAATATAAATATGTGACTTATGTATTGCAGTAACTCATGGCAGTAAATTCAAAGTGACAACAATAAATTGTGTAAAATGGAATTACTTTCGGTTGTTATAAGTGTATATTTTTAATATCATCCAAAATGTATTGTGTGTACAGCCTGTAAGATACGGTTATCTCTGTGAACAACGTACTCTGTTATTTCAACGACAAAGGTCGCTCTGTTTTGTTTAAAAACGAACGATAATATCTGGTATATTTGTCACGCTCTTTCTGATGAAACGTTTCCTGGTAACCGGAGTCTGCAAATGGCTCGGCCGAAGGTCGGGTTGCTGCATTGTACTTTTTTTTACAGTCAATTCCTCCATGTCTATATGGCTACCATCAAATTTATTACTGCGACTCTAGTGAACTTCTCAGTTTGAACAGATATTATTCGAGGGTCACTTACTGAGTCATGGCAACTATTTTTTTTGCAGGCAAATGTGTTGTTAGACAAAAATTTCATAATATACATATGAAAATACACAATGTACTTTACCAATGTCTGTTAAATGGTTACTCTAGTATTGTAGACAAGGGAGTAGAGTAAAAGTAAAAAAAATCTAGCGTAATAATATTGAGCACAATAGTCTCCACGCACATTAACACATTAAGAACCTTCGAAGTAATCACCAAGGCAATCAACTGTTCGCTGCCAACAATAAAATCGAAGTGGTACTGTGGCAAATCGGGCGAGTAAGGGAGTTGGTCTAGTACTGCCCATCTCCAGCACCGTAAATGGGTCTTAACAATGTCTGCTGTATGGGCTATTGCATTATAGTGAAGGATGATTGCATTGTTCAAAAACTCGGGACGTTTATTCCTGATAGCACGCTGTAGGTTATTCTGCAGATAAGCTGCAACGGTTGAAAACCAACTGTCTTTCGCACATCCCTTTCTCTTCCGTCCTTGAAAATCTACACCATCTACCGGTATCAATAAGTATCATATGTCTCAATGTCATTGCTGCATATCAAAAAATGTGGATCACGGTCTGGAATTCCGCTGATTTGTCATGATTTTGCAAGTTACCCTCGTATAAAAGATAATAATTTTGTTGTTGATGGTATTAATATCATTAGTGTTAATTTCGGTAGCAGTAGGAGCAGTTTTGATGTTGGAAATGGTAGTAGTGGAACCCTTTCACAAGTGATCATTCCATTACAGATGCAATATTGTTGCTTTCAATACAAAATTATTGTAACAAATTTAAATTTGCACAGTAATTGTTTAAAAAAAGCCAGTTAATACAAACTACAGGTGTAAGTTTCCATAGAAAATTTATTAAATTTAAAAAGGTTCAAGAATACCACATATTGCATATGCTATTAAATTATTCATTCTGCTCAGTCTGAAATAATTTTGATTGTCGTCGTCACTCACTCCGTAGCTTCCCGCTCAATGCACAACCATGGTGAGTGACTCACTAATATATTAATTATAATGCAAACACAGTAGTCTGGTAAACTCTGCATGTATAGTTCTACAGCTCATGACTGAACAATAGCGTATCAACTGATTAGCGTTATGTTTGGCATGCCGTGTATTTGAAAAGATCAAAGGGGATTTCCCCTCGCAAACTGGATGGGGAATCAAGTGATTATCTTAATTCATATGCAAAATATGAAGGCTCACCTACACAACGTTAGTAGTATAAAGCCACTTGTCCTGAAAAATGTAGAGAGGTGTGTGTGAAAAATCAGGAAACAATGTAATATCAAATGTCAGTTTTTAATTATATAATAAATGTCATTAACATTTAAATCTGTTTCATACTATTTGAAAAAGTACTTTGGCAACTTGCATGGTAATTAAAGTACGATACTTGCAAAATGACGATACTGGTAACATTAGTATTATCTCGTCTCGTCCCTTCTAGCTAGTATAGTCTAGTGATTAATTAGCTTATTAGAATTTGTATCTAGTTTGTTCCTGAATTATTTTGAAACTTGTATTTAGTGAGACCTATCTTATTTTGCATACCAGTTTTCATAGAAATCTGTTCAGCCATTATTGAGTGGAAAGGTAGCAAAGAGATACACAGAGAGACATACGGGCAGACAGACACATACAGACATTTAAAAAATACGACATTCTATGTCAAGATAGCTCTTTATACATGTTAACACTATTTCTGTAACAGCGAAAATTACCAGAAAATGTGGGCTACAGATTTATTTTTAGTAGGCCTATAGATAACACTGGGCAACAAACTTCGTGTTGCATTGATACTGACACTCGTTCCAATTTAATTTGGGTGTGCTGATTTCAAACATGAAGCTAGTTTTTTTCTTTATAAGTTATAGTTATTTCTGCAATTCAACATTTTAATTTTTCACTTTCATGTTAGCTTTTAAAAATTCAATTTAATTTTTTTAAGTTGGATGCCAACTTGGATACCACCTTGGCGGAACTATTCATGTATTCATAAAAACATGTAGATGCATATTAATATGCATTGCAGTTTGAAAATACGGTAAAATTAAACCAATTATTTGGTGTGTTGAACATATGTCTAATACAGTAAAATTTGAATATAAATTTTAAGATCTTTCCTTCAATATAAGATGTATGTGTACAGGTACATACAGACTGCAGGTAATGGCAGAGAATTGATATGGGTGGCATGAAAAGTTAATAGTTTCTATTCAGACAAGAATTTGTGCTTGTAGCTCTTACGTTTGTGATCTTGCTTACAATAATCTCGTTTGATGCCCCAGCAGTAGTCTGCTAACATATTCTTGTTGCATCGAACTTGGAAACGCTCTTTTATCATCTTCAGATTTTAATGGAAGCGCTGTTCCAGTTCAACAGCTTCAATGTTCTCCGGAAAGTGATCATGGTGACTGTTCAGGAAATAGATCTTTGCAGTCATGTTGCACCCAAGATCGCAGAGAGCCAGCAACTTTAAACACAACCTCACAGTTTTCCGCCTTAGTGTTCGGTACCAAGAAAGGTTTTATTTTTTATAACTGACAAGAAAGAACAGCCATATTGGTTTCTCTTTGTTATTCGTCTTCCTTACAAATTCTTCGTCACGTACAAAGACACGAATTTGAAGACCGCAGAACATACCTGCAGAAAAAGCAGAAACTATATGATGAACACAATCATCATCAGCATTCAACGCCTTGAACTCCTTTATCATGTCAGTGTTGGTATGGAGTGAGGCAAATATGCTCTTATCTCGGACTATCGATTTGTTCATTCACAGTGTTTGGCATGCCTACTTCAGGGTTTCATCGATGGGATTCTACAACCATTTCTTCATGCACCTTATAGCAAGCCTCGTGATCTTCCTCACCATGTTCACTTCCTTGATCTTGAGAAAAAACAACACCATTAAAAACTGGAACCGGGATATTTCGCAAAGGTGAGGTAATACTGGGATAGGAGAGATCGCATGCCGATTTTTCTTGCCGACACCTTTCGCATTGTCGAGGCAAAAACCGCATTCACTTGTGTGGTCCTTTGGTCTCGCTAAACTATTGGGTAATCACAAAAGACGTACTCTTTTGTTATCATTTTGTCCAGTCGCGAAGCATTTCCTCACAATTATTACATTGGGTCCATTTCTTGCTTACTCGTCAAATGGAACTTCAAAGTAGGTTTTATAGGCATGCCTCACAAGCGCGTTATATTGTGCCTATAACGTGAAAGTGTGTAGCAGCCATATACATAACAGAAGTTATCATGATGATTTACTAATTTAACCTATGTGTAATTGAAGAAGCCATCATCATTTTTTTAAAACAGAAACATGTTGGTTTTTTTAATCAGAGATTTTTTATATTAAAAACTCTAAAGATAAAGAAGAATTATGTTTGTAAAACATAATTAGTGTTTGGTTAAGTTAGATTTAAACATCGTTGTCCACCTATCCCAAGTGTAAATACCAATGGGTGGCCTTTTCTGCAAAATATCAAAGTTTTAAATTGCATGATAACTATAACATGTGTACGAAACTGATCTAGATTTGAATTCAGCGACGTAAAAATACCTGGAAACCGTTGAAAATTCTCATTCAATAAAGAATGAGAAAAAATTTGTTCCCGACCATAATTTTTATGTCCGTCTGTTACCAATAAATAAATAAATACTGTTGATCCACAAAAACTCTTTTGTAGTGAGTTACTTCGCTATAAAAGCCTAGTTATTAACATATTATTTTGTCCCTTTTCCTTTTGGTTCTGTTAATAGCACTATGTGCATATTATAAATAATGTATTCTTTAATTACCGTTCTTCTTCTTATTTCATATTCAATCTTTTAATGTTGCACACACAAATTTTAATTAGAACTTTCTTTTTTTTTTAATCCTTCATAGAGTACTTGGGCTTTCTTTGTTCAGATCCATCAAGTTGTGGTTTGTCCAAGATAATTATTGTCAAATCTAGATAAAATGCTAAATTTCCCGGATCTGGTTATCTAATGTTTCGAAGCAAGAGCACATTATAATTGTCGAAATCACGGAACTTCACATTAAGCCGATACAAGTTGTAACATACGTTTGAAAGGTTTTAAATAATAATAATAATAATAATAATAATAATAATAATAATAATAATAATAATAATAATAATAATAATAATAATAATAGTAATGATAGTGGTAACGATGATGATACAGTAATGCTAATAATAGTAATAAAAGTAACAGTATTTATTTTTAACTTAACCTGGTATAGATAAGGTCATCAGACCTTTTTTCCCCCTCTATCAGTTTAATAATATTAATAATAATAATAATAATAATAATAATATGTTATTGAACTATTTTACAAACATTTTATATCATATTGCTTATAAAGACTTTACTCTCCAAAAAGCCAAAGCCTGTGCTTGATAGTATTCTTGAAAAGGCATATGTAAAAATATTGGCTTATACGAAGACAATGTCACGTATTGGGATTATGCAGGAAAAAGCGAACTGCTACGGAACAACAGACATCATAGAGTGAGAACAAATATGGCACGAGTGTAAAGTTTTGAAACAAGGCGAAGCCGAGCTTCACAAACACAGGAGGGCCAAACAATTACTTTACGAATGTGTATCATACAATATATTTTCTATGATAGCACAAATTTACATTAAATAAATATTTCAATTTAGAGAGGTTATAAGATCACGATTTCACGGCCGTCTAAACTCAGAACCATTAAGCAATACGTACCCATACAATTACAGCCTGTTTTTAATCATGATCACGATTTCATTGCCGTCTAAACCAGCCATACAATCAACAAAGCGGTTAGGAAAAGTTGAAAGCTATCCAGTTGCAATGAGTACTACTATACATATGTAACTTCAAAATACAGTAGGCTCTAATACGGACTAAAAATAAATATGAATGTTAAATTATTTTGTTTGTTATTTGTGTTACGTGTAATAAGTTATTTACATCATGAAAGATCGAGGTAATGCATTAATTTTTTTACTGAATGACGTTTATACGAGTACATTGAATATGACATTCCTTTGGCAGTGCATAAAATGAATAGCAGTACGTGTGAAGTGATTATTTACTTTTATAAGCATTAGTGTTTTAAACGTTCACTTTACGCACCAATAACAGTGAATAAAATGCAACTTTACGTACTATCGTAGAAAAAATATGTTTTTCCGAACGTAAGTTTTGGCCCAATATAATTCGTAAATATTTTTGCCTATTCGCTGGTAAGAATGTTAGAACATAAGCAATGATTATTATTTAAAAAATATCCAGTATGAAGAATTATTTTTTAAACTGTTTTCAATTATGGGGCAGATTGATCAATATGGGCTGTATTTTTATGATACATGCATATTCGTAAACACAATGTAAGACCAGATAGCTGTTTTCTTTTCTCCATAGTCTACTTACTATTTGTGAAACGAGGGTTGGAATGGATAGAAGGACTACCTGAGTTTGCACACTGAGTTCCAACGTAAAGGACAAACTTAAAAATCTGTGTAATTGCCTATGCGGTCTACTTGCTGATGGACATTCGTCTGTGCCCACCGTATACTTAACACAGATCCCTTTACAAGTTTACAACATACAACCACCTGTACAATTTTGTAATAAGTATTTTGAGCCGTCTTGTACAGTAGTGGCAAAAAAAAAACGGACCGACCCTTGTAGCTGATTTCAGAGCCTTTTTGACTCCCGAGCACGATAGACTGGTAACTAACACTTTCGTGGTTCGAATCCTGCTTGGGAAGGAAACTTTTTGTTCCTTATTCAAATTTATTCCCAATACTTTTCGATTGCTGGTAAAATTCATGTTCTGGGAATAATAAGTTAAATAAGTAGTAAAATATCGCTGCAATCGAAACGTATCGAGAATAAATTTGAAAAAGGAACAAAAAAAAGTTTCCTTCTCA
The DNA here is from genome assembly GCF_040183065.1 of Periplaneta americana. Lineage (NCBI taxonomy): Eukaryota > Metazoa > Arthropoda > Insecta > Blattodea > Blattidae > Periplaneta > Periplaneta americana. The sequence goes on along the minus strand of NC_091118.1, from coordinate 126,187,884 downwards.
GGCAGGATTCGAACCACGAAAGTCTTAGTTACCAGTCTATCGTGCTCTGGAGTGAACAAGGCTCTGAAATCAGCTACAAAGGTCGGTCCGGTTTTTCTTTTGCCACTACTGTACATAGGCCTGGATGTTGACTAAGTTGACACACCCTTTACAAAGTTCCACATGCGGAGGCTAATGGTAGACATGGGAAAAATTACGACTCAAACACTTCCTTTTTCCTTTTAAAAGACGAGTGTTTTGAGTTCCCCTTTCCTTACGTTGTGTCTTTGTTAAAATAAACAGGACATCGTTCCCAGGTGATGTAATTCAATTTGTATCCGAAACCTGGAAGAGCTGCGGTAGAATTAAAGCGAGTCTATCTGATGGCTTATGAATTATTGGTGCGGCACTGTGGAGGGGCGAAACATGAGAACGGTATGAAAGCAAAACGCAAGGCGCTTGTTTATTTACACTGCGGTCCTGTGTTCCTTGTAAGAGAAGAAACTGTAGCACAAGGGATAAAAAGGTTCTTAAAACTGTATATTTCATCTAACTTGACAGTTCTTGCTTCGTAATGAAGATATAGAGTTGATCCATTTTCTCTTTCTACGGCTCGCTTCTTTACTCATCTCATCTTCGAGATTAAAAGATTTTTTTCTCTTATCTCACGCCCCGAAACACTTCAAAGAATAAATGGTGACGTGGAAATGACAATATCGGATTATATAGCCTATTTTACGTAGCAACTAAGAAAGTCGCTATTAGCGTATTTAACATGAAATTTCGTGTAGATTTGCTTTCATATTCTAAGCACATTTTATCTGTGTTGCTCGGCTGTCACTACTTCACTTAGCTAGGTAAGAAGGGAAGAGTAACACTTGTAGCTTTAAGCCATTACATTTCAGAAATGTAACATTTCTATTTTAGAAAATATGTCAACCCGACTGCGTTTAAAAATGAACTACATCGTCAAGATATTGTTAATTTTTACAACACTAAAGAAATAAATATTTATGGTAAGCATTTCTTCAAAATAACGTTATTAAAAAAGTAGTCTGCTAAAATGAATTCGTTTTCTTTGTTTCTTGAGCTCGTATTAAAAAGGACTTTTGTGAATTATTGAAAAAATCTGTACAAATTTTGTGATTTTAAATTTCGAAAGCACAAAAATTTGCATAAAATTTGTTATAACTTGACAGAATTCTAATTAATAATTTAGAAATATTTTAAGGTGTGAGATATTACTCGTAGTTTAACACGTAAAGATTCTTTACTCACAATTAAATAGAGTAAAGGTGCCTAATTCCGTGATACCCCTAATCCCGTGATAAAATTTCAGTTGACTGCCATGGAGTTGTGGTCTCTGACTTTTAAGTTTTTGAAATATCTAACAGATGCCAGGAGATGTCTTCTTTTCAATTCTATGACTACCCGCCTTTTGAATAGAAGCAGTCGACTGCAGAAGCTCTTGTTCAGTGAAAGGTGGTAGACCAGTAAGTTTCTCTTTCTCTTGCAACCGCTCCTGAAGAAACATTTTATATTTGAGGTAAGAATTAATATAGCATTATAAAAATGATATATTACTGTAGATTATAGTCAGCTGAATCAATGTGTATGATTATTTAAACATTGTGAGACAATAACAATGCTACAGGAGCTTCCCCATTTTCGGATTTATTTTCATATTTCTCCTTCCTGGCTCGTTCGACCAGTGATGCTAACGCTAAATTGTGAAAATTAAGGTCTATGAAAGAAAATAGTTCGTGGAAATAATAATAGAAATAAGTTACAGAAGACATCAATTACAATTATAATAAAATAATAGGGCATATATTTAACTTAATTACTGCTGTTGTTAGAATATAAATAATGAGAAATAATTGTGTTATAATTAAATTTATTCAAATTTAATTTGGTATTGAATTTAACTTTCAGTTTATTTTGTTTATAATATATTAATATGTAATATGTATTCCTGTAGTTACACAAGTATTTTCTATGAAATGTGTCACTTAGGCCCTTTTTCTATGTTATAATTTCTTCCTTAATCCATATTAAAACAATATACCATGACTTTAAAGTGTTTTTCCAAATACACGTTTGTTTTCTGAGCAGTTAATGAGGATTATTTTAGTATCACGGAATTAGGATATCACTCACGGAATTAGGAAACCACTATCACAGAATTTGGATTCCTGTCACGGATTTAGGAGCCACTGTATAACAATGAAGAATCATATATTATATACCAAACTTGTGAAACTGTTGACACTGAATGTTGTAAAAACTGTAGCTAAAGGTCCAAGTAAGGTCATTTAGGTGTTATTTGAAAATTGTTATTAAAATTTTGGCATAAATATAGACTTTATTAATTATGTCACGGAATTAGGCAACCTTACCCTACTGTATGAAAAATAAATTTAATTTATCGAAAGTTCTGGAACGTATTGTTCACAAACAACTAATGAGTTATCTAACCGAGCACTACGTAATTGACGATTATCAATCAGGATTTAGTAAAATAGTAAAAATGCAACGTCCGTCACAACTGGAATGGCAGCACTTCAATTTGACATCGTCTTGACTTCAAGTCAGGAGTTAGGTCATATAAAGTAAAGTGCCAGATCCATATTCAGAGACAATACGTCTTATCTTTCCCTTGACACAATCAAATGTAGATAAAAAGCAAGTGAACTTGGTGTTCTGTATCATCCTACGATCACAGTCTACTATATACACTGTATATTATACAGTCACGAAGCTTGAGTTTTGAGGGTGCTAGAAACAATAGACTGTGACGGTACTATTTTACATTGCCTGTAATGAGGCGATATTACCGATCCTAGTGGTGAGCAACTACCTAATGTTTGCATATTTACTATGTATTGAGCTTCGCGACTGTATATACTAGACTGTGCTACGATGATGTAGTGCTTCCAGCTCAGAGCTGCTCCATGCGGAATGTGCAGAAATCATTCATTCACTGCTGGCTACATTTCATTTCAAACCTGTTACTGTCGAAAACATCCTTTGAAATGGCAGGAACAGCAGATGAATGTGTAGGTTTACTTTACATCAAAGAACTTGCTTACAGATCTAAAGACGTAGTGGAAAAGATGAGATGTCGTTTAGATTAGGGTAAAGAAGAACAAATGACACGAAATTTTGAAGCACAAAGATAAAATATTAATAATATGAATTACATTAAAATTGAGTTAATATCTTATTCTTCTGTTAAGTAAATTATATTAATATAAGATTAAAAGTAATTTTTATTCTAAGGTGGAAAAACCATAGTCCATTGTACGTATTTTTAAACTGCATTATGTTATATAAACATTTACAAGTTAATCAATATTAAGAATCCAAATCTCCGTTCTCCATTGACTTTCAGACGAAAATAAATAAATGATTATTAATAATATAACAGCAATGAGAAATTTAAAATATAATTTATAGCTATATAACTTCGGAATAAACTAGAAAACTGGAGATAAAATTGATGTTATGATTACATAGAAATAAGTTGAGAGTAAAGAAGGAAATAATATAATAGAGAACGCATAATTCATGAATATTTGGAAATCAGCATCTTCTAAATTCATTTGTCTTAAACTTAATTTTATCATAGTAAACAAATTTCTCATTAGTTGTTTTTCAGACACATTATACCGTAAGGATAGATATAAGGGTAGCCTTACGTATCTTGAATCTTGTTAGCTTTTAAAGGTTATTAGAGGAAAAAAATTCGTTCCGGTGCCGGGAATCGAACTCGGGTCCTTGGTTCTACGTACCAAGTGCTCTAACCACTGAGCTACGCCAAAGTTCAATCAATAGTACCGGATCGAATCCCTCTCTAGTGTTTCTCCATTTGTGGCCTGACTCCAAGTTCGACATATATATTGATATACAGTATATTAAGTCAACTGCAATTATACAGGGAGCGCACTCAATTGAGTGACTTGGTGGCCGAAATTCCACAGTATAATGCACTATTGGGCGAAGAATCTACGTAAAGATTAATTTTTGGTCCTACAGAATGATATCTGTTGTGGTAACAATGGTTATTATAGGAGAAACATTCGTTTCGGCGCAGGGGATCGAACCCGCGTCCTTCGTTCTACGTACCAAATGCTTTAACCACTGAGCTATGCCGAATCTTTCTTCTCTAATAACCATTGATACCACAACATATATATTCTGTAGAACCAAAAATTAATCTTTACGCAGATTATTTGCCCAACAGTACATTCTGAATCCTGGCCACAAGTCACTCAATTGAGTGCGCTCCTTGTATAATGACAGTTGACTTAATATACCAAATGTCAACATATGTCGAACTTGGAGTCAGACCACAAATGGATAAACACTAGGGGTGCTATTCATAGAAATTTCGCTAGCCCGCGCTATGAGCGTGCTGAACTAGCCCCGCCTATTGACTGGTTACTTGTGCAGGATTCATATATCATATCATATCATATCATATCATATCATATCATATCATATCATATCATATATCATATCATATCATATCATATCATATCATATCATATCATATCATATCATATCATATCATATCATATCATATCATATCATATCATATCATATCATATCGCTAACACTGGTTTATGAATACGAAAAACGTTAGTTCGCTGATCATCCACAGCAAGCCCGCGCTAAGAATGTCTATGAATATGGCCTTAGAGGACAGGGATTGGATCTGGTGCTGTGGATTGAACTTTGGCGTAGCTCTGTGGTTAGAGCACTTGGTATGTAGAACCAAGGATCCAGGTTCGATTACCGGCACCGGAACGAATTTTTCTCCTCTAATTACCATTGATACCACAACAGATTTATTCTGTAGGACCAAAAATTAATCTTTAGCCTACGTTGTTAGCTTTTAGCTAAGTTATGACTAAAGTGTAAGTTAAGTTTCGACTCTGAATACAAATTCTGCTGGAAGGTTGTGAAAGCCACCGGCGTGGCTCAGTCGGTTAAGGAGCTTGCTTTCCATTCAGAAGCTACGCTCGGGCGCGGGTTCGATCCCCGCTTGGGCTGATTACCTGGTTTGGTTTTTTCCGATGTTTTCCCCAACCTTAAGGTGAATGCCAGGTAATCTATGGCGAATCCTCAGCCTCATCTCGCCAAATACCATCTCGCTATCACCAATCTCATCGACGCTAAATAATTTCGTAGTTGATACAGCGTCGTTAAATAACTAACTAAAAAAATTGTGAATTGAACTTGGATTCAACCTGTATACATTAAAGTATTCTTAGATCACTATATAGCGTGCCAAAGTTGCATTGAAATATTTCTAGTAATATTAAAATGCAAAGATTTAAAATGTTGTAATTTATAGGCACACGAAGCAGCCCAGTGACTATCACTGTCCTTGTGTATACCTGTATCACCTTCACGGCTTGTTTGAAGTACATATTTTTAAGGATGTGTTGTGAAAGTATTAAAATTGCCTATACGCGCGGATATACTATTGTTAGCTGGTGAGTTAGTAACCCTTACGAATTTTTTTTGTTAGTCTTTCAGTAGAAAAATTTCCTTTAAAAAGAAAGAGAGACAAATATGTGAACTTTAACTTTGTTGAAAGGTCTGCAATGGAGACGGTGGTACCACTGCACCGGAATATTGCCCCAAATAAGAAAATATAGTGCCAGGAGGGTGCAAACGTGGCAGCCTTATGTGAAAATGGCTGTGAACTCCACTTTATATGTTTAGAGTAAACTTTTGTGGACGTAATTTTTCACTCCCGTCATAAAAATATGTTACGTTACAAGAGAGAATGAACTGCTGTTTGTTACAAAAGTTTTGGATAAAAAATACGATGAAAAAGAAACAGGTGTTACATTGTAATATATGTCGGTGTGGTAGATATATTATTTTAAAAGCAATGCATAATTTCACTGCAATCTGTCATACGAATAATGTGCACAGGACTGCTTGTGGTGTATTTGTTGTGTATTATTACATAGACACCAGGGAAGTAATAGCAGTTCATTTCACAACTAGAATCTGGCTAGGAAAACGAATCATTTACCATTCATTATTTTTTGCTGACAATGAGAGAATGCGAACTAGGAAAACAATTTTTCAATATTACACAATGGAAACTAAAAATATAGCTAATAGCTATACTCCCGACAAAACACTTCGGTAAGTACAGACTTTCATCAATTCATAGAAGTGAGCTCGTTACAGCATCATAATAAGGTACTTTGGCTACATAAATGGTTCCTGTGCTAGACCCACTCATTCAATCGGCAATACCTCTGACATCCATTATACTTATCCGAAGGCGACCTTCCGGCGAACACCGAGTCTTAACTCGGTCCCATTAACAGAATAAGCGACTAAACTCGGCCCCAGCATTTTTTATGTAAAGAACATAACTCTGTCTCAAAATTTATGAAGTACAGTAGTGGGGGAAAAAAAACCGGACCGAAGGAATAATCAAAGTCCCCGAAATGAGCCACTGCACATGCCACGCCCGCATTCACAAGACAGCGAGTAATCTATTGAAATTGTTGTAGTTTCGACTGCTGACGTAGCCCATTTCGAAAGCCATTAGAAAATAAGCTGGTAGAATTCATGTTCTGGGAATAATAAGTTAATTAAGTAGTAAAATATCTCTGCAATCGAAAAGTATTGGGAATAAATTTGAATAAGGATAAAAAAAAGTTTCCTTCCCAGGCAGGTTTCGAACCACGAAAGTCTTAGTTACCAGTCTATCGTGCTCTGGAGTGAACAAGGGTCTTAAATCAGCTACAAGGGTCTGTCTGGTTTTTCTTTTCGCCACTACTGTACATAATATAAAACCATCCCAAGATGTAACTCGGTCCTATCTAACCACAATTCTCTTTTACATTTCATCACACTGGGGACTGCCTGCAGATTGTTTGTATGCACAGTCCATTATAGTATGTACGTAGATATGGTTAAGATCGTGCTTAGTCTTAAAAAACAAAAATTAGCAATAAATGTGCATAACAGAGTTATAACTGGAATAAAAATTACATTTATAAACAAATTATGTAACTTGGAAGAAAACTGTGGCAATTCAATTTTATCGATAAATTTGAGAAGTAAGATTTCTGCCGTTTCTCTTTTTTCCCCATCGCCCCTATAGAAGAATCTCCTTTTCTATCAACCTACAATTTCTTCATTGCTGCGATGTTTGATATAGCCTACGTGTTGCATTAAACATCTATAATGATTTTCATTCCACTTACTTAATACATCTCCTCATCTTGTGGATACAGTAATTTGTTTGGGTTCATGTAGGACTAATATTTAACTTACCATAACTAACAGCGACTGAGACGTAAAATTACAAGTAGGCAACGTTGCTTAAGCGCGAATGACTCGTTTTGTTCTAGGGGCTAAAAGGTCGCGACCTCTGTAAACTAAATTGCACGAAAAGGGATATAGAATAGCGTTTACAAAAACATAATACATTTTTAGTTGTGGATGATATAATACTTTTTTAAATTTGGACTAGAACGATGACTACAGTATTCCTTGTCAGACGAGAAGACACACGTCTTCATGTAATTATTCCTACTTCTCTAATTGCAAGTACCACGCTCTAACAAAAAATAAGGAAATTCACATCATCAACTTAAGAACCAAGTACAGTAGAATGAACATGACTAGTTAGTAAGTGGCAATATAGTTTCTCTATTACATATTAAGAAAGCTCGGTCTAACAAAACAGTATATGGACGGGTGAAATTCTTAACTTACTTGCATCAGAGAAACGGTACTAATAATCCATAATCGGTGTAAGTGTCCATTTAGTGAGGTTATGCAGACGTAGGTCGCGAGCGTTGAGCACTGTAAGACATAATGTTTCCTTCCTCAACCCTTTCCACTACCACCTGCATGACATAGGAACGATGGTATCAGTGGCGTTGTACCTTCGCAATGTCTGTATCGAAATCGTGTTATTCCGTGTCGATTGTAAAGAAAAGAAACTTTCATTCGCAAAGGGAGGAGAAATTATTGTAGTTTCTGAGTATGAAATAAATATTAAATGCCTCACTTTCTGCAATTATACTCGTCTGTCACTTCGAATTTTCGGATTTAAAGATCAAGTTCTACCTCCGTTACTGATATTACTATTATTATTATTGTGTTAACTTCTTTACAACATTTCTGATGTTATATACTTAACTGATAAAGAATATGGATTATTCGTTCCGGCGCCGGGAATCGAACCTGGGTCGTTGGTTCTACGTACCAAGTGCTTTAACCACAGAGCTACGCCGAAGTTCAATCCACAGCACCAGATCCAATCCCTGTCTTCTAGTGTTTATCCATTTGTGGTCTGACTCCAAGTTCGATATATATGTTGACATTATTATTATTATTATTATTATTATTATTATTATTATTATTATTATTATTATTATTATTAGAGTTCCTTTGCTTGTTCCGTAGGATCTATGTCTACGTCAACCTATAAGTGTGAGTTTTCTTTATTTTTTATTCTTTGTTTACAGATTAACATTTTGGCACAATTACGTCTGATTGTATCAGACATAAGATCAGAGTTTGGAGTTGTTTTTGCTAGAGTCAATGAAGAAGATTAGGGAACAATAATTGTCAAACATAATATACCGTAGCTTAATATTATTACATCCCGGTCGGGGCAAGTTACCTGGTTGAGGCTGGGTAACTTTCGGTGGTGGACCCTGGACTCATTTCACCGGCATTACCACCTTCATTTCTTTCAGGCGCTAAATAACTTCGGTTGTTGATACAGTGTCGTAAAATAACCCAATAAAAATATTATTATACATATATAGAATGAAATATTGATTGAATTGATATAGGAACGATGTAGTTAATAATTAGTTAATAACAGTTTATTATTATATCAATTTCTGTATAAGAAGCATTATACATTACCTTACTGAAGATAGTGACATGTATTATGTTCATTTTTAACATGCGTTGTATTCATGTTGAAACAAATATTGTGTTATAATAACAAAAAATAAGTGTAGGGAAATATTTCTTGAAATATTCGATAGATAAATAGCTATTGGTAGCAGCTAAATGAAATAATCCACCACTGTCACACATTTTGTGATTTTTTTTTTTAAATTTCAATTCAAATTTATTTATTTAATACGCAAGGTTTACACTACATTAGGCATTGCAGCCCAAAAGAGTAGAAGTTCGTGCTCAGGCGTAGTTCTGTCAACTTATATAAAATAGAATAGTGTTAATTCAGCACAATAATATTAATATATAGTAAAATATAGACCATGTAATGACATATACAAATATAAGGAATACAAAGTACACGAGTATTAGATTACAATTTTAAACTCATATAACTTAAGGAAAGACAAAAAATTATTAAATAATTAATCTAATTTGTCTCTTAAATCTATGTGTGTTCAGTATACTAAGTTCAGGGTAAGCTCTAATGCATTATATAGGCCTATTCTGGGTCCAAAATTTCTGCTGTGTTTTAATCCACCAGTTGTGTGGCATTTGGGGGTGTTTAGAAAGAAACTGTAGTTTTGTCCCGTATAGTATTCATGAGGATCAAATTTAAATTTAATTTTAATCGGCTACCTCTCCATCCCCACTCCTCAACGTAGCCTGAAGTGTTGCGTGCTGCATTCAGCAGTGACTCAACGCTACCTGTTGCTTTGGACACGCCTGGTGTAAGTGATGGCGAAGGAAAAAAAACGCAGACACAAATTATTCATCCATATAAATGCACAGATGTTTCTGATATGTAAAATTGTATTATCATGATTCAATTTCTTGATAAATAAATTCAAATATGATTAGATACAGCCTATAATCCATATCAAACTGCACAAACTTTTTTCTTCAAGTAGTAGGCTACAGTTTATTACTATTAACAAAACAGAGTTGTATCAGTGAGCCAGGAGAAAACAACATGTTCAAGATAGCAAAAACAAATCTAATAGGCTAATTTACGTGAGCATAAATTAATACAATTCCATTGAAATACTGATAAAACAAAGATAAGTGTAAAGTAAACTACTTTCTGTTTAAATTCATTCCAAATTTAACTGAATATATTAATACGACTAGATATAATATGTTGCAGTACGCTATGGCGTATTTAATTCTGTTGTTGTTTGTTGTTTAGTCAACTGTCCAAAGACAGGTTTTGTACCTAAGAGACATTAATAAGGCAGCACTCATGAGACAACTAAGTTAGATGATAATGGGATACGGAAGCTAGTTTCTTTCCCTCTTCATTGCATACATTGCTGACTAGTAACATATTGCACTAATCAGACTTCAGATGTACAATTTCTACCAAGAGTTTAAGGACATTCCTTCAAAAGAGATGTTTCACTTTCGTACGTATACTTATGTCAAAACCTCTGATGTTTATACATAGACAAAATTTCTGTGAAGAATGAAGTTTTTTCCTGCAAACCCAATGTCTCTATTTTTAAAACTCTGGATTATATAACAGCTTTTCTGTTATGAAAACGTATTGAAAAATAACACGTTTTGTAGGAAAAAAATTAATTACCCTAGAATGGGTGTACTTAAATCAATGAATATAGAGACATTTAGGTCCTATCAAACATATGTTGTCTGATCTTTTAGTTTTATATTTATGTGAATACAAATTAAGTGCATTACGGTTTTTATGTACGAAATTCAATAAGACATTGTTATCAGTTTGACGGATATTAAATACGTTAAATTCAGAATACAGCAGCTTTGAGGGATACTAAAGAGGGTTATTAAGACATAATCATTTTTATTATTCATTTCTGTAGCAGTGTTATTGGCATAAGGAAGGTACTAGACGCACAACCCCATATACTGTAATATAGCTAAAACACATATTAGACCCCAACCTTACTGTGTAGTACTTACGTTAGTAAAAATTTATAAAAATGCAACATTTATATAACAAAATTGCAGCAATGAAACAATTAGTCGACTTGTGAGAGAAACGTTTTTTTTTCTATTCTTATACTGTTTTCAACGAATGATTTTATTTGTTTGGTTTATTTGCTGTCACATTGGACAAACAAATGACAGTTAAAAAAGTTGATTACTATATTGTATGTGCATCATACATAGGCCTATATACCCAATATACTCGTATTTTCTGATGCAACATGAATGTGTTAGTACCGTTTCATCATGTTTTTCATTTTATGTCAACAAATTGATGAAAATATCGTCGCTTCACAATCAAAATACATTAAGTAAAAATATTACTTCTGTGAAAAAGGCGTAAATAATGTAGGTTATGTATGTATGAACTTAGAATTGCAAAATTAAATACAGTTAAGTTAGAGAGAAAAAAATAACTTATTATTAAGGTTTCAGGTTTGTTAAGAGCTTTCACAATGCCTTTTTCCCAGAGGTTATTTAATTGCTTTGCTTGCAAGCTGACGATATAAATGTGCGTATTTTATAATTATTTTGTTTTTATAAACATAAATCTGATCTTAGTTGTATATCTTTCACCAAATCTGGCCAAATATGCATTAGAAAATTTATAAGTTAATAAAATATGCGGTGTTCCGATGAAATATATAGAAATCAATAGAATATAATTCTTGTAGGTCTCAGTACATTAAACAAACAGGTGTTTTCCGTGTAGAGGTTCATGCCCATATTGCGGTCTAAAATACAGTGAACAGACAGACGTTTAACTCGGCTCGCCACAACAGACGTGCAGTCTTCTCCTGCGATTTCGACATTATTTACTGAGTTCAGATAAGTTAACCAGCTAGCGTATGCGCTTGAGCGACGTATGGATAAAGCTTCGAGATATCCCTACTGCAATGGCGCATACCGGATATATTAATGATAAATACTTCCTGAGATTCATTCACTGTGTTTCGCCCAAGGGAAAGACTTTCACTGCAAATCCAGTTTACTCCAGTCTTTCCTATTTTCTGCCATCTCTATGATCCATAAATCTTAATGTCGTCTGTCATCTGATATATTCTTCTATCTCGAATTCTCTTCCCGTTCACCATTTCTTTCGGTGCATCCTTCAATAGGCATATTTTTCTCAACCAGTGACCCAAACAATTCCTTTTTTTTTTCTCCTGGTCAGTTTCAGCATTATTCTTTCTTTACTCACTTTTTCCAACACAGCTTCATTTCTTATTCTGTCTGTTCATTTCACACGCCATTTTTTTTATTCATATCCACATTTCAAAAACTTCTAATCTTTTCTCTTCACTTCGTCGTAATGTCCATGTTTCTGCCCCATACACTCCACACAGAGTACTTCACTAGTATTTTCCATAATTCTTCAAGAGGCCAGCACAAGATGCTCTTTTTTCTATTAAAAGCTCCCTTTGCCATTGCTATCCTTCTTTGGCTTCCTGGCAGCAGCTCATGTTATTCGTTACAATACACCCCAAGTATTTGAAGCTGTTCACTTTCTCTAATGCCTCATTTAGAATTCGCAAGTTTACCTTCTTTACTTTTCTTCCTATGACCATGATCTTTGTCTTGTTTGCCTTTATCTTCATTCCATACTGCTCACAGCTGTCATTTAGCTCCAGTAGCATATCTCTTAGTATCATCTCCTCTTTTACATTGCATCTCCTATAATGTTGTACTGATGACTTCAGATATCGGTTGTGGCAGATCTCCATCATTGTCTTAACGTGATGTAAAAAGAATTTTGTGCGAGATCGTGCGTATTTGCTTGCTTTCCGCACAAAACCAATACGCGGTAAGTGTGAAATACCACATTCAGTATTCCCAACGTAACACATATAACAATTTCCCTATTCTTACCGCTGAAGCGTCATATTCATTTTACTGCTTTAGGCTTTTAACATATTATTTTTAAAGACGTTCAATGTAGTAATAATTATAAATTGGAAACTTACCACTGCAATTTCACCTAAATTACGCTGTTAATTATTGTTTTTAAATATTTGCAAAAATTAAGTAAGCTCTACAACACCACAAAAGTTACTGCATTTGTAATGCAAGTAACATTAAGGAAGCCGTGAAAAAATCAACAAGATTCCAGACTCATCATAGACGGGGGGTAAAAAAAGACAGACGTATATCACGGCCTGCTACAGTATAGTAAACACTGAAAACATTTTATAGGAACAATGTTGAAGATAGATATATTTGTTTTCCAAAGTTGCCGTCATTGAACAGAAACCAAGATGGAGATATCATTGCAACTAATTAGAAATTCCTCTTTCAGGTATGTAATAAACGATCTTCGCACAAAATAATGTACGATACACGAGCGGTATGTTTGTTTTCATATTCTCGAAAATTAAAAAAGCTGAACTACGTTTCGCTTTTTCAATCTTTTCCTCGAACATGAAAACGTCAACATACCGCTCTTGTAACACATATTACTATATTATTTGTTAACAATATATGTATCTGTGTAAAATCTGTCATTTTTCTCGAGTAGCTAAAAGACCAAGTACGAACTAAGCAAGCCCCTCGATAGGCATGAAAATTCATAAAGAAAACGAAAAGATGTCTCTTCGCTTCTTGCTCTTGCATCAGTGTACGGTTTCATCCACTCTTTAACGATATGGAAATGAAATCGTTATGGGATATCACATAATGAACCTCGCAAGTAGACGATGTGGCCCATCTTGATATGCCTCATTATATTGTCTCGCCTTCTTTTAAACTTTGTACTTAAGGGAAGTGCATAGAAGTAACCCATTAGAAAGCTTTGTGTAATTCAATATGACTTCAATAAAACCACGACTTTCTGTGCATAAATATATTCACAGTGCTTTACATTAGAGTGGTTCCTAAAATTGTGACGAAGAAACTAACCTTGTCATAAAGCTGATGCTATAGTAAGCCAAATGCTTCCGGATGCTTTCACGTACGTAATCTTAGCAACCATCGTTGTCATCGTAAACATAATCTAGAACATCAGAAATAGGCTTTGGGTATTCCACAGTGTCATGGGATTTAACATATCCAACGTTTCGGATGTACATACAGGTTCCATAACCAGGACAGAAAGGTACCTATAACCAGAATGATCGTCTACGATGTTAGTCTCATTACATCTACCGTAACTCTAAAGCCCTAGGATCCCTCTTGTCACACCCATCATTCCTGATAATGGAATCTCTGTGTGGTTTCGTAATGCATAAACATCATACAACCTCGTGGAAACAGGTAACACAAGTCTGAATGAAAATGCAGCTTACTTAGGAGGCCTATTAGAATCTGATCACAATGTAATCGTAACTTGGTGTTTTACATAATGTACAACATTGACGATGGAGCGCCTGTATTGTACTGTGATACATAGTCTATGCGTACCTGTTTAAAATACTATATACCACAGTGTAGTATATACAGTCACGACGCTCAATACGTAGTAAATATGCATCCATAGGTAGTTGCTAACCACTAGGATCGCTAATATCGCCTCATTACAGACAATGTGAAATAGTACGGGCACAGTCTATTGTTCCTAGCACCCTCACAACTCAAGCTTCGTGACTATATACTAGACTGTGACACTACCCTGCTTATGGGCTATTCCATATGAAATGGATCAATAAAAAACCTCGCATTTTTTATACTCTAATTTTTTCCCTATTTATACAAGGTACTGAGGAGAGTTTGCAAAAATATACTATCGAAAGTCAAACGGTTTTCGTATTGTTGAGCGACAAATTTATCGTATTTTATAAAAACAAGCCTCTTTCAGCGCTCAGAACTCTGGAACCATTTACTCCAGAACATTGAACGAGAGCTCATTTTGAAGCTGACATTTGGTAGGTTATGTTAAGAAGTAATCCTTATTTTTATTGTATACAGAGAGACGGATAATCTGATTTTACTTACTTTTAGGCTTTTTGCCCATTTGTAAAAATGTAAAAAAATATTGAGAAAAAAACCTTGCATTATTAAGAGGGATTCGGCATTGTTTGCTTAGTGTCACGGCAATAAGTTTCGAGGGTATTAAACAAATTATTTTCATACCTCTGGACTTGAACGGCGCAGTACCTCACGCACTGGCCGAGAGATGAAGTTAAGCGAGCGTTGGGCGTCATATTACTCCTGTGTTTATGAAAACTTTTGATAAAGCTAGCCCAGCTATACGCTACTAGATGACATGTCATGTGTTTATGTCTCCTGGCCTTCCTTTCCTCGGGTAGCTCCCGCCTCACTGTCAGTTGGTTAGTTCACGCGCGTACTATTTATTTTCTTTATTTGATTTTTCATTACTTTCTTATCAACGTCGCACCAGTAAAAATATGTGTTTATTTGTACTTTCAATGCGGAATCTAACCATATATTTTAAACATATTTCTTCGTGGGCAAAGGCGTCTTAATTAAGAAAAATCTAAATTTCTCCATTTCCATAAAAAGTAAGAAAAACTGTTTACATGTCAATATAAACTTTAACTTTTCAGCATCAAAATAAACCATGATTTTGATCATTGTGTGAAAGGGTTTCGGAGCAACAACAGTGTAAAGTTGCTAATTTTATGAAAATACGATAAATTTAAATATTTTTAATTTAAACACTATGAAGTTCTGATGCCTCAAACTTTGCACAAAGCATTGTATCACAGTTGTCTACGGACAGAAAAAGTTTCATCATATTTAAAAATTGCAAAAGTCAATTTTCCTATATTTCGGTCGATTTGAGATGGAATAGCCCTTATCCATCCATGGTTAACGATCCACGTTATTTATCGACGTGACGCAATAGATATACCAGAAGAAACTACTCGATACGCTGTACGTTTGGGAACAAAAATGCGTTGCCTGTTGATGACTTATTGTGAGTCACATGTGAGGCTCAAACCTGGGTTCGGACATTTGATGAAACAACAATAATTGGAGAGTGTGCGGCAATGATTGAGAATCCCTCGATCAGAAAGCATTGGTGAAAAAGCTTTCGAATCAAATATACGCGTCATAATCACTTATAAAGTGTAAGTATTATAATTCCTTTCATTTTTAGGAATTAAAGCAACACGTAAGCCATTAGAAATGTAAAATCTCAGATTTATTATCAAACGTCACAAGAAGAGTTAATTACAAAAGAACCAGCAGTGCGATAAAGTGGAGTAGCGAGCTTGCCAGACTGTGGGCGGGCTTCCTTTCTTCATCCCCCAGGCATAAACCTTTTCTTAGCGATTTTGTCGCAGCTCTGTGAAATCGTAACTCATGGCGAATCGAAAGGAAATCGTTTCTTCCGTTGTCGTCGTTCCAACGTTCAGAACATTAAATTTGACCCCCATTAAAAACAATCCCCGCTTTTCGTGCCATGTCACGTCAGCAAGACCAATGAGCATTCGGTTCACGGCGTGAACAGCCATGCATTGTAATTCCAATATCTTAAACGGTTTTATATTCTAATGTATGGCCTGTCACAGCTCTCTCTCTCAGCAAATCTCCATTTTTAATCTACTATTCCACTGAAAAGAGAAAGAGTTTGCGCCTAAAGTATACAGACAAACGTTTCATAAGATTTTATGATACATTTGAATATAGTGCAATATGTACAGAATATTTACGTCACCATGACGCGGACATCTAAGCCTGTTAGAATCAGAAGCACAAATATGACTTTGGAATTCAATGCGCTATATTGTCTCTCTTACGATATTTTGTTAATTTCTAATTTTGCGTACTAGAAAATTAAGTTTAATAATATAGCTGTCAAATCTACGACTTTAATTCATCCCTAGATTATATATAGATAGATAGGTAGGTAGGTAGGTAGCTAGATAGATAGGTAGGTAGGTAGGTAGGTAGGTAGATAGATAGATAGATAGATAGATAGATAGATAGATAGATAGATAGATAGATAGATAGATAGATAGATAGATAGATAGATAGATAGATAGATAGATAGATAGATAGATAGATAGATAGATAGATAGATAGATAGATAGATAGATAGATAGATAGATAGATAGATAGATAGATAGATAGATAGATAGATAGATAGATAGATAGATAGATAGATAGATAGATAGATAGATAGATAGATAGATAGATAGATAGATAGATAGATAGATAGATAGATAGATAGATAGATAGATAGATAGATAGATAGATAGATAGATAGATAGATAGATAGATAGATAGATAGATAGATAGATAGATAGATAGATAGATAGATAGATAGATAGATAGATAGATAGATAGATAGATAGATAGATAGATAGATAGATAGATAGATAGATAGATAGATAGATAGATAGATAGATAGATAGATAGATAGATAGATAGATAGATAGATAGATAGATAGATAGATAGATAGATAGATAGATAGATAGATAGATAGATAGATAGATAGATAGATAGATAGATAGATAGATAGATAGATAGATAGATAGATAGATAGATAGATAGATAGATAGATAGATAGATAGATAGATAGATAGATAGATAGATAGATAGATAGATAGATAGATAGATAGATAGATAGATAGATAGATAGATAGATAGATAGATAGATAGATAGATAGATAGATAGATAGATAGATAGATAGATAGATAGATAGATAGATAGATAGATAGATAGATAGATAGATAGATAGATAGATAGATAGATAGATAGATAGATAGATAGATAGATAGATAGATAGATAGATAGATAGATAGATAGATAGATAGATAGATAGATAGATAGATAGATAGATAGATAGGCCTTATAGGTTTTGAAGTTAACAACTTTTGTCAGGTTTACTACGCTGCCATCTAGTTATTACATAAGGAGTCACGTCATAATTGCCATTTGAATTGCATTAGCGACTTTACTGCCATCTCTTGTTCGTTTACGGCGAACGGGTAGCGATCCTGGCGGTTGTTCTCTTCAAAGTGCGAACGATTTTAACATAGCGATGACCTATTTGTTACATATATGATCTAGGATTCAGTGTACTTCAAACTTGAGCATTCCGAACCAATGTATCCCCTCTGAGTATACACAGTCTGTGTCCTGAAGGTGCATGTTTCATTCATTAAATTTCGTGTAGTGGCAGATATTTTGAAAAATGACGGAAGGCACGTCTGTAGTATATTATAGGGTTCTTCAAAAGTTAGATGTAGTTTTAATTGTTCATATTTTCTTCATTTTGTACATAATCTTAAAAACTTGGCACTGTTTTATTACACAAGAAATTGTATCTTTTGCATCGTCATAATAATATTTGTTTATTTCTGATTGGTCTGGTGGTCGTGTCATTAGTAGACACTTTCCTCTAACTCGACCTGCAAGATCGCCAGATATTTATCCAGCAGATATTCGTTGTGGACCTAACTGATGGAAAGATTATTATTGAACAAACCTATAAAAATTGATGCGTTGAAGGACTCCATCGCACAGACTGTTACAGATATTTCAGAACTCAAACTCAGAGCTGCTGTATACAGCATTGAAGAGAGGCAGTTACTTGTACAAGGACAAAAAGGTAGACTCATACAACATCTAAGATGAAGTTATGGCAATGAATGGTGTTGCAGAAATATAATTTCTTCTGTAGTATACCAATACCACAATTTAAATATTGCTTATAAAATGAAAAAAAATAAATAAATAGCAAATTGAAGTTACTGTTACATTTGAAAATCCTATAGACTATAAATGTATTAACATATTGGAATTTATTTCTTCTAGGATACATTGTGACTGTGTGCTTTAAGTTTGTTAAACCACATTAATTTAATAACGATACAACTTGTATTTTTCAATTGCATATATTAAGTTTCTATCAGAGAGCTGCAAAATAACGCTTACAACCGGTTTAGATTCGACCGGTTACAGAACATCCGTCAAGGTCGGGTAACCGATTAGCCCTTATGTTTTGCAGGTAGATAGAACACAAGGCGCACTTCATCATACATGAAACCAGAATTTTCTGAATATACAAAAGGAGTAACAATTGAAGGAAATTTACTTTGTAATAATTTATATAGCCTAATGCTTTGGCATCTACTACAAAACAATTCCAATTTGAGTCTGCCAGTGCAAGCATTCGAAGACGTTCACGTAAACTTTTCTGAGAACTGAGCGAAATATCAAAGCGGAGTTAAAATAGTCCACTTTTTAAAGAAAGGTCGCTAGAAGAAAAGCTTTCTGCTGCCCATATGTGTTCAGAACCTCAAGGAAAAGATATGCGGCCAATATTGTAGGAGAGCTTTCACTTCCATAACTTCAATGTACGACAAAATGGGAAGAAAAAAAACGTGAAAATTGGTTTTGCAGGAACGATCAAAATGTCACCTAATAAAGATCTCGCTTTGATTATTGATTTACAGTTGACCTCTAATCAATATGAAGAATAAAGGATAATGCAAAATCTTGTAACAGTTAATTTAGATCCACCGTACTATTTAGTGCGAAACATTGAAGATAGGATAGGTTGAGGCAGGAAAGGGGACTACTTGTTGACATGATAAAACAAAGCAATAGCAATAAAAGCGATGCAAACACCGTAAGACGATTTTTCATGGAGGTTTCCACTTCCCCATATATTACGGGAATAGATGGCAATCTAATAAGTCGTCTACGCGTAGATACTTTTTCTTACGGGTTTGCACTATTGATAAGCGGGCATTTGACATGTATGCAAGGTAAACAAGGGAATTATATTTATGCTTGCACAAGTAGTATTATATGTCTACAACCCTTCACAAACCCTTGGCTCATAGACGGAAGGTCACAGGACACTATTATACCTATTATATCTATTGATAAACTATCTGAGGAAGCCCAGGAAACGAGGAAAAATACTATACAGAGTGTTTAAAAAATACGGGGCATAATTTCAGGTATGTATTTCACACATGTAGACAATCAAAATAGTTCATTACAACATGTGTCCGGAAATGCTTCATTTCCGAGTTATGGCCATCACAACATTTAAATTCACAGGAACGTTTTTCTTTCCGCAGGTCGTTGTCATTACAGAAAATATGCAAAATATCCACATCCTGCTTGAACACAGACCTCACATCGATGTTTCATTGACCTGCGAACACGATCCCAAACTCCAGTAGTATTGCATATGTCCTCAGATCATGCCACAATTCGATTCCGAAGGGATTCCAAATCAGGCACCTGAGACGAATAAACCAATGATTTTAAATGGCCCCACAAGTTGAAATCGAGATGGTTCAAATCAGGTGAGCGTGGAGGCCAAGCAATTGGGCCACCTCTACCTATCCATCGATCGGAAAACCTTCGATCCAAGTACCGGCGAGCCGTACGACTGAAGTGTGCAGGAGCGCCATCATGCAAGAAGTGAATGTGTTGAAGATTGATCAGTGGAGTGTCTTCTAAAACATGAGGTATGGTGTTTTCCAGGAAGTTTGTGTACGCCTGCCCCGTAAGTCTGTTTACGAGTACATGGGGTCCAACTAATCGATCACCAATGATTCCGGCCCACATGTTGAGGGAGAACCGCACCTGATGATGAGATGGAACAGTTGCACGTGGGTTTTCATACGCCCATACATGCTGATTGTGGAAATTTGTTATGCCATCTCGTGTGAACTGTGCTTCATCTGTAAATAATACTAAGGCAGGAAAGTTCGGATTTACACCACACTGCTGCAAGAACCACTGACAGAACCTAACTCGTGCAGGATAATCTGCTGGTGACAGGGCCTGTACACGTTGCAAATGATAAGGATACAATTGATACTCTTTCAACAGTCTCTACACAGTCGTATGAGGAACATTGACTTGCAACGCTACCCTTCGTGTGCTGATAGAAGGAGTCATGTTCACAGCCTCCAGAATCTCCTCCTGTACTTCTGGAATTGTAGATCTTGGTCGTCCCCTTCCCAAACCAGGAGAGTTAAATTTTCCATACTCGCACAGACGGCACAAATGTCTTGCGATCTGGACATTGTCGCTGTGGGTACCTCTCCTGGTACAAACGACGAGCCAGCGCAGCATTGCCGTACATGAAGTGTATCTCTGCCAGCTCTTGATTTGAATACGTGTCGTACAGTCTAACGCCTACACAACACTGAATGTAACCTTCGCCTCGGAATGAACAGTCAGTGCCCTCTTAATGTCTCCTTTGACGGCAACGACCTGCGGAAAGAAAAACTTTCCGGTGAATTTCACTGTTTTGAAGGCCATAACTCGGAAATAAAGCATTTCCGGACACATGTTGTAATGAACTATTTTGATTGTCTACATGTGGGAAATACATACCTGAAATTATGCCCCGTATTTTTGAAACACCCTGTAGTAGACTTTTCAGAGAAGTCTTCGCAAGAAAAACATCAAGAAAAGAAATAAATACCGATCTTTTACTCTGGCTACTTATTTATTTGGACCCTTACATCAGCAGCTTAATGAAATTAAGAAGAGAAAATCGCGGTCGATTTCGATAGTAGTAATGCAGTTCTCTCTGAGCCTCCATTACTAGGTACTGCCTAACGAGAAATTAGCAGCAAGGATACAGATTCTGATGGGGATGCACGTGACGTCTGAACGAGTATGATATGTAGCAATATTCCTTCGTCTTACTCTTTCAATTATAAACGCATTCCACATTATGAATATTAAATTACTTTCTCACTCAAATGGAATTTTTTTCAATATTACTAATTTTATTTTTCAGTAAAATTAGTTGCTATTTTCATTTTAATTATTAAAAACTTATCCACTTCAATAATTGAATGTATATACCAAATTTTATTAAAATTGAGCGATTAGTTTCCGAGAAATGATTTTTGGCCAGCTAGATACTCTAAATTACACACTGTGCGTGGGTTCGAAACCCCTTTGCTAGATAAACATTAGAGAGGATTAATAAGCTTATGGCTTTTTCTTGTTTACCACTCAACAGATAAACTTCTATTCAGAGGAGTGATGTTCTTGGAAATAAATAAAAATCTCTTAAAATATAGTTAATTATAATAACTATATTCTATTAGTGATATATTACATAGTTGACTATTTTCGATTTTCGTTCCAGTCATTAGAACTAGTGAAGTCCTTGCATCTTCCGGTTTCTTCATTTGTTTTGTTAGGGGGTCGTTTGTGTTTAGTAGTGTGAAGTCAAATAGTGTGTTTTCTGAAATTAAATTGTGTGTTGAGGATATGTTGTGGGTCTGTTTTTGAGTCTGTATATTTCGTACTGTTCTAGTGTATTTAATTTCTGGTTTTCTGGCTGAATGTGTGGGATTTCTATGTTTGTTTCTATGTTGCTGTAGCTGTGGTTGCTGTTTGTGATGTATTCTGCTTATGTGTAGGTGTTGTGTGATATGGGCAACTTGGCAACAGTTGAAAATCGGAGCCATGTAAACAAGAAATAGTTTTACAATTGAAATCTGAGGATCATATCACCAAATTATGCACTTAAGCTTGGGCCTTAACTCACCAAATATCATAATTTCATCGACGTTAGTATTTCAGAGTCGTTAAATAACAGACTATGCACTTAGCTAAAAATCACTAAATACCGGTACATAATTTTATTAACAGCTGGCTAAACTTTAAGTTCTGACCCCTTTTTACATAAAGTACCGTGTGGAGCAGGCTTCGAGACTTTGGACCCGATACAATAAGTTTACTGTGCTTGTACTATAGTTTGTTGACTCGCTGCAGGTAGTGAAAGGTATAGATATGTTGAGGTAACAACGTTGCTATTTAGAATAGAGTACGGTAGTATGGGGAAACACACACATATGTACATTCTGAAAGTAAATATACATTACACAATGACAATGTCATGAGAATATGAAAAGCATTTATTCTCCTGTCCTTTATAAGCATTTTTTATTAATTATATACAGTGTTAATGGTGGAAATAAACATGTAGAAATTTTAATATCTTCATCTATTCCATTGGTCGTATTTAGATATTGAAGTTACAGTACCGAATTGCAATGTACTACAAGATACATTTTCAGTGTCTCAAACGTAAATCTTTTTCGGTTATCTGCCAAACACAGTTTGTATTATGAAAAGCTGCGCTCTGCGTCGCGTGACGTGATAGAAACAAAACGAAAAAGCCTAACATCATTGCAGTCTCTAAGAGACAGTCCTTTATTCTCGGGTGACTCTATGTCCACTATGTTATACAATGTTCCATATCCGTTATTTTTACATAAAATTGATTTCCACTTCTGTTTTGCACGTTCAGTAACCGGTGTACTTGGTGTCTCATTAATTCTCTGTGTCATTTCCATAATTCATTTGAGGGCTTCTGGCATCTCTTGCTCTGACTTTTCTAACCGTGTAATAGTTTCAGACACAGTTTGAAAATAGGTTTGTATGAAAACCAAATTATTCGTCAGAACCTTCACAACTAGAACACAATGCGTATTTGTTGGCATTCATTCTACAGTACCCCCACCCACTGTAGCCTACGCTTTACCACCGTACTCAGTACGCCGTTATGTGGATTTCCCACTGAACTGCTCTATTGGGTCCGAAGTCTCGAAGCCTGGTGTGGAGATACGGAACTCAAATGAGAACCGTAAAATTGTACGAGAGTCTCGGCCTCTCTCTTCAATGCCTGCACAGAAAAAAACAGTATTTGCTTAAAATAAATTTAGACATGAATATGAAAACACTTCAAACATAGAGTGACACTCCACATTACAGACATGATTTCCATATGAAACAGAGGACATACAGCAGTAATTGCCATTTGGACTGTATGCAGAGTAAATAAATATGAAGCAGTGTTTTCATAACCTATTGTCAAGTGTAAACACGTATATTGGTAGAACCTGCTGCTTGCTTCCCATGAGAAGTCGCCGACCGCACAATGCACAATTAACTGACATTCCATAAACCTGAACAAAATAAAAACTTTGTTGCAGTTATATTACATCAGATTCGCTAGTTTACACAGAGAAATTATATATAAAAGTAGTCCACATTTTGACGTAATTGTCATCATTATATCTAAAAAGTCACAAAATGTATTCATGTTTGCTGATAAATTATGATTGTTTTCTTTAACTTAGAATTCTTAATTGAGAAATGAAATGAGACATTAAAATTATACTGCAGTTATAAACTAATTTGATGCAAAATTAATTGTGGTATGTAGGGAGTAAACCTGTTTTTTTGTGGTCTAATACTGCCTGATTCACAGCTTCGTGTCTCCATGATATAAGGCAGTCATGTCAATTGATGCCCATAGGAGCAAGCGCGCGCTTTAGAGCTCAGCCGCTTGGTCGAGCTATATTCAGGGATGACCAGCACTGATTCAATAGATAAAGGGAAGAGAACTTATTAAAACTGTATCCATGTTAATTTTCAGATTTGTCTGAGAAGTATAAGTGCATTATAAGAATGTAAGTTTTAATTTTATTGCTCATTTCTCACAAGTTTGATTTTTTATTCAAAAGAAATATTTTCTCAACGTTTTAAATAGAAAAGTGAAATTTTCAGTTATAGGCCTATTTATTTAGTAGCCTTACAGAATGTGTCCGTAAATCTAATATACCGTAAATACGTATTACTGAAGATAGTGTATTGGACATTTTGAAAATGTTCGCATGGAAATTGTTTGTAAGGAAATGAATTAACAAAGCCACTACTCTTACATCATAAGCACAAGATATTGCTCATATATTGTAAAAATGTCAGCTCTATAGCTTCAGCACATTTCGAAAAAATAATTTAATATTCTGACGATATGAAGTTGCTCACCAATATCACCTTAAAAGCAAAACGCGATAAGAGTTTTGTTATGGAATATTAGTTACACTTAAAACATATACAGCTCCTAGGTAACTTTGCTTTGTACTGTAATATTGTTTTGATTAGTTTATTGATTACTTTTGTAAAGCTAAAGATACCATCAATATAAATTCCAACTTACCATATCATACTCAATCTCTTTTCTTGGGATATCACTTTCTTTGCAAATTATGTGTTTCATTCACTTAGTACAGTATAGTTCTACTACTATGAAATTTATGTGAATTTTCCTTCTTAACTCTTTATTATATTATTAATATTTAAAACATAACTGCAATAAAAAGAAATTGGTGTTAGTACTTTTATTTTACAGACAATATAGAAAATATCAAGCAGAAAGAAGCCATATAAAAATGACATCAAATTTCACGTTACGTTTGAAGTTTGTGCGCCACTATTCTCTTAATCCAACAGATTGCTTATTCATATACACGACCCTTCCTTTTTCCATACTTAGCGCTTGATGCCCGCGCAAGACTTCAAGGTCAGAAAAATGCGCTTGCTTTGACATCACTGATATAAGGTATGGAGAGTACTGTATTGTATTCTATTGTATTGTATTGTATTGTATTTATTAACATTCCATGGTATTCATACATGCTTACAGCTAGAATATGGAACAAGTCGAAAAACTTAATACTATTATAAAATCTTAATTTATAGTCACAGTCTAGATGAAATATATACAGACGAGATTTACAATATAGTCTACTAGTACAACACATAGTTTTAGTATCAATTTCATGAAGTGTTATTGAATGTCATGAATTCACCTACAGAATAGATGGCGTGAGAAATTAGGTACTTCTTTAATTTGGCCCTAAATAATTTTATGTTTTGAGTTTCATTTTTTATATCGATAGGGAGGCTATTAAAATTTTTACTGCCGTATAACGCACTCCTTTTTGATAGCACGATAGACTTGCCGATGGAGTATGAAAGTCATTTTTTGACGTGTATTTATGCTATGAACTGTTGAATTAGTTACAAAGTTTTCACGATTACATACGAGGAAGACTATTAATGAAAAGATATACTGACAAGCCATGGGCAGTATTTGTAATTTTTTTAAAATAGTCCTACACGATTCCCTAGATTTGGTACCTACTATTATTCTCATTAATCTTTTTTGTAATAGAAATATATTGTTACTATCTGTGGAATTTCCCCAGAATATTATTCCAAAACTCATTACCGAGTGGAAGTATGCAAAGTATATTGTTTTTAAGGTATTGATATTTACTATCTTTTGCATAGATCTAATAGCAAAACAAGCTGAATTTAGTTTGGGGGTAATTTCTTTAATATGATTTTTCCAATTTAACACATTATCGATTTTTAAGCCAAGAAATTTGGTTGTTGTTGTTTCTAATAGGCATCTATTGTTAATTATTGCGCTAGAAATTTACGACGTTGAATTTGGACAGGATTTAAATTGAATTATGTTAGTTTTGTTACAATTTAATACTAATTTATTGACTGAGAACCAGTCACATATTTTGAAGAGCATTTCCTCTGTTGAAGATTGGAATGCGTTGGAGTTATTGGCTGTAATTACTATACTTGTGTCATCTGCAAATAATATGGGATGACCTACATCTTTTATAAGGGGGGCAAGATCATTTATAAAGACTAGAAAAAGTAGGGGACCTAATATTGATCCTTGAGGAATTCCATTATTAATAGTTCCCCATGTCGATGTAGATTTCATAGTTGTATTGATTTCAACTTTCTGTTTCCTATCTATGAGATATGAGTGAAACCATTGATGTGCAACACCTTTAATTCCATAATCTAATTTATCTAGCAGCATTTTATGATTTATACAGTCAAATGCTTTGGATAAATCACAGAAAATCCCTCCAACTTGTAATTTTTTATTTACTGCCTCCAGAATTTTGTCAGTTAAACTAAATGTTCCATTTTCTGTGCCTTTATTTTTCCTAAATCCAACTTGTTCTGGGACTAAAATGTTGTATCTTTCTAGATGATGATATAATCTTTTATACATTACTTTTTCAAAGATTTTGGAGAAGACTGGTAGAAGTGATATGGGTCTGTAATTTTCTGGAGACGTTGTTTCTCCCTTTTTGAAGATAGGAATAACCACTGAATATTTTAATCTCTCGGGAAATATACCATTGAACATTGAATAGTTACACAAATAACTTAATGGCCCAGCTATAATATGTGAACTCGCTTTTAATATTTTGCTTGTTATTTCATCATACCCTGAGAAGTTTTTTGACTTTAGATTTTTAATAATTGCAATTATTTCTTGTTTGTTTGTTGGAAGTATTTGAATATTTGGGAATTTTGTCGGAAAATATTGTGTTAAAGAATCCAAACTGTTAGTAACATTATCTTGGGGTATGTTGAGGTTATCAGTTATTGTAAGAAAATATTTGTTAAATATGTTTGCAATTTCACTTGGGTCTGACGTTTTTGTATTGTTAGATATAAGGGTATAGTTTGTTACTTTACTTTTTGATCGTCCACTTTCTTTTTTAATTATGTTCCAAGTTGTTTTGATTTTATTATCAGAGTTTTGTATTGTTGTATTATAGTGTAATTCTTTAGCTTTTTGAATTACTTTGTGTAATATTTTTGAAAAATTTTTATAGTGTTGTTTTAAGTTTGTATCATTAAGTTACTATTTCTGCTCTGTATGTATAATGATCTCTTGGTTTTGCATGAGATTTTAATACCTTGTGTAATCCATCTATTGTTACATATTGTTTCATTTTTATACTTTACAGGAACACTAGATAAAAAATATTTAGAAATGTTTTATGAAACTCGTTGAATTTACTGTTCATATCACTTTGACTGTATACTGATTCCCATGTTTCATTTTTAAGATTTATTTCAAAATCATTTAATGATTCCCTGCTTATATTTCTGAATCTCACTTTAGTTGGTTTTTTTGATGATGTGTTAATATTTATACTTAGGAGTTGAGCATCGTGATCCGAAAGACCATTAATTATTGGGGTTGTTTGAGATATGCTTATTTTTTCTTTTCCGATGAATATATTGTCTATTGCAGTAGCTGAATCCCCTTGTATTCTGGTCGGAAAGTTTACTGTGTAAATTAAATTGAAAGATGGTAGCAATGAATTTAGTTGACCTTTCCTATTGCTTTCTGTTAGATAATCGACATTGATGTCTCCGCAAATAATGCATTCACGTTTCAGTTTCTGTAAGTATTCTAGTGCCTTTTCCAATAAATGAATAAAATTTTCGTAGTCTCCAGATGGTGCTCTATATAGACATATTATAATGAAATTATATGTTTCATTTTCTAATTCAACAGCACAAATTTCTAAATCCCTGTCTTTGCAAAAATGTGAAAGATCAATATTTTTTAATTTAAGGTCAGATTTGAGAAATACACTCACGCCTCCTTCCTCAAGAGCTTGTCTGCAGTAACTAGCACCTAAATTATATCCTTCCGGTGAGAGAGAATATTTCCTGTTGTTTCATATGGTGTTCGGTAATACATAGCACATTCGGATTTAAATGTTCGGAAACTAAGGATGCAAGGAGTTCATCAGTCTTATTTCTTATACTTATTATATTCTGATGGAATACACTGAATGTTGATTGTATTACGATTTGTTGATTCTGTTTATTATTATTATTGTTGTTATTTTGACTTTTTTTATTTACCCTAAAAAAGGACAAGCCCTATGACGGATTACAACAGGAATTTTATTGTCACACTTGCCATGGTCACATTGAATTCTGTCAGCAATCAGACGCGTTAGCGAGTCCTTGCCTCGAGAATTCAAATGCAGTCCATGATTAGTGCATTCCTCTCTTACAATGGAGGATGTGTCTATAATATTAATGTGGGCCATGTCCCTCTCCAATTGAGCCAAGTCAATCCGCAGATTTACACTCTCAACCCTCCTATTCATCCACGGCTTGTCATGCCTCTGGAGAAGGTTCACAAAACCCACATTCGTATGGCCACTCTTCTGTGCAATGTTGTGTATATCTCCATCAATTGAATAATTGAGGTTCCTGTCTAGGCTGTTTCCTGCACCCCCCACTATAATTACATGATTTTCTTTATCAAGATCTTTAGAAAGCGCAGATAGATCCCCTACAACATTGGACAGAGAAGCATTGGGTTTGAAAAAGCTGGTAACAGCATATTTCTCACCCAATGAAGCCTGGAGCCGTTGACTTATTCCTCTACCATGGCTTCTACCTAACAAAAGTATCTTCTTCCTACGGTTGGGCTCCGATACTGAGTTGGAAGGAGCATCAGATTCAGGTTCTAGAGAATCCAGAACAGAGAATCTGTTGCTCAGTTCCACTTCAGTGCTAGAGGTAGCAGTGGCAGTACTAGGGACACCGGAACTCTTCCCTTTACGCTTCTGATTAAAGACCACCTTAAACTCTGGTGATTTACTTCTAACTTTAGGCTTTATAGATTTCAAGGCTGCAATTTCCTCATTAGCAAGCTCTAATTGTCTGCGTAAATGGGTGATGGTTTCCGCCTGTTCCTTTACAATATCTAATTGTTTACAATATTTACATTTCCATTGACTATTTACATTTTCAGCATTAGTATTTGCACAGTCCCAATGAAACCATATATTACATTGTATACAATTTACACCTTGACACACTTTCCTTCGACACACACCACACTTATCTGACATAATGCACATTTTCACTTCACTCACTTCACTTCACTTCACTTCACTTCACTTCACTTCACTAATGTTCTATTACTCACACTAGCACATACATTTTTTGACTTTACTATGCTAAACTAAATTAGGCCTAAACTATAACAAGACACGAATTTGTATTATTCTTATATTTAACCTTACCTCTTAATATATCACTTCACTTCACTTGTATTATTCACACGGCACACGACACTAGCACAAACACTTCTAAGCTTTACTATACTAAACTAAATTAGGCCTAGACTATAATAAGACACGAAATTATTCTTACATTTAACTTCACCTCTTACCTAATATATTTTGTTCTTTACAAGTAGTTTCACAATAGTTCAATATTATAAAATATAAATATGTACAGCAAAATATTATAAAATATAAATATGTACAGCAAACATACAATGAGTCAGAGTGGTTTTAGCACTGCTCAGATACTATTCAATTTCAATATGGCGGCCGGATCAGCTGATTGGGAGTCTAGGAACTAATATTCAATTATAACTATTTTAGTTTTTACGTATTTATGAATTTTATATATGTAACTGTAGGAAACAAGTTAAATATTTAGTTTATATTAATATTTTCCGATTAAAACACTGTTTTACCTCTGAATTGTTTAACAAATACGGAGCTTACTTTTGCTGCTGAAGTACGCAACCAGTGCTGCCACCACTGGAAGCAGAATGGAATAAAACTGTAAGAGGGCAAACTCTGGTTATTGCTGTAGGGCTGTATGTACAACTGTAAAAAAATGGCAGCTATAGTGAACAGCTAATATTTTCTAAGTCCACTTCGGATAATGTGATGTTACATGATGCTTGCGCTTATAGAAACAGTTTCGGAACTAAGATGTTTAAGCAGAAACCATTCTAATCTGCGTTTCGTAGAGCAGCGGTAATGTGTTCGCTTAATGATTCGTAGGTTGTGAGTTTGAGCCTTGTTCAACTTAACATTTATTTTGTTATCGTTCTTTAGCGATATAAATAATATTAAAATTATAATTTATATTCTGTTACCATCCTTTACTGCTAATATTCAAGTTATCATTAATTATATTCTGTTATCGTTATTTAGTGACCTAAATATTATGCAAGATTTCATTTATATTCTGTTATCGTTCTTTAACGATATAAATAATATTCAAGTTATCATTTATATTCTGTTATCGTTCCTTATTGATATAATTATATTCTATTATCGTTCTTTAGCATTATAAATTGTATCAAAGTTATCATTTTATTTTGTTATCGTTCTTTAGCGTTATAAATAATATTCAAGTTATCATTTATATTCTGTTATCGTTCTTTAGCGTTATAAATAATATTCAAGGTATCATTTGATTTTGTTATCGTTCTTTAGCTATATAAATAATATTCAAATTACTATTTATATTCTTTTATCGTTCTTTAGTGATACAGATAATATTCACGATATCATTTATATTTTATCTTTCTATAAATTTAATGTTAGGTTTGAAACAATACAATTGCGTAATACTAGTGTTAGTTTTTTCTTTTTTTATTTTTACATTATACTTCCTGTAACATAATAAAATGAAAAGGAATGACGAAGTTTTGAACATGAGACTTTGACATCTAAATGCCAACATTCTTCCGACTGAGCTACTGGGGCACAAGTAAAGAAGCATATGCAGAAAAATTGGCCCAATCCCCATTCAAGACGTCATAATGGTTTGTGAAAGCTCGTTCAAAATACGTGGGATATGTGACTGAGACTGACAGGACTAGTCGATTCCATGCCCACTCGACTGCAAGATGTGATCGAGATGGGAGGAAGATGAACTAAGTATTGAATCGTGGCTTTTTGTTTTGTTTTTTGAACTGATAATTGTTTGAAATTCCGAAGACAGACGCCAGTATATTTGTTTTGTTTATGCCACGGAAGATATTTTTGTTGAGAATATAATCTTTCTTTCCATTTTCAGCCATAATATCATAATAAATAATGATAAAGTCATTGCATAATACATTCATTAATCTTATATTAATTACTAAAATAGTCACAAAAATGATAGGAACAATTATATTTTCTCTCTCG
The DNA here is from genome assembly GCF_040183065.1 of Periplaneta americana. NCBI lineage: Eukaryota > Metazoa > Arthropoda > Insecta > Blattodea > Blattidae > Periplaneta > Periplaneta americana. The sequence continues at coordinate 126,156,422 of NC_091118.1, read as the reverse complement.
CTTAAAAAAAAAAAACATAAAAATAATGGGGTTGTGTTTGAACGCACGACCTCACGAATACTAGCCCGAAACGCTACCATTACACTATAACATTAACATAGAGATAGCTTTCATTACAACCAGCAGGGATACAAAAACAAACAAAACAAATGTAAAGAAGAAATAATAGGCAACGTGGTCCAACATCGCCTGCCTCTTAATTGTAGCGGAGATACCCGAATGGAACTTAGTTTCTGGATAGCGGCCACTTTTTCTTTTGACTGCTGTACGTATGCAGTAGTTGTGGTAGCCTATTATTTTTTCTTTACATTTGTTGTTTTGTTTTTGTATGTCTGCTGGTTGTATAACAATACCTAATGGTCTAAACTCCTTCAGATTAAATAAAGAAGTAAATAATTAAATATATGTAAATAAATAAATGAATATGTAAATGATGAATGGATGGATGAATAAATAAACAAAGGAACACAAAGAAGCAAACATGGTACCAAACAAGCAAATAAACGAAGAAACACAAAGAACCATACATAGGAGCAAACAAGCAAATAAACAAAGGAGCAAAGAAACACACAGAAGCAAACAAAGGAGCAAACAAACAAGTAAACAAAGGAACAAAGAAACACTCAGGAGGAAACAAGCAAATGAACGAAGGAAGACACAGAAGCAAACAAGCAAATAAACAAAGGAACAAAGAAACACAAAGAAGGAAACACAGGAGCAAACAAGCAAATAAACAAAGGAACACAAAGAAGCAAACACAGGAGCAAACAAGCAAATAAACAAAGGAACAAAGAAACAAACACAGGAGAAAACAAGCAAATAAACAAGGAACACACAGAACCAAACACAGGAGAAAACAACCAAATAACCAAAGGCACAAAGAAACACAAAGAAGCAAACATAGGACCAAACAAGCAAATAAACGAAGCAAAAAAGTAAACAATGAAAGGGACATACAAGCAAAGCAACAAACAAACAAAGAAGGAAACAAGCAAACTATGAAAGGAGCACACAAACAAATGATCAAACAAGCAAAGAAACAGAGGGGGAAACAAGCAAAGAAACAAAGGATCAAAGAAGCATAGAAACAAAGAAACAAACAAACAAAGGAACAAACAAGCAAACAAACAAAGGAACGAAGAAACAGTAAAGAAATTAATTAAATCATTGGTTGATTGCACCGTTATTGCAACATATTGCTGTTATAACGTTGGTGAGCATACATTTTTTATATACTTGTCTTCTAAGCTGAGACAACTCACCCGGCCTGTGGTTTTCCGTGGATTTCGTATGACATTAAGACAAATGTTGCAATGAACCCTGAAGACTCGGCCACACACCGCGGCGATCAAACCTTCGGGACATCGCATCGGTCTGTTGTCTATTGGCGTCAGACAGGGCGCGGTAGCTGAGCGATCTAGCGTGAAGAAAAGCCGTCCACACTATACATTACTCCAATAGTTTTTGCATGTTTTCGCTTCGGTTAATTATATCCATTTCTGTTGGTGAAGAACTTCTTCTTCTGTTAACACTAAACTGCAAGAGAAAACAGAGATTGTGGTGGGTGCACGATATCAACGAATAGAGGGAAGGTTTTTGTAGTTCGCGTGACTTGTATTGCACAACAACATGTACTTTCGTATTTTACAATTGACTTCTCAGTGAAGTCTTTTTGCCATTCCGTACAGCTCGGTCGGCAAATGTGTCTCCAAACACAAACTATCAGCTGCCCGCCACGATGTAGCTTGGTCCGTCGCGTCAGCACGCCTTTTGTTTAATATAGATGATAAAATCCTATATAATACAATTCAAACGTCTTCTCGCCGTTGCCGTTGGCACAGATCGCTGTCCGCCGTGCAGCCCTTTCTGTGTAGCTTAGCCTTAAAAGAAGTAGTCTACGTACATACACACCTCTGTCATAAATTTCGACATTTTCCAAATTAAATCATTCACAAATCAGAGACTTGGCTTTCGTGTCTCGCTTTGGGAATATCTAGGCGAGCTTACTTGATCGTCACTTCACTAGGTCAATGGTCGGCATTTCTTGACTCGCGAGTCAACCTCTTAACACACAAGGAGGGCGGAGGGGTAAGGCATGATCTTCCTCTCCTTAACCATCACTTGTTCATAAAGTTAAGCAGTTTGCGTATCCTCCTCTGCTACCTTACCATTTTCTGTGTATTGCGAGCTGCATTTTATATAGACGTAATCTTTGCCGACCGCTGCACTAGACCAAGGGCTTGGATCCCTTCTCCTCTCTCACACTACTTGCGCTACTTAGGCTTTCAACATCAGCGACCTTGTCCTGCCACTGTTCAGCCGTGTTGAGAATCGTGCTCTGCGACATTCTCCTCCTCATCTGTTAGGTTACATATATTTTGGTTTCCCTCCTTCCAAAAGTTCCTTCAACGGAACGGCTAAAATCTGAGCGAGGCAAGTGATCAACAGGCTTGGAGCTTACACAGATTTCTCCTCATAGCCCAAAATACTTTTGCAGTTCCAAATATCCTTCCTAAATTATTATAAATACATATTCAGATGAAAGTTATGTGAATATTACTGTAATATTTCCTTCCCTTCCAGGAAAATACTCCCAACTGGAATAGAGTTTATTCTTTTTATATACTGTATAACAAAATTTCAGTATCATTAAGTAATAGCCTGTACGTTTCAGATGCTGAAACTCGCTACAATATTAAATACGACGAAACTCAAGACTTAATGGAAATCAAGGACATCGTTTCGTCAAGTTACTGACCTATTAATTTTATTGGCACTTAATCTAGTTATGAACAAAGATGTACTAAAATATATATGGGAGCTCTTAGTCTTATTAAACTAGAAACATATAACAAGCGAATTATATACAGTGGGTTCAAAGTAGCTTGGGACATTTTTAGTATCCATAAAATATAATCGATTTGGTGTAACTCGTTTATATTACTGAAATGTAACGAATAAACCATCACTTTTCATAGGCTGCATGTAGTACTATTGGTAAGTATTTTGGAGCTGCACTGAACATACAGTCACGGACAGAAGTATACTCACCGAGTAACACATAAAATTAACGTTATGCTAACATTTATATGTACACAGGTGTAGAAACTTGTTTCTTTTAGGACAGTTCACCCTTTTGTTGGGCAAGATACTACATACAGAGAAAACAAACTGTAAATATGAAAGGAAATAGTATATTAAAATATTTGTTTGGAACACTGTGTGATGGGACACAAATATAGGTATAGCAAACTAAATCCAGGAAACAGGCATCAGTACTGCCTTAGTTGTTGTGGAATACAATATGTGTGTTGGAAAAATGGGGAGAAAATTATACATAGAAACTGGTGAAATTAAAGTAAGTTACCATTTTAAACATCTCGACTGAATAATATCTAGTAGCGAAGCCACCGGCGTGGCTCAGTCGGTTAAGGCGCTTGCCTGCCGGTCTGAAGTTGCGTTCGGGCGCGGGTTCGATCCCCGCTTGGGCTGATTACCTAGTTGGGTTTTTTCCGAGGTTTTCTCCAACCGTAATGTGAATGCAAGGTAATCTATGGCGAATCCTCGGCCTCATCTCGCCAAATATCATCTCGCTATCTCCAATCTCATCGACGCTAGATAGCCTAGTAGTTAATACAGCGTCGTTAAATAACCAAATAAAATAAAATCTAGTAGCGATCGGGTAGCTCAGTTGTTAGAGGAATTGGCTCGTTGCTGAAAGAGCCTGCGTTCAGTCCCGTGTGATGGCGGGACATTTTTTTTCGCTGCTATATCTTCCAGGACGGTTGTGATAGTGGTTACAGCAGTAATATAGTGAAACAATAATTATTATGGTTGCAATAATAATAGGCCTATTCATGATGGTGATGTGATTAATACGGTAGTGATGATGGTTGTAATACAAAGTGAGTCAGCCAGGGCTAGACCGGCGTCAGTGGAAAGTCGTATGCGTAGTAACCGCTGCGGTATTGCAGTAATCAGACCTCTTGCTCGCGTCGTTTCGTGTTTAGTTACGTAAACACGTTCACACAGTGAGGGTGCAGATGTATACCGTACATTTAGAGTGCAATAGTGTGTCCATTATGGATTATAGCCTAGAACAACGAGTGTTTATTTATGACAACTTTGTGAAATACGAATCTTGGAGCATAATTGTAACAAACTTCCGTCAGAAATTCCCAGATTCGCCAGAGCCTTCTAAAGCAATGATTTACAATTTAGTGAAAAAATTTGGTAAAACTGGATCAGTGTTGAATAAGAAACGAACATGTGTGAAGCGTGTTATCATTGAGGAGATGTCAGATGAAACTGGCCACCGACTAGAGAGAAGTCCTACGACACTATCCAGCCGTGTAGCTCAGCTGATAGGGGTGTTACAGTCTTCAGTGATAAGAGGTACGAAACAATTAAAATTAAAGCCGTACAAAATTCGTGTAGTTCGGATGTTAACGGAACCCGATTATCAGAGCAGACTTAGGTTTTGCATGTGCTTCCAACAGTCAGTATATGATGGATTACTTGACCCCACTTTAATTTTTTATAGTGAAGAAGCATGGCTCCGCTACAGTAGTTAAAAGTAAAGTTTACATGAATAACCCACATTCACTTGAGGAACTCAAACACAATGTTCGGCATGAAATTCGAGCCATTTCGGAGAACGAGCTGCGGCGAATTGCTGGACATGTCTTCAGGAGATGTGCGATCTGACAGATATTACACGGGCGTCACTTCGATCATGAATAATTGTGAATTTGGTAAGTACATCATTACGCAATACTAACCGCAAAAGCGCGGAACGAATACTCCGCATATGGTAGCGACGTTACGTATGAATCAGCCGCCGTAAGTGCGGTTAGGAGTCTAGCCCTGGCTGGTTCAACCTGTAATATCCATGATGCTGATATAGTAGTGATGTTTGTAGGAATAATGAAATTGATGGTGATAGGGTAATGGTGATTATATAGGCTATATGATTATGATGAAGGATTGGTGGAGCGGAGAAAAATTCTCCCCTGCACCGGGATTCGAACCCGAGTCTTCAGCTCTACGTGCTGACGCTCTATCCACTAAGCCACACCTGATTCCAATTCCGATGCCGGTTTGAATCCTCTCAGTTTAAGCTCCACCTCTTAGTTTCCCTTTAGTAGCCAACCCTCATGCACTGTGTCACAGTGGCACAATGTCCAACACACTAATGTGCAGAGGTGCACTCACTGCAAATGACTAAGTGGCCGGGATCCGACGGAATGTGCGCCGTCTTAAATCACTAAGTGATTATATACGCAGGAAATATCATATGTACTTCGGTACATCGCTATACAATTATAGTTATGATGATGGTTGTAGGTAGTAATAATGGAATTGACTATGATTAAGTTTGTGATGATGGTTTTATTAATGAAGATAACGACAGTGATGTTAGTGATGGTAATGATAATTATTACAGTAGTTGTTTTTTGTTATTAGTGATAGTGGTGAACACATTGGTAGTAATATGATGGTTTTGGCAGTAACCGAATGTTGGTAGATATTTCGGTGGTAATTATGTTAGTGGTGATGATGAATTTGACTAAGGCCGTGTCGTTAGTACGGTATCATTTTATGAACAGTAGGAATTTTATCGATTCATATTTCGACGAAGAGGAGTAGCTGTTTTATAAGCCGAACGTTATTTTACTTTCTACCCTACCAGTTCGCTGTTACTAATAAAATGTGCAGTCAGGGCGTATCGTTCTAAGTATAAGTTGTCCTTTATTCCACGAGTCTTTTCAAGTGGTTCACGGTAGCGATGGTTGTTTTCACAGAAACGAGGTAACATATAAATCTCGGTGATCGCGGCTGGCTATGTCGAGGTAGAGAAATGGAGTACGGCGGGGTTAAACTGTGCGTTGTCATGCATTCATTCCTTCACAACTCCGAACCTTTTTCATAAATTGCTTCCCAGTTTAATCCATCTGAAAATCCCGTCCGTCAAGGGAGATGAATGCAACTCTTCTCTCCGATTGGTGAGTAATTGGATTTTCATCTCGGTTTTCTTGCGAAGCTTCGTGGTTGTACTTCAGAGAGAGACTGTTTAAACAAGCCGAGAGAAACGGAATATCGGGTTTTAGAAAATGCGGTGTTAAGGTCTATATTGAGGAATATTAAAATGGAAGTAGACGAAAAAAATTTAAGGAATTAATCACGATTATTCTAACTAAAGGCTGGTTTCATTTTTCTTCAAACAACAAGGCTCTATGGGATTTCGTCACAGTGGGAATCCACGTTTTCTCATTAATCTTGAAGATTTCCTGCTTCAGAAGAAGGTCGATAGCAAGAGATGGAGAAAACGGTGTAAATTACACTAGTCTCCGACGATAGGGCGGACGTTTTAGAAATTATGTTAACACTGTGCACCTGTTTCAACTGCTTACTGACGTATCTGAAGATCCAGATACACATTAGGTAATGAGACTCTTGACAATCATAATAACGAAAAACAATTTAGCCTTTTTCACTATCCCAAGAATTATTTTTGTATAGGAATTGATTCATAAAGTATGAACTGCGCTTTAGAAATGAGTTTTGTAGATAATTTTAAACAAAAAAAATCATATGATCGTAGGTCCAGTGATCATTATTTAAGGAGGTATAACTGTTTGAATCACTATAAATATCAGCTCTTGCGACCAGAATTGAAGGATTCAGAGCCATAGTGGGCCAAGCAACATTTATTAAAAACGGAGAAAACAAGGGTTAAAGTTACGTGAATGCCATAGTTTAATGAAGATTGACATATCATTTAGTTTGAATGTGTATACTTTATATTACTTGCATATATGTTTCCATTGAATTATAGTAATAACTTCATTTTAACCCTTGTTTTCTACGGTTTTAGTAAATGGCACTTGGCCCACTATGGTTCTGAATCCTTCAATTAAAGGAGATTGATTAAAATAACACAGGACGATTATTAAAAGATACTGTATTAAACTGAAAATAAACATATCTCAGTTGGAAGTGGATTTTCAAATATCTCTCGTTTTTTCTTTAAACGCACTTGGCCGTCTGGGTGTGAATCGCTCGCGTAGCATTTTGTAGCTGGGCATAAATGATGAGTGGGTACCAACTCACCAGACTTGATCTATCCTACCTCTCTCACCCTACTTCATGTTACAGTGGAATCCCATTCAACTTCACTGTTATTTTAAGAAATTACAATTTATTATTATACTCAATGTAATAGAGCAGGTAAATACCTGGGATGATCAGAATGACAAGCATATCATTGCCAAGACTACGAAGTCTCTTAAAATGACTGGAATAATAAAGTCTTAAAACCTTCCCAAATTCAGAAGCAAACAAGTTAAAAAATATATACAACACTCTGGCAGTACCTACGCTATTTTACTTATATATGGATATGACACCGGGGCTATTAAAAAAGATGAATTCAGCACCACTGCAGCAGAAATGAAATTTATCAAGCGGACAGCAAAGTACACATGGCAGAATCAGAAAACAAACGCAGAAATATTGTCGCAAAGTAAAGTTGAACCAGTTCTTGACAAAAACCACAATTACTACGCGACCAAGACGGGACTCGTCGTGGCAGAATGAGGTACTCCGTGCTCGCTGCGTATGTTTACTGCTGGAGTGTCGTCACATCCAATGCCTAGCGTTTCAATCTGGTCGCAGTGCCGCGTGTAGGAAGACGTGTGTTTCGTAGCCAAGCGCGGAGCGTTGTAATGCCATAAAGTTTAGAGATGAAGAAAAGACAACTGGTTTATTCCTACCTCTGTCCAAGGCAACAGAGCATGCTGCAGCTATTGTGAAGAAAAATAAGAAAACAATTAGTAGTCCGCACCTGTTAGCGTGTCTGGCCGCGAAACCAGGGTTCGATTCCCGGTCGGGGCAAGTTACCTGGTTGAGGTTTTTCCGGAGTTTTCTCTCAACCCAATATGAGCAAATGCTGGGTAACTATCGGTGCTGGACTGATTTCACCGGCATTATCAACTTTATCTCATTCAGTCGCTAAATAAGCTAATGTTGATAAAGCGTTGTAAAATAACCTACTAAAAAAATTAGTAGGATTAGAAAGGAAGGTAAATAATGAGAAATGCTAAGATAAGAAATGCGTATCAAATGCAATACCACATAAAATATGGTAGCTAATTTAGTTTGGGTTACCTTCGATTCATGCCGTAGTTGAGAGTGGACGTGTTTTCTTGTGCTGCTCCCAGTATTCCAGCGAAATCTTTTACAATGGGGGGACCAAAAAATAACCGTAAAGTGGAAAGTGAAAGCGGAAATGAAGTGAGTGGAGACAGCAAAGTAATATCTACTCTAAAACAAATGTTTGATGAGTTTAAATCAAGTATACAATTGGAGATAAGTGCATTACAGCAATCAGTTCAGTTCATGTCAAACAAGTTTGATGCATTTAGCGAAGAGCTGTGTAAGACGAAAGAAGATCTGAAAACAACACAGGGGCAAGTGCATGATCTAAAAAAGGAAAATGAACTCTTGTGGAAACAAATAAATGAACTCCAGCAGTACACGCGTAGAGACAATCTACTGGTGTTTGGGATTCCGGAAACTCCGGAAGAATCCGTTCCTATGATTGTCCAAAATATTTCGGAAGTCATCGGAGGACCGGAGCTTGTCGCTGACTTAAGTGTTGTACATAGGCTACCTGCAAAACCCGGCAAGACCAAGCCTATTGTCGTCAGATTCAACAAAAGAATTAGTCGAGACACATGGCTCCAGAAATTCAAGTTAGAAGCGAGGAAACACCCAGAAGGCCCAGGAATTCCGCTACAAAGGATCAACCCTTTGCTACCTGATGGGAGGCTGACTGCTGGTGAACATTTGACAATTGCCACCCGTGACCTACTAAACAAAACAAGAGAGGCAGCTAATCAGAAAGGGTACCGTTTTGTATGGACGAGAGATTGCAAGGTATTTATTCGTAAGGATGAAACGAGCCCTGCTTATAAGATAAATTCTTTCCAAGACTTAATTACATTGTAATTGTCTTACTGTCTGATTTTTGTTATCCTTTTTAATGTTAATATTTCTAAACAATGGATTGTCTAATAAATGAGCTAAATTATTATTCCGCTAATAATAACACTCGCACAGCAGTTTTGGAAGACTTTAACTCTTGCAACAGTTACATTGGTAACAATTTACACGATTTTAAATTATTTCACTTAAATATACGCAGCTTAAATAAACATTTCCTGGAATTCTGTGCCACTATGCAAAATTTTAATAATCCTTTCGACTTCATTATATTGACGGAGGCTTGGTTAAATCATGACTCTGGCTATGATTTACCAGGTTATAAAAAGTTTGTCAAAACGAATAAATATAATAAATGCGATAGTTTAGTTGTCTACTGCAAAAATAATATTGATGTCACAATAGTACATGTAGATATCCCACAATGTAATTCTATTCATCTTAATTTTATATGTAATAATACTCCATTCTCCATTGTGGCGATATATAGATCCCCAAACAATTGTATAAATGAATTTTTAGACAATTTTGAACTATTTTTGTTTAATTCTAAAGACACAAGCAATCAAATCATTGTTGGAGACATTAACATACAAATTCTAGAAGACAAATTAGACAGTACTGGCAATAGGTACATGAATATCTTACACGAATATGGTTTTGTCAAATTTTTACACTCTATCACTCGGCCTGATTCTAAGTCTTGCCTTGAGCACATATTTTTTAAAACAAAGAGTAACTGGAAATTTGTACCTGCTGTTTTGTGTAGTGCTATTACCGACCACTATGCAGTTATTGCATTATTCGAAATTGGAATTAAAAACTCTAATACATCTCAGTATCCTCTCCATATAAAAAGAAACATAAATTACAATAAGCTAATTTCGCTTATAGAAAAAGAAAATTGGGATTCCGTGCTTAACTGTGAAAATGCTGAATTGTGCTTTCAAGTATTCCAAAATTTAATATCTAATTATATAGACATAAGCACAGATGTATCTTACTTTAAAGTATCTTCTAAATTAAGAAAAATAAAACCCTGGATCACCACAGGTATCATTAAGTCAATCCGTATAAGAGACAAATTAGCCAGAAATATTAGAAAAGAACCTGATAATATAAATCTAATAAATTATTACAAAAAATACAGAAATACTTTAACTCTTATTATAAGAAACATGAAAACTCAGTATTATCAATCTCAATTTCAGAAGTATCGAAATAATCCTAGGAAATTTTGGCAAACTATTAATGAAGCCACAGACGTAAATGTGAACCAAAATAGTATCATATCAGAGATTTTAAATGAAGAGGGAGAAATATTTAAAAACAAAAAAGACATAGCTAATGAATTTAATAAATATTTCTCAAAAGTAGGACATAGCATTGCATCGAACATCAACAAATCGGCATTTAACACGAAAAATTATTGCAGTGGCCATAATAAGCACGCATCTTCCTCCATGTTTTTATCACCAGTAACCGAAGAAGAAATTTATAATATTGTTAAATCCTTAAAAAATAATGTCTCACCGGGAATCGACAAAATTACAAATAACACATTAAAGATTATCATTAAACATATATTAAAACCGCTTGTTTATGTATTCAATCTATGTCTCACCCAAGGAGTTTTCCCAGAATCTCTGAAAAATGCTGTAGTTGTACCGGTCCATAAGTCAGGGGAAAGAAAAAGTCTGAATAACTATAGACCTATATCCTTGCTCTCTAGCTTCTCAAAGATATTAGAAAAATGTTTAAAAAACAGATTAGTAAATTACTTAGAGAAAAATGAAATTCTCTCCAAACATCAGTATGGCTTCAGAAATAAATTATCTACGGATGACGCAATTATTGAAGTCACTGGTAAAATTATGCAGGAGTTGGATAACGGTTCTAAATGTTTAGGGATTTTCTTAGATTTAAGGAAAGCTTTTGACACGGTGAACCATCGTTTACTTCTGGACAAATTATTTGATATAGGAGTCAGGGGTATTGCGCATAAGTTATTTCAATCATACTTGAACAAAAGAACTCAGGTAACCAAAATTGATGATAATATCAGTGAAAATGTAAATATTGATATAGGTGTCCCTCAGGGAACAATTTTAGGTCCTATTCTATTTTTAATATATATTAATGATTTATTAAACATTGATTTGAAAGTACATAATGGCTCCTGTTATTCTTACGCTGATGATACGGTGGTGATTTTCAGTGGTTTAACTTGGGAGGACACTTATAAACATGCCAATGTAGGTATAAATTTTATCAAAAACTGGCTTGATGCAAATTTGCTATCTCTAAATATAACTAAAACTACTTTGGTGCCATTTTCTTTAACAGTCTCTGGATTGAACAAATTGAAATCACTTTCTCATTTAAAATTAATAATCCACAACTCATTTTGTAAACTCTCTACAACCTGTAAATGCCCTTGCCTGAAAGAATCTGTAGATGTGAAATACCTGGGAATTATTGTTGATCAGCACTTGAAATGGGATAGACAAATCACCTTTTTATGTAACAGAATACGTAAAACAATTTACAAATTTGTAAACCTTCGCCATTACTTGCCTACTCACGTATTACGTTTGGTTTATTTGGCTCTAGTTGAATCTGTTATCCAATATGGTATAATTGGATGGGGAGGCATTACAAAAACTGCTCTTTTTCCTCTAATTATGTTGCAAAAACGTATAATCAAAATTTGTTTGAAAAGGCGACTGGATTATCCAACAAATTTGATCCATTCTGAATTGAATGTTTTTAGAATTGACCAAATTTATGAATACTCTTTAATGAAATTCTATCATAAAAATAGAACGAAATTTGTAGCTCAGCCACATGCTCATAATACGAGACGAAATGAAATTCTTAAATTAGTTGAACCTAAATATTTCACATCTGCTGCTTTACTACACAGTACAAATTATGGTCCACGGCTATATAATTCGATAATAAAATTTCATCCAGAATTGACTGCTTTAAGCAATGAAATTTTCAGATCCAGAATTAAAAAATTTATATGACAGACTTCCCTGTATATATATTATGTACCATGTATTGTAAAACAAGTTTATTTCTATCCTAAGTGTATTTTTCTATTTTATCTTGGTTACTATGTCAACATGACCTGCACTAATTATACTACTAATAATAATTTAATATTAATCCATCAATCTAAACATCGTCTCTTTTTTCACTCAGTTATTATTAGTATTATTATTTACTAATTTTATTACAATCTTTATGTGAGCTTTTTTCTTAAGTATTTTGTCTACAAAGTATGTGTATCTATGTAACGGAACTGTCCCCGAACACGAGCTTTGCTCTTTCGGGGTATTTTAATGTAACGTTTTTATGTATATGTTATTATTAAATAAATAAATAAAATAAATAAAATAAAATGTGCTCTCCTTTACGAACACCGATGTTGTGGTGTGTTTTCTGAATAGATTTCTATGTGTGTAGCATAATATAAATAAAACTAAACAATAAACTATAAATTATATACTAATACGAACATGTAACATATAAAGCGTATTAATAATAACGAAACAAGAGAACAGTTCAGCATGTGCTTCATTTTGCATCTGATGAGGACTTTACAGCACGGCCTATGTTGTGAAGCGAATCGCAGCGCCACCAAACAAAACGGTTTCCGCCTTGTCGCGTAGTACAGGAATAAACGGAGACTACATGTCGAAAGAATATCTAAGGCAGGAGCGGGAATTTGGACGTATTTGTCCAACTTTTGCGCCAAAACATGTCCTCCATCGCCTTCTTAACGATTGACCTTACATTTAGATACCCCTGTATATTTATATCGTAAATAAATTTCTAAACTTGTATAAAAAGGTTACCTCTGATTGAAGTTTTTGCTGATAAGTACATCTATTATCAGATAGTATATCCCACTTGACGATATGTTTCAGAGGAAGAACAGTGTTGTTGCATACATATCAAATCTGATTAGAACTATGTTCCTAGTCAGAGATTGATGTTATGGAGAGGGAAAGGAAAAGACCACCCTATCCAATTACTGTATCTCCTGGCTAAGTTTCACCATGAGTGATAGCTTATTGGTGTTACTTATGAGTTTCTAGCCTGTATTCTAACTGCTGACTAATACATACATACATACATACATACATACATACATACATACATACATACATACATACATACATACATACATACATACATACATACACACATACGCCCATTTCGGAATACTGGGGAATGAAATGGCTGACCGTCTTGCCAAACAAGCCGCCATAGAAGATGAAGGGGAAATAGCTTATAATAAAATACCAAGAGATACCATATTAACAGAAGAGAAGGAAAAGAGATTAAGAAAATGACAAGAGCGGTGGACTATTTCAACTAAAGGCGCAATAACGAAATCATTCTTCCCATCAATTAAAGACAGATTGAAAATAAATTTTACCTATCGGAGCCGAATTTACTTCTAATTCTATGGATTCAGAAGATCGTACCTTCACAGGTTCAAGATTATTCCAACACCAACGTGCCCTTGCAGACTACAAGAAGAACAGACAGTCAACCACATAGCTAATACTAAGATGTGCCCAAGTGGAAAAAGAAAGAAGAATTCTACGAGCTAATATAATAGGCACAGGTCAAACCTGGCGTCCACCTTTTGATCAGTTAACAAAAACATACCTAAAAAGCTTCAGAAAATTTGTAAAATCCGTAGAATTTGGCAAAATGTAACAGTAATTGAAATTAGAAATAATACTAACAATGATGGTAACCTAAAATAGAAGAAGTATAATTAGGCAACACCTGTATATATAAGAATTTCAAGCTCTCAATCAAAATTGTAAATATCTTGTTCTCATGTCATAAATTATGTAACTAATTATTGTAATATTTTATGTAAAACATGTAGTTTTACTCCAATGTAATGGAGCATGCTGATATACAGAAAAAAAAAACACCATGAGTGATAGCTTATTGGTATTACGTATGACACTGCTGACATACATACATACATACATACATACATACATACATACATACATACATACATACATACATACATACATACATACATACATACATACATACATACATACATACATACATACATACATACATACAGGGACATCATTTTATTTTTACTAACATTTTTAATATTAACCTGGCTATATCTTTGGATCAACACCGTTTTCTACCCCCTTCCACAACTGGAGTTCGATGATACTGGCGTAATATACAAACAAACCACTTTACTAGGTATAGGAGGGAAGAAAAGTAGTTCATCCATTTACGTAAACTAGGAATTATCGCGCCTTTGAGTTTGATCATTTTCATTAGGTTTTTATTTAATCAAAATACAGTATAGTATTAACAATGAGTGTTTTTAGTCACGAACTGAGCTATCCATTCAGACGTATTCATTATGCAGTGTGTATTATACTGTCTACAGCACATTAGCGTACAGTATAGAGAATAAAGTTAAATTGAAAAATAATCATAATATGGATATATTGAAACACATTTTTGAAAATGGTGGCCGTTCATTTCGATATAGGCTTCAGTTGTAATGTGCATATTATCGCACTATAGACTATTGTACCTAATCCCAATTACCAGTTTCGTCCTTCGTAACTAGTAACTCATGTTGAAATAATTCTGTACTTATTCTGTGAAAGAGTACCTTACGTACTGTAAATTCAATCTTCACTTCTGCCCGATCCGAAAGGATAAAATTACTCAGACATACTATCTACTGTCCGTCCAAGTGGTTATGTCGTAGAGTCGTAGAAAGGGAGGAGGTCACGTGACAGTTAATTACTTAACGAGGCCCTTTTATTTAAGTTGTTTTAAACAGTTGTATAATATTACGTATACGTCCAATTCCTAACAGAAATTAATGTTCTCACAAAAGAGCTAAGACAGTCTAGCCCAGTGGCCGGCAGATGCTGCAGTTGTGACGTAAGAGCCAGTCAGTTCGCAAAAGCTTGGGAGAGCGAGCAGTTGAGTCTGTCTACAGTTTGTCACCCAATTACAGACACGAATAAGTATATGCAAATATTAGAAGAATTGAGTCAGGAATTTGATTGCAGATTTCAAGAGTTTGCAAATCTTCAATCTGATATTTCCATATTTGCGACAACATTTTCAGTGAATATTGACAGTGTTCCATCATCATTGCAACTGGAAGTCATTGATTTGCAAAATGATATTGAAATGAAAGACCGCTTTGAAAACAAAAAGGATCTATCTACATTTTATAGAAGATTCCCCAGGCAAGATTCCCTCGATTGCATAGATTTGCTGCTAATATTCGGATCTACGTATGTATGTGAACAGTTCTTTTCTTGTATGAAGATCTGCAAACCACAACATAGAAAACACCTGTCTGATCTGTACTTGAAACATATTCTTCGCTTGTGTGTTAGCCAGATTATGACTCCAAATATTGCAAAATTAGTGCGCGAAAAAAGAGGAAAAAAATCTCGACAAAGCGTTTAGCTTGGGCACAGTAGTGACACAAAGTGATGGTGTGTTTCAAAAGTTGAAATACAGTATACTTTGCATACTACTCACCAAGATAGGGCCTATGTAGTTTAATCTGTACATTATGTAGAGAAATGTGTGTTAAAAACACTTGAACTGTTTTCAAGTTTCCGAGTAGACAAAGTGTTGTAGTACTGCTTAAATTATTTATTTATATGCTTATATGTTTATAGCAGTTTCGGAATTTCATTTATAAATGAAAACGCTTCTGTAAGTGGCTGTATTATGAGTTTCATGTTATTGTAAGTACATTAAATTTGATTACAAACCAAAATATTTTGTTACATTGATTTATCAAGGTTGTACAGTTTTGTTTTCGTACAAATGTATTGTAATTGTGCTGTTCCCATACTATCTCAGAAGAATGGATCGCGCTCTGTCAGTGCATAGACGCCGCACCACCACTGTTTAGATGAATCTTCTCTCCACGCTGTGCTCAGTATGCAGAGATTGCCGAGCAAAGAGCAAGGCGGCTACGTCGTATGACGTCACAGAGCACGGAACATGCCGGTCACTGGTCTAGCCACTAGCTGGCGAATAAAAGCTGGTGGGAGAAACCGGGATACGACGTAGGCAAATGGACGACAGTACCTGTGCGAAAATGATTCAATATTTAAAGCTCTTTCGTCACTGGAAAACGCGAACATATTTTTGGAACGTACTGTTTACTATGACCGTAAGGCTACTATGACTGTATATGCGGTCTTGGATCTTTGTGCAGGACCGTTGAACTTCATTAGTAGAAGGGGTGGGAGTGAAGTACATACAAAAACTCAGGTACAATAAAAATTGAAGTAAAAATAAAATGATGTCCCTGTACATACATACATACACAGATACACACAAAACGTTTTTAACTGTGTTATTTTCACAGAGTAATAGTTGTGAATTCAAGTGTTATATTATAGCACTGTTTTCATTAGAATGGTACTGCTATATGTAGATAAACAAGGCAGAGTAGTCTTTCGAAATCACAACATGGTAAACATTAATTGGAAACAGTCTGTGGAGCGGCGAGAACGTTCTGGAATTATTACTAATTTCTAGAGAATCTATATACGAACGCAATCGAAAAGGGGAGACAAAAAGAGGGAATTAGAATGTCGAGGATTTGTTCGTGTTTCCCCACCTCTCAGCATCAGAAGGTCTCGAGAACACAAACCCAATTTCTAGCACATTAGAGAGGGACTATGCTTCGAGTTGCTCGGGTTTAAAACTGCAATTACCCGAACACATTTCTGCGTCCTTATTTCCCGCCCCTTCAGACCCTCAAATAGTTCATTCTATCGTTTATAATACAACTCTCTTCACTGAGGAACTATTTTACGCTATTCTGTACTCCCAACGGTTTTATTTTCAGTTACGTGTACTTGAAAGTTCGAAATGGACTAAAATGAACTAGGTATTTAATTCGACTATCTGTTCCAAGCTTGTGCAAGTCCAACTCATTGTACCGGTCTTTTCTGTTGTCATTTTTTCACCCTATGCAACCATACCTCTTACCATTCATTCATATATTTCTACCCTGGGGAAAGTTTTCCACTGCAAACCCAGCATTCTCATATTTCCTATTTTCTGCCTTTCTCTCATATGATCCATATATCTTAATGTTGTCAATCATCCGATGTCTTCTGCCACGTACTTTTCTCCCGTTCACCATTCTTCCCAGTGCATCCTTCAGTAGACAGTTTCTTCTCAGCCAGTGACCCAGCCAATTCAGTTTCCTCTCCCTCATCTTTTTCAGCATTATTCCTTTTTTCACCCTCTCTTTCCAGCATAGCTTGATTTCTTACACTGTCTATCTAGTTCACACCCTCCACTCTACACTACATTCACATTTAAAATGCATATAGTCGCTTCTCTTCACTTCATTGTAATGTCCATGTTTTTGTATCATACAGTGCCACTCAAAGCACTTCACTTTCTCTTTCTCAGTTATTTTTCCAGACGTCCGCAGAAGATATCCCTTTTAGCTGCTGTCGGTGATGTAAATAATTTTCAAGTGGTGGATTGATGCTTCTCAAAATGTACATGGGATAAGTGGTAAACCGCGTCTATGACTAGCTAGCGCGTTGGCTTTCATCAAGCGACCAGAGTTAGATTTCCGGTCAGAGGCGACCCGAGTTAGATTTCCGGCCAGGTTGATATTATTTTCTGTTATCGTTTTTTAGTGATGTAAATAATATTAAGTTATTGTTTATATCCTGTTATCTTTCTTTAGTGATATAAATATTGTTTACGTTATAATTTTATATTGTTGTTCTTTAGCGATATAAATAACAATCAAATTATCATTTATATTATTTTATCGTTATTTAACGATATAAGTAATATGATACTAGTGTTAGTTTTTTCTTCTTATATTATTACACTATACTATCCTGTAACACACTAAAATACAAAGAAGTGATGAGAATTTGAACCTGAGACGTTGAATCTAAATTCAGACATTCTTCCCACTGAGCTCCGGGGCACAAGTAAAGAAGCATAGGCTATGAGAAAAAATTGGCCCAATCCTCCTCCAAAACGACCTGATGATTTGTGGGATGCGTGGCTGAGAACTGAAGAGACTAGGCGAATCCATGCCCGCTTGACAGCAAGATGTGATCGAGATGGGAGGAAGATGAACTAAATATTGAATCGTGACTTTTTGTTTTATTTCTTTAACTTTTTATTGTTTGAATTTTCTAAGGCAGACGCCAATAAGTTTGTTTTGTTTATGTCACGAAAGATATTTTCGTTGCGAATATAATATTCCTTTCTTTCCGTTTGCAGCCATAATGTCACAATGAATAATGGTAAAATCATGGCATAATGCATTTAATAACATGATGTTAATTGCTAAACGGTCACAAAAGAGACAAGAGCAAATTATGTTTTCTCTCTCTCTTAAAAAAAACATAAAAAGCACTAGGTCATGATTGAAGACACGACCTCACGAATACCAGCCCGAAATGCTACCATTACGTTACGAAAGTAACATGCATAAAACTTTAATTATAATTGTAGATATCAGGCAACGTGGTCCAACAACATGTAACATCACCTGTCTGCGAATTGTAGCGGAGATGCCCGAAGGGAACTTAGTTTCTAGAGAGCGGCCAATTTTTCGACAGCTGTACAAGAGCGCGGCTGTTTGGCTACCCAGTCATTCACAGAATGGGAGTGGTAAGCACAATAAGCCTCATGCTGCAGCAGAAACCTTCGGGTCCCTCCTACACACAAGAAAAAAAAAAACCTTTGACAATGCCAAATATCATGAGATCTCTTAATATTTAATATTTTCACGAGATTTCAACATTGGTTTAGCAAATTTTATTTTACCATGTTCACGGTAGATATTACCACCACATTTTTCATATTCACTAATTTAACGAAAAAAATATTTATTTTTTTCTTTTCTTAGTGACATATTGTACTGTTTATTAAACTGTTAGTAACTATCAGAAATTGCTCTTTACTGCACATGTGAAATAATGGTATCGGTACCTTATTGTTAGTTATCATTTCATCTTGTGAAGTGAGTAGTTTAATATCAAAGACGGACATCTGTCGTCTCCATAGTTTTGATTTAGAGGCACTTTTTTGTTTCACAGTCTTCTTTGTAATACTTTAACACAATTTATTTTTATAAATGTAGTGTTAAAGTTTGTATATAGTTTCACCATAACTGAAAAGAGCATAAAAAAATGTATAAGAATCCACATTATCTAAATGTCGATCTGAAGGTCAGATGTCCACCTTTGATATTAAGCTTCTCAAGTAATCTGTCGATTAAAAAGAAAAACCTAATCGGTGACTTAGCAACAAAGAAATTTTTACATAATGCTATTGCTTTATACAACTTCATTATGGCTAATATATATATATATAAGAAGAAACATATTTACAATTTATTACTAGAATATTATTCTAATAAGTAAAATAAACCGTTTTATATTACAAGTGGCTGAAAATCCATTGTGTTTGTGAGAAATTATGATACGCTAAGCGTCCGTGACATGAACACCTCGCTCACAAATAATGGTCAACTTCAGCCACTTATAGGATAAATAACTATTTGCTGTATCACCGTAAGGGGTTAGGTACAGCTTACAGCAGTAAAATGTTTGGAAATATTCAACATTTTCTTCCTCCATTACTGCAACTGGTACAATAACGAAAATTGGTATGTGTAAAAACATTGTCCTTCTACTATATGAAAGTTTTTTTCTCAAAATTCGAAATGTTGGCAGTTCTCTCAAAAACTTGTTAACTTTTTCATGTTCTCTTTCTTTTATTTTATTGCTGAAACTCATGTTTCAACTACATTCATTAATAAATATTTTTTTTTTATTTTGTGTAATATAAAATACTGATATTTGACCATTTTTAAATTAATTTATTTTTATCAGACAATCTATCAAAGGTAGAGAAGAGACATTGCATCATATTGTAAATATGTCATGTATAAATACAAAAAAATTTCATCACAGAATGTCGGATAGTTTTTGAGTTATGTGGGAAAAGCTTCATCATTGCACAGTGAACTGAATTGAAAAAAAAAATTGTAAATAACTTTTTTTAATCGTAAAAATATTTTTTTTCATATAGCAGAAGGGCAGTGTTTTACACATACTAATTTTCATTATTGTACACGATACAGTAATGGAGGAAATAAATGTTGAATATTTCCAAAACTTTACTGCTGTAAGCTGTACCTAACCCCTTAAAAGAAAATAATGGAAGAGAATATCTGCTCTAAAACAGATTTTCACTTATGTACAACTCTAAGTGGAACATGACATATTTGGTGGGTAACTTTCGGCGCTGATCCCTGGACTCATTTCGTCGGCATAACCACCTTCATTTCACTCGGACACTAGATAACCACAGAAGTTGATGAAGCGTCGTAAAATAACATATTGTCCAATATTCCTTCTGTAGGTCCAAATAACATATTGAAGTAACTTACCATTTTACGTTTTATCGAAGTGAAGTTTTTCCCATCAAAATGGTAAAGCAGGGAAGATAATTACTGCAATCCACCACTGCCACTAAGCTTACCTGTTACTTATATATTTTTGACTGAGAGTTAAAGCGTTGTTGATTTATTCACAAGAGGTAAGACTTTGACCTTTTCTGCTCTTGATAATGATTATAGTAATATGCAGCGTTTCGAATGTGACTGTAACTTCGTCTTCAGGTGAAGAAATAAGAGGAGCAGGAAGGTATTTATTCACGTTTAGGTGGCCACAAAAGGCAATGGAAAAAGCCAGTCTTACACAGTCTAATTTCATATCCGACTTGAGCTGTTAAATACACACATAATTACAAGTCATATTATGTCCTTCTTGTTTTAAGGCACACAGGACGAACAGAAGAGAAAAAATACGCACTTAGGAAGAAAAATCTCAATTTTTCTACCGAGAATCAAACCCAGGTCTGCTATATTTCTATCCTATCCATATATGCTGTCATTTCAATCATAAAACTAGGCATGATTCAGTGTTCGTACAAAACCGTACGCCCATGTTTTACAAGAAAGAAAAGAAAACGTTTTGTTTTTAGTCTCTCTGTGGAAAATCTCTCTATTGTTCGCTGGTAATTGACGAGCGCTTTTCTGAAACTCGATAATGGAAAGAACACGCTTCTCCAGTGATACCTCTTGAGGAAAAGCAGAGGAAGTTTCTTCTCTCCTAGTTCCCATGATGTAATGTTTTATGTTACTGGCATTTTATATGTGTACACAAAAGGGCTTTTTTTCACGCGAATATAAGCCATTGCGTGCCTCGACTATATTGAAGATCCGGGAAAAGGAAGAGCATATATTACTCTACAGAGGATGGAAGAAAGCAGAAAGAAAGAGAACAACTGCGTGTTATAACCCATATCACAAACTCCTTCATAGTTTCCCAGTATCTATGTTGCCAAAAACACGTCTGAAAATTCTTCATAGATTTTTATATTTACAAAAGTAGCTCCGTTTGAATTGCACAATTCTCAAGCTGGAGGGATTACTAAGGTAGACTGTAACAATGCACATTGATGTCTGTTGCTTACGCTTGCATTTCGTGAAGTACACTCAGAAATTCTCACGAATAAAAGTGATGGTTCTGAAGTTCTCGCATAGCGGTCATGAATAAAACAGAAATATTAAATATGTTGGCTGAATCAACAAAGTATAGAAATTCTCCCAAAGTTGAAAAATGAATCAGACTCGAAGACTGTTATCCATATGTTTATTAAGCTAGTGAGAGTGTAAATCTTAAATTAATTTTAATTCGAAAAATTAAAGGTGAAGCTACCGCATTTATCTTTCTCAAAAAAAACTGCAAACATGGCATGATAAGTCTTCCCAAGGTAAAAGATCCCGGACGTAAATTATCCCCTCATTCTGGCCACTGGCTGAGAAGAAACTGCCTACTGAAAACTGCACTGGAAGGAATGGTAAACGGGTGAAATTTGGACAGAATGATAGACTACATTACGAATGAATGAATTGAAGATGATATGATACAAAAATATTTTTTTGAGAATTTTAAGAAAATGCATTTCATGAAGTCTGTCATAAGGAAAAGGTGACATTTGACAAGACGGTGTGGATGGCATTCGTCGTCTCCCTGAGATGTGGAGGCGGATTGTTAGATTCATGTTGGAGGAGATTACTTCTGAGCACTGCAACAATTTTACTATTCCAAATATGTTTTCTTTGTTGTTAATTCAAATGTTGCCACTAATTATATTGAATTACCCATGTAGTAGTAATTCTTTTTTGTGTGCAGTGGGAGGACCATTAGCTTGTCCACTAGGACTCTACTAACATGGTTCATAGATATCTCCAGTGCCAAGAAGCGTAGACACTTTATTCGTCAGAAGCCATCGAGGGTGCACTACAGACGGTGAATACATTACAAGTGTAATTATTGTATTGGATGACACAGGGGAACTGTAGTACTCGGAGGAATCTTCTGTGTTGCCTTCACGGGCTTGCCCAACATAAGTTATAAATTCTAATTGAATCAGCCGGGATTTGAATCCGCACCCCTAGGCTTATAAGTAGACCTAGGAAATTTGTATTAAAATTATTAAGTTGTGTGAGCTTGAACTATATCTCTACCCAATAAATAGTAGTAACGCAACACTAAACGTCAACAAACCAGCACAACTACCATGTACAGCCGGATCGAAAACATACCTGTCTTTGTGCCAATGGTCCATAGCGATAGAACAAGAAGCAAAAGAAGCAAATAATATATAAATACATTAATTGTCAATTAGAATCATCGTAACTTTCAATTTAAAATAATTTTTGCATGCGTATAAAAGTAACAAATTGAATACATTCTGATACGTCTATATACTTTTTACAATAACTTACTTAACATTGTACGTTTTCATTTATCAAAAGAAATAGGATACCCTTTTTTGTTTAGAAAAACTATTCATATGCGGGAAATAATTATTCTGTCACAAGACGTGTCTGGAGCAAGTTTGAAATATAATAAGTATTTTTCACTATATCAAAAAGTTAACAATAGCTTTGTGAATCTAATAGTTTATCTCGTAAATATAGCGCATCATATTAAACCCATAATTATTTTCAAGGACACTCTTCATATTTGCTTTAATGAATATTGGGCCTTATGCGGATTGGTATATATACGAGTAGACTATTTGAATAATTTATTCTTCCGGTTTCAGTCATTTCCACATTTCTGCTCTGCAGAAAAATGACTGTTGTAGGTAATTAATTGTTTGAAGGGATATTGCAACATATGAACATTGTACATCGAGAAAGAATCATGTATGCTTGATTTAGGTTTTGAAGAAGACAGTTTCTCTTCATTGTTTATTTCTTAACCCTGGAATCGCCCTCGGTAGCTAGTTGGTATAGTGCTGGCCTTCTATGCTCGAGGTTGCTGGTTCGATCCCTGCCGAAGTGCAAATTTACCAAAAATCTATTACAGTAAAAGTGACAGGAAGTACACTAGGAGGAGGCCGGATGGCATTTAAGTGTGTTTAAATGCGACAGGCTCATGTCAGCAGATTTACTAGCATGTAAAAGAACTTCCTGCGGTACAAAATTCCTGCACACCGATAACGCTGATATAACTTCTGCAATTGCGAGAGTCGTTAAATAAACCATAATTTAAATTTAACCCTGGAACCACACCGTGAGGTCGCCCTTGACCCTGCACTTTTGTTACTATATCTGCGATGGTACCGAGCGGTATTAGAATGCTGTTATTTCGTCTACCTTCATTGTTTGAGAGAATGTTGAAGTGACATCAGTTAAACTGTTTTCTTTCCTTGTTCGTGCTCTCGGGTCACATACGACCCCACAGTGTTATTTATTATGGTTAGTATAACAAGAACGTTTTTCATTTTTTGGTGAGATGTTTCTATGTATTTTAATTAGTAAGATACGTCATTTACAATTGATACCGTTTTTTCAGAAATGGCAGTTGTGCTGAACTGTTCAAAATGGCGTCTTCAAGCCGTGGCCTGCAAGTCACTGACATTTTTAAATTATTGAATGCCGAAGTAAAGAATAAGAAAACATAAGACAATGATTGTGAGGAATACATTAATGAATTGGAAAATTACATAAAATTATTAAAAAAGTATTTAAAAAAATTACTTTTATATGGGTAAATTATTTCTTTAAATGGGTCATATGCGACCCCACAGTGTCTTTTATGTCATGAAAATATACAGTGTGGTTCTAGGGTTAAGTAAACAGAGGTATTCTACTTTTTTTTCATAGCACAGTTTCTCTGAACTAGGCTACTATTCATTTTATAGATTACATTTCCACAGTACATAATTTCCAGTAAAAATGTTTCTCCATTTGTTACTGTGGTTACCAGCAAATTCTTAAAGTACTGCATTCAACTACTTGTGATTTGAGGATTTAACTTCTGTTACGTCGAAAGCCACTCATTAAACTGCACAACTCCACTACGAACGTCAGTACATAATGAAACTGCTTCTCTACTGCATATTATTGTAATGTATTGACTGACTCAAGTTATTCATCCATATTTGCAGATATTCTGTGAGTTGTTTATATGAACAAAGTATAGTATGCTAGTGCAATAAATCTATATGCCTGGATGCACTCAATCTGAAAACAATGATTTGGTACGAACTTCCTAAGATTGCTTACAAGCCTAGCGCCTTAGCACTGAACTACCGAGGCGGTACAGTAGTAAATTTCTACAAAATTACGGATCTGCGATTTATCGGTTGAAATATTTATTTTATAGTTTTCCTGTTGAAAATTAATTGGCTACAGAAAGGCGTTTGACGTTGGTGATTGGCCCTGGTTGTCGTTATTCTGTTACACATTTATTGGAAAGAAATTGGTCCGAACATTTTATGTGTTCACCACACAAGCGACATTTTGACAACGAAGCTACTTTATGAAAGCAATTTTAGAGGTTGGCGACTTAAAGTGTTGATAGTAGAGGTTACGGGAGGAATGAATAAAACCCACACCTACATATGAAAGTGATATGAACTCATTATGTGCTTAAAAATGTTTGAGGACGTAAAATTTTCGAAATTGTGTCTTGGAGTTCCCTCTTATTAGCGACAAAGATCTGTTGCTTGCTGTAAATCTCTAACATGGAAACCAAAGCTAAACTTTCCTCCAGAAAAATCCATGCTAAAAATATTATTATCCTTCATATGCCCATCCCTCCAGCATGGTTTGAATCCGCTGACTTCAGATACAATGACAAGCAAAGCGATTGAGATACAGGAACCCACACAGATCAATTTTACCTTAAGGCCAAGCTGATCAGTTTACCTGTTGTATTGTGCGACCTGAGGGAATACTGAGGTCAGAGAAGAGGACTAATGGTTGGATACTATTCCATCCTATATACTGTATAGGGAATAGCAGAATTGAGTTTCGTGAAACAGCGCCTGAACTCTGACGTAAGTTCCACGTGACAACATCCCTCTCCGCCCTGAACCCCTTCCTCTAGCGTCGTCCATGCTGTCAGCAGAGGCCCATTCTTTTATCCAGTACTCTCTGAATAGTGATTTGGCGTTCATAACAGACATTTATGGACAGCTGGACAAACTAAACTGCCCACTTCAAGGACGTGAACATAGTAGACATGTATGCCGCGGTGAAAGTGCAATTGAAAGAAAATTAGTTCCATCATTTGTCTTGTCTGAAGTCATTTTCAAATTTTCTGATTAAAAAAATAGATAAATACTGCGATATCCTGGAAACATTACTTTCATAATTTAGAGATAGAAGGTTTTTTTTTTATTTTAAACAAACGGAAAATGATTTCTCTCTTTTTGCAAATTATTTTAACACACCCATTCTGAAGGTATGACCAAACTTACGATTGGACGGAGTTACGTAATAAGAGACCAACCGCCAAAAATCTGTTTTCAATATACTGGCTATTGAACATTGAAACATTTTATGCAAGAAATATTGCAACATTCATACTATTACAAAAATAGCACCAATAGGTACTTCTACTACTACTACTACTACTACTACGTTCACTACTAGCACTACACTACGTTCCCTACTACTACTACTACTACTACCACTACTAGCCTACTACTACTACTACGTTCACTACTAGTACTACACTACGTTCCCTACTACTACTACTACTACTACTACTACTACTACTACTACTACTACTACTACTACTACTACTACTACTATTACTACTACGTTCACTACTAGTACTACACTACGTTCTCTACTACTACTACGTTCCCTACTACTACTACTACTACTACTACTACGTTCACTACTAGTACTACACTACGTTCCCTACTACTACTACTACTACTACTACTACTACTACTACTACTAGCCTACTACTACTACGTTCCGTACTACTACTACTACGTTCCCTACTACTACTACTACCACTACTAGCCTACTACTACTACGTTCCGTACTACTACTACTACGTTCCCTACTACTACTACTACTACCACTACTAGCCTACTACTACTACGTTCCGTACTACTACTACTACGTTCCCTACTACTACTACTACGTTCCCTACTACTACTACTACTAGCCTACTACTACTACTACGTTCCCTACTACTACTACTAGCCTACTACTATGTTCCCTACTACTATTACTACATTCCCTACTACTACTATTACGTTCCCTACTACTACTACTACTAGCCTACTACTATTACTACTACGTTCCCTACTACTACTACTAGCCTACTACTACTACTACTATGTTCCCTACTACTATTACTACATTCCCTACTACTACTACTACTACTACGTTCCCTACTACTACTACTACTACTACGTTCCCTACTACTACTACTACTACTACTACTACTACTATATTCCCTACTACTACTACGTTCCCTACTACTACTACTACGTTCCCTACTACTATTACTACGTTCCCTACTACTACTACTACTACTACTACTACTATGCTACGATGTTCCCTACTACTATTACTACGTTCCCTACTACTACTACTACTACTACTACTGCTACTACTACTATGTTCCCTACTACTATTACTACATTCCCTACTATTACTACTACTACGTTCCCTACTACTACTACTACGTTTCCTACTACTACTACTACTACTACTACTACTACTACTCCTACTACTACTACTACTACTACTACTACTACTACTACGTTCCTTACTACTACCCTAGACTACATACCGTTTGAAAATATTTTTGTACAATCCTCTCGACATTTTGTTGGTACTTCATACATTGTCCGACTTTTACATTTGGGATTTTTAACATGAGGATGCTCTCTTTACTTTCGTACAAAGCCGTTTCTGTTGCCAAAATATTTTATATACATTTTTGTTAAGCACATAGTATTTGAAATTATGAATTGCCTGAACATTCCTTTTCTGTATGAGGATGTAATTCCTTTCCTTATATGCATCTGCTGAAAACCAGCACAGAAGCGCTTTGTTTCGAGACACAGAGGAAGCTGTGTAATCCGTCTGTTCCTCTCGCTAATTTCGCAGTGTTGTCGAGTCCAGGAGCGCACATAAACACTGGGATGCGATCCGAAGACTAATTAAAAGCGACTGTGAGAAGTGTGGCGAACTTAGCACCGCGGTCACGCACGCAGCAGTGTTGGAAATATCGACAGGTCGCCAGAGATTTGCAACATTGCGGAACATCCTGCAACTCAGAGAACGAGTCATCTGCAGCGTCGTGAGATTATCAACTTGATAACGTGCAGGGATTCGAAAGCAAGGTATTCGAGCAGAATAATCACGGACCCAGCTAGGGCATCTGCTCGTAGAGATCGTGCACCATAATCCAGATTGTCCACTCGCCGGGGTCATCTGTGGGAGAATGTGTCGTAAAGTGCAAAGTGAGGCACCATAAAAGCCGGTATGTCGTTGTGGTAACAAAATGGCTGTGACGGCCAACAGCTTTAAGAATTACATTACTAAAATACTTTACCGTTACTTAATTCTGAATACACTGCGGACTATTTTGTTTCTGCTTTTATATTTTCTACGTAAAGTTCAAGATAATACAGAAGGTTTGGAATTCGACGGGTTACATCGGCTTCTTGTCTATGCGGATGGCGTGAATATGTTAGGAGAAAATCCACGAACGATTAGGAAAAACGCGGAAATTCTACTTGAAGCAAGTAAAGCGAGGGGTTTGGAAGTTAATCCCGAAAAGACAAAGTATATGATTATGTCTCGTGACGAGAATATTGTATGAAATGGATTTATCCTTCGAAGAGGTGGAAAAATTCCAATATCTTGGAGCAACAGTAACATATATAAATGACATTCGGGAGGAAATTAAACCAGATTAAATATGGGAAATGCCTATTATTATTCGGTTGAGAAGCTTTTTCATCTAGTCTGCTGTCAAAAAATTTGAAAGTTAGAATTTATAAAACAGTTATACTACCGGTTGTTCTGTATGGTTGTGAAACTTGGACTCACACTTTGAGAGAGGAACAGAGATTAAGGGTGTTTGAGAATAAGGTTCTTAGGAAAATATTTGGGGCTAAGACAGATGAAGTTACAGGATAATGCAGAAAGTTACACAACGCAGAGCTGCACGCATTGTATTCTTCACCTGACATAATTAGGAACATTAAATCCAGACGTTTGAGATGGGCAGGCCATGTAGCACGTATGGGCGAATCCAGAAATGCATATAGAGTGTTAGCTGGGAGGCCGGAGAGAAAAAGACCTTTAGGGAGGCCGAGACGTAGATGGGGAGATAATATTAAAATGGATTTGAGGGAGATGGGATACGATGATAGAGACTGGATTAATCTTGCTCAGGATAGGGACCAATGGCGGGCTTATATGAGAGCGGCAATGAATCTCCGCGTTCCTTAAAAGCCAATAAGTAAGTAAGTACGTGTAGTTTGAAGTTTTAATGGAGTTCAGTATGATTGGAAAGTCTTGGAACCATGCTCCTATGTTTAGTAGACAGAGTAATGAAATTTATTTTAAAATATTTTTGTGATATTTTACTATACTGTCTTTCAGGTGACTTAACTTTTTACATTGCTTATTTCAAAGCTTTGTGAAATGTGATTTAGCCTACTATTCTGGGGTAATAGTTGTTACATCGAGAAGATATTTTCAGCTCAAAAAGGGCAACAAGAGCCATAATTGTTTCGTCTTCTACTGCTCATAGTAAACCATTATTCATAAAAAAAATAGGACTGTAACGGAATTATACAGGTTGAAAGGGATGATAGGCTACACATAAATGAATGGAAAAGCAATATTACGTTTTGTGGTTAAGTGCAAAATTAATTAGAAAATTAAGTTTGAAGTTTCAGGAGTCGGGCAACATCGTCGCTAACACACTCTACTCGTGTTACAGATGTAAGAGGTCAACGAATTCGGAGTGTCTAGGTAGGTGAGCTGCTTTCTGCCAAGACGTTTCCACTCGTTCGCTTCGGGCAATGACTTGAATTTATGGGTTTTCAGAATTAAATTTTCACGAATACCGTCCACGTCATTGAAATACGCCAGAGAGATAAATTATTTTATATTAGATTTCCTGTCAGTCTGAATAAAAATCACATCATATTCGCAATAGTTACCGAATAAGAGATTGTTAAACATTTAGGAAAAACATTTTTTCTGAAAGAACTATGAACTTTCTACCAATAAGATATTATAGTTTTCTGTTACATACAACATGAACTATTCGCTCTGGAAATCTGCAAGGCTATTTCACTTCCACGCTATAATTTCTTTGAAGCTATTATGTATGGCTATTACATTAGAAATTGTAAAGAGACTACAGGTTATCCACATCTTTATGATCTTAGAAATAAGGAATAATTTGATATCCCTAAATGTACACTGTGAAAGGCAATGAATAATTTCTGTTCGACAGAAGAGCAAAGGGAGCGAAGGCGGCTCGAAACATATGTACTGTGTACGAGGAGAATACCAGCGGAGAAAGCACTGCAAGAAAATGTTTCTGTAATTTCATTACACATCTCGTACAAAAGTTAGTGTGCATGCACAAATGATGATGGTGGGATAAGAAAGGCGTCGTTTAATACGAATTGCTTGCCAGTAATGTAACCATAACTGCTGACGTTTATTGAAAATATTTCAGACGCCGTGTAGCCGCAAGTGAAGCAAAACAACTGTGAATACTGCTTCAAGTGCTGCTAAAACATGATAATGCAAGCCCACACTCCTTTAACATGACGAAAGCAGCTATCTAGGAGCTTGCTTAGGAGGTGATTCCACATCCCTCATATTCTCCCGATATTACGCATTCATATTTTCAGATTTTTCGTTCTCTATCCAACAGTCTTCAAGGAAACTCTTTTGATAACGAAGATATTTTACAAAATCGGCTTGACGACTTCTTTAACTCCAAATCAGCAGATTAATTCTTCAGACGCGGAACCCAAAAACTATGCCAGCATTGGCAGGGAGTCATAGGTAATGTAGTAACACATATTACTGATTAATTTCTGTCTTCAATTCATCTCAAATAAAAAAGATTATCACAGCGAAAATTGTTGTTGTTCAGACAGGTTTGAACCTCACAAGTGATACCAAGAAGGCACCAGCTATGGGGCAACTAGGCCAGGAGGTAATGGGGTAGGATGGCCAGTTCCTTTACCCCTCCTTTGCATACACCGACTACTAGCGACATATTACACTAGTCAGACTTCAGATGCATACAAACAATTGTTCTTCCTCTGGCACATATCGTCAAATGAGATGTACTGGCTGATAACACTGAACAACAAATTTTTACTTTTGTCCTGCTACGAAATAAAAATAGGTAAATATTACTGATATATGTGCTCCAAGTCTGAATTTAAAATCCAAGTTGCTCCATTACGTACCATTTCCCGGGGAAAATGAATTGAATTTTTTATGACAAAATTTATTTGTTTTTAATTTTTCGCTGCTACTGATAAAATTATAACACACTAGGGATTAAAAATTCCTCATAAGACTCGAAAAATGTGTACTGGATACAAAAATGGTGTAACATAGTTTAAAACACAATAACAATAAAAATATTTCGTGCATATAATGAGAAAAATCTCGGAATTTGAACTTAAATTTAAAATAATTTTCTGGATGAGTTCTGTTTATATATAGATCCGGGACTGTATTTTACAAGGAACCAACAATAGTCTGCAAGCATGCTGGATGATGATCTTCCTTTATATCGTCTTTCCATTTCAGATGAAATCTTTTCCCTTGCTCGTCGTTTACCGTTTCAAAGTTAGGAGGAAAGAAATCCAAATGAGAATGTAAAAAGTATATTTTGAGAGACATAGCCTATTACACTCAATTTTGTCATATGCACTTAACATGATCTCCACACCAAGTTTTATGTAATTCTCTTTTCTAGAATTTCCAACGAAATTTGAGCAAACGTCTTTCAAAGCGCGCCATGCCATTCTTTCTGTAACGGAAAGCTTTTTCTCAAACAAAGGGTCAGCCATAACTTTGTGAATTTCTGGACCGATAAAAATGCCCTCTTTTAATTTTCCTTCACTCAAAGTGGTAAACGTTTTCTTTAAATAGTGAAAACCACACCCTTGTTTGTTCATTGCATAGACCTCACTTTGAACTGTTATGAAATTTACTTAATAGAAGGGACCAATATCTTTTCTTTATTAGAAATACAAAATAACATGCCAACAACCATAATAAACCATAAATATGTCATAAACTCATAAAATACTTTAGCTCTTGTTTTGGTTTATACCCCCAACCCCCGCCAGATGTTTCCTGGGGGAGCGCTTATCGAAAAATGAAATCATAGTATAGCATAAAAACCTTACCTGATACGAAGAAAAGAAATACATTTTCGGATTCAGCGCACATCATACCATAAGGGACGCATTGTTTTAAGTTGGAGCAAAATTCTTGTTGTTCAGTGTAATAGATGTACATAACAGCCAGAACCTCAATCAGAGGATACAGCGAAAGTATGCTACGAAATTTTGCATCAACTAGTACAGGTAGGCCTATATAAAATGTCGTATTTCATAAGTCTGCGATACGAAGTACCAAATTTGCTTCTCTTTTGGGGGTAATCATTCCAAACAACTTAAACCATTTTTTGAAAACCCTTCGTCATACACTGTATCTGATAACGCAGACTTTGAATCTAATTGCAACCATACCATGCCCAAGCCTAAACCCTGTTTATAACTCTCTACACATACCCGTGTCATGGACGGGAGGGGTTTTTAACTGAGGGAATTGCTACGCTTTGATGAAGTCATGACGCGTTCGCTGTTCCATGAGTTTTATTATTGCTCTTTTCATCTATTTTTCCCTCTTGTGTGTAATAATTTATAATTCTCTCGTGTCTATTTCACATTGCATGAAGGTATCATCAATTATGTGTGATGTTTCATA
Source organism: Periplaneta americana (assembly GCF_040183065.1). Taxonomy (NCBI): domain Eukaryota; kingdom Metazoa; phylum Arthropoda; class Insecta; order Blattodea; family Blattidae; genus Periplaneta; species Periplaneta americana. The sequence goes on along the minus strand of NC_091118.1, from coordinate 126,123,973 downwards.
TTAATTGCTTTTGATAAACATCAGTGTTTGTAGCTTCAACTTCTCAATTGTGAAAAATTTCATATTCACAAGTGGATTTTAATATGTCATTATGTGGCGTAATATGCAATTATTTACATGCGCTGTAATTTGCATTATGAATGCTTCAGTCCTGTTACACATTGCAGGATATCTATGAAGGAGAAACATATATTTTGAGAGTAAAATATTCTGTTTTACCTGTGGATTGTGCAAATATCAAGATAAAACTGTCCGACTGATGCATATTGGCATCATTTGAATATATTCTCATGATTTGCAATCATAATTTCCATATTAATATTTTTCCACTCATATTCTGACACAGTAAGAATATTTTTCAGAATGTCTTATGTAGGGTATTACTCCCATGTTCTCAGTATTTTCTTTACTGTGCAGCTGTATGCAGTTGTCCGAGAAACTCTTAATTCCCCGAGTATTAAAGCCATATCCTGACTTGATTTCACAAAACTGGTTTACAATATTAAGATTCTACAGGAAAATTATGGTTACTATTATAATGAGCTATTTCGTATTGTTCTAGAACAGAGTTTCTCAAACTATGGTCCGCGGACCACCTGTGGTTCTCTAGGTCTGCCCTTGTGGTCCTTCAAAAAAGACAGAAGAAAAAATAAAATTCAAACGAATTGCGTATTACATTATAGCTGAAAATCTCAAAGACTGAAAATTACACATGGAAATCTCTTTCACTTTTTCTCTCAGTACTGACATTTTATGAAATTTATTACCCTACCCATCCCACTCTACTCTCAGCAAAAGAAAAGAGGGATTTAAAGCACTATGAACGTGGTGTTTGTCGCCATATTTTCCCTGCACATCTGGTGCTGCACCTGTAACCCAGCCAGGGACCACCCGAATTCATTACAGAGGACCAAAGTACCGAACCTTTTCATGTATTTATGACTTTAATGCCCACGTGTATCTACGTCGGTTAGTGTAAACACCGGTTAAAATTGTCACCTAACCTCTGATTAAGCATTTTTACAGTGGATCGACCTCGGTTACGACTTAAATAGGAGGTTAACCACAGTAATCTCTAACCGACAATATTCGAGCGGTTAAAGGAGATGGCCAGTGATTAGTAGAGCAAATAAAGCCAAATGGCGGCCAGAGCCACAGATGTTTATTTCGAAGACGATTATTATTATTATAATACAGTACTTGTCAGGAGGGATTTAGTTTATCAAAATCTACAAATGGATCACTTGAAATAACACAAAAAGTCATATTTCTCCTATGGTTCGGCTGCTTATATTACGATTCTATGTAACTGTTATTTTCTGTATTTTAAGAGGCAATACTCTAATATCTCTTTCTCTATGTCACTGGCTGAACAAAGAGAGGTTATGGATGGATCATAGGATAATGAACAGTTCCCTCGTGTAAATGGGGTCCTGGATCGTATACACATTCCTATTAATCTTCTGCGTCCTTTTCCTTTATAGATATTCCATCTGTTTATATAATAGGCCATATTTAAATTCTAGTAATTAAGTCTAGCGATACTTCAAGCACACAATGGGATATAATCATTTTTGCATTTAATTTTCTATTTTGTACGATTTTAACCTAACAGCAAGGAAATGCAACTCGCAAGTATAACAGCGCCCAAAGGCAAACAAATGCAAAGCGAAAATGTACGACACGTTCATTTCGATGTAGAACGGAGTGAGCGCAGTCATTTTTAGACGTTGACTATTGTCTTTGCAGCGGTATGGATGCTTTCCTTTAGTCATTTTGTAGAAACAGTGTACCATCATAGACTTTACTCTGGTTAAATGAGATGTCAGCTAGCCATGTTTAAGTAATCGGTGATTATGAATGGTGCACACAAATTACATTTTAACTACTGTTACTGTTTAACCGTCGTTTCATAATTACGATTACTGGGTTTTTAACCGATGTTGATACACTTCGTCATAAATCTTTCTCATGTGGTATACGCTAGTAGTTGTTTATGTCTCTGTTAAATAGTGCCCATTATACATAATGAAAAACTGGCTTCGATCCGGATCTTTGAAAGGAAAGGAATGTGATGATACGCTTCATTTTGGTTCTGCTAATAGTTCAGAAGCTGTGTGTGAAGATATTAATATCAGTTATTCTAGTGCCGTTAAATAAATATCTAGTCATTCAAATATAGACCTAGAACAACTGTGTAAGAATAGATGAGGTCATTCATCTCATGAATGTGAGTACTAACATTTATTTATTTTTTTTTTTTAGTTAATAAGTTAAAGATTGTCCCAACACTAATAGCCTTACATTATTAAAAAAAAACGAAAACAAATTTTTTTCTATTAACATTAACTTAATTAGCTAATACTAATATAAAATTAATTGAATCAAATTCCTTTTAATTAATTAATTAATTCTAATTTAAAATATAAGTATACAGGTATTAAAATATGCTACAAAATTTATAAATTTACTTTCGAAGGGAATAAGAGTAAGGTGGTCCGCGGAACTGTCTGGCTTAAAAAAGTGGTCCCCACTTCAAAAAAGTTTGAGAAACACTGTTCTAGAACATCTGCATCGTCATCATTATCTTGTCATTGCACTTACTTCACATGTAACTTGACTAATGTCTTCGTACAATTCATTGGTATATTGAAGGATTTAACCATTGTCCAGGTTTCCTGATTCCCATATTGTGATTGTTGTTGCTACAAGTTTGAAATGTCATTCAGTTGTTAGGAAATCTTGAAAGAGTTGGTCCGATATGAGATATTTCGATGCTCTAATCGAACTGTCTTTGGTATTGTGCGCGTTTATTACGTCCACGATTCTATGAAAATATCTTCTTACCCGCGTTCACCTACAAAAATATCACCGATCTTGGGGGTGAAGGTAAACTTGATGCCATTTCCCGAAATATTGACAGTCTGGGAGTAGTTTCAAGGTATACATCGGTTCTTAGGATAAAAATCCACATTTTGTCCTCAAACTTTGGTGACATGTTTCTTGGAAGTAAACTAAGCAATTTATATAATTCTAACTCGAAAATCGAATTTGTGGGCCCAAAGAGAAAAAATACATTACCGACCTAACTTCATTAGAAATTTACCTAAGGTAAAACTTCTTCCGCCAAAATGATTCGCTATCTATGGAGAATGTTACATTCTAAAATTATTTATCTTGAACCATTCAAAAGATATGCCACATTATGTAAGAACTTTAGAAAAAAAATATGTGTTTAGGATGTAAGGGGTAAAAATGTCGTCCTTTTAACAGTCGTCGGGGACGGTCTACAGGATCAAAAAATATACATACAACATAGGGTCAAAATTGATAGTTTTCCCAGAAAAATACTTCTTTTCTAATTTTATTTGCGTTATACTGCTTATATCGTTAGCAAATTACGAAAACAATTACATCAGTAAGTGTATCTAGCAAATAATTAATATTAGTTGAAATAAATATTTGTGTGTTCTATTACGTTTTAGTGAAATTAAATAAAATTGCATGCTTAAATTTGTTAATATTCTGGCGTGAGAGACTGGCAACATGTTCAGCAGGACGTACTCTGCACAGACTTACGTACATGTCAGCTGAGTGCAAGCTCCCTGTTCATACATCTATACGTAATGCCGAGCGGATGGCAGTTCAGTATATGTATTCGATAAACAACTTACAATGTCATTCACAATTAAGGAATATCATGTTATGTTATTAATTTATGGAGAAAGTCGTCGTAATTCAAGTAAGGCAAGAAGTATGTACCGTCAACGTCAAGGTTAAGGGAAGGAGGGCACGTGGTGCGAAATTACAATTCCATTTCCACACAACTATTTTTGCTTATAACTTTCGATTCAGTCATTTCCGGACCAAGGTTCCTAGTTTCAAATTGATACATGTGCCCTTCCCCATCATCCCTGAAAGTTAGTAATACCAGGCCGGAAACAGCCTGTAGATTGAGTGTAACGAACTTTATAATTTCAAATTATTGTTTTTTGTATTATTTTCTTCTTCTAAGGCTGTGAACGATTAAAGCACATGTTTAGTTACCACCCGGCTGTATATGTTAGTCGTTCTGCTTCACTGACACCGAGAGACGCTCAATTACTTTTCACACGGTAGAGATATAGTCCAAGCTCACACAACTTACAAGCAAACATTCTGATGGAGGCAGATAAAAAAGTTAAACTTTTTTCTTTCACCATGTTAATAATGTCAAAAGAAGTACTTATATACAAATTTTGGCCACTCGACCGTAATTACGAGACCGTCCAGAAAGTGATTTTCACTGGGGTCGTTTACAGAAAGAAGCACAATTGCATAGAAATATTTATTAAAACAGATACAGCAATTGTTGCGCTATTTCTCAACATATCCCCTACTGAAATTGAGACATTTGTCATACCATGGGATCAGTTTTTGTATCCCTGTGTCATTGAAGTCAGCCGCCAGGGATCGGAACCAACGTTTGACACCCGTCTGCATTTCTCTGTCGATCCCATGATATGACAAATATCTCAATTCCGGCGGGGAATATGTTGAAAATTAGCTCAACAATTGTTGTGTCTGTTTCAATAATTTTTTCTAATGAAATTGTGTTTTCTTTCTGTTAATGGCTCCTGGCGAACTTATTCTTTACAGCCCTCGTAATTGCGGTCGAGTGGCCAAAATTTGTATAAGCACTTCTTTCGACATTATTAACACGGTGAAAGAAAAAAATTAACTTATTTATCTACCCACATCAGAATGTTGGCTTGTTAGCAGTTTTGGTACCATCATCCTAGCTCTAATTAGAAGTTGGCTACATTTTAATGATTTATGGAAAACACTGTTCAATAACGACTAATATTTTAACATGTCTACTGCTTAAATACGAGTACTTAGATGAGTGGAAAAACTGTGATCGTTCATGAAGTGCAGGTACGTGACCAATGTTTTCAACATAGTTATAACTAAAGCTGGGACATCTAGGACGTTTGTCGTTAAGTTATGTGCACCCAAACTATAGCATAGCAAGTAGAGAGAGCGGAGAAGGTCAGTGCACAGACTCTGTACGCTGTTCTACAGAGTAAACAACAGAGAATAAGGTGTACACTCGCATGACGAATAAACTGGAGCTCAGGTTACGTCATCATTACTGGATTGTATAGAGTCTGTTGCAGTAACACAACCATACGTTTTGATTACGTCTACAACTCTTTTTTAATGTATAGCAACAAAATAGACTGCATCATCCAGCTATGTCCACCATCTCGTTACAACGGGTTGCGGCGATAGAAGGGCTTCAGGAACCATTTCACTGGACTTATTAACCCGACTTTGTGCCTTAAATATGATTTCTTTAACATTCGATATGAAACTGTTCATATCACTATAGCAGGGGCGAACTTCTTCGGCTATTCGATGTAGCCCATGGGCTAGGATAACTTTTGGCTAAAGTAGCTGAAGTTCTTTACCTGCTTTTAACATATAACATTCGTGATGAAAATAACTACTACATTATCAATTTTTATTTCGTCTGGCCATAAGAGGGTCACAGATGTTTGCAAAACTTAGATTATATTTAAATGATCCACTTTCTTCAGAATTTCAGAGGTTAATAAAAAAGTTTTATTGGGTTTGTTTGTTGGAATAACGCCCGTAACGACGTTTGCAACAAATCGTCCATCGGTGTCTGAGCTTTCATCGATGGAAATATATATTTTACTATCTCCTATATTTAGTCGTACGCAAGATAGATATAACATCATAATAGCATTTCGGTACACAGTATTTCTGTAAAGTTGATTGACTGGTGAGTTACCTTCTCACGTATTTTCGTCAAAATCTTTTAAAGTGTGTATTTTCAACATTATTTATTGGCATATTTACACATACCATCATTTTACATAAATCGTGAAAAAAATCCTTTAGTGTGGTACACACTGAATTCTAACTTACATGCGATTCTTGTCCTTCTTCCTCAGTTGAAACTCTCATCTGTGCTTTATGTTTTTTCGTATTACAATGTTGTGTTACGAATTTACTTTTCGTACTTTTAATTTCTGTGCTACATAAATTTCATAGATATTTACCCCACTTACTGCGAAATGTTGTGTGCCTAATTCCTCCATCAACTTGTTTACTGTTGATATATTTGATGATTCTGCCATTATAAATATTATACGTTACGTAAGATAGGTAATATAACTCTACAGGACTGTTCACTACACAACGTACATGTGTTCTGTTGTCTGAGTCGCATGCCTCTACGCAACCACTCCCCCACACTTTCATACTATTTACCTCCGACAAACATCGCAATACAGTTAACATGATATCGTCTTGTAGTCCTACATGTCTTAGCTTTAGTTATAACTTAGCTCCTCCGTCCCTCTCCTGCTCGAATGAATATGCTGAGAAACTGACTCACTTCACATCACCTATTTAGATGTTCGCGCATGAAACCGGCCAATCTATCTAAACACAACAGTATGTAACTGCAGTCCTATGTTATGGCCAGTTCCCGCCATACTGATCATACTTCTAGGAATCCCAAACATCGGGACCGTATGGTGTGAGTTCAAACTCATCGGAAGTTCAAAGGGCCGACGTTTTCAACTGTGAGAGATAACGTATAGGTAATGGTATCCTTGGTATGATACAATGTTTTTAATAAATCTGTAGCGTAGTTGTATATTGACTTGTAAACATGTGCGTACAATGGAATTTCAAACGAAATCACTTCTGCCTCACCTAACAGTGAATCTGGGAATATAGTTGAATGACAACATCTGGTTTTGAGGTTAAACATATTGATTCATTTCCGCCTACGCTAGAGGTTAAATTTATCACATTCCTCCCCCTAGCAAGAATTATTTTGTATAACATTCATAATTCCTATTCCTTTAAGTTATTTTCTTGTAAAGCATCGCTAGGTACAACACAGTGCTCAGGAATATGAAATATCATTATGGAAATCTAATATATGCGGAGGGAGGATTCATATCCGACACTTTGTGCCACTCTTGCTGACGCTGTCATTGTTTGTTTCTGTCAGAGGAACGTCCCCGGTAAGTGCAACTGCCACCCTTTAGTCCTCCAACCCCCTACCATTTCCATCCCACACCAATCCAATTTCCTTGCAATATGAAAACCGGTGTGGGAGTGGATGGAAGGTCGATTCCCTCCACTGCACGGAGGCATCATAACAGCATAGGCCAGATTCGCTTTCAAATTGTAGCGGTAAATGTTTGGTCGCAACATTAAGACTGGAACACACGTGCCAGCGACTCGCCACTTGGCATTTCTGCATAACACGACCTTCGATTTGAAAGCACAATATCACTGCGATATGAGGTGGTTTTATTAGGTGAATTTTGACGATTAATTTTTGTTAATGACTATGACTTTCAATAATAATAATAATAATAATAATAATAATAATAATAATAATAATAATAATCATCATCATAATCATAATCATAATCATAATAATAGTCTAATAATAATAACAATGATAATAATAATAATTATAATAATAATAATAAGAAATTTATATAAAAATACACACATTAATTTACAGTGTGTCCACCTGTGTCCACTGATAATGATATTGATGATTATGGTGATGATAATATATTTATATAAAAATATACACATTAATTTACAGTGTGTCCACCTGTGTCCACTGTAAGGGTTAGCGCGTCTGGGCGCGAAACCAGGTGGCCTGGGTTCGATTCCCGGTCGGGGGAAGTTACCTGGTTGAGATTTTTTCCAGGGTTTTCCCTAAACCCAATATGAGCAAATGCTGGGTAACTTTCGGTGCTGGACTCCGGACTCATTTCACCGGCATTATCACCTTCACCTCACTCTGACGCTAAATAATGTAAGATGTTGATAAAGCGTTATAAAATAACCCAATAAAAAATTACAGTGGATCCTGAAGGTGCATCGCAGTTCAGCAGATACAGAAATTTAGAACAACACATAAAATCACTGATCTTGTCTCAAAAATTAAATTCAAAGTGTACTAATGACGAAATGTAGGGTACCAGTTAGATATTATTAATTGTAATTAATAAAGAATGAACATAAACTATTCGTCATGCCAATAACTCTGCTACAGAAAAGAATAATAAAAATATGTCTTAATAAACCTCTTGATTCAGAACTGCTGTATTCAGAATTTAAAGTATTTAACTTCCCTCAAATTTATAACAATTTATTATTCAATTTCGTACATAAAAACTGAAATATTTTAAATTTATATTCGCTTAAATATAAAACCAAAAGATCAGACGACATATGCTTGACATTACGTAAATGTAACAACTATAGCTTATAATCACAGTAGCAACTTCGGCCCAAGGATTTATAACATGACAATAGCTAAATCCCCAAACATTCAATTTGCTAATGCTCCTTATTTTAAAAAAATCAAATAACAAATTGCTGTTTACAGAGAAAATTTAAAGATCAATTATTGTGATATTTCGGAGTATGGTGATGTATGGAAGTGAAACGTGGACCCTCTCAAAGAAAGCCGTGGAAAAGATCGATTCCTTCGAAAGAAAAATCCTGAGGAGAATTTATGGATTTGTATGCGTGCAAGAGGAATGGAGAATTAGATGTAATTACGAATTATACTCCTTCTATGGAGAGCTACCCTTGTCGCATGTTATTCGGATTTAGAGACTTAAATAGACAGGTGATCTAATTAGGATGGAAGAACTCGAGTACCAAAGAAGGTATTTTAGGATACTTCGGAGGAGGAAGGCCGGTGGGAAGACCACGTAACAGATGGGAAGATGGTGTTTGCCAGGATGCACTACAAATCCTCAAAATCCGGAAATGGAGAGTTACAGCACAGGATCGACTAGGTTGGTGAAGAGCAACTGGGGAAGCCATGACTTCGAAAACGGGCCGACGCGCCATAGAAGAAGAATTATTGTGATATCTATGTTTTTCTTCTTTTTTTTTACTTTTTACACTGTTATTTAATAAAATGTTTTAACATTATGTGGAATGCCCCCTGAGCACGAGTATGTAATTTCCTCTTTCTGGGAGTGGTAGTGTGTTTTATATAACAAATCAATATGTCTCTTTGTTTTGGCAATAAAGTATTATTATTATTATTATTATTATTATTATTATTATTATTATTATTATTATTATTATTATTAGTGAAGAATAAATACTTACTTACTGGCTTTTAAGGAACCCGGAGGTTCATTGCCGCCCTCACATAAGCTCGCCATCGGTCCCTATCCTGAGCAAGATTAATCCAGTCTCTACCATCATATCCCACCTCCCTCAAATCCATTTTAATATTATTTCCCATCTACGTCTCGGCCTCCCAAAAGGTTTTTTCCCCTCTGGCCTCCCAACTAACACTCTACATGCATTTCTGGATTCGCCCATACGTGCTACATGCCCTGCCCATCTCAAACGTCTGGATTTAATGTTCCTAATTATGTCAGGTGAAGAATACAATGCGTGCAGTTCTGCGTTGTGTAACTTTCTCCATTCTCCTGTAACTTCATCCCTCTTAACCCCAAATATTTTCCTAAGAACCTTATTCTCCAACACGCTTAATCTCCGTTCCTCTCTCAAAGTGAGAGTCCAAGTTTCACAGCCATACAGAACAACCGGTAAAATAACTGTTTTATAAATTCTAACTTTCAGATTTTTTGACAGCAGACTAGATGACAAAAGCTTCTCAACTGAATAGTAACAGGCATTTCCCATATTTATTCTGCGTTTAATTTCCTCCCGAGTGTCATTTATATTTGTTACTGTTGCTCCAAGATATTTGAATCTTTCCACCTCTTCGAAGGATAAATCTCCAATTTTTATAGTTCCATTTCGTACAATATTCTGATCACGAGACATAATCATATACTAAGTCTTTTCCGGATTTACTTCCAACCCTATCTCTTTACTTGCTTCAAGTAGAATTTCCGCGTTTTCCCTAATCGTTTGTGGATTTTCTCCTAACATGTTCACGTCATCCGCATAGACAAGAAGCTGATGCAATCCGTTCAATTCCAAACCCCCTGTGTTATCCTGAACTTTCCTAATGGCATATTCTAAAGCGAAGTTAAAAAGTAAAAGTGATAGTGCATCTCCCTGCTTTAGCCCGCAATGAATTGGAGACACATCAGATAGAAACTGGCCTATACGGACTCTGCTGTAAGTTTCACTGAGACACATTTTAATTAATCGAACTAGTTTCTTGGGGATACCAAATTCAATAAGAATATTATATAAAACTTCTCTCTTAACCGAGTCATACGCCTTTTTTAAATCTATGAATAACTGATGAACTGTACCCTTATACTCCCATTTTTTCTCCAATAAGTTATCTGTCGAATACAAAAAATCTGATCTATAGTCGATCTATTACGCCTAAAACCACACTGATGATCTCCAATAATTTCATCTACATATGGAGTTAATCTTCTCAAAAGAATCTTCGACAAAATTTTGTACGGCGTCAACAAAAGTGATATTCCTCGAAAGTTACTACAGTTACTCTTGTCCCCCTTCTTAAAAATAGGTACGATTATGGACTCCTTCCATTGTTCTGGTATAATTTCCTATTCCTAAATTGCAAGTACAAGTTTATAAATTTCGCTAGGTAATACGCTTCCACCCTCTTGTATTAATTCTGCTGGAATTTGATCAATACCTGGAGACTTGTACTTTTTCAGAAATACAAAAATAAATTATAAAGCTATAAATTTAATATGTAATATTTTTTTTCTAAAACCTGTGTATATTCACTTTACAACTGGTATCTGAGAATTCTTGTAAGAAAATATTACACAGTCTTATACTTTAACAAAAGAACTATGTTGTGTAACACCTCTTTTCTTGTAAAGGGGAGTAGGCATTTCCTCTTGTTTTAGCTTACAAGTAAATTCCAAAGGTTTTGTCTCTATTTTAGCCCCCAACGAATAGTATTACGTTTTTTTTAACAGTAGTGCCATGCATCAGGTACGTACAATCAACTCACTGGATAATTCAAGCACAGTAGGACATCAAGCTCCAGGCAACTCGGTCAGTCGGATATGATTTGTCCGTGCGTAATAATATGATGAATAATGAAGTCACTAGACTGATAATAAAGTGTTATTGAACATGTTGTCGTTCAGAGGACATACAAAGGCAATTGCACAAGAGAACTAACATTTAAATTAGATAAAGAAACAGTAATATGTACATTGTGACAATTTTCTGGAACAAAACATTATTTTATTCATAGAACATAGTACAGTACATAGATGGGTTACAAACATAGTGTTATACGAGTATTGTATAAATTTTACATTATTATTTACATCTTCAATTATTTACATATTTATATTAGATGAGGCGAATAGAGATAATTATTTCAATAAAAGACGGGAAGGAAATCGTATGCTTAGGAAAAAAAGGGAGATTACTTGTAGGAAAAACTGAATGATGGAGAAATAAATAGTAAGGATAAGGATATATATAAGGGCATAAAGAAATTCAAGAATGGATATCAGGCAAGGGTAAACGTGATCAAAGATGACAATGGTGACTGGCTTGCAGACGCTCATTCAATCCTGAACAGATGGATAAACTATTTTGGACAACTCCTAAATATACATAGGCCAAATAGAAATGATCGGGACGAAATTGAAATACAAACTGCTGAGCCATTCATACCCGAACCCACACTTTCTGAAGTCGAAATTGCGATAGAAAATCTGAAAAATTATAAATCTCCAGGTATCGATCAAATTCCAGCAGAATTAATACAAGAGGGTGGAAGCGCATTGTTTAACGAAATTTATAAGCTTGTACTTGCTGTTTGGGAAAATGAAATTGTACCAGAACAATGGAAGGAGTCCATAATCGTACATATCTTTAAGAAGGGGGACAAGACTAATTGTAGTAACTTTCGAGGAATATCAATTTTGTTGACGTCGTACAAAATTTTGTCCAATATTCTTTTCAGAAGATTAACTCCATATGTACATGAAATTATTGGGGATCATCAGTGTGGTTTTAGGCGTAATAGATCAAATATTGACCAGATATTTTGTATTCGACAGATAATGGGAAAAAAATTGAAGTATAAGGGTAGAGTGCATCAGTTATTCATATATATCTGAAAGGCATATGACTCGGTTAAGAGAGAAGTTTTATATGATATTCTTATTGAATTTGGTATTCCCAAAAAACTAGACCGATTAATTAAAATGTGTCTCAGTGAAACGTACAGCAGAGTTCGTATAGGTCAGTTTCTGCCAGATGTGTTTCCAATTCACTGCGGGCTAAAGCAAGGAGATGCACTATAACCTTTACTTTTTTAACTTTTCTCTACAATATGCCATTAGGAAAGTCCAGGACAGCAGAGAGGACTTGGAATTGAACGGGTTAAATGAGCTGCTTGTCTATGCGGATGACGTAAATATGTTAGGAGAAAATCCACAAACGATTAGTGGAATCACGGGAATTTTACTGGAAGCAAGTAAAGAGATAGGTTTGGAAGTAAATCCCGAAAAGACAAAGTATATGATTATGTCTCGTGACGGGAGTATTGTACGAAATGGAAATGTAAAATTTGGAAATTTATCTTTTGAAGAGGAGGAGAAGTTCAAATATCTTGGAGCAACAGTAACAAATATAAATGATGCTCGGGAGGAATTTAAACACAGAATAAATATGGGAAATGCCTGTTATTATTCGGTTGAGAAGCTTTTATGATCCAATCTGCTGTCAATAAATCTGAAAGTTAGAATTTATAAAACAGTTATATTACCGGTTGTGCTTTATGGTTGTGAAACTTGGACTCTCACTTGGAGAGAGGAACATAGGTTAAGGATGTTTGAGAATAAGGTGCTTAGGAAAATATTTGGGGTTATGAGGGACAGAGTTACAGGAGAATGGAGAAAGTTACACAACACAGAACTGCACGCATTGTATTCTTCACCTGACATAATTACTTACTTACAAATGGCTTTTAAGGAACCCGAAGGTTCATTGCCGCCCTCACATAAGCCCGCCATCGGTCCCTATCCTGTGCAAGATTAAGCCAGTCTCTATCATCATACCCCACCTCCCTCAAATCCATTTTAATATTATCCTCCCATCTACGTCTCGGCCTCCCTAAAGGTCTTTTTCCCTCCGGTCTCCCAACTAACACTCTATATGCATTTCTGGATTCGCTCATACGTGCTACATGCCCTGCCCATCTCAAACGTCTGGATTTCAAGTTCCTAATTATGTCAGGTGAAGAATACAATGCGTGCAGTTCTGTGTTGTGTAACTTTCTCCATTCTCCTGTAACTTCATCCCGCTTAGCCCCAAATATTTTCCTAAACACCTTATTCTCAAACACCTTTAACCTATGTTCCTCTCTCAGAGTGAGAGTCCAAGTTTCACAGCCATATAGAAGAACCGGTAATATAACTGTTTTATAAATTCTAACTTTCAGATTTTTGGACAGCAGACTGGATGATAAGAGCTTCTCAACCGAATAATAACACGCATTTCCCATATTTATTCTGCGTTTAATTTCCTCCCGAGTGTTATTTATATTTGTTACTGTTGCTCCAAGATATTTGAATTTTTCCACCTCTTCGAAGGATAAATCTCCAATATTTATATTTCCATTTCGTACAATACTCCCGTCACGAGACATAATCATATACTTTGTCTTTTCGGGATTTACTTCCAAACCGATCGCTTTACTTGCTTCAAGTAAAATTTCCGTGTTTTCCCTAACCGTTTGTGTATTTTCTCCTAACATATTCACGTCATCTGCATAGACAAGAAGCTGATGTAGCCCGTTCAATTCCAAACCCTGCCTGTTATCCTGAACTTTCCTAATGGCATATTCTAAAGCGAAGTTAAAAAGTAAAGGTGATAGTGCATCTCCCTGCTTTAGCCCGCAGTGAATTGGAAAAGCATCAGATAGAAACTGACCTATACGGACTCTGCTGTATGTTTCACTGAGACACATTTTAATTAATCGAACTAGTTTCTTGGGAATACCAAATTCAATAAGAATATCATATAATACTTCCCTCTTAACCGAGTCATAAGCCTTTTTGAAATCTATGAATAACTGATGTACTGTACCCTTATACTCCCATTTTTTCTCCATTATCTGCCGAATACAAAAAATCTGATCAATAGTCGATCTATTACGCCGAAAACCGCACTGATGATCCCCAATAATTTCATCTACGTACGGAGTTAATCTCCTCAAAAGAATATTGGACAAAATTTTGTACGACGTCAACAAAAGTGATATTCCTCGAAAGTTACCAAAGTTGGTTTTGTCCCCCTTTTTAAAAATAGGTACAATTATGGACTCCTTCCATTGTTCTGGTACAATTTCCTTTTCCCAAATAGCAAGTACAAGTTTATAAATTTCGCTATATAATGCACTTCCACCCTCTTGTATTAATTCTGCTGGAATTTGATCGATACCTGGAGACTTGTACTTTTTCAGATTTTCTATCGCAATTTCGACTTCTGAAAGCGTGGGTTCGGGTATAAATGGCTCAGCAGTTTGTATTTCAATTTCGTCCCGATCATTTCTATTTGGCCTATGTACATTTAGTAGTTGCGCAAAATAGTTTTTCCATCTGTTTAGGATTGATGGAGAGTCTGCAAGCAAGTCACCATTCTCATCCTTGATCACGTTTACCCTTGGCTGATATCCGTTCTTAAATTCCTTTATACCCTTATATAAATCTCGAATGTTTTTATTCTTACTATTTGTTTCTACCTCATTCAGTTTTTCATTCAAGTAACCTCTCTTTTTATTCCTAAGTGTACGACTGACATAATTAGGAACATAAAATCCAGACGTTTGAGATATGCAGGGCATGTAGCACGTATGTGCGAATCCAGAAATGCATATCGAGTGTTAGTTTGAAGGCCGGAGGGAAAAAGACCTTTAAGGAGGCCGAGACGTAGATGGGAGGATAATATTAAAATGGATTTCAGGGTGGAGGGATAAAATGTTAGAGAATGGATTAATCTTGCTCAGGATAGGGAGCAATGGCGGGCTTATGTGAGGGCGGCAACGAACCTCCGGGTACCTTAAAAGCCAGTAAGTAAGTGTGTATATTACATACACGTCACAACATTGGATTTTTTTATTTCAAGATTATTCAGTTTATAGCTATTTTCGGTAGCGAAACTGCAGCAATATTCTATTTTTCACTTTAATCAGTATTACAGTGAATTACTAACGGAAAATGTTCTGCGATGCTCGCTCAGATAGCGTTTGTATCGTGAAAAGGAGCGTCCCACATCACATTACGTAATGGGGGCATAATAGATGAATTAAGGAACAGTATGTAATTATCACACAAGTTATATTCGTGGAGGTTTGCTTCTGTAGAACCAATAAGCATATTATTTCATATAGTCGAAATTACTGCATACCTACAATTGAAGCGGTCTGTGCACATTATGCACCATTAAAATGACCGATATCCATGCCCGTTATTATATTATTACAGCGGCTTAAAAATTTCAATCCATGGAACAAGCTCCGATGTCCGGGACTTCGGACGTTATTGTATTGTCTGAGCTACGAGTATGATTTGGAGAGAGTCTCATAGAGGCGCTGCAGGTGGAAAAGTGGATAACCTAAGTGAATGGATTGAATTTGTTAAACGTCACTTCCAACTTGTTGAAATGATACACACTGTTTTCAAAGACTTTGATGGGTATTTCACACAGTTTTTCAAGAAAAGCGCATCTCAAAATGGTGAGTGTTTCAGGTATCAAAATACAAGATTTTCCCATACCATCATTTGCGCAAACACCAGGTAGAGGTCGTAAAGTAATGAGCGGAATGGTCATGAGCAACTTCCGTCTCCTTAAGAATAACGTGACTCCCAACGTCAACGTACCACAGCTGTATCACGGGCCGTTAAAAGTGCAAAGATACGTATGTATCTAGTCACTCATTCCTTCGTAGTGTTCTGCCCAAGGGCAGGTCTTTCACTGCAAACCCAGCATTCTCCAGTCTTTCCTATTTTCTGCTTTCCTCTTTGTCTCTTCATATGACCCATATATCTTAATGTCGTCTATCATCTGATAACTTCTTCTGCCCCAAACTCTTCTCCCGTTCACCATTCCTTCCAGGGCATCTTTCAGAAGGCAGTTTCTTCTCAACCAGTGAACAAGCCAATTACTTTTCCTCTTTCTTATCAATTTCAGCATCATTCTTTCTTCACTCATTCTTTCCAACACAGCTTCGTTTCTTATTCTCTCTATCCATTTCACATGCTCCTTCCTTTTCCATATCCAAATGCTTCTAGTCACTTCTCTTGACTTCGTCGTAATGTCCATGTTTCTGCCCCATACAATGCTACACTCCACACAAAACACTTCACTAGTCTCTTCCTTAGTTCTTTCTCCAGAGGTTCGCAGATGATGCTCCTTTTTCCATAAAAAGCTTCCTTTGCCATTGCTAATCTCCTTTTGACTTTTTGACAGCAGCTCATGTTACTGCTTATAGTACATCCCAAATATCTGAAGTGGACACTTGCTCTACTGTCTCATGTAGAATTCGCAAGTTCACCTTCTTTAATTTCTTCATATGACCATGGTCTTCGTCTTGTTTGCAGTTATCTTCATCCCATGCTGCTCACAGCTGTCATTTAGTTCCAGCAGCATATCTCTTAGTATCATCTTCTCTTCTGCTAACCATGCCATATAACCAGCAAATCTTATACACTTTATTCTTTTTCCTCCTACTATCATTCCTCCCATTTATGTATATAAACTCCTGAAATATCTATGAGAGAATGCACAGCAGTACTTGCAGAGTATTAAGGGTGAGGAAGGTAGCAGAACTCAGAATGTTGGCAGTGACTAAGGACAGAAGGCAGTTGCTCATTACCAGGCTTCGAGACTTCGGACCCAATAGAGCAGTTCAGTGGGAAATCCGCATAACGGCGAACTGAGTATAGTGGTAAAGCGTACAGTGGGTGGGAGTACTGTAGAATGGATGCCAACAAATATGCAAAGGAAAACGCTCGGATTTGAAGGTTCTGACGAATAATTTGGTTTTCATACAAACTGTGTCTGAAACTATTACACGGTTAGAAAAGTCAGAGCAAGAGATGTCGGAAGCTCTCAAATTAATTTAGAAAATGATGCAGAGAATTAATGAGATATCAAGTACACCGGTTACTGAACGTGTAAAACAGAAGTGGAAATCAATTTTATGTAAAAATAACTGATATGGAACACTGTGTAACATAAACAACAAATTAGTGGACATAGAGTCCCCCGAGAATAAAGGACAGTCTCTTACAGACTGCAATGATATTAGGTTTTTTCGTTTTGCTCCTATCACTTCATGCGACGTAGAGCGCAGCTTTCTACAATACAAACTTTGGCAGATAACCGAAAAAGATTTAGGTTTGAGACACTGAGAATGTATCTTCTAGTAGGTACATTGCAATTCGGTACTGTAACTGCACTTCCGAAAGACGACCAATATGATAATGAAAAAATTAAAATTGCTACATGCTTATTTCCACCATTAACACTGTGTATAATTAAACACAAATGCTTATAAAAGTCAGGAGAATAAATGCTTTTCACATTCTTTTGACATTATCATTGTGTAATGTATATTTACTTTCAGAATGTACATATGTGTGTTTCCCCATACTACCGTACTCTACTCTAAATAGCAACGTTGTTACCTCAACACATCTCTACTTACCTGCAGCAAGTCAACAATCTGTAATGTATGCACAGTAAACTTATTGTATTGGGTCCAAAGTCTCGAAGCCTGCTCATTACATTGAAATAGTTTCTTTATTATAAGTATTATTATTATTATTATTATTATTATTATTATTATTCATGTTAGTGTCATATCTTTTTTTTTCTAGACAATTAGCTCAAGTGACGTGTCTATTCTGAAAATACAACTCATTAAATAAATAAAATTCACTATTTCAGATTATTGTGCTTGACTTTTACACTTGCGTCGTAAAACAATGTAATAAGGACCGTAGTTCACCACTTATCATCCTATTTATTACTCATACTATTAAACTCAGACGTGAGTGTTCATTATCAGTCAGAGTGGTGCACTATGACCTACAACTGTGCAAATTTTTGTTAGTGTTGGTCTAATGATTTAGGAGATGTGATGTTTTTTTCGTCTCCTGAAAAATTCACTTCTCTGGATTTCGGTCCTTATTCCACTGACCGATTCAATTCTTCTTGAGTACCTATATTAACAAATTCATGTTTTAGTTTTGTGACAATATTGGTCCGTTAGGTAAGCCAATAAGAATATGTGTGATACTGTCCACTTGTTTTTAGACCTTCAATCTCTGGCAACTGCGATTATTCTAATATGGTAATAGTTTCAGAAATAATAATTGAAACGTTATGGTTAATCATTAGACATCGGATGTTAAGGAACTAAAAATGGTATTTTAGGCGCCTAAAAAGGCTCTAAAAACCACAAAAATAGGGCAATAAAAGACTTTGAAACTATATTGAATCACCCATAATTCATAAAGTAAACATCCATAAGACCATAAGTAACTTAACAAAGTACCTACACTGCAAAAGTAATTTCTCTGTTCTATAGACTTGTTTCACTTGTACTTATTCATCCACAACTTCACGTTCATAATTTGAGTTACAATAAACAACAAGTAAATTTTCAATATTGACGCACAAACGTCTGTCACGTTTATTGGACAAAATCAGTGTGACGATGATTAATGTAACAATAATGAGATGTGGGTAGAGCAGCGAAGTCCTACCAGCAAGCACAGTCTTTGTCCACCACAAATTATAGTTGGACTCACCGGGATTCGAAACCGGGTTATCAGCGTGGAAATCCAACGCTTTATGTATTCGACTAATAACTGATATTTGGTGTTTAATCAACTGTACATAGACAGGGTTGAACTTCACAAGTGACACCAATAAGACATCACTCATGAGGCAACTAAGCCAGGAATTAATGGGATAGATCAGTGCTGGTTGTCACGTAGCAATGCTGGGTAAGAACAAGGTCGATTCCGGAGTAAGAGAAACAACACTACTGCATTGCAACAGGGTGTCTCATATCTGTAGCTACTATAAGAACTGAAATTTCCTTAGTTTCGAACGCAGAAATAAAATATGCAATATTGTTGAGTGAGTAGTCATATAAAGAAAAAGGCAAAAAAGGTACATATAAGAGCAAGAAAATAGTAAAACAAGTACATATTAAAAGGCAAAAAAAAAAAAGAAAAAAAAAAGGCAAGATCAAACTTCATCAGAATGCTTCATTTCTCATGATTCGTGCCTTTAAATATGAACATTCAAATAAAATAGGCATTTTCCTAAACATCCGTTTCTATTAATCATATTATTAAGCACGGGAAAATCCTACGAGACTGACCGCGTTACAAGGACCTTAAAGTCCTACTGTACCGTGTTTTGAGTCATTCCACGTCAAATCGCACAAAATTATGCAAATTTTGACCTTTATATTTCTGATTGCGTTTATATTTTTTCTACCAACTCTATGGGTCTCATAAACCAACAAGTGTATTTTTATTTCCTCCTAAGTCCACATGTTTTTAAAATATTACATGTTAAAATTCGTTAAAAATGTCGCACAATGCAACATTTAAAGCGCCATATTTCTGACGATATTGATGTTAAAATTTTTTTGAAAAATGCATTTAAAAGCTTAAAGTACTGTCTTTTATTAAATATTTACTAACTAATTTTAATATAATTATTTCAAATATTTTTTATAATTCAATTTTTAAAACATATACATCAATGTGATATAGCCCTATTAAAAATATAAAAAAATGCCTACTAGGTGCACTGAAGTAT
Source organism: Periplaneta americana (assembly GCF_040183065.1). Classification (NCBI taxonomy): domain Eukaryota; kingdom Metazoa; phylum Arthropoda; class Insecta; order Blattodea; family Blattidae; genus Periplaneta; species Periplaneta americana. The sequence goes on along the minus strand of NC_091118.1, from coordinate 126,104,119 downwards.
TCTTAATAATAATCCCAGAAAAAATCAGAATGGGATCTCCAATAGTTTAATGGAAATTTAATTACTTATGACAGAATGTGTAGCGGTCGGCGCAGCAGCAGTGGACGGGAAGCGTTAAAGCGCGCTAAGAGGTTTATCGGCGCTGGATAATTGACTGCACGTTGCAACATTACACCCAGTACGGATCAAGTTACTCGAGGAAACACTGCTAATTTATTTATTATGATATCTTCAAATAATTGTACATTATGCTTTTCAAATGTTTCTTTTCATTCACATTTTAAATTTTCATTCGCCTACCTTCTTTCTTGAAAGAAAATTGTTTTACTAAATCTTCAGTTTTTGACAACGGAATGAAAGAATATAATTTTAATGTACCAGTTATTGGTTTTAGATTATGGTATCTGGCCTGCAAATTTTCAGTGTGGTTTTTGTGCTTATTGAATGGACAAAATATAAATGACACGTTAGAAATGTTTTTTGTGACTAATCAAACAGTTTTTTTGTGTTGTTATAGGATCTTGTATAGGCTAACTCTCGTGGCAAGCCTTTTAACAGTATCTCCAATGCCAACACATGGACCTTTACCATGCGACATTGCAAAGAAGTGTCATTCAGCACTAATTCCATAATCGTCTTCATGTAAGCAATTATTATTATTATTTTTTTTTTTTGTATTGTGAACTTGATCCATTGGAAAAGTAGATGATTTTTTTCATATCGTTGAATTCTTGCTTTAAGAAATTGATTGCTTCGGTTTGAAAAAAAGTGAAAGGGATCGGTGTCATGTTTCATGGTTTCTGAGATGACATTACTTTTGTAACGAATTTCTGTATCTCCTTTGCAATATACTACGAAAGGATTTATTTATTTATTTATTTATTTATTTATTTATTTATTTATTTATTTATTTATTTATTTATTTATTTATTTATTTATTTATTTATTTAAATATACAGAATAAAGAATATAATTACAAATAAGAGAAATAGAAATAAAATAATACAATCAATATAAAAAAAGGAGATGCAGTAGTATTAACAAAATTTGAGACCGAATGAGCAGCGCTCGTGTTCGGTCACAGTTCAGATATAATATTAATAGGCCTATAAGAGAATATAAAATAAAATAAAGTAGGAAGTAAAATTAAAATTGTACTGTATTGTGGCTTGGCATATGTTCCAATGCACACCTTGTATTGAATCTTGTATTACAAATGAATGATTTTCAGAAAAATCTGCAATAACTATGTAAATTTTAGGTTGTACTTTCTTTGCATTCCGTCAAAAATAAAATATGGCTGACTTTTGAATGGATGATGATGCATCTTCTACATGAAAAACTTAACATGCTAGGGAGCCTTTTACTTTTGAAACTTTTCACGGGGGTATCGTTTTGTTGTATCTTTCTTTTCTTGATAGGGGTTTCTATTGACATCAAACTCTTGTTTAATTCCTCAATATTACTGATTTCTAGTACTATATCCATAGAACTGCTAGAAGAAGTACTGGGATAATCACTTTCTCTGTCCGCACTTTCATTTGATTCATGTTTATTAATATCACAAGAACTACCGGCTTCACATATAATTTCACCTGACCTATGCGGAAATTGATTGATTTTTACGGAACAAATCACATATTTGCACACTCAAAGACTCCTTTAAATTGAGCTTTATCAATAAGTCGCGACTTACGCGTCTTAGTGTAGTTTTCTTTTTAAAAGCGTGATTAGGAAGGTAAATGGATTTAAACAATTGTTATATATTACGCGATCTTTACCATCACTCATGTTGTATAGAAGTCACGTCACTGCGCGAAATTCAAACCCAAACTGATTATTTTTCTCTCATGTCATCTGTTTACTGCCATAAAGTTTACTGCCTTACCCAGTCTTGCTAACATCAAACACTTGGCTATATTACAGTATAAACTGTGAAGGGCTTCCCCCTGAGCTGACAATAATAAAATAATTTTAGATAAGATATTTACTGTTCCTTAAGGTATTAATCATTTGATGATTAGTATGGTGACATCAGATGCAACGGGAAATTTCCACGGGCAGCCTTCTAGCCTATGGCTGCAAGCAGTTCATTAGCTGGGCATCGCGAGCGCGTGCATGCCTCCGGAAAATAAATTGTTACAAATGTATGGGTGCCGATCCCATATTTATAAATGCAGTAGTTTACAGATAATACATCAGCGAACAAGTGTATATTTTTTCAGATTTTTAACTTGGCTATTTAATATAGTAATTTTGCTTTGAAAAAGAAATGATTAAAAAAATAGGCCAAATTTTAAATTTATTTGTGATAGGCCTAAAGTAATAAAAAGTGTTGTATTTCGTCTTTAAAATGCGCCAAACCGCAAATCTCAATTATATGTAGACACAAAGTTCCAAGCGAGTTTATGTAACAGTGCGCGCATAATTTGCGTAACTTCAAATATTCATAACTACACAAATAATTAATAATTGTGAAAATAAAAAAATACGAGTCTCCTTATTTGATGTCTGGAATTCATGAAAAAAAATTCGACCATTTCTGAGAAGGTAGTGTTTTATTGCTGTGCGATTTGACGTGGAATGACTCTTTTGTGAGTTGACTGTACGTACCTTATGCATTGCGCAGCAGTAAACAAACTACAACCCCCTTCAACACGTTGTGGGCTAGAATAGACTCTACTTGTAAGAGTGCAGATGTGTCTTGTAAGTAAGTTTATGTTCCTGAAAGAAAATAAGTCAATTTCTTTTGTATATTTGCATTAGTTCTAATACAGTATATTAAAGTCCTTAGGAAGAAGTTAAGTTGGGTAGTCTATATTTTTTAAGAACATCTTAACAATACTTGGAGTAAAAATAATAGAGTGAGATTAGACTTCCATAGCGCCATACTAAATCACGAATTGTATCAAAATTAATTGAACAGAACAAAACACATTCATTGGTAAAAAAACGAAGATTAATTAACTTGAGAATATTATTCGTAATCTAGTGTGTTGGTGCTAAATTCCTAGCTTTTCTTTCGCTAATATTCGTTAATATTGTAGATGAATGGAAGATATAAATTAATCAGTAATATGTTTTCTTACATTATCTATAGCTGTCTGCCAAAGCTTGGGTATTTTTCAATTTTGCGTCTGAAGAAATCTGCTGGTTTCAAGTTAACTAATTCTGATTCAGATGAACTAAGGGAGACTGCCAAAGCAGCTGTTCCGCTATAAACCGAGATGTGAAAGTGATGCGGGAAGACGTACAGTAAAAGACTATTGAGAGAACAATAGTGAGTGCTACAGGCCTGAGGCCTAATTTTTTATACAAGAACAAGAAAACTTTAGTTGGTTTTACAGGTCGCGTCTCTAACTTAGGCGCTGGTGCTCTTGTCTTCAATCCAGTCGATCCAAGATCGGTTCACGGTCAGGTAGTATGGAATTTGTAGTTGTCAAAGCAGACAATGCAGAGGGTTTTCCTCGGAGTACTACAGTCCCAGAAAGAAAAAAATAGTCCGACTCTTGAAGCCCCTTACAAAGCACGATTCACACCACAACGATTTAACAACGGTTCTCAGCTCAGTTTATATGAATAATATTACGAGAAAGTATTTGAAACCAATACAAAAATTACGAATTTCATCTGAAAATAAGATCATATTCATGCCTAAACGCCATTACTAAACAAACACGATTGAGTATGACAACCCCGATTATGACGGTGCATCGAAAACATTCCGACAGTTCTGTGCTTGCGTGCTTGTTCGTAGGCTACTAAGTTCAGGGTTTGGATGCTGTTGAGGAAATAATTTTTTAATTAATTATGTATGTTAATATTGTTTAGTATCATTCTATTTTACCGCACGATTAGGCTAATAAAAATTAAGAATAAATCAATTTTCATAGAATATTTTCAAAAACCTTTGCAAACCAAGACCTCTTCAAGTGATATCTCTTTCCAGTGCTTTTGCTTTAGTAAAGTCTCATTATATAAACCTATGGATCAACAATTGCTCTCTTCTGACAAAAGAAAAATTTTACAGTCCGTACAAAAGAAACCAAATGACCTGGAAATGTACAAAAATTTGCCCAGACATGTTCAAACATTTTTAACAAGAGCCAGAACAGGTCACATTGTCACGCAATTGCACATACACCGATTTCACCTTTCTGATAGTCCTACTTGTCTGTGGTGTAATAATCATGATGAAGACCTGGAACATATTCTTCTATACTGTTCATCCATAAACTACAAAAGAAGTAAATTAAAATCATCAGTACCAGTTGCAGAAGACACAGCCCTGCAGTATATATTAACTACACCCGAACTCTGGCTACTAGCAACAGGCATCTATAATGAACACCGATAATGATTTCCCTGAATGCCTCCCTGACAGCTTGCTTCAAATCTTCAATTGCCTGGTATCGATGTTTGGAGACATGCTGCTTAATTGTTCCCCAAAGGGAAATCACACCGCCTTTGCTGCGGAAAATTTCACACAGGACATGGCGCAGCATCATTTTGTGCCGCGACAATGATGGTGTCCATACTGATGTTCTGGATCACTAAACAAGCTGAAACGTAAAGTACCAACCATTGTCACACATCTGCTATGACATGTTCAAAATGGATGCACATCAACATACAAACAAGGGGAGGGTGACAAAACTTTCGGACCTTACTGCAATATGTGCTGGGTTCAATAGTTCACTTAAATTTACAAACAATGAATATGAATCGTGTAACTCGCATTTTTTAATTTTTTGAGTCACCAATTTACTGACATTCTTAAATTATTCTTATATTTCAATATTTAAGTCCAAACTGAAATAATTAATTAATTTTCATACCAACTCCCCTACATTACCAGAAATTCATTCTACACTTTCGGTCATGAATCATTATGCGGAAATCTGTGGTCTCTATCTATCGTTCTCCATTGCTGATCATGACTCTACACATGTGCAAGTAAATAAATTCGTACCTATAGTAAAGGAACAGCAAACCTGTTTCATCGGGCACTAAGTTTCGCTAGCTCTACATTTTAATGCTGGTTCACAATAAACTAGGAACGGAAACGAGAAAAAGAACGAGAACGGAAACAGCTAAAATAAAATGTATTTAAATGCGAGCATTCACAATTAACTATTGTGAATGTTCACATTTAAATACATTTATTTTAACATAATTTCCGTTCCCGTTATCGTTTCCGTTCCCGGTTTATTGTGAACCAGCCTTTACTTGAATCATGACTGTATGAATACTTTTGTCTAGGTCTGTATGTGTGCTTCATACTTACTACTGGAATCTTATATTCATAAGGTTTCTTATATGTGCTACGTCATCAATGATATGATTTTTAACAACTTCACACAATTTCGTAGTGTAAACTTCAAAATAAAAATATTAAAGCTGATGGAACAGCTCTCTATTTGAGCAGGGTGACTCGTTGAATGACGCGCAAGCCCTCTTAAACGGCCGCGGTTCATTAGTCCTCCACTCATTTAGGTTAGCTGATCACAAAACTTATTTGAGATGCTTAATTAAACCCCGGCGTTACACAAAAGGAAGGAGAATAGAGCAGAGAGTAAGTTGATGATGCACGGTGCAAGACGGGACGGGGTTTTGGGCTCCGCAGTGAGGAAGGGGCTGCACGTACAGTAACGTGCCGTAGTTCGTTATCGCCAATATTTTCCTATTAATTTGTTTATTAATTACATTAGTACATATTTACTTACTGAGTAACCAATAAGTATAATAGATTGAATTATTGTTAGTTCTATTATTATTATTATTATTATTATTATTATTATTATTATTATTATTATTAATTATTATTATTATTATTATTATTACTATTATTATTATTATTATTATTATTATTATTATTACTATTATTATTATGGGCTATTTTATGACGCTGTATCAACATCTCAGGTTTATTTAATTATTTATTCATTTATTTGTTATTGAACATAAAAGGCAAAGCCCAATTACAATGTTCAAGACTGACAATTCATATAATTTATAAAACATAAACACGGAAAAAGAAACATACTCAGCCACCGGCGTGGCTCAGTCGGTTAAGGCACTTGCCTGCCGGTTTGAAGTTGCGCTTGGGCGCGGGTTTGATCCGCGCTTAGGCTGATTACCTGGTTGTGTTTTTCCGAGGTTTTCCCCAACCGTAAGGTGAATGCCAGGTTATCAATGGCGAATCCTCGGCCTCATATCGCCAAATACCATCTCGCTATTACCAATCTTATCGACGTTAAATAACCTCGTTGTTCATACAGCGCCGTTAAATAATCAACTAAAAAAAGATAAAAAATAAACATACTCTTTTTAAAAACAAACAAAATAGAAAAGAAACAAAGGAAAAAAAAAAAGAAATTGAAAGTAACGTGTGAAAGTAGCTTGAAATTAATTAACAACAATATTCTGTAAAATATGATAAATTATTTTGTATTTAGAAAAATTCATATTGAAACTATTAACAGTCGGATGAGGATGTATTGTACAGGATGGGCAAAATAAAACTGGCCCGGAAAATCTGTAATATTTACATTTATATATATATATATATTTATAGTTATAAGACTGAGCTTTGTTAATGAACATCACAGAAGCTGCTGGAAATGGCCACTGTTGACGTCGAAGTAGCGCTGTGCTCGCTTCATCAAATTGTGAGACACGCGTAGCAGCTCTGACTGAGGGATAGCAGCAATACCGTTTTCAGTGTTCTGCTGTAGCTCTTCCAGCGTGTGAAGATTATTTGAAAATCACAGGGAGAGAGATCAGGCAATCAAGGCGGCCAGGAGATTGCACTGCCTCTACTGATTGTCCGTTCCTCACCGAACACCTCATGCACATGCGCGGACATGTGACAGCAACCCACTGTTGCATCGAAGTCACGGTTTCCTGCATTGTCAGGGTCATTTCCGCGTCAGTCTTATACATATAAATTCATATATTTCATATATATTTTCCGCGGGCCAGTTTTATTTTGCCCACGACGTATAATTATAACATTTGGAAAACTGGGGAATTTCTATGCGATTCAGTATTGGCCTCGGTGTGAAAAATAAATTTCGAAATTTTGTATTAAGCTTGTAGGAGATAATCCACAAACGATTAGGGAAAACACGGGAATTTTACTGGAAGCAAGTACAGAAATAGGTTTGGAAGTAAATCCCGAAAAGACAAAGTATATGATTATGTCTCGTGACGAGAATATTGTACGAAATGGAAATATAGAAATTGGAAATTTATCTTTTGAAGAGATGGAGAAGTTCAAATATCTTGGAGCAAAAGTAACAAATATAAACGATACTCGGGGGGAAATTAAACACAGAATTAACATGGGAAATGCCTGTTATTATTCGGCTGAGAAGCTTTTATCATCCAATCTGCTGTCAAAAAATCTAAAAGTTAGAATTTATAAAACAGTTATATTACCGGTTGTTCTTTATGGTTGTGAAACTTGGACTCTCGCTTTGAGAGAGGAACATAGGTTAAAGGTGTTTGAGAATAAGGTGCTTCGGAAAATATTTGGGGCTAATAGGGATGAAGTTACAGGAGAATGGAGAAAGCTACACAACACAGAACTGCACGCATTGTATTCTTCACCTGATCTAATTAGGAACATTAAATCCAGACGTTTGAGATGGGCAGAGCATGTAGCACGTATGGGCGAATCCAGAAATGCATATAGAGTGTTAGTTGGGAGGCCGGAGGGAAAAATACCTTTAGGGAGGCCGAGATGTAGATGGGAAGATAATATTAAAATGGATTTGAGGGAGGTGGGATATGATGATAGAGAATGGATTAACCTTGCTCAGGATAGGGACCGCTGGCGGGCTTATGTGAGGGCGGCAATGAACCTCCGGGTTCCTTAAAAGCCAGTAAGTAAGTAAGTATGTATTATGCTTGGGTGCATATAATGTTACTGTATATAATAAAATAAACGAACACAGTCCAACTTATTGTTAATAATAAAATTGTATCAAGGAAGTTTAAAGATTGACGACTTATTCCTTGGATAGAGTGGAGTGCCTTTTTTAACGAAGATGCTTTACAAACTTGGATTGACGAATTCTTGAAGACCAAAGAAGCAGATTTCTTCAGACTCGGAATTGAAAAATATCCCCAGCGTTAGCAGTGTGTCATAGATGATAATGTGGAAAAATATATTAAATTGATATCTTCCTTCTATTCATATTAAATAAATACTTTTGTCACAGCGAAAAACGTTTCCAACTTTTTCATCAAATGTTTTATCAAATTTAACACTGCGACGACATTCCTAAAGTTCTAGTATACAGGATTTTTTAATGGCACTAAATTCTGATTGAAATTTCCGGTAACTTTAATAGTTTGATTTAATACGCACAGAAAGTTATATATCTCCGGGACTATTAATTCTACATTCATGATATTTGATGCACACATTCTTCAGAACATCAGGAAATTTTCCTCTGGAATAGAAAGTATTTGTGTTCCATATCAAAAATATGTTTTGGTATTTCTGTAGCAGTACCTCCAAAAATTCATTCTTAAAATATAATTACTATATTAATCCTAATATTTTGAAATAATTATAAAATATTTCTACAGACATTTTAAAGAACATGCCTTCATGAATCAAATAGTCCACACCTGTGGAGTAACGGCTAGCGCGTTTGGCCGCGAAACCAGTTGGCTCGGGTTCGATTCCCGGTCGGGGCAAGTTACTTGGTTTCGGTTTTTTCCGGGGTTCTCCCATAACCCAATATGAGCAAACGCTGGGTAACTTTCGGTGCTGGACCCTGGACTTATTTCACCGACATTATCACCTTCATCTCATTCAGACGCTAAATAACCTAAGATGTTGATAAAGCGTCGTAAAATAACCTTACTTACTTACTTACTGGCTTTTAAGGAACCCGGAGGTTCATTGCCGCCCTCACATAAGCCCGCCAGCGGTCCCTATCCTGAGCAAGGTTAATCCATTCTCTATCATCATATCCCACTTCCCTCAAATCCATTTTAATATTATCTTCCCATCTACGTCTCGGCCTCCCTAAACGTCTTTTTCCCTCCGGCCTCCCAACTAACACTCTATATGCATTTCTGGATTCGACCATACGTGCTACATGCCCTGCCCATCTCAAACGTCTGGATTTAATGTTCCTATTTATGTCAGGTGAAGAATACAATGCGTGCAGTTCTGTGTTGTGTAACTTTCTCCATTCTCCTGTAACTTCATCCCTCTTAGCCCCAAATATTTTCCTAAGCACTTATTCTCAAACACCTTTAACCTATGTTCCTCTCTCAAAGTGAGAGTCCAAGTTTCACAACCATAAAGAACAACCGGTAATATAACTGTTTTATAAATTCTAACTTTCAGATTTTTTGACAGCAGACTGGATGATAAAAGCTTCTCAGCCGAATAATAACAGGCATTTCCCATGTTTATTCTGTGTTTAATTTCCTCCCGAGTATCGTTTATATTTGTTACTGTTGCTCCAAGATATTTGAACTTCTCCACCTCTTCAAAAGACAAATTTCCAATTTTTATATTTCCATTTCGTACAATATTCTCGTCACGAGACATAATTATATACTTTGTCTTTTCGGGATTTACTTCCAAACCTATTTCTGTACTTGCTTCCAGTAAAATTCCCGTGTTTTTCCTAACTTAAAAAAAATAATGAAATATCATATAAATGGTGTATTTGTCTCAAAAATGGCTGCGATATATCTGTTTTAATGAATTACCCTACATTTTTTTTTTCAAAATGTTGGAGCCTTTTTTTAACTAATAATATTTCTACACATAGAATATTAAAATTATATTTGTGTTAGAAAAACAATTAATGTTTACTCATTCTCTCCCCTAACTAAATTAGGCAAATGCAGGAATTAAAACAAGACTGAAGAATTGATCCAATATTTCATAATATAAATATTGATACTTTTAAAGCAACTTGCAAGAAAAGTATGGAAATTAATTTACAGTTATTGGTATAATAACTTGCATTTACAAGGAAAGCAAATTATATTTCACCTGAGTATTTTGATAACTTTAAAACATACGCCATTATAGGCCTATTTATGTGTTACTCGTTTGAAGTTTTGTAGCTTTATTTTCTCAAGGCAATAAAATAAAATATGTTTACTGTGAGGTTCCAACAATGTAATCTTATAAACATACAAAATAGATTAACTTCAAAACTCATATTCCATTATGATTGATTAAAATTTGAATTTGTATCATTCTTGTTATGTACAAATAAATATCTATACTAATAATAAATCTGTAGCCGAAATTTTTCTGGTAATTTTAGATTTTCCAAAAATAATTGGTCCTAACATATATAATTAACCACCCTGAAACCGAAAATCGCGTTTTTGAAATTTTTGTTTGTATGTCTGTCTGTATGTTTGTTACCTTTTCACGCGATAATGGCTGAACCGATTTATATAAAACTTGGAATATAAATTAAGTTCGTTGTAACTTAGATTTTAGGCTATATGGCATTCAAAATACATTATTTAAAAGGGGGGTTATAAGGAGGCCTGAATTGGATAAATCAAAATATCTAGCTTATTATTGATTTTTGTGAAAAATGTTACATAACAAAAGTTTCTTTAAAAATGATTTCCGATAAGTTTTATTCTTTACAAAATCTTGATAGGTCTGATATTTAATGAGATAAATGAGTTTTAAAATTAAAATAACGCCATCTAAGACGGTGCAATGAAATAACTAACAAATGACTTCGTCTACAGTATAAGGGGCCTTGGACAACAACAATCGAAAAAGGGGCCTTGGACAGCAACAATCGAAAGCTATTAAACTTAGCCTACAGACAATGTTTCTGTGTTTGTATGAATTAATATCGGAAGCTAAATTAACCGATTTGTATAATTAATTATTATTTCACCATTGGAAAGTGTAGTTTCTCTAGATGGACATACTACTATAATGTAACTTCTTAGTAAATCGAGGACAGGTAAGATTAAAATAGCTTCCTATGCACAGAAAATTTGATAGGCTTTTTTGTACATTCGGTTTCTGTATTTCTTAAAATAATATTTATGTACACACTCATTTTAATCTCAGAGAATTAACGAACGAGAGTGTATTGATTTAGTATGCAGTAATAGTACGTTAGCTTAGCAATCCATTATTTTATAATACAAATTTTAACTACGCTCAATCGAATCATGTTAAAATACATAAAATAGACTATAGCCTATATACAATAAATGCAATGCAAAAAAAAAATTGGGTAATGAGCCAAGCAGATTATGTTGCGCTGTTGTAAAAGTTGTTGCTTCTGAGATTCAATTAAAAACTTTCTTATCGGAGTACATCCGTTATCAACGCACTTTTTATATAATATAATATAATATAATATAATATAATATAATATAATATAATACAATACAATACAATACAATACAATACAATACAATACAATACAATACAATACAATACAATACAATACAATACAATACAATACAATATAATATAATATAATATAATATAATATAATAATAAATATGTAGCCGAAAATTTTCTGATAATTTTCGCTTTTCCAAAAATAATTGGTATAACATGTATAATTATTCATCCTGAGATCGAAAATCACTTTTTTGACATTTTTGTTTGTATGTCTGTCTGTCTGGATATTTGTTACCTTTTCACGCGATAATGGCTGAACGGATTTCGATGAAAATTGAAATATAAATTAAGTTCGTTGTAATTTAGATTTTAGGGTATATGGCATTCAAAATACTTCATTTAACGGGGCCTGAATTAAATCGAAATATCTCGCTTATTATTGTTTTTTTTTGTGAAAAATGTTACATAAGAAAAGTTTCTTTAAAAATGATTTCCGATAAGTTTTATTCTATGCAAAATTTGGTAGGTCTGATAGACTTTTAAAATAACAATACAATACGTTTTACCGCCGCCTCAGATTGTAGCGTTGTTGTTCCTGCAGTAATTCCCATGTGCAAAATATAAAATTTTTTAGTAGGAAGAAAAAACACATTTATTCATACCATGGCAATGGTACATAGGAGATCGTGAATTCTTACATTTTCGAAAGAAAGAAATATAATTACATATCACTGTTTATGCTGTATCACTATTTAAGTTATTTGAAGGTTTCAGAACAATAGTGGGCCAAGCGCCATTTACTGAAAACGTAGGAAACAAGGGTTAAAATTAAGTTATTACCATAATTCAATGGAACCATATAGCAGGTAATATAAAGTTTACACATTAAAACTAAATTATATGTCAATCTTCATTAAACTATAGTTGCGTGTAATTACAAATAAGAAACATGTTAAAGGAATTCTCATTGCACCAAATGAGTGCTCTCTGGACCAAAATGATCGCAATTTAATTATTTAAATACAATTTCAATTAAGTAACATATTAAACGATTTGTCCTTCTAACAAACACGAATGTTCCCTTGGATCAAACGTCCTATTTCAATTATGTAATTACTTTATATTTATTTCTAACAGGTGCAGCGGAGCGCACGGGTACGGCTAGTATATAATATATATAAACATTGTAAACCTGTGAACTATTTTTAAGTAATGAACACCATTGTCGTCACTTCAGCGCTTGTCCGAATGTTCCGCTGCGCTGATCGGTCTTCTGTAGATTTGTATTCATTTGAAGATACATAATTTGTCCATTCTATGCAAAAGGCGAAGCGAAGCTACTAGATCAGCCATCTTCAAATGGCCTAACCACTAGTTTGGAGCGCCGAGTCGTTGGTTGAGGAGGGAAGTGCAGTGACAATTCAGCTTTGTGGAAAGAGTCATTCCTGTTTACACAATGTCAAGGAATGTCCACGTGCTTGGTTTGTGGCAAGATATTAAATAATCGAAAGAAATTTAACCTACAACGCCGTTATTCCATTTGTCACGAGAATAATGAAGAGCAATATCAGAGGGGAGAACGAATTGCTTTCATCCAGCAATAAAAGGACGCCATAAAGTTAACTTTGGTTTTTCAAACTGCCCTACTTGAAGAATTTCCAAAGTATTTAAGGACCTTTATATGGGATCTGAATCTAGATTCCAGGATATGGAAAAACTTGAGTGGCACTTTCACATTTTTGCTACTCCATTTCCTATTTACTATATATTGTAAATGCTGAATACCAAATGGAAATAATTTATTTGCAAAATGACACAGAATAGAAAGATAAATTCAAACATGATTTTGTTGAGTTTTGTAATGCATCTTCCCTCACCCCCGAGAAAAACTTCGTCTACATAGGCGCTCTGCACATATGTTATGTATGTTCGCGACCACGTATATGCGTGAGTAGTTATTTTTAATAAATTCCATCACAAAAGCGAAATTTCTGATAATAATTTACAATGTGCCCTTTCATTGTGTTGTACAGGAACTATTACAATGATATTGACAAGCTAGCGAGGGAAAAACGAATTAAAAATCCAGAAAAACCAACGCTCATGATTAGGGAAAATAACATCTTATCATTTTCTATAAAAATCATATATAATTTACTTTAGTCTTGTAACAGAAAGAATTATATGTTTCGTATATTGTAAATAAGAATAAATATTGATTTTGTTATATATAGTGTCAGATACAAAATGAATAATTAATTTTACTTTATTCGCGCCCCTAGCCTTGGTCTTATACAAGGCTACTAACCCGGTCCATGGTGAGCAGGGCAGACAGTTGTCATAACTGTACACACATGGATAGTTCTCGACAGACGCGTCCAAGTCGCGGGGGTGGGCACCTTAATGGTGGCTAAGTTCTGTCGGGGACTCAGTGTCTCAGGGTATAATGAGACCCCCTGCACAGGGTAACGTGCGAAGACTCCAACGGTCACCAGGACGACATGGGAATTTTACCTTAGTTCGGTTTGAGGAGCGGGAGGAGCAACCCTCGCTGTAGGGGTTGGTACACAGCGATGTTTGGCTGGAAACATTAAGGTAGCAGCCCTACCACCAGTCTTACCCTGCGCATCGCTCGTGACGAGGCCAGGGGACATCTTTATTACTGAGAATCTCTCCAGGTAGCGACGATCTGAACATAGAACTTTTGAAATATGCCCCAGTGGGAATAAAACAACGCTTACTGAATATATTAAACATCTGTTGGATAACATATAAAATACCAGAAGAATGGACAAAAGCAATAGTAATCCCAGTATATAAAAAAGGTGACCGCGGAAATCCCTACAATTATCGAGACATTAGTCTATTGAACTCCACTTACAAACTCTGCGCTAAAATAATTACTCGCCGTTTGAACACCATTAGTGAAACAAAATTAGACGAAATACAATGTGGATTTAGGAAAGGACGGTCTTGTGACGATTGTGTGTTTGTGATGCAACAAATAATCCAGAAAAGAAGAGAATTTAATCTCCCTACATACATAATGTTCGTGGATTACGAAAAAGCCTTTGACAAGGTTTTAAGAAATAAATTATGAAATATACTGTCCAAAGAAGTATATCCAACACACCTAGTGAAAACAGTTAAAAGCTTATACGAGACAAGAATATCAGTAAGAACAGGAAACAAGACGAGTGATACAATAATTGTAAATCAGGGTGTTAAACAAGGCTGCCCTTTATCTCCAACATTATTCAATATATACATAGATAAAGCCACAGAAGAATGGCAGAATAAAATAACAACCGGCATAAATATAGGCACGACATTATTGAAGTCCATGCTTTTTGCTGACGATCAGATCTTGATGGCAGAATCGGAGGATGACTTACAGGTGGCAGCTTATCAACTACAATTAATAATGGAAAAATATAATCTTAAAATTTCTAATCATAAAACAAAAACAATGGCATTTGAAGGAGTTGATCACAGAAGACGTAAAATAGTTTTAAATCATGAAATCATAGAACAGGTATCCTCATTTAACTATTTAGGCTGCAATATATCATACGTAAAAGAACAAGACGTCAAAAATAAAATGAGTAAATTCCAACAGATGTGTGGAACAATACGAAGGACCTTAAAAAATAAAACACAACGTTCAACACAATTAAAATTTTATACAACGTTAGCTGTCCCACTATTAATCTATGGTTCAGAAAATTGGTCTATAAACCGAGCAACTAAAAAGAAAATTGAATCCAGTGAAATGAAATTCCTTCGAATTGTTGCTGGTCTCACTCTTTTAGATCATCAAAAGAACAAAAATATACGAGAACAACTAAATATTTTTAATTTGACTGAGAAAATACAACAACAAAAACATAATTGGTACCAACATATAAGAAGAATGAATGACGACCGGTTACCTAAAGTAATACTGAACTATGAACCAAGAGGACACAGAAATGTTGGTAGACCAAGAACAAGATGGATAGACGACATAAACTTTGAAGACGGAACAGGCCAATAGGCCTAATCCCTGTGGTTGATGATGATGATGATGATGATGATGATAGTTTATTCGCAAGACTTTAACAAAAGAATGACATGACTTAAAAATTAGCAATGAGTTCGATTTGTTTAATATTTTGTCACAGTGTAAATAGGTCTGTTTGTTCTCAATTACTTTAAAATAAAAAAAACTTATTTAGGTAATTAAAAAATGTTTTAATACGAAAAAGAAAAGTGCAATTTCATGTTTGCTATATTAAACTATATATTATTATACAGTTATTCTTAAAATATATATTTGTATATTTCATGTATTTAAGTATTTATTTTGATTATAATTATTAGAGATTGATTAGAAGGATGGAACAAGTGAAAGCATGCCATTGCCTTCACCTGATTCCTTCCTCTCAACTCTTGCTGCACAGTTGGCCTCTAAGGGACAGAACTGAACTAGAGAGCAAACGATGCCTCCACCATAGAGCACTGATATGATACTCCTGTACTAGATAGAGTTTAATGTTACAAATATCCTTATTTAAGCCCCAACATATTTCCTTCAATTGTAATATTATCTTAATTAAATGAATCTGGATTACCCAAACATAATTCGTACTTTTTATCGAGACAACATTTATACCCGCATTCAGGAACATAAGTTAATTAGGTGATAAAATATGTTTGATGTTTGTAATTCCACATAATGAATTTAAAGAGCGTGGATTTCCCTTGTGTCCTCCCTGCCGGCAGGATTGTGTAGTAGACTCTATTGACTGTAAAATCTCTTCACAGTTTGTTCCCATTGTTCAAAATCATCCATGCAGGTCCCCTACAATGAGCGACTACAACTCTTGTCGGATCTCATTCCCACGCCTTCTAGTTATGTATCACACGCTTTAATGGTAGAGTGGGATACCATGTGGAATGCATGTTGTTTTAAAGGTGGTAGCGCCGAGACGTATGAACCGAGAATAAAAATAATATTTTTAAACCAAGGCTCAATAAACGATTCCAAAAATGAGTACAATTGTTTAATTCATCCTTAAACATGTTGGCCACATCATTAGTATTCTATTACATAATATTTAAGTACGATGGAAAATTTATTTTTTAAATTGAAAAATGTGCTATTCAGGTAGAATTATTCAGGTATCAGGATGGGAACACATAAAAAGGATAAGATCCGGTTTTTCCAACCTTTGTTAAATTATAACAGTGTGTTATTCCATTTTAACTGTAAACTTAACAGTTGAAGCCGCCCTTAGTGGCACAATTGGTATAGCGCTGGCCTTTTGTGCCCGAGGTTGCGGGTTCGATCCCTGCCCATGTCATTAGGTTTAGTGGCATTACGGGACAAAATTCCGGCACACCGGCGACGCTGATATAATCTCGGCAGTTGCGAGCGTTGTTAATTTAATCATAATTTAAATTTAAATGTCACATGGAGAGAGTACTCTTTAAATTGTTTCTGAAGATGTTCTCTTAATTTTTTCCAGATATGTCTGCTACAAGTTTCATAGTAACTGGTAATTCTGAAATTATTCTACGCTTGGCTAACCAATTCCTTATTTAATTCGATAATAGTCCGGAATAATTTTTTCCTAGACATTACAATGACGAAATTCCTCTATAGTTATTGCGACCCATTGTCACCCTTTCCTTCATAGATAGGTACTAATATGGCTGTACTCCATGCTTTCGGCACTTTATTATGAAAAGAATGGACAAACTGGCTTTTGGGATCGTAAGGGAACCGCTAAATGAAAGTGAAACAATCTTAAGAAAGAAAAAAGTGAAGAAGTTGAATACAGTATTAGTTATATTAATTACCATGCAGTGCTAATGTCAGGACTCTCTTCAGTGTTGTCGTGTGTTTGAGATTTTGTAGCTACATTCCTCTTCTTGTAACACTTCATTTACTTTCTTGCCTTTCTCCCTGATCACGTATATAACAGATTGGCCATCGTTATGTTAAAAACGGTAGCATGTAGAAGAGAACAACCACCAGGATCGCCACCGTTGATTTAAAACAACAGCAAGGTATAAGTATAGTTGTTCCATGTAATTCAAATGGGAATTATGTCGTGATTCTTTCTACTGTCGCTAGATGGCAGTATAGTAAACTTGGTAAACTTTGTTGACGTCAAACCTATAAGGCTGAGCAATCTGTTTGTTATGTAGTGATCAGGGCTTTTCTCTACAGTACTCTACAATTTATCGATCCCCTGATTTAACCTCTTGTGACTTTTGTCCCTGGGGATATGTAGGAGACAAAAAGTACAAAAATAATCCATGAACAGTGAAATAACTGAAAAATAACACACGGGAAATCATCACCTCTGAATTGAAATTGCAACGAGTGAAGCAGCACTTCTTAGAAACAGTTACGACAATTAATATTTGGAACAAGATAGCAAACAGTTTCAGCACTTCCTTTTTTAATTTGGGTGATGTTTTAATTGCTTATATTTTTTTCTACATTACACGAAGGAGAGGTCTGAAGACTAGCACTGCAGTCCGAGGCTTATTGTGCCTCATCGCTTCTTAGATGTGGAAATGGCTGTTGAAATTATTAGAACGGTCGCTCTCCTGTAGATATTGTGCTCAGCTGTGTGATTCCATCTGTCGATTCAACTATGTAGGATCAAGGTCAGGTGAAGGCCAGATAATGTACCCGTTTATCCCCGAAAAGCTTACTATGTATGATCAGACTGATGCCATCTGAACGCCAGTCACTGTACTACATACAGCTGCACCATTTTAAGAGATTCTATAACAAGAGTTATGAATATTTAAATTGGAGAGCGTCTGTGGAATAATGCAGGTAATCGGGAGAACCTTCAGAGAAACACTCAGAAATCTTCACTTTGTCCACCACAAATACGAATCCGCCATCGTCAGGATTTGAACTCGATTTCGCAGTCATCTTAAGCCAATGCTCTGTCAACTGAACTACGCAGGTTTATATTACATTACAGGTTTACATTACATATTACATGCATTATTACTGAATAATGTTTTAGTTTCTATTCCTTAATATTACTGAATATAATCAGTTACAAACATAATTTACTCGCCAAAATTAAGACAGGAAGTGTTAAGAATGTGTATAAAATTGCTTATTAAGTGCCGCAAGAAAGAAAGAAGTATAACATGAATGCACTCGTCACAAAACAAACAATTTAAAATTGTTAAGCATATTCCTTATCCATTTTTACATTATTTTCCCTATTATTTCCGCATTCAAATCAATTTTATCCTTGATACGTTATCACCCGTAGTTCGGGAATTAAATATTGGAAAATTATTGCTATTATTTCCAACACAGTGAGCTGGATCGTCCCTTGAATATACGAACGAAATATAACAAGCATTGTAAAGTCTGCAATATGCCTTAAAATACCTTAAAAAGGAATAATGATGGGAAGAGAGAAATCAGATAAGTTGAAGAGGTAATAAAAAGAGAAGAGTTGGAGGAAGAAGATGGAAAATTACGAAGAAGTTAGAAATTGAACAGGGGAAGGGTGGAATATTGAAGGGGTTGAAATAAGAGGCTTTCAGACGGAAGGAAACATATATTGTTAACATAATATGTAAAAATGTAAAAAAAAAAAAAAGTTAAAAAAGTTTTCTCAGTGTATCCGAGTTAATTCAGCGATGTCTGGTGGATATTGTCCCCAAGCTAGTTCGCTGCCAGACGTGCCCCCTCCTCTTTCAACCCTCTCCCTATAGATTTCGACTTAAGAAAACTTTCTTCTCCTGACTTTTCAGATCAAACTTTGAACTCGAAAAAAGAAAGAATCATAACTTCAATGAAGCATGGTTTATTAGAAACGCAAAGATAAGTTCTCTCAAGATGCAAATTACTTCGAGAGAACACCACCGCGAAGTTGTTTTGATATTGTGCGGCCCTCATACACGATAACGCTATGTTACTATTACACAATTAACCTAGCTCTCATTCAATACAGATTTCATTCATTAATTCATTCATAGTTTTCTACCCAAGGGCAGGTGTTTCACTGCAAACCCAGAATTCTCCAATCTTTCTTATTTTCTGCCTTTCTCTTAGGTTCCGATTATGATCCATATATCTTAATGTTGTTTTCTTGTTTATCATCTGATATGTTCTTCTGCCTCGAACTCTTCTCCGTTCACCATTCCTTCCAGTGCATCCTTTAGAAGGCAGTTTCTTCTCAGCCAGCGACACTGCCAATTTCTTTTTCTCTTCCTGATCAGTTATAGCATCATTCTTTCTTCACCCACTCTTTCCAACACAGCTTCATTTCTTATGCAGTCTGTCCATTTCACATGTACCATTCTTCTCGACATCCACATTTGAAATGTTTCTATACGTTTCTCTTCACTTCCTCGTAATTTTCATGTTTCTTAACTAGTACAGTACCACACTACACACAAAGTTTCACTAGTCTCTCCCTTAGTTCTTTTTCTAGTTGTCTTCCTTTTGAAATACTATAATAATACAATATTATTTTGTTTGTACAGGATTCTGCTCACCACATTATTTATTCTTCGTTACTATTATATGTGCCTTAATTATAGCTCTATTACGTGAAATTCCAATTAATTACAAATGTATCAGAAATATGCGACAGTGCACCGGGCCAATATATTCTTTACAAGATGCTCAAAATCATCGCAAGATTTCCTTTATTTTCACAAGTTCACTTCTTCGATTTGCTTTTATATTCATATTCTCATTTTCCATTATCTTATTCTGTAGTAGTAAGAGATTTCTTGACACATTCCTCCTACACTTCGCGTCAAACGTCATACATAATACGTCGTTCAATGATTTCATCATAGGAGTGCAGGGTTTCCTAATCAATGAGTACCGCTATCATCGGAGACAATATTGGCCCTGGGTGATATTTTATTTAGAAATTCATTAACTTTCCAAGAAGGATAAAGAGAATGAATTACTAACGCTCGAAGAAGAACCATAATTTCAGCTCAAATAGTTTTCTTTGTTCAAATATTACAACGACGCGGGTAGTAGCAACAATGTTGAACGGCAAAGTAATGGGGAACTGGTTAATCTCTCCATCCCTGTTTCCGTCTATCTTCGTCTCACTCTCTCTCGTACGGGGCAACTATGTTACTACGTCGCATCGTTGTGCTATTGGTTCTCACCATATGCATAAGGTTTTCATTTTAGTATAACTACATCTTCTCTCTGACGGTTTCTAATCTAAGTATGAGAAAATGTTAGTTGTCACACTTAGGGCCGATTGTATAAACCATTTAATCTTAGATCAGAGGTTAAATTGATCCTTGTTCTAGCTGAACTTGGGATTTTGTGTTGTATAAAGTCTAATCTGAGATTAATTTGTCTCAAACTAAAGTCAACTTTGACTGAAGAAATTTCTCCGATTAAGTTAGATGGTCCAAGTTCAGTTATTTTTTCTGTTTGAAATATACGAGTGACATATTGTGCAAATAAAAATCCATTATTATTATTATTATTATTATTATTATTATTATTATTATTATTATTATTATTATTATTATTAGTATTATTGTTATTATTATTATTAATATTAATATTAATAGATATGGTAGGTATATTTATATATTTTTTTTTTCAATTGCTTGCCTTCATACACAAACAATCTTATATTTTATAAGGTTCTATCGTGTTCAGCAGTATCAAATAACATAACCTATAATTATATTGTTTATAACAACCATTAATTATTAATGGATATGATAGGTACATTCATAAATTTTCAATTAACTGTGTTACTAAACGAAAATTGTCGTTTTATAAAGCTTTATTATGTTTAGCAGTATCAATCACCATAACATGATAACAATTTGGAGAACAGTCAACTTTCTTATTGTCCGCCATTATTTACAGTGCACAAAACAAACCAGTGTCTCCAACAGAGTGTACGGAAATTCGTCAAAACGTAGTTGTAAAGTCGCTAGATTTCTCATTATCAACAAAGAAAGATTAAATTTTGTCACTATGGGGTGCTAAATCCCTATTTAAGCAATATAAAACTCAAAAGAAATTGTTGTTTAAAAAAAGAGTTAAAGTCGCTAGATTGGCAACACTGAACAAACCTGTACAACATGGTCCGCGCATCACATATTTCACCTGTTTATGCGATGTTGCCAAATCCTTTTCACGTGAACTTAGATTGCATTTGAACCAAGGTAATTTGATTGCAGAAAAGTTTTATACAATAGAAGAAGTGTCTGAACTCGGTTCACTTTTCGATCTTCGATCAAAGTTGATCTTTAGTCAGGGAGTTTTATACAATTGGGCCTTAGCGTTTCACAGTATCTCACATGTGCTCAATTGCGTTGAGATCTAAAGTCTCTCTGAGCTAATCTAATTGGTGGAAGAATTCGATGCAGAACTACTTTCTGATATAAAGCTGAGCTAGTTATCTCACAGTTGTGAAGGGACTGTTGTGGTGATAATATTCTGCAATAGAATTACAGCGAGTATACAGGGTGTTTTTAGAATTCAACCAAAGAAAGTTTAGAGGTTTTAGACGGGTCCTAGGTAAGTATCTAGAAATAGGGAATTAGGAGTCTTCGGGTTCAAACTTGCATGTAATGGTGTGAAATATTTTTTGCGTCAGTACGCCACTGATTGAAACTGCACGTGGAATAGCAATACATTTGGAAATACGTCGAATATAATATTGCTGTGTGTCTGTGGCATAATCGGTAAATATTGTAAATGTGTTCTGAAAGAGGATGAGATAGAAAGTTCAAATTTCAGCAGATAATTTTGTTTGTTTTTTTTTTTTGTTTGTTTTACTTAGGGTATGCAACTTTAAAAAGCCAGCTCTACTTATTTTGTAATGCACAGTTTTAGAAAAAACGGTCTATCGCAGAGATATCGGTACCAAAGTTTTGTCGCACAGATACTGTCTCAGAAAGACGTTAGTGCGCATGGTCAGAGGATGTGCAACCTGGTTCACAAGAAGACTAGATGAGGAATAAAATTAGTTTTCTTACGTTGTATGTCTGATCATGCGCACTGTCTCCTTTCTGGGACTTATAAAGTATATGTGCGACAAAACTTTTTTCTAAGACTGTACGTGATAATGACTGTAATTGTTTAGAAGTTTGAAGAAGGAATGTAGTTTGGGAAATACGTATTCATTAGTGTGGACAAGTCTCGGTATATAATATATCAATTAAATTGTAGTGTACATAAATTGTGCATACCAGTATTCTGTTTAACAGAAAATATCTTAACAAAATGGAGGAAGTAAGCAATATTCAGGAATTACAGTACGGTACGTACGTATATTGTAATAAAGGAAAACAAATTATTATTTCACTACTCACTGTCAGTTGGAAAATAAGATACGGGAATTGTTCAAAGTAGCGACCTCCGCCTTAAATACAGTATTTTTCACCAACAAATCAAATACTTTTTGACACACCTACGTGGAAACTGCTGTTTTTCATAAAACATTACAACTTACTTAAAAATGACTTTTAAGAAACCCGGAGGTAGGCTACATTGCCCTCCTCACATAAGTCCGCCATCGATCCCTATCCTGAGCAAGATTAATCCAGACTCCATCATCATATCCCACCTCCCTCAAATCCAATTCATTATTATCCCTCCATCCACATCTCGGCCTCCCCAAAGTTTTCTCCCTCCGGCCTCCCAACTAACACTCTATATGCATTTCAGGATTCGTCCATACGTGCTACGTGCCCTGCCCATCTCAAACGTCTGGATGTAATATTCCTAATAAAATTATGTCAGGTGAAGAATACAAAGCGTGCTATGTGTAACTTTCTCCATTCTCCTGTAACTTCGTCCCTCTTAGCTCCAAATATTTTCCTAAGCACCTTATTCTCGAATACCCTTAACCTCTGTTCTTCTTTCAAAGTGAGAATCCAAGTTTCACAGCAATACAGAACAACCGGTAATATAACTGTTTTATAAATTCTAACTTTCAGGTTTTTTGATAGCAGTCTGAATGACAAAAGATTCTCAACCTAATAATAACACGCATTTCCTATATTTATTCTGTGTTTAATTTCCTCTCGAGTGTCATTTATATTTGTTACTGTTACTCCAAGATATTTGAACTTCTCCGCCTTTTAAAAAGATAAATTTCCAATTTTTATATTTTCATTTCGTGCTATGTTCTGATCACAGGTTCCTAAAAAGCCAATTGTACGAGTAAGTAAATAAATAAGTAAGTAAGTGTCCAGGGATATTGGATATGTATACAGTGTTGACATCAGAAGATACATATCCTCAGTTGTCCAGAAGTTACAATACTGTGGTTTCAGTCTCAGCTGAATGAAATGGATAAAATTCCGACGAAATTCGTAGATCATTTTTCGACGATTTTCAATTTCGACTCTAAATAATGTCTGCAGTTGAAAACGTCTTTGAACAAAATGATACTGCTGCTGCTGCTTTCTGATGACATGAGCATAGCTCAGCCGTGGCGAAAATGTGATCGTGCGCCGAGCCACTGTGTAACCTGCAAAGTGCATAGTATGAATGGAGGGAGGCGGACACCCGAAGGAGAAGTGAAGCAACTGTCTGACTTATTAACGGGTTTTCATTTTCTTTACGTCAAGCATTTAAATATAATTTTTATACAGTATAAGATTACAAACTAATGTTCAGTACGTGTAACGAGAAAGAAATGAATAAGAAAACATAGGACACATTATCACAACCTAAAATTAACTGTCTTCAGAATATCTCTGCGACAAATTTTCAAAATAAGTAATTATGTCACTTTCTGCCAGTCGTAGTTGTTCACGAAGGTATTTTCTGTCAGTCGCTATTTTTACTATTTTCATTTTTGAAATGACTTCAACAGAGCAAGCGAAAGAACAAAGTTTCGGATATTTATTTTTTGGCAAAGATTTAAAACGTTCAACATTTGTCAAGTCCTTACATCTAGCTTTTATTTAACATCACATTGTAAATCTGTGAGTTTAAATTTTAATTAAAGTTTAGCTAACCGCATTATTCGTACATCTGCTGAAAAAGAATCGACGTACAGAGATGATAATGATAATAATAATAATAATAATAATAATAATAATAATAATAATGCTTAACATTTTAATGTTTCATGAGTGACATGTAGTATAATGTCGTTTTGTTATACAACCGTTTTCCTCGTAATACTTGTGAACAAATCATACATTTAATATTCTCACCATATTGGCAGCAAAAAAAAAAAAAAAAATGCGCCCTACCATCCTACTTGAAACTTTCGATTTTGTAGAGGTACATAGTTTCGAGAGAGACATTGCGACGATACGCCACTCTCAGGTCAGAGACAAATACAAATGGAACGGAGTTTGACTCCAGTGAGTGAGAGGATGGGAGTTGGGGAGGTAGGAAGGAAGACAAATATATAGCTATCATTGCGAGCCACAATGTGTTCGCGAGTCACATTTTCGCCACGGCTGGCATAGCTGTTTAGAATAACCAACACCGATATAAATGTAAACACTAGTGCCTGTACCATAGAATCTCTGTCTTTCTACACTTACCAGTTTTCATAGTAATCATTCGGCTAAAATATTAAGGTCTAGTGCTGAGTTATTGCATATTTGCAAGAGTGTTTCTCAACTATAATGTCCTTCTGGAAGAAACTGATGTTTCGCCGACTGCGCAGTCCATATCATAAAATATTTGTCTCAGTATCAACTATATTCTAACAATTAAAATATTTCTCTGTTACTGTGAAATAGTATGTATACCAATGGAATTGTATTTTCATTTTTTAATTTTGTTACCTGCCTCCCATTGGAGGTAACCCAGAAGGACACAGTATGCTCTCCTAATGAATTTAACAGTAAATGTTTTACAGTACATAAATATTTGTTGACAGAAATTTAAAATAAACATATATGAATTATAAAGTGAAACATGTCTCATTAACTATTAAGACTGCTTGAAATCATAAACACTAATGAACGTATCTCAGTTTCTGAACTCATTGTTACACAGTTAAATACATTTCATAAAATATATATGACATTTAAATATAAATGAATTTAATTACGTTCTGCATAACTATTTTAATGCTGAACAACAGCGTAATTAGCGCACCATGTTGTTAAATGTACAACTTCATTATTCATTAGTTCTGCGTTATAATTTTATTATGTTAGTACTGGGTATCTGTCCAAAGCATATTTACTCTATACAGCAGTATTATAAAATTGGTTTTCATTTTGTTTATATGCTGTTAAAATGATTGATAACAAACGATATGATAGTTTATAAATTGGTTATTAATTTGTACTGAGTGAAATTTCAGCGACGTTCTTTGCATAGACTTACACCGCCAATGAAGTTTACTTGTGAAACAGAAACTAATAATTACAGCTCTTTTCCACGGAATTAAATGGTGCTAACGTTCGAATAATTTTTTAAACATATTTTACGTTGCGACTTCAATTATTTATTTATCAATTTGTTTACATGTATTTATGTGAATAATGTAGTTACTTATATATTTATTTCCATTTTTATTGACTTCTTATTTATATACTTATTCAGTCTCTTCTTTAATTATCTACTTATTTATTTAACTACGTAACTATTTCTCTATGTACGTATATATTTACGTATTTATTTATTTCCTTATTGAAATAGGCTAGTTATTTCATTTTTTATCCTTTTCTTATTTAGGTAGCCATTAGCCTACCTATTTACTCACTTATCGTTTATTTACTTAGTTATTTATTTATTTGTTCCTTTATAATGATATTATTTATTTTCCTATTAATTATTTTTGTTTAGTGTGCGATTTATTTTGTCGTTTATGTAGGTATTTATTCATTTATTTAGTCGTTCATTTATTTATTTATTTATTTAGTCATTTATTATCCCTCCATTGACCCACCCAACCACACATCCACCCACCTACCCACCCACCCAACCACCCACCCACGCACTCTCCCACCCACCCACCCCATCCATCCATTAGTATTAGCGTTTTTGCTCTTACCGATGTCTATATTAGGCGTACTTAAAATTCACTGCTATAAATAATCGAACGAGAAAGAAGTAAAAAATGAAATTATTATTATTATTATTATTATTATTATTATTATTATTATTATTATTATTATTAAATATACATTCTAATGGCGGGTACACTGTGCGGTGACAGTGGTCCCAAAGAACAATTCAAAAACAAACTCTAAATTAAAAATTCACTACTTTAATAATCCTTTCATAAAGAAATAATAATAATATAGTATTAATAATAATAATAATATTAATATTAATAATCATCGTAAATCTTACTGCTGTATCACTCCGAAGTTTTACTCGACCCTTAACAGGCAGATCGTGGCTTCCCATTTGTGATTGAGTTAGCTCTTATTATTTTCGATTTCAAACGATTATTAAAAAAAATCACCACATTGATTTTGGTAATCTTCTATAAACGAAACATCCCAATCAAATCACGATAGCTTATTACATATATTCCTCCATATTATTTTTCCGTCTTTCTGCCATGTGTTCGCATGAAAAATCACTGTCCATCCGCAAATAGTACTATTGCCCACTTGCTCCCTGTCAACAGTGGAACTGTACTTCCGCTTGATACTGTGGAATGATTAGCAGAGCATTGCACGTTTTCTTGCATTCACTTTTGATTCCTGGAGTTTTTTCTGACAGTCCATACTTTAGGCTGGTTCACAATAAACCGGGAACGGAAACGACAGCGAGAACGAGAACGGAAATACATTTATTTTAACATTATTTCCGTCCTCGTTCTCGTTTCCGTTCCCGGTTTATTGTGAACCAGCCTTTACAGTGACGTTTCTTTCTGCGAGATGATTTCTGACCTGAACTGCTGTCGTGTGTCCATTTCGCAAGATATGGAGAATAAGAACCTATCATTTCAGATGGGAATAAATCTCTTAACGTATTATGACTGATCGTCTTAGTTGTGTATGGTGTTAGAGAAAGTTGTAGGTTATGTTGGACGCTACCAAAGACATATTCATGCCATTAACAATAAAACGAAACTTTGGTACGGCGCAGAAGGCGGAAGAGGCACCTTTTTCTCTTGGGGTAACAAAAGATCCGTGCCCGAGGAAACATGGCTAAAGACTTCAACGGCGATACTAATATACTGGTAAAGGCGCAAGATTCAGGCCTCCCTGTGGGGATTACGTAGTACGCAAGGAAGCAAGTTCATAGGCTTAGAGGAGGAGACTCTCCATAGAACTCATCCTGCAAGACGCTGGTTCCGTACTCAGGGGAATCTTTATTACTCAAAGGCTAATATGAAGAACAAATGGACTGATATAACCAATGACGACACCGGAAAACTAACAAGGACAATGCTTTTGGAGCAATTGCTACATGGAATGTCAAAGGGCTAAGGCAAAAATTTCCATGTAGACCGAATTCTCTTAGACAAACTACCAAGCCAAGCATAGATTTATCACCCTGTGGGATAGCGTGACCTGGGTACACCAAGGACGAGATGGAAGTATTCAGTTAGCCTCGGAATGGGACAGCAATGACTCAGCCTTCATAGGAAGAAGGAGAAGAATAAGGACCGTAGAATGAATGCTTCGTCCATCCCCAATTAACGCGACATGTCTCACAACATTTCCTACTTAAGAGCCATTTCAATTAGTCAAATATGAAAGGAAAATTTAAGAATAATCTCTACTTGAGACAGGAAATTGCTTTATACAAACTTCTTCACTTTGCAATGTTTTTATTTACATATTAACTATGATTCTATGAAACAGATTTTTAGTTTCCTATTAGAATTGTACATCAGTAAATAAGTCCAAATGCACTGTCAGCACATTCCATGAGCTTTAAAATTATACAACTACGGTAAATAGCATTTAACTTGGTAGACAATTATAATATAAATCTTTTCTTTTCCGATTTTGAAGGATCTAATTAAATATTTTAGTTGTTGTTTTACAGTTACATCTTACAGTGTTGGCGAACTACTTACGTCACATTTATCTACTTTTAGACATTTTACTAGAACAACTCGTTCTTCTCCATCAAATCCTTCATAGCCAGCTAGCTACAACCCTACATAAGAACACATTCTCCCATTCTACGTACATATATTAAAACATCTATGCAAAGTAGAGGATTCAGCGCGGATCATGTCTATGGATTTAGACGCAGTCTCTTCTTGGACTTAAACTCTTACATCTCCGCCTGCCAAAGCACTGCGCTAGCAGCTCGGACCACGAGGTGCCCTGGGCCCGAGCTCGTGGCAAACCTGTGGCAGCTGCCACCATTGGCCGAGCTTAACATCACTGGTATATTGGATCGACATTACATGTATTTAAATCGTGTTATTAGTCACGAAGTTAGTGTCGGAACGGATCACCCTGAAAACGTTATTTTACCGTTTCCGTCCTGGTACTCCTATGTCGGTTTGGTTTTGAAGACTTTTCACGTCAAATAGCATTATTATTATGTATTCCAGTCTTATAAATAATACAGGTTGTAATACACTCAGGGACAAAAAAAAAAACCGGACACTTCTATATTTGCTTGTATTTTGTTGCCAATTATTTCAAAATGAAACAAAACCCATTTAAACAAAATAATGTTTCATTTAGCACCTTATACGACAACATTTGAAAAAAAAAAGTCTCTGATGAGAAAATTTACAAAAAATTACAAAGGGCGTATAACTATGGCATCGTTTGATCTAACTGATTTTTCATTTTATGGTGCCTTAAACATTAAAAACTCTTTTTAATAACGGATATTACCCCCTCTGGCTTGAATAACTGCATCCATACGTCTTGGCATGCTCTCAATTTGGTTAGCAATGTCTTCTTGAGGAATAAGTTCCCATTCTTCGCCAAGTGCTCGCCTCAACTCTTGTAACGATTCTGGTCTCGGTCGTCTATTCTTAACACGCCGTCCCAACATGTCCCACACGTGTTCAATTGGGTTCATGTCTGGACTCCTTGCTGGCCATGGAAGAACATGGATTCCCACTTCTTGGAGATAATCTCCGACCGCATGGGCAATATGCGGCCGTGCATTATCATGCATTAAAACAAAATTATCGCCTACAAATTGGCCAAATGGCACAACATGATCAGCCAAACATTCATTTATATACCTATCAGCTGTTAGTCTTCCATTTTCAACAAAAACCAACTCTGTACGAGCATCCGTACACACTCCTGCCCAAACCATCACTCCACCACCTCCATACGGCACATTTTCGGAAATGCAACACTGTGAAAATCGTTCTCCCCTCCTTCTCCAAACTCTTTCACGTCCATCAGGTGAGCACAGATTGAAACGGGACTCATCGGTGAACAGAACACAGCTCCACTGTCCATTTCTCCAATCCCTGTGATCATTTGCAAAACGCAGTCGTTCAACTCGATGCATCCTGAGAAGTCTGGGACCAGTTGCAGGTTTACTTGATATCAGTCCACTTGCTTTCAACCTCCTTCTAACTGTTTTGGCCGAAATTGGCGTCCATGCATGTTAACAAATTTGCTGGGCTACAGTAGTAGCTGGCAGGTTGCGCTCCCTAAGAACTCTCAACACCATATACCTGTTTTCATTTGGATTTGTAGCTCTTGGACGACCCGAACCTGGTCTTCTGGTAATTCTAGGGTCTCTCTATACCGTTTTATGGCATCATGGGTTGTGCTTCTAGCCATATTCATAACATTTGCAATGTAACGTACACTGCGTCCATCATCGTAAAGGGCTACAGCTCGAGCCACATCTTCAGGTCGCATCTTGTTTTAAGATAAATGTTACAACCCCACTTAAACTCAGAAAATGTAAAAATAAAGAAATAACGAATGATAGCGATAATGAAGCACAAAATGGTTGAGACAAAATTGTTATAGCTAAGACTCGGAAAGCAAAATTGGAATATTCGGTTGTAATGGCTTGTTTATAAAACAAAAAACAATCAACAATGTATACACGTCTCCATGACAACAGATGGCTACCATAATATTGTATGAGAAGATAATGTTTTGAAAAATACCAGCAAATATTAAAGTGTCCGGTTTTTTTGTCCCTGAGTGTATTATTTGAAATAATTATTTGAGTAAGTGTTATTGTTAATTACAAATCTTCTTGCATGACTAATTTATTATTCTGTATTAATAATCCTGCTCTTGTTAATTATGAATTACCCAATTCATTAGGCCTATTATTTTATTTTCAGTGTTTAGTTCATTTCCCCCCACCCTTTCACTTATTGAAATCCTACAATATAGTCTTTTAATTCACATGACTGTCTTTCAGAAAGACTTTTACACTGATCGAATTTTTTTTCTATTTATCATTAATATTTTTTAGGATTGCTTTGTTTTACGAATCCTTCATACTAATCATTAAAGACCAGCATTTAGTCACCAAGTGAACAAAACAGGTTAGTTGTACTGTGGGGTGTAGATGATAGTTTACTCATGCAGCGCATTCAGTATAGTCAGCGCAGAAGTTAATATAAAAAAAACCGATGGTAACATGGTTAGGTGTCGATTATTAGTATGATAAAAATGTTCTTTACAGAACAATATAGGAAATTTAAACATACAACCACATCATAAACACACAAACCACTCCACCTCACCTGATTCGATTACATATTAGTAAAGATTTGTATATTTCGGTGAACAAGGATCGTACATCAATGTACTACATTTTCAGTATCTTCTTGTGAAATTTATATAAGTTTTCCGAAGTAGAAACATTGCTTATTTGAAAGAAGAAGAACACTTTTCGTTTGAAAATATTTAAAATGTAACCTACATAATCATAGGCTCATTGAATTTAAAAAGAACTACTGAATATTACAGTTGTATATGAGGTCAGACTTGGAATCTAATATTTGAACAGAGGTTATAGTTTTTAATTGTTGTGAAGTCTTGCAATATTTGTATATCGTCGGCTTACAAGCAAAACACATGAAGTCAAAAATATTATTTCTGAAAAAAAAAAAAAAAAAAAAAAAAAAAAGTGTATCTACAGAGTGATACAAAAGTCGTTTACAACGTTTGAGGGATGGTAGGGGAGGTCAAGAGGAACAACTTTTTTTATGTACGAAAATTTATGTACATTGCACATCGACCGTTTTGTCGCTAGGGGCGCTGATAAGGTGGAGCGGTGTTAGGGGCTAGGAGCGCGCACTTTCAGCACAGATTTTCATTTAATATGTGAGCTGGCATTGTAGGCGATCATCTAGTTGAATCTTACATTTTACCCAACTGACTACGTGGAGACATTATAACCTGTTTATACGTAACGTCTTACCACAGCTCTTTGAGCCTGTTCCACTGACACTCAGACAACAACTATGGTTTCAGCATGACGGTGCTCCTGCACATTATGCCATCGCTGTTAGGAGCTGCATCAATTGAAGGTTCCCCAATCGTTGGATTTCTTTCTGTGAGGGGTGATGAAACGTCTCATATACTCGATCCCTGTAGATCCCGCAGAAAGTTTAGTTACTCGTGTTGCTGCAGCAGCAATGGTCATCGGGGAAACTCCTGGCATATTTTAACATACCAGAGAATCAATGGTATGCAGATATTACCTCTGTGTTGAAGTCAATGGCGGGCTATTTGAACAACGTCTGTAAGTTAAACATGTGAACTCACCATTTCGTGGAAATGGTACTTAGTACGTAGTGTTGTGACTCACTATAAGAGGAAATCTGTTGATGTGACATGAATTTTGTACCTACATTAAAAAGTTATTCATCTTGACCTCATCTATCACACCTTAAACGTTGTAAACGACTTTTGGATCATGGAGGATTCGCACTCCACCTTATAAGCGCCCCTAGCGGCGAAACGGTCGATGTACATGAATTTTCGTACATAAAAAAGTTGTTTCTCTTGACCTCCCCTACCATCCCTCAAACATTATAAACGACTTTTTGGATCACTCTGTAGAGTAGCCTAGATAATGTGAGTGTTATGTGTAAGAACTTAGAATTGGAAAATGAAATACACTTAAAGAGAAACAACTTACTAAAATAATATTTTATGGAATCAGTTATGTCAGAACAAAAACACTTTATTCTCAAAATTAATACTTTTGACTTCCTGTGTTTTGCTTATAAACCGACGTTATGTTTTTTTAGTCAATTGTCCGAAGACAGACTTGAACCTCATAAATGACACCAGTAAGACATTGCTCATGAGGTAACTAAGCTAGTATTTTGCATATAACAATTATAATTTATTATATAGCTTAGACTATTTATTTTTAAAAATTATAAGCAATCATGTACGTTTTTTCTATAATATCAAAAATTATCTTTCCTAGAAAAGTGTTTTGCAGATGGAATACACTAATTTATTTCGTGAGTTGATTGTACAAGTTTATATATATATATATATATATATATATATATATATATATATATATATATATATATATGCCGCCGAGTATAAATAGTTGAGTCCTTGCCACATATTTCCATTTCGAAGGTTTTCGTTCAAAATATTTCTTACAGTAACACTAATCTTGCAATATATATTATTCGTTAACAGACTAAATTTTATATTGATCATGTTTAATTCTATTGATTAATTACCTATTGTTTTATAATTACACTTATATATTATATTCATTTCATTTTACAGGTTTTAAGGTACACAATATTTGCGAAGAGGAATACCTTATCATCAGACATCGGATTCTAGGGCAAATGCCTATTTTGTTTCTTTAGGAGAAAAGTAAAAGTAACTATTAATATTTGTGTTTCATGGAAAGAGTTTTATAGTGCCCTAAAATGCCCTAAAACGGTTATTAGAGCCTAATTTGTTAATATTCGCCTAAAAATGCCTAACTCACTGTAAAGTTTCGCATTTTACTCTTACTTTTTATAATTTATACATGCGTTCACTGCGAAATTTAAGGCATTTAAAAAGTGGAAAGTTTGCTTGACACCGGCCATGAAACCATTGATAAAGGAAACAAAATGTTTTGAATCTCACGACACTCGCAATAGATTTCACCGAATTTAACATGTTTGGAGGCATAAATGCCGACAAAGAACCAACCTTAGTTTTGAAGCAGGCAACAATCACAACATGTGCTGCTACCGATTCAGAGATATACTATACTATAAAAATGACTGTTTTCGGTCTGAAACCGATTAGCTATATTGCCCTTCAGAGTGTCATAAAATCACAATTTTTGGAGAAAGAGTGTTTTTGAAATATTTATGAAAAGTCGTAAAACTGCGAATTAGTAGGGTAAACCGTTACAAAATATTTAAAAGAATGGCCCTCCTACTGTTAACACTATCAGGAAATGCAACAATAAGTGGAACTTTGTATTTTTGTCCAATTGAATCTCAATAACAACGGTTCATTTGAATGCTCGTTAACAGTTGCTCTTTCCCTCACCTTATTTGTGTTGAGAAGTTTTGAGCGGTAGGACGTTTTCCTGTGAAGTTTAACGCGATAATGCCGAAAAATATAAGTGCAAAATCTACATTGATCCGGCAATGGCTAACAGAATATTCAGAATTCACTTATGATGGAAAAATAATATTCTGCAAGATTTGTAGCAAACAGGTATGTAACAATAGTTGAAATATATAAATTCTATTAATTTTAATGAGTAGGCCTATAATATTTATACATTGACTGAGCTATCCTGAGGTATAATTCTTTTTAAGACCACTACACTTTAACCTTTTAAATTCCGATAGTTAAAGTATTTGCCGGTCATTAAAATTTTGATTGTTCGAACCCACTAACTTTGTGATAGAAATACGGCAATACAACAATTAGGATTTTATTTTAATTCAGTTTACTTTACATTTTTAGATTTCGCAAGAAAAGAAGTGCCACCTAAAGCAGCATGTGCAAGGAGCGGCTCATAAGGCTAAAGCTCAGCAGAAAAATCAACTGCAACAAACTTTACTAACACAGCCTACTTCATCCAATCTCAGCAGCAATTTAACCAGAGCGTTTGTTGCTGCTAACATTCCCTGGAATGCAATTGAAAATCCGGTTTTAAGACAGTTTTTACAAAAATACTGCAAACAAAATATCCCATCTGAGTCGACCCTAAGAAAAAATTACTTAGACAGAATATACAATGAAACTTTAGCTTCCATTCGGGAGGATATAGGTGATTCTTACATATGGGTCTCTGTGGATGAAACCTCAGATCCTATGAATAGGTATATAGCAAATATGGTAGTAGGAAAACTTAGTCCTGATGGACCTTCGATTCCACACCTCGTATGTGTTAAGGAACTTTCGAAAGTGAATAGCCAAGCCATTGCTTATTTTGTAAATAAAGGCCTACAGTCTTTATACTCAGGTAATATGGACGGTTCTAAAGTTCTGTTGTTTTGTACTGATGCTGCCTCATACATGGTTGCTGCAGCTCCACTTCTTAAAACATTTTATCCTAACCTCACGCATGTAACCTGTCTAGCACATGGCCTTCACAGGGTTTCTGAAACAATCCGGAATGAATTTTCTCTTGTCAATTCGTTTATTTCTAACACAAAAAAATGTTTTTGTAAAGCCCCATCCAGGATTTCAATATTCAGAGAGAACTTTCCAGATATCCCACTCCCACCTCAGCCGGTTGTTACACGATGGGGAACCTGGATTCAGTCAGTGGTGTATTATTCTAAGTATTTTAAAGAAGTGGTCACAGTTATTGATAAATTACCTGAAACTGATAGTGCAGCGTGTGTGAAAGCAGTTAGAGATTGTCTGAATGACTCACGAGTGAAAAACGATATTGCCTACATAACATCAAACTTTTCTTTAATACCTGCAAGCATTGAACAATTAGAACGTGAAAAACAATCTCTTTGTAGCCAAATAGCAATAGTAAAAGAAGCTCAAGTGAACATAGATTCTGCTTTGGGCGAAACTGGGAAAAAAGTTAAAAATAAGTGGGACAACGTATTAAATAAGAATGTAGGATTTTCATTGTTGGAAAAAGTATCAAGAGTGATATCGGGGGAAAGTGTAAATGTTCCAGTAAGTATTGATGTTTCTATTGTACCTAATTTAAAATTTGCGCCTCTCACATCAGTTTCGGTTGAAAGAAGTTTTTCTGCTTTCAAAATGATTCCCAGTGACAAAAGGCAAAGGTTTAACTGTGGAGAATTTAGAAAAAATTCTGGTGGTGTACTGTGCAGATAATTATAATAAAGTCTGAGCATGGAACTGAATTTCAATACCTTAAAATGAGTAATCTTGATATCAGTAATCATTATTTCATTAGTTTCAATATATTAAATTTGTGCAGCTCTGTTTATAAATATAATATAGTATTCTTTTTTAATGTTTAAACATACTTTTTTGTGCGTATTTTAGTGTATAACTAAAAATTTCAGTGAAAGAAATAAGTATGATACCTTGATGTGCCTAAAATGCCTATTTTCATTAAAATAGAGCCTAATTTTACAAATTTTGAGCTTATTTTAGGCGCCTAAAACTACAATTTTAGTGCCTAAAAATCCGATGTCTACTTATTATGTTCTATGAAAGACCTGGAGTTGGTTTATTTTCTGTCCAGCTACACTACATCCTGTTATTAAAGGTAAGAAGTTTTAAGAATTTATATACTAAACCGTTTTGTCTCCTACTCATTCTATCACATTTTGAATTCGTAATCCAGTAGAGAATCTCCTTTTATTTCACCACCACCAACTTCTTCAGCCCGGACTCTTTAAGCTTGCTTAAAATATCGTAGCAACGGCAGCAACAATTTCACCTGTGTTGAGCTCTAGCGCAATAATTAAACTCGACGACTATTCCTAACTTAGCGACAGGTTATGCTCGTAACACGACCGAGATTTGATACAACTCAATTCCTCAATCTCATAAAATGTTATGTGTCGTATGTTCTTCTCAGTAGGCCTATGACCACATATTCGCATAGGCAGTGTGTTACCAATAACATAAAGCCATCGGCTTACTTATATTAATTTCAATACGTCTTGTTTTGTGAAAATATGTAACTGGATGCAAAAACATGGCTTGCACTACTGTTTTTAGTTGTATAATGTGATTTTTAGATTAGAATGATGAAAAACATAGCTAATTATGTTGAAGTGAAGTAAATGAAACAATAATATATTGATGCGAATTAAATTTAAAAATTTAATGAAATGTAAACAATAAAGATAGTTTCATTTATTCTACGCAGAAATATTCAGTTTGTGAGATGTGTTAGAATTACCATTTAATACGTGCTTGTGTGTGATGCCAATGAATCGCAATGGAAGGAGGAGAAAATGGGAGAAGAAACAATTCAAACGTAAGCAATTCCACTTTCTCGGAAGAGAATTTGGGTCTGTGAGGAAGTACCTGTGTGAGTTCCAAGCCTATTGGCCACTTTTCTCACTCTGTTTTTCACCGTTCCGTTGATAGAACTTAAGATAATTTTTGAGCGGAAAAAGCCGAAATTGGACGTAACCTAATAATGGAAGTAAGCAATATGTTATCAGCCCACTAGCATTCACCATATGTAATGCGGAATTGTCGAACATCATTAGATTTCCTATCGATGTTGACAAAAATCAGGATCCTACTCACAATAGTTACCGAATAAGAGATTGTTAAACATTGAGGGGGGGGGAAACAAAGCCTATGTTTTCTGAAAAATAGAAACTATAAACTTGCCACCAATATGATATTATAGTTTTTTGTTACATAGAACATGAACTAATCGCTCTGAAAATGTGCAAGGGTATTTGACTTCCATTATGTATATATTTAATGTTTAATTCATTTTTATTATCAAATAGGCTATCCTTTATTACAAAACATGCCCTGCCACAGATTTCAGACATAACTTCAGTTGCTTACTTCTTTCTAAGATATTTCACAGATAGATTTGAGATTATCATTAAATTATCAAATTTTAAATTTATTTTCATTGTGCTTTTTAAATACGAGTTGCCACAAAAGATACTGTATATTAATTACCATGGTCCGGATTTTGATGACCTAAAATTTCTTGGAAAATTACCTATAAAATGACTCTAAAATGTAATGAAAATGACCTAATAATTACAAAACATGACCTGAAAATTGGAAGTTTTATTTCAATTAATAATTGTTTATAGTATACTACTGTACGAAAGTTATAGAGTAGAGGTTATTGAATTAGTAGGCATAGACACTTAATTTTTAGTAATTATTAAAAAGTAAAAAACAAGAACAAAATTAACGAATTAGTTGAATTCATTAGATAATTTAAATAATTAATTAAAAATTCACAATCCCAGAGCATCATTTTTCTCTTTGGAACTTCTGTAAAGAAAGAAAGAAAAAAATTAGGGCTTGAAATGTTGGATTACAGTAGCTGAGTAATTGTATTTAAATGTTTTATGAAAAAAAAAATAAACATATCAACCATTCAGCATTGCAGTAGATCAGTGGTCGTCAGCACTCGCTGAAATGGGTAAAATGCAAGGAGCGCAACAAAATATGCTCCGTCGTGCAGAAGGGATAGGGAGATTGCATACCCGCCAGCAGCCACGGGTCCACGCTGGTGCTGTAAGAGACCCGCGGGTAAGAGAGCCGAGTGCAGTATGCTCATGACCACTGTAGTAGATCACTGTGAACATACGGAGATGGTCGAAGGCAAATGACCGCCGATTGTCTACCAGGAGACTTTTGTATATAGAGAAGATCCTCTCCTCATCCGAAGAAACAATGCTTACATATTTGAAATACACTAGGTCACTGGAGGGTGAGTTCTTGTTTAATATCTGATATGTCAAACATGTCTCTCGATAGCGCTTTTAAAATTCTGCACAATGTATTGAAACCTTCGTTTTTCCCAAGGGCACACTTCAGCTTACTTGCCACCATTTTTCCAACTTCACCTAATCCACTATCCATATCTAGTTTTATTTTCTTTACAAGCGCCACTGATTCCACCAGAGCCATTCCTTTTTTCTGAAATTGCGCTATAGCTGGTAATATAGACTCAAAATGTGACTTGATGTACGCAAATTTATCATTCCGTTCACTATTTGAATACAATAATGGGAATTTTGAACAGACTTCGCGTCCTCCGATTTAAGACCATCGACAACTGTTTTAACAATTTCAAAATTGTCACAATAATAAATGAAAGCATCCATCCAAGTAACCCAAAGTATGATCATGGGTTCCGGCGGAAGAGGAACGTTCGAAGCTAGGGATTTAAAGTGTTCCCTTCGCGATGGGGCCTTCACAAAGTTTTTGTGAGTGTGTGTGTGTGTGTGTGTGTGTGCGTGTGTGCGTGCGTGCGTGCGTGTGTGTGTTTTTTTTTTTTTGGAGACTACGTCGTCAACTTCAGAAAAGTTTTTTTCAAAACAGCAGTTCCGCTAATTTTAGCAATTATATAACAGATGCATTAATAAATAATAATTGTCTGAGTTAGGAAGGGATTTTCTGTCTAATTCGCCTCAGCGTTGGTGGTAGAAAGCATTTCGTCGTTCCGCTTTTAAGCAATTGCCGTTTTTGTGGACATAGGCTATATCTGCAAACACTTATGTTAATTTGAAGTAGTGGAGTGTCGAAATGCTGTCCCTCTGCTAAGATTCTTGCCTCACAACATTTAAAAATAATAATAATAATAATAATAATAATAATGATTTATTTAACCTGGCAGAGTTAAGGCCATACGGCCTTCTCTAACACTCAACCAGGAGTAAAGACTGCGTTACAAAAACACTACAAATTTACAAATTACACTACAATTTTACGCACAAAATTGAATAAGATAATAATAATAATAAAAAATAAACAACAAATAAGAAACAAATCGGACATAATATATAACATACAGAAAGAAAGAAAAAAGCATAATAATATGTGAACAGCAGGTCAAAATAAATGAGGCATACAAAAAAAAGACAATTATTCATAATAATAATAATAATAATAATAATAATAATAATAATAATAATAATAAAATAAGAATAGTAATAATGATGATAATAATAATAATAATAATAATAATAATAATAATAATAGTAGTAATAAAATAGTGCAGTACAAAGTATACAGTGAATACAATATTTCTAAGTACACACAATAAGGAAAATTAAGATTATATATAGCTCAACTTATCACATTAGAGATATAACATTATCGGAAAATATGAAAACAAAAATATAAAATAAGTTGAATATCATTAGAACATAAAAAAAAATGTGAAAACGTGGAAACATGCAATACAACACTTGTCATAATAGTAAGTTAGTTTGGCAACTCGTCATAAGATAATTTTCTAACTTTGATTTGAAAGAATTCAATGTTCGGCAGCCCTTGACTTCAGGCGGCAGAGAGTTCCAGTGACGAGAGGTAGCAACAGTGAAGGATGAGGAATACAGAGACGATGCGTGAAGTGGAATTTCTAGCGTGTTATCGCGTTGTGATCGAGTATTAATATTATGATAGCGAGAGAGAGTATGAAATCGAGCGAATAAATAATAGGGGGATGAAGAGTGCATAATTCGATATAAGAGAGAAAGTGAGTGCAGATTTCTCCTCTCATGTAACCTAAGCCATGATAACTTCTTGAAAGAAGGTGAGATATGATCATAGTATCGAACATTACAAATGAAGCGGACGCACGCGTTATGAACACGCTGTAGTTTCTGAGCGGAATCAATCCTGAGATCACTGAACAAAACGTCGCAATAATCGAAGTGAGGTAGAATGAGTGTCTGTACCAGCGTCTGTTTTAATTTAGATGGATAATGATACAATCTTTTTAGTGAATGGAGAATAGAGAATGCCTTCTTACATGTATATTTAATATGCGTATCCCAATTGAGATTAGATTCGAAATGTACTCCGAGATTTTTGACGGTAGAGCTAAACGGGATGATTGTTTTATTCAGTTTCACAGGCGGAATATTCAGGTCGTTGACTTCAGGAATTAATCTACGGTTCGCGAACAGAATAGCCTGTGATTTACATGCGTTTAGGTTAAGCCCAAATTGTTGAGACCAGGAAGAGATGGAATCAAGATCTTCATTCAGACTATTAATGCTATCGTTTAGTGCGTCGGGACGGGCTGAAATATACAATTGAACGTCGTCTGCATATATTTGATATCTGCAGTGCTTAAATGAGTTGGAAATTCCATTTATATAAATAGAGAAGAGCAAGGGGCCTAATACTGATCCCTGAGGAACTCCTGTATCTACAGTACGCCAGGAAGAGAAACGATTATTAGATACGACACGCTGCTGGCGGCCAGTAAGGTAGGAGTACATCCAGGTGATAGCACTATCAGAAAGGTGTAGCGTTTGTAGTTTAGTTAATAGTAGATCGAAGTCAACAGAATCAAAGGCTTTGCTATAGTCCAATAAAACTAGTACAGTAGCCTGTCGTTTATCCATGGCTGCGCGTATGTCCTCAGTAACATTCAACAAAGCAGTAGAAGTGCTATGGCCATTTCTGAATCCTGATTGTAAAGGGTCTAAAAGATTAAATTCTATTAGGTAGTCTGACAACTGCTTATGAATGATGCGTTCCAGAGCTTTAGATAAAACGGGAAGAATGGAGATTGGCCTATAGTCTTTTGCAGAAGTAGGTGAATTTACTTTAGGAAGTGGGCGTACCAAGGCTGTTTTCCAGAGTTGCGGATAAACAGACGTGATAATTGAAGAATTGAAAATATGAGTTATTACGGGAAGCACGACATCGACTAACTTATTGATAAAGACTATGCTTATGTTATCAGTGCCTTGTGCTTTAGATTTAATGCTTTTAAGAGCCCTTCTTTGGTAGCAATACGGTCAAGTTCTTTTTCTGTGATTTCTGTGATGTAGGTAATTTCTGTACGAATAGCTTCTTTAAATTTATTTAGGTTATGTTGTTTGTTGGCATACTCTCTCTCTCTCTCTCATTCATGGATGGCTTCTAAACAGGCACTTTTCTCGTCCAATTTGTCTTCACTAAGAACATATCTACTTTTAATTTTTCTTCTTGTTCAGCAATGTTCCCATGGCATGATGTTTTGTCATTAATTTGTAAATCATAAACCTATTAAGAATCTGTGAATTTGGAAATACTTTCACGAAAGTTCTTATGACATATCTAATGGCCATGTTCAGCGAAAGTGTGAAATATAAATGCTATTCAACAGAATATAATTATGTTGTCACAACAGAGTCAATGACGCTGCTGAGCTACTGAGTGAGCACAACTTGGCTTGCTAGCGAGAATAATAGCTTGTTTGTATGAGCAGTACTGCATTTTTTCCTCGCCCATCTCCGCCTATGTCAGACACTCGCTGTAATGAAGGAAAATCGACTAATGAAAAGAGAAGAATAGGATCGGACATTAGATGGAAATAGAGGAAGAAGATGGGCACATAAACAATGGATGGATAGTGAGTACATATAATTAGATACAGGAACTTGAACAGGGAACATGCAGGTTGCACAACTTACTATAAGAGAATAAATATTAGAAGTGATTAGATTTGCTTTCTTTATTGATATTTTCACATGTACATCGTAATTCACAAATAAAAACTGCTTTTTTTTGGCTCGTCTGAAGCTTGAGTAATTACGATTTGGTCGTACAAAAGAACGAGTATGCAATTATTAGATCTCATAGAGCTTGTAAGTTGCGAGTTCGATTTAGAATGACTGCGGGGTATTACATCTAAAGAAAGGCTCGGATCTGTATTTGAGGAAGATCATTTCTTAAAAATAACCGCATAACTTTTACTGAAAAACTCACGTTCTATCTTTCAGTAGATCACGTACTCGTTTCGGATATTTTTATTTATTTTATTTATTTCACGTATTTTGTGATACCTACCGTGTATCTCGGTGTGAACTGACTCTTTAATTTGTGAATCGTGTAACATTTTCTATGCGTCACTAAGATCTTTTGAGTGAGGAAAGGAATATA
The DNA here is from genome assembly GCF_040183065.1 of Periplaneta americana. Classification (NCBI taxonomy): domain Eukaryota; kingdom Metazoa; phylum Arthropoda; class Insecta; order Blattodea; family Blattidae; genus Periplaneta; species Periplaneta americana. Next base: position 126,061,824 of record NC_091118.1, on the reverse strand, counting down.
GTTCTTAGAGTTTACTTCGTTTATTTTTCCACTTCGTCTTTCATATGATTTAATTTCAGCGACAAAGCGTAAATTTTATCTCTCTTTAGAATTGCAAAAGCTATTGCAGAGAAAAGACATGTCAATGATGGACTATAAATTTAGTAAAGTCGCTGGGATAACTTCAGTACATTGCAGGCCCTGTTGTATCGGAGAGCAAGCTGGTAGATTGATCTGTATTCTGGACAGGATCGCTCTTCAAATATTCCTGCCAGCTGGGGGCCCCCGTTGCCTCAACAATGTGGGCACTGCTGCCACCACCGAACTTGATTATCATCAGCTAATTGCCACCCTCAACCCTTCGCAAGGGGGTGAAACACGCTACTGGGGGCGCCGGAAGTAAACAAAAACAATGCAGTGTCCGTGCAACAAGACCGAAGCGACTTGTGCTGACAAAACGTGTAATTAAGCCCCATCAGTATCGACGCAGCGTAATCCTCGATTTCATTGTTGTGAGGCATTTTTACCTTCAAACGAGGCACAATATAGAGGATGTGTTTAATTTATGTGACTGCTATAAATTCTCTCCGCGCGGCTGAAAAGTACATAATGAAACTGAGTTAGCTTTTCAAATTTATTATATGTGGAATACATAATTTACTGTATAATGCGTGAATATGGAGGATAAATGATCATGTTTTGTGACTGACGCGAAAATATACAATTTACGATCGCTAGAAGCGTTTCTATAACCAGAAACTAATTTATCTTCATTTACCCCCTAATTGTCATCGTCATTAAACATTTCAAGGATAATGGTTTCTTATTATAGATTAATTAATTTGTTCTACAGAATAATATCTGTAATTTTGACAATTAATATTTGAGGAGAAAAATTCGCTCCGGCGCCGGGGATTGAACTCGTGTCCTTGGTTCTACGTACCAAGCGCTCTGACCACTGAGCTACGCCGAATTCAATCCACAGTACCGGATCGAAACTTACTCCTTCAGTGTGGCCTGACTCCAAGTTAGGCATATATGCTGACGTATATGTCCAATGTCAACTGCCATTATATTGGGACAATACGTCAGCATATATGCCTAACTTGGAGTCAGGCCACAAAGGGAAACATTGAAGGAGGAAGGTTCGATCCGGTGCTCAGTAGTCAGAGCGCTTGATACGTAGAACCAAGGACCGGGTTCGATCCCCGGCGCCGGAGCGAATTTTTCTCCTCAAATATTAATAATGGTTTCTGTTCACCTGTTCCATCTTAGACTTCAACCGTCAGTATGTGAAGTATCTTATTATTAGTTGTTAATGTGGATATGAAGTTCACATATTTAGTAATTTTTTTTTCAAATTAGTTAATTTCAATTTTTGCAAAATTTAATTACCACTTGTACCCTCCTATTCGCATATATTTCAAATCGATGGATTCAAATCCGAATTTATCTATATGTTTAGCAGTTCAACTTTCAATACCATAAAAATAAAACAAAGAAGACTACAGTATTGTACAATTTTATTTTTAAATTGTTTCGTAATTTGTTGAGTTTCAGAGTATGATTAATAATGTCTGATGTTTTTAAAATCTTTGAAATTTTACTCTCAAAGTCTTTTCATTTCCATATGAAACTACGTATACTTCCTAGGTAGTTGCCTCGTTAAGTTTGTTCTTAATTATAATTAGTATTTCGCTTCTCTCTGAGTTTTTATCTCCAAACGTTATAACTGTAGATTTTGATGTTCAAAATGTTAACAAACTAGAATACCTATAATATATAATCTGTTATTTAACAACGCTATATAATATATAATCTGTTATTTAACAACGCTATATCAATTACGAAGTTATATAATATAGTCTACGAGTTTAGTAAAACTCTGAAATATTTTGATTACTTGAATACGATAATTCACCACGTGAATACCTGATACATCCTTAAAGTTGGGGAAACATGAAAAAACGAAGTAAACAGTCAAACCAGGAATTGAACCATCACCCGATTGCAGCCATGAGCACGAGTTTTGCTTGTTGAAGTTTGAACCATACCTGTAGTAACAGACGCTTCTCAATAATTTATTCCACAAGGACTGGGTTTATAAAGTATTTAGTTCCTGGATATAATTAATTGAAAAATTAAAGTAAATTATCCCCATTCCTACCTTTACAACCAGTCCGCACAAGTAAAATATATAGCTATTAATACCGTCCATCCATCGGTTCTTCGAGCATTATGTTCGGTAATGAATCGAATACCGATGATTTCTCCTGCTGTAAAGCGATTGTCAGAAAATCCCATTCAGGATTCTCAGACTCATCTCGCTATCACCAATTAATTGCAACACTGATGTCTGTCCGTTCTTAGTTTAGGTCCTAATGTACACATTGACCACGTGCTAATGATCGCAAGGTATTGTACTCACAGAGAAGTAGAGCACAGGACAAATGGAAAACAGAAATATGATGGTCGCGTGAGTACAGAGCGCATTGATACAATTTGTTTGTTTATATTACTGTCCATTCTAAGAGTGGACGGAGTATAGATAACTAGGCAGTTCTAAAAAATCGACAGGTGTGTAGCCTTACTTAGATGTATATTTTTACGTAGACCTACGTGTTCATGGTGCGAGGAAAGAAACAAGTAGAGTACAACGGTGATGGGAAGAAATGGATAACAAGGTGCAGGCAAGAAGAACAAGGTAAAGGCAAGGTGAACAAGTTGACGGCAAGGAGAACAAGGGGAAGGCAAAGAGAGCAAGAGAAAGGCAAGGATAATAAGGGAAGTCTATGAGAACAATAGAAGGTTGGGAGGACAAGGGGTAGGCTAGGCGAACAAGGAGTGTAAGAGGAGAACAGGGCAAAGACAGGAAGAACAAGGAGAAGGTTAGGAAAACAAAGGGATGGCGAGGAGAATAAAGGAAAATCTAGGAGAACTAGGTAAATAAAAGGAGAACAGTTCTAATGTAAGGAGAATAGGTGTCATATAAGTTGAGCAGGAGCATGTATTGAGTACAGGAGTAATGCAAGGAGAAGAGGAGAAAATATAAGGAAAACGTGGAAACTACCGTATAAGGAAAACAGGAGGAACTGAAAGAGAATAGGGAGAATGTGAGGAAAATTTTGGTAATGTAAGGAGAACCATTTTCTTAACAAAAAATTGCTAACAATAAACAAAAAAAAAAAAGTAATGGGTCTTCTAAATAAATATTTTCAGGTTAGTTACGCAATTTTCAGATGAACTCGTTACTAACATTATTGTCGACGTTAGTGTTAGTGTTAAAATAAAATATTGTAATGGATCTTCCAGTCAACTTGTAACCAGAAGCAAAGAATATAGAAGGAAGACCAACTGAAAAGTGGATGGAAGGAATGAGATGGAGGGAATGAGATGAAGGAATGAGATGAGGATGAAAGGATTACAAGATGCATATTCATTGTATAAGGGACAGTGGAGGAAAAAATAAGTGAACAATATTTCATGGTGTACAAGTTTGTTTGATTGTGGAAAACTGCAGCATTGTAGAAAATTCTATGAAAGGTAGCTCAAGATTTAAAATTTTAAATTCACAGTCGCACACCACACGCGCTTACGGTTTTGTTTTCAAATCTGTTCTCTCTCATCAATTTCTCATTGTTCATAATAATAATTATTGTATATGTAGTGCTCAATCGTGAAGTAAATTTCAAAATGTGTTCAATTAAATGACTTTCCTATTGAGGTTTGTTTGTTTGTTTTCATTAGCGAAATATGAACTCAAATATTCAGAAAATGCGAGTAGCTCCTCTGCAGGGGCTTGGAAATCTGACCTAGCCAAAATGTAAAAAACAAATTACACAAACACTTCTAATTTTATTCTGAAACATCGTTTATTTCACGTTCGTACTACAATTCTGTCTGTTTCAAATGTAAGAATGGAGTGGCGTTGTATATATGTGAGTGTGAGTGTGTATGTGTGAAAGACAGTAAATCTGTGAAAGAAAGTGTGTGAGAAAGGATCAGCATGTGAACGAGGCTGAGTGAAAGAGAGTGCATGCATAAGTGTGTGAGGGAGAGTGTGTGTGAAAGAGAGTGGGTATGAGTGGTAATGTCCTACAATGTTCGAACATGAGAGAGACAACTAAGACATTAAAAATGTCATCTTATTTCATATCAAAAACTAATCGTAAGATCTGTGATAAAATCCGTAAGCGGTTAAAATTTGAATGGGTAGGATTGGAGAATAGCGAAAAATTTTTTAACAAGGTGGAACAAACAAAATAAGCCTCCTTTTGCACAGCGAACACCGGCGAATATCGAACTTCGCCATAGTGGACAAACTTGAACCGAACATAGCGCCTGTAATGCACGACGTTAGTGTAAGAGTGTGTGACAGAAAATGAGTGTATGTGAGACAGAGAGAGATAGAAAATCTGTGAAAAAGAGAGAGAGAGTGAGTGTGTGTGTAAAATAAAGTGAATATGTGAAAGAGAGTAGGTGTGTGTGAGATTGGAAGTGAAAGATATTGTGTGTGAGTGTGTACGAGATTACATCTGTGAGAGAGAGTATGTGTGAAAGAGACTGAGAGTGTGAGGGTGTGTGTGTGTCTAGGATTGTGTGAGAGTGCGTGTGTGTGAGTGAAAGAGAGGGTGTGAGAGTGAGAGTTTGTAAGTGAGTTTGTGGGAGAGAGAGTGAGTGTGTGTGAGAAGAGAGAGTGAGAGAAAGTTAGTGTGAAAGTGAGTATGAGATAGAGTGTGTGTGTGTGTGTGTGTGTGTGTGAGTAAGGAAACAGATTAGCTCGTAATTCATGTATGTGATCTAGAAATGAGAAAAATAATCATAATATTTTTATAAATGTGTGTGGGTTTTATAGAAAAAAATAAATAAAAAGAAAAAGCTATCGACTAAACAATATTATATTTTTTCAAGAATACTTTCATTGTTATGTTCGTATTATTATTATTATTATTATTATTATTATTATTATTATTATTATTATTGGTATTATTATTATTATTATTATTATTATTATTATTATTATTATTATTAAGTATTATAGATTTTAATATTGTGTACAATAAAATGATTTCATTATGTCACTGTATGAAAATGAGATACGCGACCCCTTGTCCATCTCTGTACAAACATTGGTTGACCGGAGGAAGGTTAAAGCATTTTCTTGTCTTTAAACCATAAATGAAATTCATTTTCTGTGCTTCTTAGAGTTTCAGCATATTCTTCGAAGTAAGGTCCACCACGAACTGGAAAAGAAACAATGTTTCGGGAAATGAGAGGTGTCCTACCTCGTTCTAATAGAGTAGTTTCATAATACTGATCGCTTGACTATACTCGTTTTGCATGATAACATAATACGACGTTTATTAATTTAAAATACGTGGTACATTCATTAAGTTCTGAGACTGAGGGTATAGTGGCGGTGTGGTGCACTAGAACGGATAGGTGGCGCCGTGATGTGGTACCTTGTCAGTTAGTCTCTCGTCCCAGCATCATACAGTTACGTGCATATAGTGTAAGCAGAACTACGGTCTTTGTTGTGACGGTGATTTGAATGCGCGCGTCGGAATTCGAGTATGTTGCAGTTTGAGCAACGGGCAAACGTCACGTTCTGTCAGAAATTAGGCGAAACTGCTATAACCGATCATAACTGGAGACGAAACATGGTGTTTCCTTTACGATCCGCAACTGAAGCGACAATCCGCCACCTGGAAAACGCCATTATTTCCACGACAGAAAAATCCGCAACAAGACAGGTCAAAAAGCAAGGTGATGCTTTAACAGTTTTTTTTATTCAAATGGAATTGTTCACATAGAATTCATCCCACAAGGTGCAACTGTAGACAAGATCCTCTACAAAGAGATTCTTGGCCGTTTACGCAATTCAATTCGTCGTAAGCGTCCTGAGCTTTGGCATAGGAAGAATTGGCTGTTGCTACACGACAACGCCCCTGCACATCGCTCCATCCTTGTCCAAGAGGAACTTGCAAGGCAACAAGTCGCTGTTTTGCCACACCTTCCGTACTCACCTGATCTCGTACCATGCGATTTTTTTTCTCTTTCCCCTCATGAAATCAATCCTACGTGGGCGTAATTTTTATGCGGCCGGAAAGGTCATGACTGTCACAAGAGAAGCCATACGGCATCTTACTGCCAACATCTTTCAGCAGTGCTTCCAGCAGTTACACCAACGTTGGCAGACGTGCATAGACGCCAACGGCGACTATATTGAGGGAGGATGTCGATCTGTTTAAGTGTACGCCGTATCACGCGGCATCTTCTGAGACATCCAGATTCTTGTGGGTGCCTACCCTTCAGGCGTCAGTGTCAGAACTTAATGACTGTACCACGTACATAATACCCTATTGGATGCTTCTCCATGTCTTTCACACAATACACCTCTGAGAGAGTAACTGACCATTTGAAATTAATGTCTTTCTGCCATATGGAAGGGAATATGCCACTTCAGATAAAGAGATACCTACATTTGTTTGATGGTTTGTTTTTCCTCTTTTGCAAATATTTATTCATAAGTGGAATATTTCACCTTCATTTTAGTGTAACTGTTCACTTGTAGAGCCTGATCACAAACTTGTGGCACCAACATGCTCGAACTTCTTTCTGAGGTTTCGGAGTGTGGGATTCTGTGTGCGCGGGCGACTGCTTACTCAGAGAGAGTACTGTCCAAACCCCCCCTCCACCAAGACTCTAGGGAGAGTCCATGTAAGTGGATGCTAATTCGTCTTTCGCGCAGCTGCCACGAGTTTGCGATCGGGCTCTACGTTTCGATTGCAATAAATCTTAGTTAAAATATGACTCATTGTGTATTTGTTTAATTAGGGAGATAGTTATTGTGGATGCAGTGTAGAATACACATTTCTAAATTTAAAACAATAAGAAATAATGGGGATAATACCCACATTACATAGCTTATGCTTCATTTAATGAGATTTTTTCATTGTATCTGATCAAGTCGGTTTAATTAATTCTCAGCAGTGCATTAAGCGTATAATACACAGAAAGAATGAGATAAAAAGTCCTTTACCTATTGTTTGTTTCTGAATTCACTCATACTGCGTCATGCCTCAGGGAAATTACATGCACTTGGGAGGTAGATAGAGCAGCTCAGTCTGCCGTACCATTTTATCATCACTTTGCTTATTTTGTAGTACAGCAGCAGCGCCACCTCCTGATTCCAGACATAATAAAACAAAAGAATGTTATTACGTTGACAAATATTAATTAACTAACAGTAGTTTACAATAGCTTTACTAGATGAGCTTGTATTTAATTATGTTGGAAAACATAGTGGCTAATAATAACAGTAAATTGGTAACAACGTCGTAGGCTTGCCAAGCAAGCCATTTAAATTTGCCGTGCTATTGTTAACATTGTACAGAGCAAGTTCAGGACAGTTTTATGACGAGTTTAAAGTCCAGGGCATGTTGGAGATCAGTGATATTGTGATAAGGCACCGGTGTTACCAATTTAGGGGAAACAACGATAAATTAATGGGAAGAAGAGACCATAATTGGATCCAAATTTTGTGTTCCTGATGTGCGATTTTATGGCTTTTTTATTGGACACAAATTAGGAGACCTAGTTGGTCAGAGTATCATTGAATATTTCAAACATCCTCAAGAAATACGGAGCAAAATACCATCGCGACCAACGTTATGCACGAACGGTGACGGGGGGGGGGGGCGAGACTACAAGGATTGAGAAAATACTACATGTCGGAAGCAGAACGAAAACGAGAATACAAGAACTGGTTCAGGGCCGCGTGAGAGGAAATTAGCATAGTCGAAACAAAGTTACTGTAAATATACAGGGTGTTTCCGTGATGATACAAACTTTCAGGGACGATCAAGAAGGGTAAATCTTTCAATTTGAGTTAAGGAACTCCGATCCGAAAACTCGTCCGTCATAAGTTATATGCTAAAACAGTTTTTCGTAGGTTGCAGGCGATTTAACACTAGTAAGTGTAGACAACTCGACCAACATCAAGGCTTACATCATGAGGGGTTGGGAAAGAAAACGCCGCGAATGAAATGCAGATGGCGTGAGTTTAAACTTTGGCACTGCAATGAAGATGACACGATGTGTGTCTGACGTGATCAGTCCTAATGTAGGTAACTTTGGCTAATTTCGTGACATGGGTAATTTCGTGATATTCATTTTTAAATTTAGGCCTACTACGAAATTATGCCAGCCAAATAGTATAAATGGGAGATGACGTACTACAACATAGATTTTGTTCAATGCGCTCTTGCAGTGACATGAGCGGATTTTTTGGAAATTACTTAAAGAGTTGGCAGGGCAGGGTTTGGAATTGAACGGGTTACATCAGCTTCTTGTCTATGCAGATGACGTGAATATGTTAGGAGAAAATACACAAACGGTTAGGGAAAACACGGAAATTTTACTTGAAGCAAGTAAAGCGATCGGTTTGGAAGTAAATCCCGAAAAGACAAAGTATATGATTATGTCTCGTGACGGGAATATTGTACGAAATGGAAATATAAATATTGGACATTTATCCTTCGAAGAGGTGGAAAAATTAAAATATCTTGGAGCAACAGTAACAAATATAAATGACACTCGGGAGGAAATTAAACGCAGAATAAATATGGGAAATGCGTGTTATTATTCGGTTGAGAAGCTCTTATCATCCAGTCTGCTGTCCAAAAATCTGAAAGTTAGAATTTATAAAACAGTTATATTACCGGTTGTTCTATATGGCTGTGAAACTTGGACTCTCACTCTGAGAGAGGAACATAGGTTAAGGGTGTTTGAGAATAAGGTGCTTAGGAAAATATTTGGGGCTAAGCGGGATGAAGTTACAGGAGAATGGAGAAAGTTACACAACACAGAACTACACGCATTGTATTCTTCACCTGACATAATTAGGAACTTGAAATCCAGACGTTTGAGATGGGCAGGACATGTAGCACGTATGGGCGAATCCAGAAATGCATATAGAGTGTTAGTTGGGAGACCGGAGGGAAAGAGACCTTTAGGGAGGCCGAGACGTAGATGGGAGGATAATATTAAAATGGATTTGAGGGAGGTGGGGTATGATGATAGAGACTGGCTTAATCTTGCACAGGATAGGGACCGATGGCGGGCTTATGTGAGGGCGGCAATGAACCTTCGGGTTCCTTAAAAGCCATTTGTAAGTAAGTAAGTAAGTAAGTTGTGACATCTATAGCTTTGAATTTGTGCGTGAACACACCACCCGATTTTCTTTGTTAAAAGAAGAGTCTTTTGTTGTGTTTTGTGATCCAAATTGTTTCCAATGGTAAGTACTGATATTGTATATTTCTTGGTGAAAAATATATCGCTATCATTGCACTGATCATGTAACAGAGTCTTATCTTGGGAAGTTATTTTCTTAGTGTTTTTCTCATTCCACGAGGCCATTTTGTTCTCCTTAAATTTTTTCTATGCCATAACAACACGCCCTAGTGAAAGAAATATCAAATGCATGAAACGTAAAATATTTGTGTATATTCATAGCATCTCTGATATATTCTGCATGGCGAGAATGTTGCAGATAGCAGATAAGGAAATGCGGAAAGAAATACGATATCAATTATATGATTGTGTCTTAAAGAAATGAAAACTGCGCAGAGAAAGCTCGTCTTTTTCTGGCAAGTTCGACGAGAACTAAAAGGGACCAAAGCAACAGTCAATGGGAATAACATTTCCAGCCTCTCAAATGAGCTAAAACAGTACACAACGAAAGAGCATCATCTTACGAGCCAAACAAAGATAATCTCTGCTTAAATAAAGGCCGAATGATAAGCCCAATGACTAGTTGCGATCTTGCTCTGCTCAGGGAATTTCGAGGACGCCAAGCATGGTGAAAGACACGTCAGTTGTGATCAGTTGTTACATGAATTACGTCAAGACCTTTCAAAATAGAGAAAGAAATTTAATTGTTTGCTTTGTAAGTATGAATCTGACTGAGGAATTTAAAATTTGACTGAATATGCCGAAATATATTTTCAATTTAAGGGCTATCACGAAAATACCCTTGTACTGTCAAGAAATGACACCAGTCTTTTTACAGGGTGTTTCTAAATTAGACCGATAAACTTTTGGGTCGGATAGATAACCTCCTTTCAAACACTTTTCGTTAAAAAAACCCATGGGCTAGGACGCTTCGTTTCAGTGCAAGAATGGTTTAATGCTACCATCCAGTTTGTTTATTCCGTGAGTACAGTATTATTCTTCGATCCGGTTTGTTTATTTCCTCAGCTCGGTATCGTGAATTAACCAATTTTATTACAACCTGTGGTTTATGAAACCCCTGTTGACTCTGAAGAAGATCTTGCAACACACATTGTCTGGGTAGTAGCTGAAATCAGTGAATTTATTTTATTTTATTGGGTTATTTTACGACGCTGTATCAACATCTAGGTTATTTAGCGTCTGAATGATATGAAGGTGATAATGCCGGTGAAATGAGTCCGGGGTCCAGCACCGAAAGTTACCCAGCATTTGCTCGTATTGGGTTGAGGGAAAACCCCGAAAAAACCTCAACCAGGTAACTTGCCCCTACCGGGATTCGAACCCGGGCCACCTGGTTTCGCGGCCAGACGAAGGTGTGGACGAAATCAGTGAAAGCCTGGCGTTTTTGAAAGGGCACGACAAAGTATGGCACGTCGATGCAATGCTTGTCTAGAAATCAATGAACGTGTGTTTCTGCACTTGTTATAGTAATGAGACAGTAATGCAGTGGATCCATCCTTCTAATTTAACACTGAAGTGAATGTTTTTCCTTTTCACTCGGTTTGTTCTGTTTGTGTTTTTCTGTATGTTTGGGTCAATAAATTGTGCTTCTAACATTAATGATTTGTTTATTCACTTTTCACGTAACTAATTACTTCAATCCCTTCCTGTATGATCGAACCATGTAATGACATACACCTTTAACAAAAACTATTTGAAAGAAGGTTATTTATGTGATCCCAAAGTTTGTCGGTCTAATTTAGAAACACCCTGTAGAGTGCTAATTTTTTTATGTATTGCTTGTTTCTAACTAGTGTATAAATTTATTTGAGGTAAAATTGCTGACATGTAGCTTCCTGAAATCTAATAAAGTACGAATATGTGAGATCATGCCTTAACCGTCCGCCCTGTTTCTGTATTAAGGGTTAAACTCGCGAGTCACGAAATGCCGACCACTGATCTAGGATCTCAACGTTCCTTCAGTCTGTCTTCCTCCACAACTCGCTTGGGCATTTGAATTGACGAAGTGGGATATTACGCTGAACATTTGGAAGAGATAGCTAATGTGAATGGATTGCCAGCAGATCTGTCACAGCTATGAAAGAACTGTCGCATGTTAGCAGTTTGAAGAGGGATGTTGTTTACATCCATTCTGAAGTTTCCTTTCTGTCTCAGTGCATAACGGAAGTTGAAGTAGCTGGAAAATCCTTTACATCTGTAGTTAAGGGAGGAGAAAGCAAACTTAAAAAGTTAAACAGGAATATTTAGTAGCTACAGTAATCAATTAAATAAAAAATAATTATACGCCACTGTTACCCATTGCATCCATTCAGTTTGTAAGATATTTTTAATGTCCTTATGATCAAAGTTTTGCCAGTAATGAGATCCATGCACCCCGGTATTTGTTTTTTGTGCCGCTTTAGATCAAGAGAAAAAAATATATATTACTTTTCATATTTCTTTCCCCCTTTGAATAATAGAGATATATACTGTAATGTAAAAATTTATATATCACGTTCTATGTTACTGAGAAAGAAAGTAGTACCGGGGTACGTGCTCCGCACCCTTCTGAACATGATTATCAAATTTAATGATTAACTCTTTAAAACTCTCAGCAGAAAAGCAAGCTGAAGTAAAACAAAAATGTCGAAAAATACAAGTGGTGGGTGGGACGGTGGCTGGGGAGATATAAACGCAGCGCAAGCTTTTAAAAATGGCGACATAAAGACATATAGGGACACCAAATTAGTAGATATCCTACTTAGACTGCTGAGAACTTTTCAACATAAAAATAAAAAAAAACGTGATTTTTTATCCCAAACAACATTTTCAGTGATCCATCGCCATAATATTTTAATCAACGACATATGGTACATATAAAAATGCAAAAATTAACAAATGAAAAACGTATTTTTTACCCAACACATTCATGTGTTTTTACCTCTAATATTATAACAGTTGTAATGTTTTAATGAAGTGATATGTGAATGGTCTAATATATCGGCCTGCTCCCTGCCCTGAAGCCTTGCTCTTTGTTTATACCAGAAACGTTCTTTGTTTTAAATAAACAATGTGTACATTTCACACACACACATCTACACACGTGCGCGCGCAATTCAATACTTGGTTGCGTATGATTCCTACGATCGCAGTTCGTAATACAAATTAACGTAACAGTTTCACAAACAGTTACATGCATTACTTAAATTATTTCTGAAATCTGAAGAAAACATACTCACAGAAACTAATAGATTAAATAGGATATAGAATGAAACGTTCCACACGTAAATTATTCCGTCACTACCGCATAAGAAAGGTTTAAAATTTGAGAAGTCTCAGTGAAGGCGCAAACAAAGCCGATGGATTCTGGAGGCTTAAAGAGAAACTTAGAACTTAATTTAGGCCGCAGATCTTCTTCGCATTCTCAAAGAGAGTGGGAATTAGATGAGGCAGAACGCAGCGTCTTGCTGCAGTGCAGCGGTTTGTTTATTCTTCCTGTTTGAGTTTCACTTCAGATTTGAACTAGAGACGCCTTGTGTCCCGCATCCCGCAACACACAGTCTAATTAAGGAAGAGCACAATGTATCCGCACAATTATTGCATTTTCCTACTTAAGAAGTCTCTCAAACTTCTCACGTCCCAGGTTAAACAATATGACACTGCGACACAGTTGAACAAGATGGCCACGCCTGTGTGAAGTTACAACCACCAAAGAAAGTTGCTGCATTTTCACAAAATTAAATTTGTAATTAATAAGGAATTTTATTAGGAACAAATGTATTATTTACAGGGTGGTAGTGATATACTTTTGCATATTGAAGAGGGCAATGGCATACAATAAAATATATTTAAAAACTTATTATTCGTCTTGTAATTAAGACCATACTTTATTAAAAAATTAGACAAAGTCCGCGCTTGGCAACAGCGCATCGCCGACTCACCTACTAAAACACACAAAAATACTATTATTCTCTCTCCAGGGGAGGGAAAAAAAACTTGGTCTTTTCTCGCACGCAGGCCGCTCGGGTGGGCCATTTTACTACCCAGGATGGAATGGCGTGCATACCCTAAGGCCCCTCACGCTACAGATCCCCCTGCGTCACCTTTAAACTCTCCTTTTGCCTATATGATCCCATAACCTTTTCACGTATGCCTCACTGCGGTCCCTTAATCCCGGGTCCAAGGCTTACCATGAGCCCAGTGGAGAGCCCACTGTGCATAGCGCTACCACCAATAACAAATGACCGCATATCTACGGGGTCCAAGTTTGGAGGCGGCCCGCAGCCGAACCTACATCGGAGCAAGCATGAAACCTAGGATGAAAAAGGGAAAATATAATTATTATGATGAAATGAATCCTAGGTCCAAGTCGAAAGTTACGTAGCAATTCTGGTTCAATTGGTTCAGGAAAAACCTCGGAGAAACCTCAACCTGATAATTTGCTCAACTAGGATTTGAAAACGAGCCCGCTCGTTCACGGTCAGACGTGCTAATCGTTCCTCCGCAGCGGTGGACTACATACACTCACATTCGCAATCACACTCGGTCTCAATGTCAGCGTTCCGTCACTTAGTCATGCCAGTATAATTTGGTAGACTTCCTAATGTCTGGAAATGAAGATACGTGTTAATTCTGTGTTATTTAATTTTGAAGAAAACCGTCCATTTGATTTAAAAACTGAAAAGGAATGAATTATTCCTTGGAAGTTTTGTAATTGCAAGAGTAAACCTCAGAATCGTACTGAAGTACTTATCGAGTAAAAGTATTAAAACTTAGAATAAAATAATTTTATCTAAGAAAAGTATTCATTTGGGACTAATATCACAGTCTAGTATATACAGTCACGAAGCGCAATATGTAGTAAATATGCATCCATAGATAGTTGCTAACCACTTGGATCGCTAATATCGCCTCATTACAGGCAATACGAAATAGTACCGGCACAGACTATTGTTCCTAGCACCCTCACAACTCAAGCTTCGTGACTGTATATACTAGACTGTGCTAATTTGGTATTAGAATTTTTTGTTGTGAACTTACTCTCTCCAAGGAATAAGCTCTTTAAATCTGCAGAGTAGGCTATTTTATTTGGTTTATTTTACGACGTTTTATCAACTGCGACTGCTATCTCTCGTCTGAGTGAAATAAAGTTGATAATGCCAGCAAAATGAGTCGAATGCCGAAAGTCACCTGGAATTTTCTAGAAATAGGTTGAGGGAAAACCGCGGTAAAACCTCGACCAGATAATTTGCCCCAACCAGGATTTTAACAGGGAGCCGCTCGTTTCACGGTCAGACATGTTAAACAGTGCACAGCGATGGATTGTGCAGAGTTATATTACTTCCACTCTATATATACAGGGTGTCCGGGAAAAAATTTACCAATAAGAAAGTTTAATAACTCACCAAATAATTGATGGATGAAAATGCTGCTTGCGGGAATTGACAAAGGGACTTCCAAAGTTTCGAATGACCACTAATAAACTTCTATCTGTGCACCTCTTGTAGTACGACAGATGTCCAGGCGATATTCAAGTTCTTGCCATGTGTTTCGTAACATCTCTGGAGTGACAGTTGCGCAAGCAGCGACAATTCTCCGACGCAGATCCTCCAAATCTGCCACTACAGTCTTGTACACTATGTCTTTTATGTATCCCCAAAAAAAGAAGTCCAGTAGGGTTAGGTCTAGGGATCTGGGGGGCCATGCTGTAGGTCCACCTCGACCAATCTATCGCTGAGGAAAGCATTCATTCAAGTGATCTGTAACATGTAATGTATAATGAGGCGGAGCTCCGTCTTGTTGGAAAACATATCCCTGTGGAATTTGAGGAATGGCATAATTTTGCAGCATATCAAGATACACATTTCCATTGATAGTGTTTTCCACAAAAAAGAACGGTCCAATCACAGTTTCATGTGTAAGTCCGCACCAAACATTAATCTTAGGGCTGTCTCTTTCCAATTCCTTCACTACATGCGGATTTTCTGATCCCCAGATGCGACAATTATGCCTGTTGACGATCCCACAGACGTGGAAGGTGGACTCATCACTAAACACGACCTTCTGCAGATATCCATTTTCAATATAAATTTTCAACAGCATGTCACTAGCGAAATCATATCGTGCAGGCAAGTCGTTTGGTTTCAACTTTTGAACCAATTGAATCTTGTATGCATGCAGACGTAACCTCTTGTGCAGAACATCGTGGATAGTTAACTTTGGAATTGCAAGTGCCCTGCTGGCACGGCGAACAGACTTCCACGGGCTCCGTTGGAAAGCTTGCTGAATTCTGTCGACTTGCGTTTCTGTCACTTTCTTCCCGCGTGGTGTTTTCTCTACAAGAGAACCGGTCTCAAGAAGCTTTCTATGCCAAGTTGTTATTGTGTGCCTATCTGGTGGTTGCTTCTCAGGCCACTGTTGTCTAAATCTTCTCTCCACTATCTTCGGATACTTGAATTCGGCAAGCCAATAGCAGCATTGAACTTTTTGTTGCGCTGTGAACGCCATTTTAATTACAGCTATGTCAACAACAATGACCAAATGTTGCCAACATCACACATAAAACTTAAAATGTCCCTCTTTCATTCGCCGCAAATTTCATTTTCCTATCTCTATTATTACGCGAGTTATTAAACTTTCTCATTGGTAAATTTTGTCCCGGACACAGTGTATATAAAACAAAATTTGTACAGTACACACTGTGTCTTTTCCTGTAGCGAAACCATTCAGTAGCTACATCGCTCCTATCGGCGGAATTGGGAATATAGCCACCAAAGCTTTTAACTGTGCACCATTTCATTTCCAAAGAAAAGTCAGAAACCAGTGACATCAATGGAAAGCAATAACATGGTAATCATTTCGTGACACTCTGTACATATACAGGGTGGAAGTGAAATAACTCAGTAAAATTTCAGAGTGAATAACTCATGTTGTATGTAACAAAAAAGTGTAATACCATATTGGTGGAAAGTCCATAGTTTTCTGAAGAAAAAAATTTCCCAAATGTTTAACACACTCTTATTCAGTAATTATTGCTAGTAGGATCGTGATTTTTGTCCATATCGATAGAAAATCTAATAAAGAATCATTTATCCCTCTGGCGTATTTCAATAGCGTGGACGAGTTTAGTGTAAATTTAATTAAATACCACTAATTTGAAGCCACTGACCGATGCGACCACTTGCAACATTATAGCCAAGAAGGAAGATGGAGCGAAGACAGACAAAGTTCGTTGATTTTCAACTTAATTTTCTGATTAACCATGTATTTAAGGCCTAAGCACAAAATGTAATATAGATTTACTATTCATTTAAGTGTATTCTATCGTCCCTTTCAATTTGCATAATTATTTCACTTCCACTCTGTATACAGTATACATGGTTTAAATAATTTCAGAATGTTAAAGGATGCCATACCAGATAGCCTATTGTAATTTTAGACATTTCATTCGTATGTATTAAGTTTAATATAATGCCTTGGTGTGCACACTCGTACGAGAACGTTGTTTCGTGTAGCGTAGCACATGTTGTTACCGTAGGCAAGGAAATGAATAGGAAATTGTATTCAACGCGTATTACTTTCTTCTACCGTGGCCGGCAAATATTACCCTCCGAGAAAAAAAAAAGCAGTGATTTATCACGTGGAACAGCGGCATTCACGTCGTTATAAAGATGCTATAAAGCAGAACCTCGAGTAATGAAATGACAAATAGCACAATGACTTTTGAGACAAGCATCATTAATTTTTCTTTAGGAGACCGTATTTATTTCAATGTTTAGATTTACATTACTCTACAGAATTAGGTGGTCTCTGTCGCCCTTATTTGATGATCTGGAACTTTGCTCGGGAAAAGGACTCAGACGTGATGAGTTTTCTACATTTCGAATATATATATATATATACATATATATATATATATATATATATATATATATATATATATATATATACATACACTTTTAATATTATTTTTTCTACAAATTTCAATGCTGTCTACATTTAATTTTACACGTAAATTTAATGTATAGAATGAATAAATATTGAGAAGTACATTGAAATTGGTTACATAGTTTCTTCACTATGAAAATTTTAATTGCGAATGAATATTTATACAGAAATTAAAACAACGCCACATTGAAATACCAATATAACAAAAGCCCACAAAATTTTGCTTGATATTTGAGAATGGCAGAATATTAATTTTTTCCAGTTGCATATTTTATATATTATATACAATTACTAATTTATAAATCTTCTCACCATTCGTGAGCTGCCACAAGGGACAAAGAGTACTTAACCATATAAATGTTTACAAGTTCATTGAACCATTGATTTTGTTTTAACAATGAAACTCCTATAAGTACATAGCTGCAAATACGTTTTGAGATTAGTGGAAATATGCCTAGTTTTAGAGAGGTAAGTGTTACAAAAAAGTAAAGAATGCTAATGAACTTAGTTTGATTTCGAATATAGGTGATGCTTTAGGAGAGCAATTGATCCTTTCAATGCAGCTAAGGTTACAATCGGAATAATAGATGTAGGTATTCCAAGCCTCTTAAACACATCTTTCATGAAGAGAGTAGCGGTACCTTTTGCTCCAGCCAGAAGTCCGATTACTTCAAGCTCTTTTAGCTGGTATTTTTTAAGGTAATAGGGAATGGTAGGATTGTATATGTTCTTTTTTTCATTATCCACTTCTGCTGGCTGTTCCTCATCCGTTTCGAAACGCACCAGTGGGTTCAATTATGTATCCAGATCTTATATTATAGAAATTAAATTTGTTTAAATTTATTAATTTATAATAATTTATTTTCATGTAAAATCATCTCAATAGTAGTAATTTTAGTCATAATAATTTTTCCTCATTCTTCATAGGCCTACAGGAAAATGAGAAAGTCTTCCACGTGATTAATGTATCCAGAGATATTGATACTTTAATACAACGTTTTTTTAATTATTGTTTTTAAACGTTTATCCAGTATTAAAGTTGCCATTGTGATGAAAATATTTAAGAAATTTCAATATAGAGTTTAACGTTAAGCGTATGGCAAGGCTGCGGAATCTCTCTACTCTCTAATATATCCTAACTCCAAACAGTAAGAGATGGGTAAAACTGAATCTACCAGCCATCTTTTATGGTTTAGCTGTAGAAAGCTGTTGAAAGTCGGTAAAATTTGAAAATGTATCAATGTTTTTAGGTTATTGTTTAAACGATGCAATATTTTATTTCAGAATAAAACAAACATAATACGTGGATAGATCAATCTTTATTCTTTCCTTTATATATAACTCTGTCTTATAAAAATACACCATATGTAAAGCATTAATAATCCAATTGCATCAGTGTTTCATGCTACTGATCCCTCAATATTAACGTTATTCAACGTTAAAAATGTAATACATTATATACGAGAAAAACAAATGAGTATTCCCAAACGCTTCTTTACATTGCCTCTGACAGTATTTAAAATGTACCTGCCTTAATACACAGGATGTAAAAAAATGTAATTATATTTTCATCATTGCTTCCTGTATACTTCGTACAAGTAAGTGTAGCAGTCAAATAAATTGGTACATATTTTACATCCATTCCACGGGATTTTTTTTATTCAACAAACATAGATATTGTACAGGAGCGTTATGTATATTCTCTAGAAAGCACTTTGCGCGATTATTCTGTAGTTGTGAAAGTTCACTATTTCCCTTTGAAATCAGCGCTGCATTTTCTAACAGCGGCACATCAAGATATACAGGTCAGACAAATGAACGTCCGAAACCATTCAGGTGCGTTACCAACTGCATGAATGTGGTCTTTATTTACGAGCTTTCATACATGAAATATTGACTTTCCTCTGTTCAAAAATGAGGCTTTTATAATAATTGCTGTTTTGTGTCTTTGGATGACCTAGCCCTATCTCAAAGGAAATTATGGAACAAAAACAACAGTAGGTACTATTATTCAGCACTCAAGAGTATTTATCCTACAAGTGTGTGTTGATATTTCATCAACTTTCCTGTAAAAATAACAGTCGTTCTTTTAAAGTCTGTAGAAAACAATATTCATTGAATGGTTTGTATGTATGAACGGGATCAGAGAGATTATATCGTATTTTTATTATCATCATCGTCTTTATTATCTGAATGGAATTTAATTATACCGGTAAAATGAAGAAGGTCAATACATATCCAGAAATTACTTAATCGTAGCTATTTCAAATATTAATTCACTCAAAATAACCTATGAAACCAATAGTAACTGATAATAAAGTAATAGTTTACATGAATATGTTTATGGTAAGTGAATATGAAATTAATATTAGAGAGGCAATTTTTTGAATGATTATTGAAATAAAACATTTTATTCTTTCTTCTTAAACCCTCTATAATACTCGTACTTAAAATCATCAATGGAAAGGAGCAAAACCGCTTTTTAGTAATAAAGATGTATTAGTAATTAATGATCTTAAGTTATTATAGACGTAATAGATCGACAATTGATACGATGTTTTGTATTCGACAGATATTGGAGACAAAATGGGTGTAGAAGGGCACATTACATCTGTTATTCATAGATTTCTAAAAAGGCATATGAACTCGGTTGAGAAAGAAGTTTTCTATAATATTGGTATTGAATTTGGTATTCACAAGAATCTGGTTCGATTAATTAAAATGTGTCTCAGTGAAACTTACAGCAGAGTCCGTATAGGTCAGTTTCTGTCGAATGCTTTTCCAATTCACTGCGGGCTAAAACAAGGAGATGCGCTATCACCTTTACTTTTTAACTTTGCTGTAGAATATTACATTAGGAAAGGCAAGAAAAACAAACAGGGTTTGAAATTGATAGGGTTACACTAACTGTTTCTTTATGCAGATGACGTGAATCTGTTAGTAGAAAATCCACAAACTATTAGGGAAAACACGGGAATTTTACTTGAAGCAAGTAAGGAGATGGGTTTGGAAGTAAATTCCGAGAAAACAAAGTACGTATATGATTTTGTTTCGTGACTAGAACATAGTAAGAAATGAAATTATAAAAACTGCTAATTTATCCTTAGAAAATGCTATTATTCGGTTTAGTTTTTGTCATCCAGTACGCTTTCAAACAAACAAAGTTAGGATTTATAAAACAGTCATATTACCGGTTGTTCTGCACTTACGATTGTGAAACATGTACTCTCACTTTTAGAGAGGAAGAAAGGTTAAGGTTGTTCGAGAATAATGTGCATAGGAAAATATCTGGGACTAAGAGGGATGTAGTTACAGGAGAATGGAAAATGTTACACAACGCAGAACTGCACACATTGTATTCTTCATCTAACATAATCAGAAAAATTAAATCAAGACACTTGAGATGGGCAGGGCATGTAGCACATATGGGCGAATCTAGAAATGCATATAGACATATAGAGTATTACTTTGGAAGACCTGAAGGGAAAAATACCTTTGGGGAGGCCGAGACGTAGATGGGACGATAATATGAAATTGGTTTTGAGAGGGGTGGGATATGATGTTAGGGACTGATTTAATCTTGCTCAGTATAGGGAGCGATGGCGAGCTTATGTGAAAGCAGCAATGAGTCTCAGAGTTCCTTATATGTGTGTGTGTGTGTGTATTTTTTGTCAGTTATTGATTTTCTAGTAATTAAAAAAGTAGAGTTGATAATAAGAGAGGAACAGAGGTTAAGGGTGTTTGAGAATAAGGTGCTTAGGAAAATATTTGTGGCTAAGAGGAATGAAGTTACAGGATAATGGAGAAACTTACATAACGCAGAACTGCATGCATTTTATTCTTCACCTCACATAATCAGGAACATTAAATCTGGATGTTTGAGATAGGCAGGGCATGTAGCACGTATGGGGGAATCCAGAAATGCATATAGAGTGTTAGTTAGGAGGCCGGAGGGAATAAAATCCCTGGGGAGGCCGAGACTTAGATGGGAGGATAATATAAAAATGGATTTGAGGGAGTTGGGATACGATGATAGAGAATGGATTAATCTTGCTCAGGATAGGGACCGATGGCGAGGTTGTGTGAGGGCGGCAATGAACCTGTGGGTTCCTTAAAAGCAATAAGTAAGTATAGTTGATGATACTAGGGTTTGTACAATAAAGTAAGTTATTGAGGCTAATGTTGTGTATGTATTTGAGAAAGATTATATTAAGTTAATTTCTAATCCGATTCGCGCTCCTAATTATGAATTTGACGAAATTGAAATTAACTTCTATCTTATTAGGATTATCAATAAGAGGATGCCACCAGCGTAGTTCAGTCGGCAGAGCGATCCGGAGTTGCGCTCGGGTGTGGTTTTGATTCCCGCTTGTGCTCATTACACAAGTTTTTCCCAATCGTAAGGCGAATGTCAGGTAATCTATGGCGGATCCTCGCCTTCATCTCGCCAAATACCATCTCGCTATCATCAATCCCATCTACACTAAATAACCTAGTAGTTGATACTACGCCATTAAATAACGAAGTAAAAAATTAATAAGAGAATTTTTATTGAATTATTGGTCATTATAGAACATAGGATTTCCTCCATAATCAATTTAAATGGTTTTGACTTGGACATACTTCAAATATTTCATTACAATATAGTGACAAAATAGAATACACTGCTGAGTTTGCATCGAATCACCTTCCCTTGGGTAGAAAACTGTTAATGAAGGAACAAACGAAAGAAGGAATGAACAAACGAACGAAGGAACGAACGAACGAAGGAATGAAGGAATGAACGAATGGAAGAAAGAACAAATTAATGAATTATGGAACAAACGAATGAATAAACAAGTGAGCGAGCGAGTGATCGAGTGAGTGGGCGAATATATTATACCTGTAAAGATAAGGGGGAAGATTTAGGTATGACCGCTACTTCATATTCATAGTATGTTAATGGATTATAAATGTGCGGTATATCAAATTGTAAAACTAAATTTTATTTATTTATTTACTTGGTTATTTTACGACGCTGTACCAACTACGAGGTTAATTAGCCTCGATGGAATTGGTGATAGTGAGATGATATTGCGCGAGATGAGGCCGAGGATTCGCCATAGATTACCTGACATTTGTCTTACGATTGGGGAAAACCTCGGAAAAATCCAATCAGGTAGGCCCTAATCAGCCCAAGCGGGATTCGAACCTTCGCCCGAGCGCAACTCCGTATCGTCAGGCAAGCGCCTTAGCCGACAGAGATACGCTGGTGGCTTTGTAAAACTTTGTAAAACCTTATAAGTTTCAATGTATTTGGTTGGTTAATAAAATATTGAAATTAAACCTGACAATTCTCATTATAAAAATTCTAAAAATATAGAAATCGCATGAAATGATAATAGTCACCTACTGCATAATAAGTCTTTTAACTGCATGCTCCTTCTTTTGATTCATATCAGCCTACAATTCGTGTCTTGGCTACGGAGACACTCTGTATATACAAGAGCATAATCCTGAATTAAATTGGTGTGGAATACTGCGAGTGTCTTGGTGCGACGTATCATGAAGTGGCATCGCAAGCTAATGTTACGCAGCAATTCTCTCCCGTGCACACCGCGATCGGAGTCCGGAGCGCGGAGTAGCAGCGACTAAACTCATTACGATGGTCTGACTCGAAGTCTGTCAAGATTAGCAATTACGTGATGCACCCCTTTCTGCTGCGAGACGCCCGCCCGTCACAATCGCTTATTGTGTTGAGAGGCAGCAAGAAAACTGCAGGAACAATAAGACTCTCTCTTTATTAGGGACAGAGACTTGGAAATTGTACAGTACAAACTCCACGCGTATGTTTATAGTTACAAATCATCAACATCATAATCCGTCACCATTACCAGCATCATCATTAGCATAAAAAACATTTGAGCAACAGTGACATTTGATTACACTGAACAACAAGAATTTTGCTCCGACTTAAAACAATGTGTCCCTTATGGTTTGGTATGCGTTGAATACCGAAATGCATCTCTTTTCTTCGTATCACGTAAGATTTTTAAGATATACTATGATTTCACTTTTCAATAAGCGCTCCCCAGGAAACATCTGACGCGGGTTGGGGGTTGTAAACTAAAAAAAAAAAAGCTAATGCATTTTATGAGTTTGTGACCTATTTCCGGCTTCTTATGGTTGTTGGCATGTTCTTTCGTACTTGTAATAAATAAATAGATATTGGTCCCTTCTATTCAGTAAATTTCATAATAGTTCAAAGTGAAGTCTACGCATTGAAGAAACAAGAGTATGGTTTTCAGTATTTAAAAGAAACATTTACCAGTTTGAGTGAAGGAAAATTAAAAGAGGGCATTTTCATCGGTCGACAAATTCGCACAAAATTATGGCTGACCCTTTGTTTGAGGAAAAACTTTCCCTTACAGGAAAAATAGCAAAGCGCGGTTACAAAGATATTTGCTCAAATTTCCTTGGAAATTCTACGGCAGACAACTACATCCAACTTGTGGAAACCATGTTAAGTGCATATGAGAAAATGGGGTGTAATATGTCTCTCATAACACACTTTTCACATTTTCATTTGGATTTCCTTCCTCCTAATCTTGGAGCGGTAAGCTACGAACATATTTCATCAAGAAATATCTGAAATGAAAAGGCGATATAGACTCTAAAGAAAGATCATCATCCAGCATGCTTGCAGATTATTGTTGGTTCTTTGTAAAAGACATTTCCGGGTCTAGTTATAAACGGAAGTCATCCAGAAAATTGTTTTACATAGTAAGTTAAAATTCCTATATTTCTCTCATTATACGCATGAAATTTTTTTATTGTTGTGTTTTTTGTGTTTTAAACTATGTAACATCATTTTTGTATTCACTACACATTTTTCAAGTATTATGAGACATTTTTAATCCCTAGACTGTTGTAATTTTAACAGTAGCAGTGAAAAATAAAAAAAGAAGTTTATTCATTAAAAAAAATCTATTCACTTTCCCCGGAAATGGTAGGCCTACTTGATGGGGAAATTTGGATTTGAAATTCAGATATAAGGCACACATATTAATAATATTTACCTATTTTTATTTCGGAGAAAGACAAAAAGTAAAAATTTTTTGTTCAGTATCATCATCATCATCATCATCATCATCATCATCAGTAACAGCAGTAACATCATAATCAGCAGCATTATCAGCATAGTCACACATCACCTTCATGATCATAATCAGTAGAACAACTCTCCGTGTGTATGAATCTAGTCCAGTACCATGAAGAGTCGTTTAATATAAAGAAAAAAAGCTTGTGTTCTCAGAATGCATAATATATTTTTAAGCATAAAAACTTTTCACATCATATTTTTACTTTTAAAAAATATGTATTTATATATTCATTGCCTACCCACTTTCACTTGCATGATTCGATTCGTATTCCGCATATTGCGGTTATTTGAAAAAAACATATTAATGATTAAATTCGAGGAGACAACTTCAGCTCTTACACTTTCTTGGCCTAATCAATATCCCTCTTCGAAAACTTAGTGCCTTTGTATCGGAGTACGGTACACAATAAGTAGGCTACACAAATTATATTAGTCAAAGTAGGATTTAAAAGTTAAGAGGTTTCATAAGTAGCGGTTGAACTTTTTACAAAATATAAAGTAACTTGATTACCACTTCATGTATTTTGTTCACATTTTTCACACTTATTCTACATGATTTTAGCTTCAAATTGATATATAATATATCTAGTAACCATGAATATGTTTGAAAGTTTGAATTTTTCCAAGAAAAATATCGTGCCTTACAAAAAAATGTTTAAACTAAACTCAGAAAATAATAGACATTTACTATTTTTTCTTAAGGATTTGGGTACAGTTTACAGCGGTACAATTTTGGAAACATTCAATATTTTTTCCTCCATTACTGTATCTGGTACAATAATGAAAATTAGTATGTGTAAAACAATGTCCCTCTGCTATATGAAAGGAATAGGCTATTTTGACGATTTAAAAATATTATTTACATTTATTTTTTTTTCTGAATTCAGTTCATTGTGCAGTAATGAAACATTTCCCAGATAACTCAAAAACTATTCAACATTCTGTGATAATTTTTTTTTGTGTATTTATGCATGTCATATCTACAATATGGTGCAATATCACGTCTCTACCTTTGATAGATTGTCTGAAAAAAGATAAATTCATTTTTTAAAATGCCCAAAGATCAGTATTTTCTTGTAACACAAAATGAAAAAATGTTATTTATTAAGGAATGTAGTTGAAAGAGCATGGTACTGTAACACGAGTTTCAGTAATAAAATAAAATAGGAAGAATATGAAAAAGTTTAATTTCATGAGAGAAACGCTTCATCAATGCACATTAAACTGCCATTTTGAATTTAAAAAAAATATAAATAATTTTTTTAATCATTAAAATATTTTTTTCATGTAGCAGGACAGTGTTTTACACATATCAAGTTTCATTATTGTACAAGATACAGTGATGGAGAAAAAAAATGGTGATTAATCCCAAAAATATTACTGCTGTAAACTGCACTTAACCCCTTAAATCTAAGATCATAATCTGAAAATTGGGTCACAATGAGCATACATAGAGACAAAGATTTCAAAACTGCGATTTTTGATCTCAGGATAGTTAATTATACACGTGAACACAAGTTATTTTTGGAAAAGCGAAATTTACCGGAAAAATTTTGGTTACAAATTTATTAGCCTATTAGTACAGATTTAAACTTAGCCTAATTGAGTGTAATCTTGAGAGATCTTCGGTAAACGAAGGTTCAAAATTCCAAAAATACGAACATTTATTGCAGTATATTCTACTGTTCTGTACTGTTTTATATTATATGTAGTAGTAGTAGTAGTAGTAGCAGTAGCAGTAGCAGTAGCAGTAGTAGGTTTATTTTGCCTGGCAGAGTTAAGGCCATGAGGCCTTCTCTTCCACTCAACCAGGTTTCAATAGTATACATGAAATACAAAATTAGATTACAAAACAACACAAAAGAAAATACCTTAGAAATTAAATAAAATATAGTAGAAAATTACAAAAGTCAAGATCAGTTACATAATATAAAATTACAAAGAGTCAAGATCGGTTACATAATATATAAAATAAAGTAGAAAGTTACACATAGTCAAAATCAGTTATACAGGGTGTTTCAAAATACGGGTCTTAATTACAGGTATGTATTTCCCACATGTAGAAAATCAAAATAGTTCATTACAACATGTGTCCGGAAATGCTTCATTTCCGAGTTATGGCCTTCACAACATTGAAATTCACCGGAACGTTTTTCTTTCCGCAGGTCGTTGTCATTACAGAAGATGTTCAAAATGTCTACCTCCTGCTTGAATACAGACCTCACATCGATGTCTCATTGACCTGCGAACACGATCCCAAACTCCAGGAGTATTGCGTATGTCCTCAGAACATGCCACAATTCGATTCCGAAGGGATTCCAAATCAGGCACCGGAGACGAATAAACCAATGATTTTAAATGGCCCCACAAGTAGAAATCGAGAGGGTTCAGATCAGGTGAGCGTGGAGGCCAAGCAATTGGGCCACTTCTACCTATCCATCGATCAGGAAACCTTCGATCCAAGTACCGGCGAGCCGTACGTCTGAAGTGTGCAGGAGCGCCATCATGTAAGAAGTGAATGTGTTGACGATTGATCAGTGGAGTGTCTTCTAAAACATGAGGTACGGTATGGTGTTTTCCAGGAAGTTTGTGTACGCCTGCCACGTAAGTCTGTTTACAAGTACATGGGGTCCAACTAATCGATCACCAATGATACCGGCCCACATGTTGAGGGAGAACCGCACCTGGTGATGAGATGGATCAGTTGCACGTGGGTTTTCATACGCCCATACATGCTGATTGTGGAAATTTGTTATGCCATCTCGTGTGAACTGTGCTTCATCTGTAAATAATACTAAGGCAGGAAAGTTCGGATTTACACCACACTGCTGCAAGAACCATTGACAGAACCTTACTCGTGCAGGGTAATCTGCTGGTGACAAGGCCTGTACACGTTGCAAATGATAAGGATACAATTGATACTCTTTCAACAGTCTCCAGACAGTCGTATGAGGAACATTGACTTGCAACGCTACCCTTCGTGTGCTGATAGAAGGAGTCATGTTCACAGCCTCCAGAATCTCCTCCTGTACTTCTGGAGTTGTAGATCTTGGTCGTCCCCTTCCCAAACCAGGAGAGTTAAATTTTCCATACTCGCACAGACGGTAATGGAGACGTACAAATGTCTTCCGATCTGGACATTGTCGCTGTGGGTACCTCTCCTGATACAAACGACGAGCCAGCGCAGCATTGCCGTCCGCCTTACCGTACATGAAGTGTATCTCTGCCAGCTCTTGATTTCAATACATGTCGCACAGTCTAACGCCTACACGACACTGAATGTAACCTTCGCCTCGGAATGAACTGTCAGAGTGCCCTCTTAATGTCTCCTTTGACGGCAACGACCTGCGGAAAGAAAAACGTTCCGGTGAATTTCAATGTTGTGAAGGCCATAACTCGGAAATGAAGCATTTCCGGACACATGTTGTAATGAACTATTTTGATTGTCTACATGTGGGAAATACATACCCTGAAATTATGCCCCGTATATTTTAAACATTCTGTATAACATAAGGGGAATATACACACTCACACACACACACACACACACACACACACAAACACAAATTATAAGACCTAAAATGCCCGAGATATATTCGACGATTAATTCACTTGATATATATTATACAGTTAATATACTAATAGGAGAATACATGTGGGTTACAAGACATAAAATGTTGATTAGCAAAGTCGTACTAAATGGCATACAAACACAAATGATTAAGTAATATATCAAGATAATAAAAAAAAGAAAAGAGAAAAAAATAAGAAGAGAGAGGAGAAAAAAATAACAACTTGGTCATTTAAGACTATTTAGAAACTTTCGCAAGAGTCTAGTTCTGTTCATTAAAAACATTTCTAAGTAGGATGTACTTAAAAGATTTTAGACTCCGACTGCTCCTGATTTCCTGTGACAAGGAATTCCAAGAACGAATTGTGTGTATTGTGAAGGAAGCAAAGTAGAGAGATGTTTGATAGAATGGAATTGATTGAACAAGGTTATGCTGTGAACGTGTATCACGGTTGTGGTGGGATGCTAAAAGTGTGAAGCGAGGAACTAGGTAAATAGGTGTGGAATTATTTTAAATCTGATACAGCAAACAGAGTGAATGAACTGAACGTCTCTCCCGTAAACGAAGCCAAGATAATTGAAAGAAATACTCGGTGACATGATCATAGCGACGGCTGTTAAAAATGAAACTAACACAAGCACTATGAACACATATGTACAGGGTTGAATTTAGAAAGCTGTGTTGGTTCAATGGTTATTTTAACACGAAAATAAAAGTTTCTATACGTAGAAATATTCGTCCTCCTTAGTTACACCATCTCATTAGCACTTGCGTGCTCTTCGAACAAAACATTGATTCACTTAAGAAACAAGAGTTGAAATATGTATTTTTATTTTGAGAGAATATCTCACGGGGCCTTGGCAGCTTTCAATCCAGCTCTCGCCTCGCTTCCTCGACCCTTTTAAATTACACTCAGCTCCTCTGTTTCCGGCATTGTGGAACACTCTCACGTAATTATTCGCTGTGTACAGCGAGAGATGGAAGAGACCGGGACTGCACATTTCCGCTTTAAATGGAATAACAGATGTATCACCAACTAGATCGGTGACGGCTGTTCCCAAGATAAACAATGGTTGTCAGGATCTACAGCTTATCTTGCACGGGTTTGTCTCTGATTCTGATAAGTTATATTCAGAATCAAAATAATATGTTATTGTATTGAGCTCACCTCGAGAGAAAAAATGTAGCTCAAAAATGTAATTACTAACATTATTAATGTCTATAACCTCATAGGAATACATTGTGTCCGTGTATCATCTTTTTCATTATATATTAGAAAAATATATATGTCTCCAGTTATGAGTAGGCCTATAATTCAGTCAATATTTGAGGACAGCGAAGATTACAACGGTTATGAACAAAACTATATAAAACTGAAATTGTACAGAATAGAATAATACCTTTTAAGGAAATGAAACAGTTGAATGAAAATTAAATACACAATATTATACAGGCTGTTAAAAAAAGTATCCAATATTTTATGAGGTGATAGTATGCATTAAAACAAGAAAAAAAGTCTAATAAGCATGGGTCCTACAACACACACATTCTGAGATCTGAACACTTGTTCATAGGAGGTGCTTATTGTGACGTCCATTTATGGCAATGCATTTTTCTGCCCTATAATATAGGAGGCTATCAGATAATTATACTGTAGTTGACATCCCTGACATGGAATACTGATACGTCGCAAGGAACACTGAAAAGAAAGTTTGGTTGCGAATATGAGCGGGGTTCGGCAGAAATTTTGTTGTGAAATTTCGTAATCAGCACGTGTGGGCTGATGAAAATTCCCATGCACTTGAAGAAATAGGGCATCAGCATCGATTCTCAATCAAGGTATGAGCAGGCGTTCTTGGCGATAGATTAAGGGCCATACGTGGTACCTAACTGGGACTCGTTATCAGGACTTTCTTATTAACGTATTGCCTACCTTGCTGGAGTATGTGCCATGTCAGCAAAGACTAGAGATGTGGTTCATGCATGATGGCACACCAGCACATTTTTTCCGCAATGAGCGTGAACACCTGACGCTGACATTTCAGGATCGCGGGATTGATTAGGGAAGCCCCACACCTTGGTCTGCTCGTTCCTCAAATCTAAATCCCCTAGACTTTTTGTTATCAAGTACAACGAGGTCAATTTAAAAGAGTGTGTGATTCCTTACGCCGAAGGGCAAAGGAATGCATTTGCCATGAATGGACGTCACCTTCGATGAACAAGTGTTCAGATCTCAGAAAGTATGTGTTGTAGGACCCATATTTATTCGACATTTCTTCTAGTTTTCATGCATACTAGCACTCTGTATATATTTTTAATTTGTTATTTAATGACACTGAATCAACTACTAGATTATTTTGCGTCGGTGGAATTTGAAATAGCGAGTTGGTATGAGACCGAAGATATGCCATACATTCATTATCTTGATATTCGTCTTACAGTTGGAGAAAACCTCGAAAAAAAAACCAACCAGGTAATCAGCCCAAACGGAATCGAACCCACGCCCGAGCGCAACTTCGGTTCAGCAAAGCAAACGCTCTACCACCTGCGCTACGCCGATGGCACTCAATATTTAACGCAACCCGTAACTACACCAGAATAAATAAGTAAATAAATAAATAAATAAATAAATAAATAAATAAATAAATACTACCCGCTAAAGCGACGCGGAAAATATGTGCAACTATTATTCTGACGTCATTGTATCGTAACATAAAAAGACATGTCCACACCTGTGGAGTAACGGTCAGCGCGTCTGGCCGCGAAACAAGGTGGCCCGGGTTCGAATCCCGGTTGGGGCAAGTTACTTGGTTGAGGTATTTTCCGGGGTTTTCCCTCAACCCAATACGAGCAAATGCTGGGTAACTTTCGGTGCTGGACCCCGGACTCATTTCACCTACATTATCTTCTTCATATCATTCAGACGCTAAATAACCCAGATGTTGATACAGCGTCGTAAAATAGCCCAATTAAAAAAAAAGACATCTAGTCGACTGCAGCGCCCTGACGTACAAGGCCAAGTCGGAAGTTCGCCTTGTCGGGCAGTGTACAATGATTAACACAACACAACAAATCCTTTCTAATGTCTCTCGAATGTCACATTTTTTTCTTTAGCAAAGTCAATGGCCATAACTTCGATCAATACGAATACTGATATATTAACAGGCGCACTTAATGAAACTACTGGTAAAATATTGCACTGCTGTAATGTTAATAAATTAAGATCAAATGACGAGAAAATATTTGATATTAAATGTAACATTAATCGTCCAGGGTATGATTTTGATAATTTTTTTAATTTCTCGGCATTCATATTTATCCTGATTTAGGATGGGGTACGCATGTAAAT
Organism: Periplaneta americana; assembly: GCF_040183065.1. Taxonomy (NCBI): domain Eukaryota; kingdom Metazoa; phylum Arthropoda; class Insecta; order Blattodea; family Blattidae; genus Periplaneta; species Periplaneta americana. The sequence goes on along the minus strand of NC_091118.1, from coordinate 126,030,602 downwards.
TCTATGGCTAATAGAATTAGTAAAGGTATATTAATTTTAAGATAGTTAAGTCACAGTCTGGTTCAAGTTCTTTATCGATGATTTTCGTTCAAAGTCACCTTAGTAATGGGACACTGTTATGGGGGAATCATAGCTTAGCTTGACTATGAAAGTTCTTATTTTGCAAAAGAGAGCTGTAAGGATCATTTGTGGAGGCCCTTTAAGATCGCATTACAAACCACTTTTTATCAAGTTGGGTATACTTACTTTGCCATCGTTATATATTTTGAGCTGCCTTCTTTATATGAAGAAAAAAGTTTTAAATTCAACTTCCAATGTTTATCTTCATGATTATTCCACCTATAATAGAAATAACATTTTCCTAATAAGAATAAATTTAGTATCGCTCAAAATAGTTTTGATACGGTTGCAATAAGACTTTATAATAGATTACCTTCTTACATAAAGGAAACTTCTTTTCAAATATTTAAGAGGTTTCTCAAGACTAAATTGAAGGTATATCCTCTTTATGGTCTTGAGAAATATTTTAATATTAATTAGTAGTACTTTTTGTTTTAACGTTGCTATACATTTTTTTAATGTCCCCAGCATAAATGACAAAAAATATTTTTTGTTGGGTAGTATTATTAATTAAAATTATAAATGTGTAATTATAATTAATTTAGTCTTGCAATATCTGTTTAGTCATTAGTCGAATGAGCAAAGACGTCTGAATAGAACTGTTACAAGAAGATTAAATATTGCTGTATGCAATAAAAATAATTTATCTTGGAAATTCGTTTTGCCTAGAGCCGAACTCCACCGTTTCTTTTGCCATTTTATTTCACTAAACAGAAAAAACATGAAGAAAATCATTTGCTATATTGATTGGAGTATATTACTGTTAAGTATTTCAAAGGAAGGTCCACTAATTTTTATTAAAATATATTAAATATAATTTTCATTACTTGTGAATAATTAAAATGATGTAATAAATATGAACATACTCCTACAAGAAATTGAGAGAAATCATTGTACATAAATAGAGAGCGTGGCTAAAATATGTTTTCGAAACCGTGAATTCTTAATACCTATATTTTCCTAAAATTTTAAATATAATCATAGTTATTTATGACACAAGTGCTAAAATGGCATTCTATTTTGTGGTTAGGAATGTTTTCAAAAAGGCCTTGCTGGTTTAAAAAGAGTTTGCCGGACTTCACTGCTGTATTCCCCTTCATTATAATAGTAAAACTGTATCACATGAAAAACAAGCGGTGGTATAGCTCAGTGGTGTACTGCAGATGGAGAAGTACCATGTCCCAACCAAGTTCGACTTTAATAGTATATAATTACATTTAATTCTTAATAATTATTTATATATAGTCATCAATGAATTATTTTTGGAAGTAATTTATTTAATGTTCGTTTCTTAACCAAAAATATTAATTTCTAAAGGAAGACCTTGTATGTTCTGAACCACTTTATTGATCAGATGCGATTGCTGCCGGGTGACATCTGGCGGGAAAAAATTGACGCAAATAGTTGAAGGTCAGTGTTACAACACTTTTCGCACGCTATCGTATAACAGTAAATTTTAACATCCCGTTTGCCTGACATAAAAAGTCTAATTTTAGGGACAGCTGTTTTAAAATTTATTTTTTCACCATTGTAATATTACCTACAGTATTTATATTTTCTATGAGGACAAATTCAAAATGTAACAACTCGATATCGTGTAGTACAGAACTTCCCGATAGTCCACTCCACTTTGAATATTGAATGGTGAAATATTTTCGTTACATAAAAATTACATTTTCCTGAGAATGAAACAAACCCTCGTGAAATTGTTCCAGTTCCTTTCAAAATACATGTCGTTTTCTATTATATCTTGCTCTTATCTCCAGGCAGTAAAATACAATAACCACTCATACAATATGTGGTAGTAATTTCAGTTTCTACTCAGTCAATATCCTACAGAAAATAATGGTATAAACAAAGATAAAAGTTATTGCCTGAGGATCTCACTCAATTAAATGAATATGTTAATGAAATAGAGTAACCAGACGTAAATTGCAGGAGACTACAGAAATGGAAATTTCCTGAAGGTACAGGGTGCAAAATACAAGTATCTGTTACAGAAGTATTGATAAGATGGTCTTAAAACTCACAAAATGATACGTATGACGGAGAGATCTGCCTTTCTTAGAAATAATAATAAAATGAAAGCGGTGGAGAAACATTCAACATAACTCCGCAGAGGCAGTATTTTCTGTGTCTTTCAATAATCATTTACTGCCGTAAAATGGAATGAATAAGGAAGCAGGAAGTGAATAGGGACCAACTTTTTATCATTTTCTCTTTCTTTGTGTCAGAGATTAAATATAATAATAAGAGTGTTTATGTTTTCATTAATAATCAGCGAGCAAATAAACACTCGTATTATTATACATTTACTCTTTGACACAAATAAATTAAAAATAATAAAACTTCGTCCCTATTCACTCCCTGCGTCCCTATTTACCCCATTTTATGGTACTGTAAAAGTGATTCTTTTAATATCATCTGTGTTCGAAAATTTCTAACAAATATCGAATTTCTTTTGCTAAAACTGTATTATTTCAGTCAAAGTCAGAATAACAACTTCTGTGTATGCGAACCCAGGACTAAGTAATTACTCGAAAACAATGATACAGGTTTTATACAGTTTCAAAAAGAAAAAAGCAAAGGGGTAGTTTCAGATCACATGATGCATTACGAATTTTGGATCCAGAATTTGTAGGGAAGTTAAATATATACTTTATTCCATTGTAACATTCGATCATACACTCGGTCCGACAGAGGAATAGGCAATTGTAAATAGTTTGTTATTGACTCAAGAATATATAGAATGGAAGTGAAATAACTTTGCAGATTTGCAGAACGAATAGCACTTATATGTAACAAGAAACAGTAAAAACATATTGCTGTAAAGTTTATAGTTTTTTTTTTTCAGAAAATAAATGTTTCTTCACAAATGTTTAGCACCCTGTTATTCGGTAACTATTGCGAGTGGGGTCGTGATTTTTGACAATATCGGTAGGAAATCTAATACAGAATCATTTACCCCTCTAGGGTATTTCAGTAGCGTGGATTGTTTTCGTGTAAATTTAATTTAAAAACACTAATTTCAAACCACTGAATAATGCCAACAGTAGTCAGAGAGTACTTCACCTAGCGAGACAGGCCGAGTTCGTTGACCTCTTACATCTGTATTACGAAAAGTGTATGTTAGCGGTGATGTTGCTAGACTGCTGAAAATTCCAACTTAATTTTCCAATTAATTGTGCATTTGCAGTACTCACAAAACGTAATATATGCTTTTCTGTTAATTTAAGTGTACACTATCGTGCCCTTCAATATGCAAGATTATTTCACTTTCACCTTGTATACAGATATATATTCAAAGGGACATACATGAAATCATAAAGTACATAATCTGTCATTTATTTCTTGAAGATGACGTCCTTTAAGTAACTACCATTGAGATGCAAAAGTGCTTCATCAGACATCCACAAAGTTTCAGTAAAATATTAATCTTCATCCATAGAAATTAAAATCTCCTCACAAAACGCTCTTTAAATTTCTCTCGCAGTGTTGACTTGTATTCCTATAAACTAGTATTTGAAAGAATTCCCGAGTGTCCACAGACTTTCTCTCGTCGTTCACGTCTTGTAGGTCTGTGAACTTGTCCCTCAGCGAAAGCTCACGTATCCATAGAGTGCAGCAGCAGACTCGCTCTTCGCTCTCATTGTCCGCGCCGGCTTGTTGATTGAATTAACCCGGGCCGCCGCACGATTACTCGTTAGTTACTGCAGCTCAGGTAATTCAATTCTGCGCCGTCCTGCAATGCCAGGCAGTACGTCTTCATCTTTGACGGCTACTGAGGTCCATTCTACTAACTTATCATCTCCACCTACGAACATAGTAGCTAGTTGCGGAAGCATGCAAATGCATGTCTTGCACAATTTCATAATACGGTAAGTACAAAATGGACGGCTGGCGTATCCACACTAGAACAGATGTTTGAAGCACAGAAAACTCTTTGAATACGTTTGTGAAAAATGATACATACATACACACATACATACACACATACATACATACATACATACATACATACATACATACATACATACATACATACATACATACATACATACATACATACATACATACATACATACATACATACATACATACATACATACATACATACATACATACATACATACGTTGTAAACATATTATGTTAACAATTCTTTCTCGTACCAATATACTTCCATAGAATGTAAAGTATTGGCAATAAAAGCCGGACCGACCCTTGTAGCTGATTTCAGAGCCTTGTTCACTCCAGAGCACGATAGGCTGGTAACTAAGACTTTCGTGGTTCGAATCCTGCCTGGGAAGGAAACTTTTTCTTGTTCCTTATTCAAATTTATTCCCAATACTTTTCAATTGCTGGTAAAGTTCTTGTTCTGGCAATAATAAGTTAATTAAGTAGTAACATATCGCTGCAATCGAAAATTATTGGGAATAAATTTGAATATAAGACAAAAAAGAGTTTCCTTCCCAGGCAGGATTCGAACCAGTCTATCGTGCTCTGGAGTGAACAAGGCTCTGAAATCAGCTAGAAGGTTCGGTCCGGTTTTTTTGCCACTACTGTACTTAATTATGAAAATTGTTTAAATTGCAATATGACAAAATGTATTGTAGTAATATACATTTGCATTATGAACAAATAATAGAAATATGATAATAACGACGAAATTATCAAACGCTTCAAAAGAGATTGCATCTTTATGCAAAAGATGCAGGGATGCGCAATTTTATAATTTGCGATGAACTTAACTGGCCTAGACGTAAAGAATTCAGCAATAACACAGATTTAAAATCTCTCAATCAATCCGCCACTGATTTAAAGTGCGTGTTTGTGTACGCTTATTCTAAAAGAATTGTCAGCGTGCGTTCTGGAGTCTTAATATATCTGTTGTACTGAATTTCGAATCTGTTTCAAATAGAAAAAATGTAACTTCATTACACTGAAGATCTCTTGTCTAGATAAAGCAACGGCTTTCAGAGTTAAAAAAACCAATCATTAAACATAAATTTTCTGTTGCAGTCTCGTAGAAAGCAGCTGAAAATTCCATACGTGAAATATAAAAGGAAACTCTCTCACTTCACTTTTCTCGCCAGCCAGAGTTAGAGGTTAATTTTACTCCATGCAAATTATAATGGTTATGTTGTAATTATGCATATTATACTGAAGCGTGTGAATAATTAGAAAGAATATAGCTAGTAAACGCAAAATATTCAGATAGTTCAATCTTGATGAATTACGAATAATTTATTATTCCATTTTAAATTATATTCTGTAAAATATTTCAAGCTTTTGACAATGTAATCGGTCGTTGTTTTAACCCCGCTCTGGTCGCTTTAAGAGCATTTTACTAAGGAGGTGTCATATTCAAGTGACAATCACATCAACATGAAGGGGTTGTAAGTTTGTTCCTCTCTGTATCTGACTTCATAAGTGTTGGATATTAGCTACATACTAGAAGAACTTTCTTCGAACACCACACGGTACACTCTGTAGAGAAAATATTTTTCAGTCCAGTAACTCAGTTGTGATGGAATAAACTCTGTCATGCATTCGTAAATGAAATAGATTTATAATCCTATTCAGGTTTGTTATTTGTTTTGAGAAGTTCCTAAACATGTCCTTGAATGCAGGGATTTCCCTTCCTAAATGAAATAAAATCATGTATTTTACAGTACAGAAATCCAATTGAACACAAATAGAGCCGGAAAGTGTTAAAGCAGGTATTGAAATTTTTTGAAGAAGTTATATATTGTGATACATCAAAAGAATGCCCTAAGTACTGGACAGTGATTATTGTACGATTAAATTTCAATATTTATGTACTCCTACTGTTAGTGCTCATATTCGAGTAAAAGTTGCCATGCTTACACAATAAATCGTTCTGAATTCAGTGGGATAAAAGACAACTAACTTGTTTCTTATGTAAGTGCAAATAAAGAAAGGTCGTAACTGATAACCTGTTTTCCTACTTTGCTAAATATACCTCAAACTTTAAGTACATACGTATTACTTGCTACAATCTTCAATCATATTCCTTTTCTGATTAAGTTATCAAGCAATGTATATTGTAGTCCACCGCTGTGTAGTAATGATCAGCACGTCTGGCTATGAAACGAGCGGGTACAGGTTCAAATTCTGGTTAGGGCAAATTAACTACTTGGGGTTTTTCCGGGGTTTTCCCTCAAACAATTGAAGCAGAATTGCTGGGTAATTGTCGGAATTGGATCTCGTACACATTTCTTTATCATTAATTCACATATCATCATCATCATCATCATCATCATCATCATCATCATCCATACAATATCCCGGGTTAAGTTCACGGTGCGGCATGATATAGGCTATTTGTACAAGAGCACGGCCGTTCGGCTACTCAATCATTCAAAAGAATAGGAGCGATAAGCACAATAAGCCTCAGGCTGCAAACCTTCGGGTCCCTCCTCCGTATAAGAAACAGAGAGAGAGAGAGAGAGAGAGAGGGAGAGAGAGAGAGAGAGAGAGAAATGTATATTATAAATTGTAAACCATTATTTAGTTAAATATTCAAAATTAGTGGAACAGAAAAAAATTAAACTTGATTAGATTTTTTTTTCCATTTTCACAGTGTATATATCTTTTTTTACGTTACGTATGTGATATTCTAATACCCTTAGGGCACGCGCAAGACGGAGCCTGGTTCGTAGTTGGTAGCTTCACCGGTTACCTAGTCGGAAGAATGCCCGAACGTTAAGCAATGGAGACGTGGAAGACGAGGCCTGGTCGGTAGAATCTCGTCTTTCACGTCTCCATTGCTTAACGTTCGGGTGTTCTTCCGACTAGGTAACCGGTCATGCTACCAACTACCAACGAGGCTCCGTCTTGCGCGTACCCTTAGGTGTACTTCATAGAGCATAGGTAGCAGAAAACACTGTAAAATATAATCTAAATAGATTCAATAATTTTAAATAAAAATGCACTTAAGTTTGAGAAACCTCAATTTACGGAAAACTGAACTTAAAAACAAAAAGAGACGTATAAATTACATGCGCCGCCATATTTAAAGAGACCTAATAAAGGCCTTATCTACAGAGATACCGCCTATGTATGCGTGTGTGTTTTGTTTAAAAGAGCAAGTTCTATACTTTTTTAAACGCAAAATGATCGGAGTTTACGCTCCAGATCACTACCCAATACCCTCAAGAAAACACGTGTTCTAACTTCAGCTAGATATTTAATGCCTTTTAAAAGTTACAACAGAATATGTCCAATGCTACACTAGTCTCGGCAAACACTCGAACGGTACTGTATATAGCCATCTCTGCCGGGTTAAAAGACAGTAAGTCAATTCTTGATTAAATGGACGTTTTGATAGATTTCGTATATTTTTCTGGATTTAATAGAGAATGAGACGTACCTATTATACATTCTAGCTTAGTTTTACCATGATGAGTAACTCGTAAACACAACAGAAACATAAATATAAAATTGAAGACCTAACATTCTAAATGTGCTAACTGTATTTTTTTTTTTTTTCAAATTTCATTTAATTCAATCTAAAGGAGGAACATCCATATGAGAATATCGTACTAAATCGTCTTTGTTGTAGCTTAACTGTATGTGAATTTTCTTTGCACCAAAAGACGGTTTTGTTGGTATCTCAACATGCATTTCGCTTTGTGTTTTTCAATACCTCAGAGTTGTTTTTGGCACTTTGCACATTTGGAATGTTAGATTCTCAATTATTAAACTATTACAACAGTTTGCTTTCATTACCACAATACTGAAAGAAATGTCTTGTACCTTTTTTAACAATGACCAATTCAATTACTTTCTTTTTCGTTAAAACATTTACGGAGTTTCTGAGAAATTATATATACTTATGGAAGTGGAGAAAAGAATACAACTATTAAACTTCACTTCAACATTGTAACTTGTGAGCCGACGAAAAGAAGTTACCGAGACGTCCAGCAGAACTCAAACATAAGAGCAATTCTAGGGGCGTAGGGTGGGAAGGGGCTGGGTGCGAGGGAGGAACTGCGAGTTAAAACAGAACGTCATTATTTCCAATTACCAGAGAGTTGAACCACGTCAAAGGCCTTCCCTTCCATTTTCTTTTCTTTTAGTCTCTATTCTTTCCTAATTTCCTCTTACAACAAGAGAGAGTTTTCTTTTACCCCTTTTATTGTCTTAAAGTCTTTCCGGTGGGCAGCTGGTCTTCTCGTGATGTGTTGATTGGCTAAATAACACACAGAGGTATTTACACCGCTCTTCAGTTTATGAAGTTAACAGTGGATGAAGCCACTTCTAAAACTAATGTAGAGAGAATTCTCTCCTTATTACATTCTCCGCGGCAGGAACACTATCTTTTCCTTTCATCTTCAAGAGATAATAAATTTGTTTCACTCCCTTCATGTAGCGCAAGTCTTTGTGTAAAAGTTTTATTTCTCAACACAGAAGACACAATTATGATTTTGGGTGAAATATTGCGCAACTTTTATGTTTGAAGTAATACAAACATAGATTTTTCGTTTTCCGATGAAGAAAAAACGCAAACCTTTTCCAGAAGTCTGAATACGTATAGGTTATTCGTTATCTTTTGACACCAAATGTTTATGTGCGCTGTTGCTCTTAGTAAGAAACTTAAGGTGGAGGTAAGCGAGTTAGCTATACCTGCAAGTGGAAGTGTAGCGAGGGAAGGAAGCTTTACAGTCCACTTCTTCTTTCCCCTTACGCGCAGGTAGATTTCACGAGATAACGAGTGGCCTATAACATTGATAACTGTTACCGTGCAAGGTGTAATCTCGTATAGTGTCGTTCTTAAACTAAGCAATGACTTGTAATCAATCCGTGTAATAACAGGGGAAGTCGATCCATCAGCAAAACACGAGACTCAGCCGATACTTTCGATAAGAAAATTGGTAAAGTTAGACGTTTGTTAATATTTACTAAGAGTAGTTCAAAATAATGAAAGTCGGGAAGAGGAATATCGGCCGGAGTAGGCTGTAGGGGTATTGATAATTAAGGGTTTCTATTGGTAGGCATGATTAGCATATCTGATGTTGTTCCTCCAAACAAAATGGAAAATTAAAAGCGACTGTTTCTAGATAGAAACATCCAAAGGTGAATAGTCAGGTACAATTTGTTTTTTTAATTGCAGAAGGGCTGAAATCTAGCACAAAATAGTTGCAGTATACGAAGAGACATGCCTTTGTAAATCAGCTGTAATGGTTTGATGTACGCAGTTTCATTCCTGCCGAAAATCTCTGCAGATAATCCACGACCAGGACAAGCGCTCAAGGCTGTCAAGACAAATTCAATTCAACATATTGATGCTTTTGTCCTAGAGAATGGGAGAATATCAATAGAGAATTTACTTTATTACTGATCATCAGCCATGGATGTCCATAATATTCTCCAAAAAAATCTGCATTGTCGCAAAATTTGCGCGCTATGGGTGCCACATACTTTAACTGCTAAACACAAAGCCGAATGTGTGAGAATTTTCCATCAGAACCTCATGTAATATAAATAAGAATATGATCACTTTTTCCATCGTTTGTGATAAATGATGAGTCCTAGTGCTATTATTTTGAGCGACGCCCATGTCGGTCCCATATGGAATGGAAACGTCAAAATAATCTCATCTTAGAAGTAAATGGAAAGAAGATCTTATTATCGGGTTTTTCTTCATTATCGAGGTCCATTGCTAGTGGGAATTTTGGAGCGTGAACAATTATATTGGGCAACAAATTTTGACTTCGATCATTGCACGAACTTTGAGATATGATCTATACATTTCGGATGTGCTGAATAAAATCTACAATCACTTATTTTGTATCATAAAAGAATTTTTTGGCAAAGTGGGGATTAAAGCAGTACTAGTAGCCAAATTTATCAACTTCGTGAGATATATTTTCTTTATTTTGTTTTGTTTTAATCTGTAAAATAATCATGCATTCACTATTGAATGATTGTCAAAAGGAAAAAAAATTGTTTGTTTCTTCATAATTATGTATAATTGATTGATTAATGCTTGATATTCTATATCAAAATGCTTATTTGTAACATTTAATTACCGGTATGTCAAATCATAAAAAGGAGATTATAAGTTGACTACTATAACACTGGAATTGCCTATTAGTCTTTTACCAAAAGCTATAGGCCTAATAGTTTTCTTCTTTCAATCATTTACGTTATTTTCAGATAAAAGAAAAATAGAAAAATAAATTGACTACTGTAATAATGACACGATTTATGTTTTAGAAAAGTTCTTGAGGTGACTGTTACACTTAAACATAGACCTATAAACCAGAAGCAATCGCAAAAAAATGTCCTTTTGTTGTATGTTGTCTATGAGTAGAGCTAGAATTCGTATGTAGAAGAGCTAATATTTTTAGTCGGTATAGCCGGTATAGAGCAAGCCATGCTCCCCCCCCCCACTCCTTATACTTACCATTCTTGTCATTCAGTACTTCCAATAGTTAGCGCTAAGGTTATTTAATCCTCTTAACCACCACTTACAAAACAGCGGGAGTTTAAAAACTGCATTTTCTAGTCCTTGTGACTTTTCTTGCATTTCGAGTCTTGTCAACTGGGCTTAAAACCTTTTTAACCGTCATCACATCGACTCAACTATATTCGGCGTCATTCTTAACTCTTACTACATATAAATCCTAGCTCTGACTATGAGTATACAGTCAATGGTGGATGTATACCCTCTTAAGTGCTCCTGATTTCGCCAGTTTTTTTTTTTCGAAAAATAAACATGCCCTTGATCTATGCTACTGCTTCATTACAACACTGATAGAACCATGAAAATAATGTTAACAGCTGCTCTTCGCGGGTACGTCTGTCCTTGAGAAATCACGTGGCTTGAATCAGCGCCTCTGATTTGCCGTATGGATTATTCTTCTTTATACGAAATGTATATATGTACAGATTCGTGTTTGTTCTCAACAACGCATTTTCACAGACATGCATCATGTGAAACGTTCGAGTTTGCTTAAATTGCACTATGTATTTACATTCCGCTCATCCTGTAAGTTCCGTTCCAAATTGTGTCTTATCTTTTTTTAAAATTGTTGACATGCTTCTGTGCGTGGTCTGTTTTCTGTAATTGTATGTATATGTGTGTGTAGCCTATTTTTTTTAATTGAGAACATCGACTGCATGCCCCATTACATAGTAATATTACATGCATTACACTGGACAATTGTATGTGTGTGTATATATATATATATATATATATATATATATATATATATATATATATGTATGTATGTATGTATGTATGTATGTATGTATGCATGTATGTATGCATGTACTTTTTATATAATTACAGCATGCCCCATTATCTAAGTAATTCTACATGCTTTCACTTTCTATGTAGTACAAATATATATATATATATATATATATATACATACAATATTTACAATTTCTTAATCTTAATTTACTTAAAATGTCTATGTATGTATGTATGTATGCATATATGTATGTATGTATGGTCCTTGCGTTGTATCACATATTTTTAACACTGTAGTAGCGCCTGTTAATGTCACACATTTCTAAACTCACTTTTAGTTGCTATTTTATCACACATTTTTGTTTTACACTATATTAGTTGCTGTTTTGTCACAAGTTTATAGATTTTATAAATTGATTGAACGCTTTGAGGTAACTGTTCACAAGCTGTTGGCAAGTCAGTGGCCAATCTCCTCCGTTCATCCTGATGTCTCTCATGAGCGATGTCCTCTGCTGTGTGGTGTCTGCACATTCATAAATAAGATGATTCACTGTTTGCTGTCCTCTGCCACATGTACATGTTGGGTCGTCTATGATGTGGAATCTGTGAAGGTATGACTTGGTTCTGCCGTGTCATGTGATAACTGCTGTGAATTCTGGAGTTGAAGGTATTGATAATTTTAGTCTCTGCTTAATTGACGGGAAGAAGGACTTCGTTTTGCACCTTTGGTTGTTTTATTCCATCTATCTTGCCATTTCTGTATTCCTATTTCTTTTATTTTTGTATCTATTGTTGATTTTGGGGTTTTTCTGTAAATGATTTCTATAGTGTCATCGTTAGCAGCTTGCTTTGCTTAATTATCTGCCATTTCATTGCCGGCTATGCCTATGTATACATGTATGTCAAAATACATTATAAGTTAGAGTTAAAGAAGTACATATTTGTATTATATTGGTTTAATTTGATTATAAGATGTTTCATGCTATCATTGGTATTTTCTTAAAGTCTGTGCCAATTGTTTCATTCAAAGTTTGTCTTTGGTTCCCTGTGTTGAGATAGATTTATAAAAGCCTTCATACTGCCATTGTTCATAATAATGTGAATGACTTCCTGTTGAAGAGCCTCACAGAAATCTTTGATACGGATACCTCTCTGCGGGAGAACTTATTCATAATTCCGCAGACTTTTTTTTCATACTCGGCGTTAACTGCAATTGATACTTGTCGTGGTAAAGGGACTATATTAATGTTTTTCATATTCTTGTGTGTCGCTACATTTGTGGTGTTTGACTTGTTATTAAAACCCTCTGATGTAAGAGTGTGACATTAAGATTTGTTGACCGTTAGTTAGCTTCGTAAGTCCATCTCTGTGATTTCTTGATACTATTAATATACACATGGAGTCATTTCGTCTCTTATTTTGCACACAAATGTTGCAGAAAAACAAATCTATCAATGGCCGCAGAGCAGAAGGACTTACCTCTGTCTCTCCAAGTAGAAATATAACGAAGGTGCAATAGCAGCTGAAACTTGGAGACGTGTGACACTGCGACATGAAAGCCTGCCAACAAACAATTGTGTAGCTTCTGCACATTATCCACGTCCCTACCTGGTTGATACCCCGCGAGAAATTGTGATAAATAAGATATAATGGAATTGACTGGGCATGTGGACGCGGGCTTGTTGGCAGCGCTAAATGATTTACTGCCCATCACGGGGCGATTCTCATTACAAATACGGTTACATAATCATCGGCGTGTGTCGCTAAATGAGCAAGCCGTGTTCCGTGACTCGACCTGTCATAAATCAGGCCTTGTTGAATAATGATAATTAACATATAATATAAATGACGAGGATAGCGACAGTCGCGCAACATCGACACAACCTGGCTCTTACAGCATGCCATGGCTAGCTCCAAGTTCGGTCAAACAGTGCTATTATCCTTTACTAATAGCAGTGCAAGTTAGGACAAGAATATTAGCTTGAAGGATGGGTGGAGCGGAGAAAAATTCTTTCCGGCACTGGGATTCGAACCCGGGTTTTCAGCTCTAAGACGGCGCTCATTCCGTCGGATCCCGGCCACTCAGTCACTCGTAATGAGTGCACCTCAGCACATTAGTATACTGGAAATTGTGCCACTGTCAAACATTTGTGGCACAGTGCATGAGGATTGGCCACTAAAGGGAAACTAAGAGGTGGAACTTAAACTGATAGGATTCAATCCGGCATCGGAATTGGAATCCGGTGTGGCTTACTGGAAAGAGCGTCAACATTTAGTTCGAATCCCGTTGCCAGAGAGAATTTTTCTCCGCTCCACCCGTCCTTAATCAATTTAAATTAAGAATTAAGAATTACATACTTTTACATGAAATTGATTTGTCAGTGTTAGCCGATTTTTATAGGTTATTCTGCGTCTATATAAAATTATCGTTTAGGCCTATCATAAAGAAGAATTAGGATATGAATAGTAAATAACTTAATTATGTATCATGTTTAGTTAATATTTCATTATAGCCCATGTAAGCTTGCTAATGTGCATGAAAATTATTTCTATATTTAAGTATGACTTTCCTATTTTTGTCATTATTTCATTATGTATTTTACTTCTGGTAGTGTGAAAGAGACCTCATGGCCTTAACTCTACCAGAATAGATAGATAGATAGATAGATAGATAGATAGATAGATAGATAGATAGATAGATAGATAGATAGATAGATAGATAGATAGATAGATAGATAGATAGATAGATAGATAGATAGATAGATAGATAGATAGATAGATAGATAGATAGATAGATAGATAGATAGATAGATAGATAGATAGATAGATAGATAGATAGATAGATAGATAGATAGATAGATAGATAGATAGATAGATAGATAGATAGATAGATAGATAGATAGATAGATAGATAGATAGATAGATAGATAGATAGATAGATAGATAGATAGATAGATAGATAGATAGATAGATAGATAGATAGATAGATAGATAGATAGATAGATAGATAGATAGATAGATAGATAGATAGATAGATAGATAGATAGATAGATAGATAGATAGATAGATAGATAGATAGATAGATAGATAGATAGATAGATAGATAGATAGATAGATAGATAGATAGATAGATAGATAGATAGATAGATAGATAGATAGATAGATAGATAGATAGATAGATAGATAGATAGATAGATAGATAGATAGATAGATAGATAGATAGATAGATAGATAGATAGATAGATAGATAGATAGATAGATAGATAGATAGATAGATAGATAGATAGATAGATAGATAGATAGATAGATAGATAGATAGATAGATAGATAGATAGATAGATAGATAGATAGATAGATAGATAGATAGATAGATAGATAGATAGATAGATAGATAGATAGATAGATAGATAGATAGAGAGATAGGTAGGTAGGTAGGTAGGTAGGTAGGCAGGCAGGCAGGCAGGCAGGCAGGCAGGCAGGCAGGCAGACAGGCAGACAGATAAATTTTCCTTCATCCTATGGAAATGCAGAATTTCTGCACGGAAGTGTCGTACGTACTTGTACATCGTAATAATATAAGAATATTAGTGCCAACGATGGGAATACTCTGCAGTCATCACTTACATGGTGATGGCAAACAGGGGGACAAGGATGGATTAAAATGAAGTAAAATTGGGATAGTATTGAAAGAAATGATTCAGGTGGGTTGAAATAAAATAATTTCCTTTCTTACAGTGACAAGGTCCCTTATCTTGCTGCCCCGACGCTAAGAGATGGGTCATAGATGTCGCTTACGTGTAAGAAATGTATATCACTAAAAGCGCTACACACGACCCAATCTGCAGGGTCCGATTTGCAGGGCGGTTGGGTCGGACGATCTGGTTCTGCTCTCCACACGACCCAACCTGCAGTAGGCCGATTCGCTCCGTTGTGAAAAGATATATCATGGCTAGTTCACTTTCCAAGGTTCAAAAAATTGGAATTGCATTGAGTTTCTTGTTACAGAACGATAAACAGGTACTATATGACAAAAATATTTTCCGATTAAAAAATATTTAGGCATATATATATATATATATATATATATATATATATATATATATACAGTATATATACAGTATATATATATATATATATATATATCTTTTTCACAATTGAAAATGTTGGCAGTTCACTCTGTAGTGATTAAGCGTTTTCCTCATAACTTAAAAATTTGTTAACTTTTCATGTTCTCTCTTTTTTTATTTTATTGCTGAAACTTATGTTTACAATATTATGCTCTTTCAACTACATTCCTTAATAAATAATATTTCTTTTTATTTTGTGTTGTAGAAAATACTGATGTTTGACCACTTTTTAAAATGAATTTATTTTTTATCAGAAAATCTATCAACTGTAGAGGAGTGATCTTGCATCATATTGTAGATATGACATGCATAAATACACACACAAAAATTTCATCACAGAATATTGGATAGTTTTTGAGTTATGTGGGAAACGCATCATCACTGCACAGTGAACTGAATTTAAAAAAAAAAAAAAAGTAAATTTTTTTAACCGTAAAAATATATTTTTTTTTTTTTCATATAGCAGAAGGACAGTTGTCTATGCGGATGACTTGAATTTGTTAGGAGAAAATCCACAAACGATTAGGGAAAACACAGAAATTTCACTTGAAGCAAGTAAAGAGATAGGTTTGGAAGTAAATCCTGAAAAGACAAAGTATATGATTATGTCTCGTGACGAGAATATTGTATGAAATGGAAATATAAAAATTGGAAATTTATCTTTTGAAGAGGTGCAAAATTCAAATACCTGGGAGCAAAAGTAACAAATATAAATGATACTCGGGAGGAAATTAAACACAGAAGAAATATGGGAAATGCCTGTTATTATTCGGTTGAGAAGCTTTTATCATCCAGTCTGCTGTCAAAAATCTGAAAATTAGAATTTATAAAACAGTTATATTACCGGGTGTTCTTTATGGTTGTGAAACGTGGACTCTCACTTTGAGAGAGGAATATAGGTTAAGGGTGTTTGAGAATAAAGTGTTTAGGAAAATATTTGGGGCTAAGAGGGATGAAGTTACAGGAGAATGGAGAAAGTTACATAACACAGAACTGCACGCATTGTATTCTTCATCTGACATAATTAGGAACATTAAATTCAGACGTTTGATATGGGCAGGGCATGTAGCACGTATGGGCGACTCCAGATATGGATATAGAGTGTTAGTTGGGAGGCCGGAGAGAAAAAGGCCTTTGGGGAGGCCGAGACGTAGATGGGAAGATATTAAAATGGAATTGAGGGAGGTGGGATATGATGATAGAGACTGGATTAATCTTGCTCAGGATAGGGACCAATGACAGGCTTATGTGAGGGCGGCAATGAACCTCCGGGTTCCTTAAAAGCCAGTAAGTAAGTAAGTAAGTAAGTAAGTAAGTAAGTAAGTAAGTAAGTAAGTAAGTAAGTAAGTAAGTAAGTAAGTAAGTAAGTAAGTAAGTAAGCAGAAGGACAGTGTTTTGTACATATTAATTTTCATTATTGTACAAGACACATTAATGGAGGAAAAAATGTTTAATATTTCCAAAATTGTACTGCTGTAAGCTGTACCTAATCTATTAAAAATAAGAAAACATTTAAACTCTTCTCATATTTTCGACAAAGCATAGATGTGCATATTGATAACGTTGATCCTATTGTGTTGGAATGCTGTGCACTACATAATTTGTATTTTTCGAGAAGAATTTCTGAAACCTGATTACGCATATCTCTATTCAGATAATTTGCGTTTGAAATGTCCCATAAACAAGGCATATCTTTATACAGTTCAAGAATATCCCTCCAGACTTCTTTCTCCTTTTCCGTCATTTCACGTCGCACTCACTGTCACTGTTCTCAGTTCCTCATAAACGCCACTTCTGCAAGCTGCAACTGACAAGAAATCTGCCCGATCGTGCTACACACGACCCAACTTGCAGGGTGTTGGAGTGGGGGAGTCGGCAGATGGGTGGCTGCCCGAACCAACCACCCGACACGAGGTTTGTTGTCCCAGCAAGCCTACACACCACCCGATCGGCAGGGTCTCTGCAAATCGGACCCTGCAGATTGGGTCGTGTGTAGCCGCTTTAAGGGTGCAGTTACACCATTGGCCTGCAAAAGTTTAGTGAAATTCATTTTTTTTAATATCTCAGCCACTATAAAAGCTAAATGAACAAAACTTTTGATCCTTGGGTGTTTCCGAGGTGGTGTTACAAACCTTCAGGGATGATGGTGAAGGGGCTCATGTATCAATTTGAGATAAGAAACCTTGGTCCGGAAATGACCGAGTCGAAAGTTACAAGTAAAACTAGTTGTGTGGAAATGAAATAATTTTATTCCTCTGTACACCTTATTTACGTGTATTTATCTGTACATCTTACAAATACTGTATTCATCTGACATTATTTACGTTGTCTACTTACAGTCTTCCATTCACAGCGCTGTCTGAGGGATGGGGACAGGAAACTACACTAAAGCAATGCAGATAGCGTAATGTGCAACGGACATGGTCGGTCCTGATATGCACGTCTGTAGACAGCAGTGTATGTGTACAAGTTGCAGTGTCCAGTCGATCAGTCCTAGTGAAATGGAGAAGTACACGAGAACGGAATAAGTAGACCTGATTTTCGAATACGAATGAGCCAATGGGAACAGTAGACAAGCTCACAGATTGTATCGGGTCAAAGTTCCCGCGTAGGAGACACCCGGTCCATATCATTTTTCCACGACTGTTCCAAAAGTTAAGGGAAGAAGGGCACATGTTGCCAAATTACAATTCCACTTGCACACAAATGTTTTTGCTTATAACTTTCGACTCAGTCATTTCTGGACCATGGTTTCTGATCTCAAATGGATACATGTGCCCTTCGCCACCATCCCTGAAATTTTGTAACACCACCTCGGAAACAACCTGTATATACATTACATTTTATAAAACATTATTCAGAATATTAAAATAGCTAATAATTACCTGTAAAACATCCAGGTTGCATAATTTCTTTACACAACCATAAAGCATTTACATAACAAAATACACGCTTAATTAAATATCTGCATGTTTATTATATTGGAATGTTTTAAAGACCTACATCAACAACATAGTCTAGGATCTTTTACCTATTCCTTTAGGAAATATTTCTTTCTTAATAAAAATGTAGAAAATTTAATATTGGACATAACGATTAAGAAAAAATATATTTCATGAAGGAATAGGTAAATGATACCAGACTACATTGTTGCATGTATTTAATGAATTGTATATTTTATTATATAAATGCTTTAAAGTTGTAAAAAAGTTATGCAAGTTTGATATTACTTTACAGGTAATTATTAGCTATTTTAATAATTTATATTATAAAGTGTAATGTATGTATATTAAGCATGAATTTTTTTTCAATTAGCTTTTATACTAGCTAAGACATAAAAAAATTAATTTCACTAAATTTTTTTCAGGCCAATGGTGTACTTTCCTCTTAAGTTAGGCGCTCACGGGGAAAAAAAATTCATTCGGATTTTTATTAAAGCAGGGTATCGCTCACTTGTTCATATTTCCGAATCAATCATCGAATAGTGTTGTAATTTACCGCCAGAGCGCATTATTTCATTGTATTGTTCTGAACTGAACAAGGAAATAAAATGAATAGCGGATTCATAATTGATCCAACTGTAAAGATGGATACATACTGAAATCAACCTTCTGAGGTACATCATGAAAAATGCTATATATAAAATTCCACTATACCATACTATAAGGAAAAATATCATTTAACATCAATCGAAATTATTGGATTACTGATTGGGGCTAAAGGAACCATCACAAATACTACATAGGCCCTACACTTCTTTATTCTTATCTAGATATCTTTCGCCGATTGTCCGTAGCAGCCCAATTGCATCTCTTGTACCTTTTCCCTTCCTGAAGCCAAACTGCTCTTCTTCCAACTGTTCTTCCATCTTAGAATATAAACGTCGATTCAGTATTCGCAAGAGAATCTTCTCCGAGTGCGATATTAGTCCTGAACTCCTTACATTGCTTGGCATTTTATATATATATATGTATATATATATATATATATATATATATATATATATATATACACATGGTGAAATTGATATAGTTAAGGACCTACTGTATTATGCGTTTTGTAATTAAGTGCATGGTCAATTAGAAAATTAGGATGAAATTCTGCGTAGTTTGGCAACAGCGCGTCACCGGTTCACTACAGAAGCACACACGGACACTCGGTCTGAAGAGAAGGGTTCCGTCCCTTAGTCACCCCAGTAGGGTTGCCAGACTTTCCAATGGCACAATATGTTTTTTTTTTTATTTTATTTATAATAAAACGGATTCTTTTATTGAAGAAAACTGCAATTCTTAGCTTCTCTAATGATGGGGCGAAAATTAGAATCGTAAGGATGGTACTTACCGAGTTAAACAGTGTTAACATTTAAATGAACATACTTTTTGGGAAAAAAGTATTCCTTTCGGACTAATATGGTATTAGAATTTTTACTTTACTCTGTCCAACGAGTAAACTGTTGAAATCTGCAGAGTTATGCTTCCACTCTGTATGTGAATTAAATTACAAAGATCCATTTAAAAACGAAATTAAAACAACAGGATGAATTATTTTAAGTTCATAACACAATGGCAAATTCTAAGTTATCATTGCAAATAATGCGTAAATTGAAGTGACTTAGTCCAAGCATATTTTATTTTTATTTATTTATTTACTTACTTATATATCCTATATTTATTTATGTATTTAATTATTTATTTATTTATTTATATATTTATTTATTTATTTGTTTTTTCGTTCGTTCGTTCATTCATTTATTTATTCTGGTAGAGTTAAGGACATGAGGCCTTCTCTTCCACACTACCAAAAGTGAAATATGCATTGAAACAATAACAAATAAAGTAATATTAACAATAAGACATTATAAAATCATATCACGTTTACATATACAGTAGAGCATCGATTATCCGAATACCGATCAACCGAAACATCGGTTAACCGAAAGCGTTTCAGTCGGCAAATTCAAATTTGCGCTCGCGCGCGCCATGTAGAAGTTTCGCTGGCGCTGATTGCGAGATTTAGCGGCAAAAAAAAAAAAAAAAAAAAGAAAAAACTAGTCTCAGCTCTGAAGCAAAGAAAAAAATTGGGCTTCTTTTCCTAAACTTTACGCCTACTTTATTAGCCATTTTGAACTTGTCAAACTAGGCTAGTCAGTTTTCTATGTTATTTGTAAGACGTGTGATACAAAATATATACTGTATTTACAGTTTTGTGTTTAATATCAGTGTTTCTTTGTTTCATACTACTCCTATGACACCGGTACAAATTGTTTTCGTAAATGACTGGTTATCCGAACATCCCTCGTCCCCAATTGTATCGGATAATCGATGGTCTACTGTACTTAAAGTAATATTGACTAAACATGTTCGATAATAAGAAAGTAATTTATGTGAGAACGAAAAGCGTTTCCGGCTTTAATATTATTGTTAGTATTATTACTATATTATTACTGTTATTATTATTATTATTATTATTATTATTATTATTATTGTTGTTGTTGTTGTTGTTGTTGTTGTTGTTGTTGTAGTGTAGTCGAGGAGTGGATTGTAGCCTACCAGAGTAGCGTCTTCTACGATTCGTTTATATTTCTCGCCATCAATTTACTTTAGATCCAAAATGTAGAACACGTTCTCTGCAGAAAAGCACACACTCCTGTTTAGACTTTACACGGAAAATTTTTTCTTGTGATCTCGAAAAGAAAAGAATCCAGTCGAAGCCGCTTACTCGGCAAAATGGCGGTAACGACGAATTTCCTGTGCTAATAATGGCGGCAGATCTTCTGCAAACAGCGCTGCTACGGATACCACCTCATTAAATTCAGAACGGTCGGCCAGGGCAGAGCTCTTCCTAAGTTCATTACAGACACTGGCCTTTCCCTTCTGCATCCGCTTTGTGCCAAACAAGCTTTAACCCGCTCACACACCCGACTTATCATTAAATTCTCTGTATCCTCTCATTGCAGGCTTCTGTGTGAATCCATTGTACCATCTTTGAAATGCCCACTCAGTTATTCAGATACAGGAGCTCTGTGTGGTGGTATTCGTCTTCAGTGAGGAATGAAGTAATAGCAAGAACTACAACTCCAACATTATTCAGAATTTCACGTCGTCGAAATTGCTTTATTGCTGACCGGGACTGGGGCTGGGTAGTCTAAGCATATGCCTATTACTCTTCAACCTTTGAATCTATCAATTTACAATTCTTACAGCATTCACACCATATTAGTATAGATATTTTGGTTTTCAGGTTATCTTCCTATCCCATATACGAAATTTTATAAAAAATTTTAATCCTACGAATAATCATTATTTAAGTTAAAAACATGAATATTTTAGGAACATTTTTCTCAGAAATTACAGGGTGATCCGTTTGGGTATGCATAAAATAAAAACACCGTAAAACATTTACTACTGCACTATATTTGTTGAAACACTGAAAGATGGGAGATTCCTCAGAGCTCAACATGACCCCCATTGCGCACCCTGCACAACTCATAACGGTGATGCAATTCGGCCCATGTCCGTTTTAACATAAGAGGGTAGATTTGTTGAAAGCTTGAGTAATTTTTACTCTCAGATCATCAATGTTCCTGGGTTTCTGTGAATAGACAATATCTTTAACAAAACCCCACACGAAGAAGTCAGGAGGGATTAGATCTGGGGAGTTTGGGAGCCAAGCGTAGAGATAGCTCCTTCTCGTACTGGGTTTCGCCTCGACCTCCTGCATGTTTTTTTTAACACAACCTGTTTCTACTTCGATACCACAACATAATGCTATCGTATTTAGGTACATTATGCACACCATACTCACATCGAGTCCACACCTGTGGAGTAACGATCAGCGCGTCTGGCCGCGAAACCAGGTGCTCGGGTTCGAATCCCGGTCGGGACAAGTTACCTGGTTGAGGTTTTTCCGTGGTTTTCCCTCAACCCTATATGAGCAAATGCTGGGTAACTTTCGGTGTTGGACCCCGACTCATTTCACCTTCATATCATTCAGACGGTAAATAACCTAAGATGTTGATACAGCGTCGTAAAATAACCCAATAAAATAAAAATAAATACTCTCATCGAATTTTCCTTTGGAATCTTTTAACGCACTCAAATTTAGCAGAGGCCTACCACAGAACACATAGTGCCCGCTGTTGATTTGTAGTAGCCATTTTAATCATCTACGATTTCCATTTGTCCTTTCATATTGTGCATTATCGATTGTCATATATGGAAACTACCATCTTTTAATCATAATATAACCAGCAAGAAAGTTTTCCTACTATCATAATAGCTTTATAATGTGACACCAGCTGGATTGTTCTGGTTGCCTCAGGAGTATGCGTGCACATCTAGTGAGAAGGAAGGCGCGGAGAAACGGAAACTCGAGCTTCGGTAGGAGCTGTAGCGCGGTACGGAGCGAGGAGAGTAGGCTGCGGTGACGGCGCGGAAGGAGAGAGCAAGGGAAACATCTAGAAGCAGAATTCTCTCGAAGATCCTGAAAGCCAAGCGAATTGAAGTTTCTGGAAAAGATGTGGTGTAATAAATAACACCGTGAGTGCCGACAGAAGGATCAGTCAGTCAGTCAGTCTTGAGTCCTCAAGTCTTGTCTTGGACAGCAGCGAGCGACGGGGACCTGAGTTCGACGTGCAGTGAACTTGAGTGAGTGAGTCCGTAACTGTGGCAGTGTCCAGGCGAGTGCGACGCAGTTCGGGAGACCTGAGTTCGACGTGCAGTGAACTTGAGTGAGTGAGTCCGTAACTGTGGCAGTGTCCAGGCGAGTGCGACGTAGTTCGGAAGACCTGAGTTCGACGTGCAGTGAACTTGAGTGAGTGAGTCCGTAACTGTGGCAGTGTCCAGGCGAGTGCGACGTAGTTCGGACGACCTGAGTTCGACGTGCAGTGAACTTGAGTGAGTGAGTCCGTAACTGTGGCAGTGTCCAGGCGAGTGCGACGCAGTTCGGGAGACCTGAGTTTGACGTGCAGTGAACTTAAACAATGAGCTAGAAGAACTAGCCAAGGCAAGCGAACTGTGAACTGAGAACTGACAGTTTTGTTTTCCACATAGTGCATTGTGCACATTAATTGAAATTAGGAGTACATTGTTGTTGTTCTCAATAATAAACGTCATGTATTGACATTGTCGTCGTGTGGAGTGCAATAACGATTATTGTGTTGCTGTGTTGAGTGGAATACCCATTATTGTAGGGTGAAT
Source organism: Periplaneta americana (assembly GCF_040183065.1). Taxonomy (NCBI): domain Eukaryota; kingdom Metazoa; phylum Arthropoda; class Insecta; order Blattodea; family Blattidae; genus Periplaneta; species Periplaneta americana. Next base: position 126,006,932 of record NC_091118.1, on the reverse strand, counting down.
TATTAAGAATAAAAGTCACATTGTTGTCTGATGTGTGGTGGTTAAAGTAGAAATAAAAGTCACAATAATAATAAATTAATATTATCCATACCCAAACGGATCAGACTGTATTTTGGTTTTCATATTATCTTTCTATGTCATATACGTAATTTTATATTTAAAAAATGTAATCCTACAAATAATCAGCAAATTTAAATTAAAAACATTAATATTTTTGGAACATTTTCTCAGAAACTACTAAGGCTCAGAGACTGAAATTTTACACACTCCTTTTTATATAGTAGTGAAGACCCATGGCCACTTTCACTTTCAAAATACAAATTAATGATTTTACAACCAGGAAACTAAAAAAAATATGAAACTTTTAAACTGAAGTTTTCAGTATGGAAAATATTCTTTTTTATTGAACATACTCATAATATGATGAACATGGCAGAAAATATAATCATCTGCAGTGTAAATGTGCTTGAATTTTTTTGTAACCTGTAGTTCAAAGGATTTCTGAGAAACTTGTTCCTAAAGGACCCATGTGTTTACCTTAGAGGTAATGAATATTTTTCAGGTTTAATATTTTTTTTATAGAACTAAGTATATAAGGTAGAAAGATAATTAATCTAAAAGCAAAAATATACCAGTTAATATTATATGTATGCCGTAAAAAGTGTAAATTGCTAGATTCAAATGTTGACGAGTAAGAGCAATATTTCTTCATCCCTACATAAGAGCCGTAAGTTCAGACTATCCAGTTCCTTTTCAATTAAATAACATAAAATCAAGGCCCGCTTCGAAATGCACGCCTTTTATTTATCTCATAATCAGGCGACATTGTAAAGAGGTGACATTGTAAGGATGTAAAAAATACTTCGGTAATTTCCCGCCAATTCAAGCTTCCAGGATCACTTATGTCGGAAAATAGGTTTTCTGGATTACGTCTGTCAGTTTACAGCTATTTTCTCTAATTATTGGGTGGATTTTGTTCATATTTGATGTTCACTATTGACTATGACATAAAATGTTATATATGTAATGTAATCTTTCATCTTTCCGACCAATCTAACAGAAATTAGCTTCTAATAACTTTCTAAATCTTAATAGTGGAGTACCAACAATTCTCTCTTTTTTTTACTTTTTTTTAAACACATTACCGGTAGGCTACTTCTGTTCTAAGGTTTTTGTACTGTATCTCCGAGCACGAACCATGTTCATTCGAATAGTATTATTACTTTTTCTTTTTATTATTATTAACCCTTAAATTGACAAGGTATCCTATAGGATACAACAGGTTAATAGGCTGTATGCCATAACTTTAATTGAACAATAGAAAAAAAAATTGGTAGGAAAATTAAAATTTCACAATACTACAATATTGTACAACATACAAAATATGGACATTACGATAGTTGTTTTCTTTACAATCCGACAAGGTTTAATAAACTAGTGTGAGAAATGAAGTTTTGCCAATTTTTCCTCATATTTTTTTGGTATCCTTCCGAAGATGTTTATCCCACCATATAGAATTTAAACATGTTACAATTTACAAATATTTCAATTATTTTTAACAAAGCTACATTTGAAAGAACTCAGATAAAATGCTAATATTTAACTGTGCATGTTATAAACAATGAAATGTTACACATTTGGAACTTGAAGATAAAATGCTCTGGCATATATGCTCCTTTGGGTACATGTTTCGCCCTGCCTTCGACGTGCACGGACAATTCTGATTTATAAGGATGGTGATCCAGATATTCTTAAGAATTGGCGTCGAATTACGATCTATTCTGTTCTGCGCAGAATTATTGAGCGTGTATTAGATATCAAGTTACGATCTAATCTTGATTTAAATCTTAACCAACGAGGTTTTATGTCTGGTCCAGGTGTTTTCCTAAATTCCTCTATTGTTAATGGATGCCTTAATGATTCAAAACTTAATAAAAAGGATTGTTGTGTAGTCTTTCTGGACATTTCTAAGGCGTTTGATCATGTCTCTCATCAACACATTGAACAAACCCTCAATGCTATGCCTATACCTCCAAAACTCAAGACGCTTATAACATCGCTTTTAATAGGAAATTCTACTACTATCACTATTAATAAAACTACAAAGACAGCCCCTATAATGATCGAGCAAGGAGTTGCACAGGGGGCTCCACTCTCACCAATTCTATTCAATGTTGCCATTGACTTCGTGATGAAGGAATTAAGCGAAAGTAATATCGCTGGAGAATATGGATACAATATATCACCTCAATTAAATAATCTTTCCATTCTTGCATTTGCGGATGATCTCGTATTACTGTGTAAAAGTAAATCTGCTCCTCAATATTCAACATCACTGACTATGAATTCCTTAGGCTAGAATTGGTCTTGAAGTAAACCTGCATAAAAGTAATGTTATACACCTACGTAAAGGATGTCTCTGCCCTGATTCCCTTACCTTGATCGATGGACCAGAAATATCTTGCATCAAATCAGATGAAGTCATCAGATATCTTGGCATTACTTTTAATGATGAAATAAAATTTAGTGCGGCGGAACTAATTGAAAAACTGACAAAAAATCTTAATCAGCTGGTCACTCCACCCTTACTAATCCCGGACCAAAAGATAAATATTTTAAATCAATATATCTGCCCTCGGTTTACCCCTTCCAATGTGCTCCTTTAAAAGATCTTAAAGAGAAATTTCTATCCGATATTGACAAATAAATTCACAGTGCTGTTAAGGAAATAATTAACATTCCTACTGACACCCCGGATGCTATGTTGTATGCACCAAGAAGATTGCGAGGTTTAGGAGTCTTTAAAGCCCAGTGGGAAGCTTACCTTCAGCATTTAAATATTTGTCAAAGACTTTTACACGTTGACAACCCTCATGTAGCAGCCACTCTGAATCTTCCAAACGAAACTGAATATTGCATCCAACAATTACCAATTACCTTGGATTGCTCTGAACGTATTTCTTCTCAAAAACTAAGAAAAGCATTGCGTGAAGATTCTTTTCATCAATGGAGCAAATTGAAAAGTAAAGGTTTGGGAGTTGTTTTCTATTCTCACTGGAAGAAAGGTAATTCGTGGATCTCAACCAAAAAGGAACTTTCGAACAGTCAGTGGACGCAAGTCATTAAGATGGACTGTAATACAATACCTTTACGTACTCTCCCTGGTAGAACTCTTGACTCAACCCGTTGCAGAAGATGCGACGAGCAAGAAACGCTTCCTCACGTCTTGGGTTTCTGCCATCATGGAGAATTACTCCGAATCAACAGACATAATACGGTTCGTTCTCTCATCCCATCTTCAATCCGTCAGAATGCTTCCTATGACGTTTATGAGGAGGTTGGTTGCTTCTCCTCTGATGGCTCTACTAGACGTGCTGATATCATCATAATTGATCGGCAGGAGGATAAGGGTGTCATTCTTGATCCCACAATCCGTTTCGAGATGCACGAGAAACAGCCACAAGAGGTGTGTCGTGAAAAATAAGTCATATATGAACCTTGTTGTCAGCATCTTGGAGCACAATACCACATGACACATTGGACAGTTTTTGGGCTCATGTTCGGTGCCCGTGGCACGATCCCAAGAGAAACTTTAAATCAACTTAAACAATTTAAAATTTAGGATGCAACGATTAATGCCATAGGATCTCATATGTTAAAATCATCCTTAGCTATTATTAGTAATCATTTGTACCCAACAAACTTTTATTGTAAGTGATTTCCTATGTTTTCATATCATTTATTTTAATGTTGTCATTTTCCTTTAAAATTGTCACACAATTGGTTTTAATGATTATTCTTTAAGAATTGATTAGTACGCCGATCTATTCGAACCCTTATGTAGGGCGGTTTTTTATTACAATTAAATTATTTATGCAATCCCTTGGAGTCATGACGCTAAAGTTTTGGTATCTCAAATCGGCCAAATTTTGATCTCCACTACTGGTTATCGACGTTGCATTACTTATTTGCGTCAACGCTTAAGTATTACTATTCAACGCGGAAATGCAATGAGCGTTTTAGGTACTCTTCCCGAATCCAGCCCTTTGGAAGAACTCTTTCTTCTGTAAAATTTATTAAGTATTATGTGTGTAAATATTTGTATTTAGTTAAAAGTTAAAAATTAATTTAAGTTATTTATTTATATATGTTTAAGTTCTTATATAATTGAGGGGTTCGGGAGTAAAACATGGTAAGCGACGTGTTAGTGTTTTGAAGTTATTAGGTAGGTAAACATTTATACATGCAACAGTTTGTATAGTTACCAGGAAAGTAAAACCTGTATACGTCTACCGTCTGTTGAGATATTGGAAAACTAACTACTGCATTAGACGCAGAATGTAAGATACCATATTATACGTTACATATCTCATTTTTGATCAAAAATATTAGTTACACAGAAAATAAAATAATTGTTCTTTTTGTCTCTTGATAATGGTGAGCACAAGTTTAAGTACAGTACTAATTTTAGTCGGTTTTTTTTTTTTTTTTTTTTTTTCACATATAAAATGATAACTGATTTAGTACTTCTTTGGCTTCCCGTTTCTGTGCATAACTATCTGAAACTTATTTCGCATGGGACAAATAAGTCTCTATTTCTTGCCATTTTTTCAGAAGCATCTTAGTAATGGCATGTTTACTTTATGTATTGAAATGGGAAGTGTTCAACATAAGAAATAACGAGCGAGATGGCTCATTGGTAAAGCACTCCACTCGGATTCAATTCCTGGTGACGATCATTCTGGTTCTTGCATTTCCAGTCGCGATATGACCTATGAGTTAAATCGACTAATAATAAATACAGCTAAAAGAAGGTAAACATTAAAGATCACATACAGCGCTCACATACTTAATAAGATACTCTGCAAGACACCGGCTGGAAAATTCGCCTAAAAATTTCTTCGTCGTCTTTCACAGGAAACTGGATCCCTAGACTTCAGTACGAGAGGCTACGAAGTTGCTCATGGTAAAGCCGTATAAAATTACTATGGTAAAGACATTAAGCCAGGTGGTTCATTACCTGGGAGTAGATTTTGTGAAAGCTTTTTGAGTAAAATGCATGATGGGGAAATTGATCCTAATCTCTTTTTATTTTAGGACGAATCTTGCTTCCAACTACAGATTTGTGTTAATATGCAAGAAATGATTGCTAAATAACAAGTAGACAGTTCCAGCATCTTCTTGGATGACATGAGCGGACACTTAACTATATAGGAATAAAAGTAAATAGTACTTTATTAGTTAATATCGCGAGATTAACCGTGAAATGTTATTGACGGCCGGCCGGGAGAGCATGCTCCACGGCCCGAGAACTACTTTCATAGTAACTTGCTCAGTCAGTAGAGGAGGAGAAGTAATTCTTGTTACATTAAAAATTACGCAAACAGTGATTTTCTGATCAAATTTAAAATACTATAGACTTTCAACATAATAATGTTATTCTTTGGCTTTCCTCGAGCGAATCCTCGGCCTCATCTCGCCTAATACCATCTCGCTATCACCAATCTCATTAACGACAAAATAATAATATAGACCTAACCATACATTTTAGTTGCTCCAATATCCCAAATTTTTTGGCAGAGTATATTGCTATAAACTGTGGGGATCCTAAAGAAAATTGATGTGGATTCAAAAGACAGAAGGCTGTGTAGTAACCTTTATATGAAACGAGTCAAAGTCAGGATAGGAGAAGAAATGTCAGAAGTAAGTGAACTTGGAAGAGGATTACGTCAAGGATGTCCTTTATCAACTTTCTTGTTCAACATCTACTTGGAGGATTTAGTAAAGAATTGTTTTCAGAACATGGAAAAAGTGATAGTAGGAGGAAGAAGAAGAAAGTGCATAAGATTTACTGATTATATGGCGTTATTAGCATAAGAGGAGATGATACTAATGGATATGCTACTGGAGCTAAATGACAGCTGTGAGCAGTATGGAATGAAGATAAATGCAAATGAAACGAAGACCATGGTCATAGAAAGGAAAATAAAGAAGATAAACTTCCGAATTCTAAATGAGGCAGTAGAGCAATTGGACAGCTTGAAATAATTGGGATGTACTGTAAGCAGTAACATGATCTACTACCAGGAAGTCAAAAGGAGAATAGCAATGACCAAGGAAGCTTTTAATAGAAAAAGGAGCATCTGCTGTGGACCTCTGGAAAAGAACTAAGGAAGAGACTAGTGGAGTGCTTTGAATGGAGTGTGGCATTGTATGGGTGCAGAAACATTGACATTATGACAAAGTGAAAAGAAGGGAATAGAGGTATTTGAAACGTGGATAATAAGAAGAATGGAATGTGTGAAGTGGACAGACAGAATAAGAAACGAAGCTGTATTGGAAAGAGTGGGTGAAGAAAGAATTATGCTGTAACTGATCAGGAAGAGGAAAAGAAATTGGTTAGGTTACTGGCTGAGAAGAAACTGCCTATTGAAGAATGAACGGGAGAAGAGTTCGGGGTAGAAGAAGATATCAGATATTTATTTATTTATTTATTTATTTATTTATTTATTTATTTATTTATTTATTTATTTATTTATTTATTTATTTATTTATTTATTTATTTATTTATTTATTTATTTATTTATTTATTTATTTATTTATTTAAATATACAGAATACAGAATATAATTACAACTATAGAAATAGAAATAAAATAATGCAATCAATATAAAAAAGGAGATACAGTAATATTAACAAAATTTGAGGACCGAATGAGCAGCGCTCGTGTTCGGTCGCAGTTCAGATATGTTATTAATAGGCATATAAGAGAATATACAAAATAAAATAAAATAGGAACTAAAATTAAAATTACAGCTACAGTGAAATTATATAATACAATAGGCCTATATTAATATAAGAGGAATATAGAAAATGAAATAAAATAAAATAAGAAATAAAAATTAAAATAACAGAGGCAATGAATTTATATAATATAATATTAAGATAGAGAAGAATAATATCGTACGTGAATAAAGTAGGACAATTTATAAAAAAAAATATATAAATTCCAAAATTATAGAATACAAATATAATATTGGCGACTAGAGAGAGTTGGGTTTGCAGTGAAAGACCTGTCTTTGGCAGAACACAATGAATGAACGAATGAATATGTAAAATATAATCATTTTCCATGTGTTCTTCTTAATCCCTTCCGAGTAACAAAGTAATTGTGCTTTGATGCGAGAGTTTCAGAACTTGAAGACTGACAATAAAACACATTATGTGCCCAATCCACATTGTAAGGCAATACTGTTGTGATAGCTTCCAGTTTCAGAGGAACGTAAACACTGCAAGTTCAGGACCGAGAATTAAAACCAAAACACAAACGGAGTAATCCAGTGTGAGGATGGACGGGCAAGTCTGCGTGGACGGTTCGTTTACCACCGCCATATAAATCAAACAAGTGAAAATTATTGTCCACTAACTGTCATGCAGTGTGTCGGACCGCGCAACAATACCCGCGACGTCACAATAAATGTCCGCGCCCGCTGACACTGCCGGGAAAAATAATATTAATAATGGAAATGGTGGAGAAGGCTCAGGGCGCGATATCGTGGGGCCACAGTTTTCTCACTCATGCATTACTGATTATAAAATTACAGTACACGAAGGAACAGAATTCATACAGGAATATTTAAGATGCAAAACTATTATGTGAATTCACAGGCCTGACTTGGAGCAATACAGAAAATTCATACCAGTCGAATTCCCTATGCGTGAGAGATAATGGAATATTATGTACAGCAAAATATCGCTGGGTGAGAATAAAAGTGTTCTTTGTACATTCAGTCTTATTTTACAGGAGAGAACACTGAAGATTCTGGGCCATCAGTCTTCTGGTTTCCCGTTATAACTTGATCAAAATTCCTGGAGGCTGCAGATGAATAAGTTTGCTGCATTTCATAATGTGATCCTTGTTCATAACTGTTTGCTCTTGAGTGCATATTATGGTAAAATTGTAAATTATGTTTTATTTGAGGGGTTAGGTACAGCTTACAGCAGTAAAATTTTGGAAAGATTCAAAATTTTTTTCCTCCATTACTATATCTTGTACAATAATGAATATTAGTATGTGTAAAACACCGTCTATCTGCTGTATGAAAAAAAATTACCATTAAAAAAAATTATATTTTTTTTAATTCAGTTCACTGTGCAGTGATGAAGCATTTCTCACATAACTCAAAAACTATCCAACAGTCTGTAAGAAATTGTTTGTGTGCATTTATGCGTGTCATATCTACAATATGGTATAAGATCACTTCTCTACCTTTGATAGATTGTCTGATAAAAATACATTCATTCTAAAAAGTGATCAAAATCAGTATTTTCTTCCAACACAAAATAAAAAAAAAATATATATTATTTATTAAGGAAGTAGTTGAAAGAGCATGATATTATAAACATGAGTTTCAGCAATAAAATAAAAGAGAGAGAACATGAAAAATTTAACAAGTTTATGAGTTATGATGGAAACGCTTCATCACTGCTTAGTAGTTAGAGCACTTGGTAGGTAGAACCAAGGACTCGGGTTCGATCCTCGGCGCCGCAATGAATTTTCCTCCTCTAATAACTATTGTTACCATAACAGATATATTCTGTAGGACCAAAAATTAATCTTTACGTAGACGTCGCCGGTTTTCGGAATTTATGTGTAAACTCCTGTTGCATCTCTGTATGTGTTAAAACACGCAATCGAACACCGACCGTAAAATAAATTTTTAAAATTATGTTTTATTTAACGACGCTCGCAACTGCTGAGGATATATCAGCGTCGCCGGTGTGCCGGGATTTGGTCCCGCAGGAATTCTTTTACATGCCTCTGAATCTAGTGACTTAAGCCTTTTGCATTTAAACACACTTAATGCCATCGACCTGGGCCGGGATCGAACCCGCAACCTCGGGCACAGCGTTATACCGTCTGTGCCACCCAGGGCGACCACCGATAATAGCCACCAGGTTTTCAATAATCAAGATACTAATAGATTAGTCTAAAACAATAAAGAAATTCCAACATTTACTCAAATGTAGATCGAGACTTTGTGTCCACCCTGTACTATTATGGCCTGTGCAGTATTTTTATTGCTGTAGCTAAATGACTGGACATGTTTGCACAATTAATATAACTTACTGCAACTTGGAAGAGCAGCTTTTCTAATACTAGGAAAGGGAGATTCCCAATTTTGTGTTAAATACAGAATTGTGCATAATCTGTATCTTATACGCAAAAACTACTAATGTTTTCGATATCAGGGCGTTAGATTTGGTTTTTATACTCGTAATACAAATATTCCGTGCCGAAAAATCGCCGCAGGCCTGTGACCTGAATCGGTTGAAATACGTTGTACTCCTGAATTCTTCCTACATCTTAGATCTGGTACTATCAGTTTATTTCTTTGTTTGTGCTTATTTCAATCTATAAAATAGTATATGAGAAGAAGGCATTCGCGTTTTCACCACGAAGATAACAGTGACGTACTATACCTGGTATGGTTTATCTTGTCTCAATAGCAATAAAACCAAGTCCCTTCAAATGAGGGTGGAGAGGATTGTAAATTTTTAGGATTCCTTTCAAAATCTTGTTATTGTACAGGCTAACGGAACTCAGTTTGTTGAAAGACAAGCTCAGTGACGGAACTATACAGTACGAAGAGAGATATTTTATTACTTTATTTTGCGCTATAGAATGTATCAACTACTCCCTTCCGCCACTGGCATCGCTTCACTCCCCCCATCGCAATAACAATACAGGCGAGGTAAGACATATCTCCTTTGTCTCTCTTTTCACAGTGAGACAAGATTCATCACACAGGCTTTACTGGCCCAAAAGACTAACCATAAGATTAAAATTCTTAATTGTTGTAATGAATAACCTATTTAAATTTTGAAATTTGTATATCATGAAAGTGTGACGATTATACAGAATTCAAATGCAGTATGCCATGATTTCTTTATTTATATTTGTTACAATATCTGAAATTATTTAACAATTACTTCAATACTCGTATGTGTAAAACTTTTCAATTACGTATTGTACGTTAGAAGATATTTTAAGTTGGAATGTAGTACATTTTTGTTATTTCCTTCAGGTTCACTGTATCTCTGCTTCTTTTGGACGTTGTTTGACAGATAGCACAGTTTTGCTTGATCATGATAGAGTAGAATTCCTGCAAGGAGAAAGTAATAACAAAATATAATATTTATACAGTCGGGACCAGACTGAAGGGGCCATGACATCTCTCTTCGAGGCTATCACAAGGTCTTCACGTTTCCTACTGAGATGTATTAAGGCTGACAGAAACAAAAGCAACAAGTCTCTCCACCCACGCGCCTTTTAACAGGACTTCAGTTCTGCTCTGACAACGGAGGGAGGAAGTTCCCATCCCACCCCTGATGTAGTGGTGACATGCGTGACAGCAAAGCGTTTGTTTTCCACTCCCGCTGGACGCCGTGCCACGGCCAGATTGGTCTCCCGGGACTCCGTCTGTATAAATGATATCCGTTTCAAATGCATCTGTTCCTGCAGTGATTTCAGCTTCTGTATAAATGATATTCATTCCAAATAAATTTGTTACTGCATACATATATTTCCCCTCGGGTTGGGTTCCGCGGTCTTGGTAATAAATGGGCGGTCAGCTTGCTCGCAATTCTTTTGGAATCTCACCCTCTGAATCTCATTCCCTAGTACTGGCCATGATGTGTTTCCTGTGGTTTTATATGAGGACCTTCATATTAGTACATATTTACCTCACAAATACGAATTTTCCAGGATTGAATTTCCTTAAGGGGTTAGGTACAGCTTACAGTAGTACATTTTTTGGAAATATTCAACATTTTTTTCCTCTATTACTCTATCTCCTACAATAATGAAAATTGGTATGTGTAAAACATTGTCCTTGTGCTATATGAAAAAAAAAATACGATTTAAAAATAGTACATTATGCAACCAGCCTATAACGGTAGTAATTAAGACGCGAGTATGTTTATGAAACGAGCTCAAGCGAGTTTCATAATTTTCATACGAGCGTCTTAATTGCCATTATAGGCAAGTTTCATACGACTTTTTATGCTCGACCATATTTCTAACTTCAAATTATTCATAAGTATTCATATTATTCCCATCTGAGTGGGGAGCGGAAGTGACCTTGTGCAATCTCGTAAATTGTGAGATGTGCGCAGACGCGAAAGTATTGATTTTTTCCGAGGAACAAATATCATTGACCTTGATATAATCTAGAGAGTAAAATGAACATTAATCTTGATATAACCTGGAAATAGATTTAGAATTGAAAAACGAGATGACAAGTTGAATTTATTTGAATATTATTTGCAATTAACGATAATTATTATAGTAACAGAACATAACCTCCTGCGACAGTATTGGATTTCCAGCCTCCGTGACGTTTCGCTAGTTGTCTTTCGAGTGCATATCCGAGAATAATCGATACTTGCGCTTTCATATTGCTTTCTGATTGGTGGAAAACCTGAACTTTAATGAATATGTGTACTTTAATGAGGTCCATTAAAGGGCTGCTACCAGGTGTATAATTACTACATTTCGGCATGGTCGAGCATAAAATTATTTATATTACTTTTTTTTTTTTTTTCAAAATTCATAATGGTGGTAGTTCACTGTGCAGTGATGAAGCGTTTCTCTCATAACTCATAAACTTGTTAACTTTTTTTATGTTCTCTCTCTTTTAGTTTATTGCTAAAATTCATGTTTACAATATCATGCTCTTTCAACTACATCTCTTAATAAATAATGTATTTTTATATATTTAGTTTTAGAAGAAAATACTGATATTTTACCATTTTTAATGAATTTATTTTTTATCAGACAATCTATTAAAGGTAGAAAAGTGATCTTGCATCATATTATAGATATGACATGCATAAATACACACAAAAAGTGTCAACACAGAATGTTGGATATTTTTTTAGTTAAGTGGGAAACGCTTCATCACTGCACAGTGAACTAAATTTTGGAAAAAAAAAAAGTAAATATCTTTTTTAAATCGTAAAAATATTTTTTTCATATAGCAGAAGGACAGTGTTTTACACATACTAATTTTGCTAATTTTCATTATTGTATAAGATACAGTAATGGAGGAAAAAAATATGTTGAATATTTCCTACATTTTACTGCTGTAAGCTGTATCTAACCCTTAGGAGTGCAGTTTAAAAAGCCTTTTTTTATTTAGTAATGCATCTCTTCATCATTCGAGTGTATACGTTTTACGTAGATAAGTATAAACGAGGCAGGGGCTTTCATTTTTTCGAGCTATATCTAAATACCTATCATTTGGGCGAATTTTATCCATAATTTGGGCTAAGAATTTCAGAAGGAAATTAATCATTTGGGCGAGTGTGGCGAGAAATTTGAGAGTCATGTCATTGTTTGCCTTGGTATCTATTAGCCCAAACGCTAAATGTAACCTAATCTAAGCAATTAATTTTACCCTTTGGAATACTTCTTGTTTATCGCAACTCGTTCTGTAGGTCTATTATCTTTTATTATTCTTATTCCTTACATTATTGTTAATTGAAATAATTTTTATATGACCATCTTCTTGGATTTCCATTAACGTTGAATTATGACGTGAATGTTTGAGTGCAGATGATAAAAGTGTTTATTGTAAGAGCTATGAAAATAATCTCGACCATTACTACTTGTTCTTCGATCTTCGGTTGGCTGTGCAACCTAAAATTGAGGTGGAAATGTAGTTATCTAGCACGTAATCAACAAAGTCTTTCACGCCATTTGGAGAAATTTCTATGAATTCCACAAAACCTCAATGGCTTTCTCAAAATATGCTATGAAATATTTTATTTGAAACAATTTCTATTTCGAAAAGGAACCAAAAACGAGCAAAATTGTATTAAACTTTTTTATTTGAAATATCTTGAAGAATATCCCTCTAAAATTAATAGCATTATTTACGGTACATATGAGCAAATTCTGGGTAACTTTCTGTGCTGGACCCCGGACTCATTTCACCGTCATTATCACCTTCATATCATTCAGACGCTAAATAACATGAGATGTTGATACAGCGTCGTAAAATAACCGACTACAAAAATTTTTGGTACGTAAACTCTCATATCTTATATTTGTAGATTTAATTTGTAAAATACCGTGTTCTTAAGATTGATAGTACAGTGGATTCTCCTAAGTTCGACTGAACAGAATTGAAAGTTCAATCCAATAAGGATAGTGGGTGTCGCAGGTGAAATGAATACAAATTCTTATTGGTTATCCATCAACGAATGTAGTACTGTACTTGCATTTCCTACCCGTCCCGAGACTTGTGTATGCGCTTCTAATACCACAGTGGGTTTCGACAGTTCCGTCTCACAAACGATACAGTTCTCAAATAGAAAAAAGAATATTTCATTAATTTAAAATCTGTGATTAAATATGGATGTACTAATCAATAAAATATTCTGTTTTCCTTTAACAAAAGTATCACTACAAGACACAGAACCAATTTCCATTCAAATGGCAAACCCATTTCTTAGTGCCCGTATAGGGGCATGTCTAATTCTCCTACGTAAGCAGTCGAACTATGGGATGTCGAACTTGTTTTCTGTCGAACTTAAGAGCTACTACGCGACCAAGGCGGGACCCGTCGTGGCAGAATGAGGAACTCCGTGCTCGGTGCGTATGTTTACTGCTCGAGTGTCGTCACATCCAATACCTAGCGTTTCAATCTGGTTGCAATGCCGCGTATAGGAAGACGTGTGTTTCGTAGCCAAGCACGGAGCGTTATTTATAATGCCATAAAGTTTAGAGATGAAGAAAAGACAACTGGTTTATTCCTACTTCTGTCGAAGGCAACAGAGCGTGCTGCAGCTATTGTGAAGGCAAATAAGGAAACAATTAGTAGTCCACACCTGTGGAGTAACGATTAGCTTTTCTGGCCGCGAAACCAGGTGGCCCGGGTTCTTTCCCTGTCGGGGCAAGTTACCTGATTGAGGTTTTTCCGGGGTTTTCCTTCAACCAAATATGAGCAAATGCTGGGTAACTATCGGTGCTGGATCCCGGACTGATTTCACCGACATTATCACCATCTCATTCAGACGCTAAATAACCTAAGATGTTGATAAAGCGTCGTAAAATAACATACTAAAAACAATTAGTAGGATTAGAAAAGGAGGTAAAGAATGAGAAATGCTAAGGTAAGAAATGATATCAAATGCAATATTGTACAAAATACGGTAGCTACTTTAGTTTACGTTACTTTCGATTCATGTTCTCTCCTTTACGAACACCGATGTTGTGGTGTTTTTTCTGAATAGATTTCTGTGTGTCTAAGCATATGATAAATAAATAAACAATAAACTATAACTTATACGAATATATAGCATATAAAGCGTATTAATAATAACGAAACAAGAGCACAGTTCAGCATGTGCTTCATTTTGCATCTGATGCGGACTTTACAGCACGGCCTGTGTTGTGAAGCGAATCGCAGCGCCACCAAACTAAACGGTTCCCGCCTTGGTCGCGTAGTACCACTGTAGTTTAATTATTTGTTTATATTTCGACTGTACGTAAATGTTATTGCCAGTGACCTTGCACCCACATCCAGCACATACCAATATACAATATTGTAACAAAAGCTGCTTCACAGTTCATAACGGGAAAGTATCCTAAATAATGACTGTGTATTCTCTTTTACAAAAAAGTTAGACTGACAATACACATATATTTTTTTTTCTGGGGAAACCATGACAGTTCTAGAATAACCAACATTTGACGTTTTCCTTTACTTATTTATGCTCTACCGCCAGTATTTTTGGACAGTTTGTATCGTTTGCATCATGTATGTATTTATCTGATATCAGCTAATGCACGACTCGTGGACAAAATTAAGGAGCTTATACAGTACATATTTTTAAACGAAACACAGTAGCCTGTTGTACAAAAGAAATAGTTCCGGGACAAAGTTGAAAGTGCGAATAAAAATCTGTATTTATGTTCAGCGATGCAAGTTATGTGCTACCAGTTGCAGTAATCCACGTGTAAATATAACGTTATCTATGTACTACGTCGTAAAGAAACGTGAGCTGCGAAGATTAAAGTAATAGCACTATTCATAACTTAATCTCTATTTATTATGATTGTGTAAATATTTCAGACTATTTGAGAAAATACTTTTTTTTTTTCTTTTCCGGCCTTTCTTTGCTGAGAGATAGTTCTTTTTATTAGCGAGTTAGATAGAAAAAGATGGTCTCGCTTATATCTTGCGAGGTTATAGCTCTTGACGTTCAAAAATGAAATTAAGTGTTGAGCGGACCTCCACCAGAACTTGAGAGCTGACTAAGTTCGTAGAAGCGGATCTTGTTTTGGTTTTGACATAGACAAGTTTGAGAGGAATTAAGAGAAGTTGAGAACTTTTGACGAAGAAAGTATAATCTTTTATTTTTACTCATTTGGAAATTGAAGTGCTTGGTAATTTGATTCCCCAGCTTCGTAACTTAGCTTCGTAAGTAGAGTTCAGTACTCATTGGTTGCACAAAGTACAGACAGTGCGAAATGTGACACATTATGAGCAGTGGACACGGGAAATGTAATTTAAATTTTTTGTTCCATATTATTTTAGTATTATATTTTACTAAATATAGCATCAGTAATATAACTGAAAGAAAATAAAAAAAATTCAAAACTTTCACACAAATATACAAAGGCAAATATGATTATAAAGTATCCTGAAGAAGTGCCAGAAAGGAGATAAGATAGGCCTTCAAAAAATTAAAGTGTTTTTATTTTCCACACGTTATCAAATGTATGAGAGAGAGTATCGGGAAGAGTTGCCACCTTGGTAGCTCAGTTAGCAGATTATTAGCTAACGATGGCTGCGGACTCGGGTTCAAATCTCGAAAATAGGAGGCAGGTCGTTTTTTTAATGGTAAAAACGAAGGTAACTGAGAGTTTTTCTTGAGTTCTGCAGTTCCCTCTTTCCTTCTCCATTTAAATATTCATCATGATTTTCACAGTATGCTCCCAAAATAATGCAGCTGAATGTAGTATGGTCACTAACGCGCAGATGGCATTAGTCGCAACTCGGGTAGTGAAACTGCGCTCTAGTGGCACTTCACAGGATCTTGAGTCTACATGACTGAATCGACAGATAGAACCACATAGCTGAATCACGATATCTACAAGAATGCTGCCATTGGGACTCGAAAAACCGTTTTCACACAAAGAAGTGGCAAATTATAGTACGTTTCGTGTCTCGTGGTTTTGTACACCCTTCGACTTGAATTTGTTACGTAATTATTGATGGCGGGAATATTAAAGCTCGCTTTATTGCCTCTCTTAGTAGCGCTTGTGGTCGTATGAGTAATTTAAGTTAATGCGTACAGGATTCTTCATTATTAAAATACAAAAATGAAGGTAAAGGAATAATAAAAGCGCCTATTCCATTAAATCAACACTTACTTGCGTGGATATAAACTACAGGTTTCGAATCACGCAACAACATCAATAAATGGGGCTTAATTCCAAGTAGATCTATAAATAATTTAATATCGTAGAATGTATGAGGAAAGAAATAAACATTCACACATCAACAGAGGTTCGCCAAATCAACTTCAATTACCGTGTTATTTCACATCTACTTATTTCCAGTAGCATCAAACATTTCTCTCATTTACCAGTTCACCAGTGAAGTGTGAGAATCCGTTCAATTTCAACCAGACACTGGTATATAGTCAATTTTATAACGTGTAAAATATATAAACTGTCAAAATTACATAGACGGTATATACCGGTCAACTGAACATAATGTCTAGTAAAATTCAGTTACTTTTTGTAATTATATTTTAATTTGTAAATTACCAAGTTTTTAAGATTGATAGTACTATAGTTCAATATTTTTTTTTCCATTTTCACCAGGCATGCCACAAATCAGACTCTAAAGCTTTGGTTTCTCTGAACCGACGCATGCGTTATGCGAGGCCCGCCTCGCACAAATCCGGTCTACAGAAGAGATAGTGAGTGGTTTCTATAACTGCGAAATGCGAGGTCTGCGCGCCTCACAGTTATAGAAACCACTCAGTCAGCGTATTCCGAATCTCACCGGTCCGGTAGCATCAATGACGTCACGTTGCAACGAAAATAAGGAACAAAACTGCTGGAAGAATCGATGCTGTCATGGCGACTGTGTAAGTGGTTATCTGTGCTACGCTAGCAAAATTTTGCGTAATTTCCGTACTGCCATCTCGTTCAAAGAAAAGAGATCATAAACAACTTATTTCTTGAACCGGTAGTAATAACTGGTCCGTTGACATGTTCGCTCATAAGCTATTAACATATTGTTTTTACGTTGTGCTCATTACAAACAATACAGCAGAACACACCGCCATGACACAACAGTGCACGATGTCATTCGTCTGCTAATTCCCGCCCTATACAAGAACCAATCAGATTCACTGATGGCGGCTAATGGAGACTACCACCACCTCTGCAAGTTGATGGCACCGGTGCGACACCGGTGGAGCATCAATGACGTCATCGGTGGAATTCGGAACACCGTGATGCCATCGGATTGCTCACCGGTGAGATTCGGAATACGCTCAGTATCTCGTCTGTAGTCCGGATTTGTGCGAAGCGGGCCTCGCACCTCGCATCTCGCATGCGTCGGTTCAGAAAAACGAAGGCTTTAATGTGCAGTTATGTGCGCGGATCGCCTGTCTGTGCAGACTGCATCATGTTCTTAGCTGGAGGGGTGTACAATAATCTATTCTGCGCTTCTAGGGTTAGATTAAACAGACATTTGGACATTATAAACACACTTATCAGAAGGAATAAAACATGGTTATTATCAGTGTCTATGTTTGACAATTGTAATATAAGAAACTTTAAGCTTACTCAGTTATATTTCATAAAGTAGTGGTTTGTAAAGCATAATTTATTAATTTGATTTTTATATAGCATTTGAAAAAAAAAAAAAAAAAAAGAATATTGCGGTAATTTCGAAACAACAAAAAAACGAACAAGTATTTCACTTTACGTAGTATGTACTAATTATTTTAAAGTAATAGACCCTACTCTTTCATTGTTCGTCAAGCGTTATTATTTATTGGGACCATTGGTACACAAATGTTGAAGAAAATATTATACTCCCAATTAATTACATGTAGTAGGACATTGTGAAGTTTTTACACTGAAATAATTTCCTTGCTGTATATCAATATAAATTAAGATTAATATTAATAAATAATATAGCCTAAATTAAGCTTAGAATTTAAATTCACATATAGTTTATTTGAAAAAACGTTAAGAGCAAGTATCGACAAGTTGGGAGCGTTACTGAAAGAAATTAAAAGTGTACTTCACAAGCTGTGAAGCTACGATATTTTATTTATGTTAGGTTTAAAGATTTATTAATGTAGGAGTATATTAGCATAATATAGTGACGTGAGATGGAAAATTTGCCATTATATATTTTTCCAGAAAAATTTTCCGCCTTGCAAATAGTTGCTTTCTTCGCTCCTTACAACCTCAAGAGCCTTACATGTATTCTTCCCTACATTCTCATCACTTACCAGCTTATGAAATGAAAGTCGTAAGTCGTCTAATCTTTGATGGCTGTGTTAGTACAGACTCCAAAAAACCCGCGCTGGTGTCACGTTTGTCTTGCCGTGAGAGTACTGATTAAGAAATAAGCACTGGAAATATCACATTTTGAAAACTTTACTAATCTCATGTAAACTGTCGCAACACTGTTACCTCGACATGGACTGATGAAAGCCTTTCATTTTAAAATAATTATTGTTGGCTGAGGAAAACTTTATAACAATTAATATGTTATATTCGTAATTTCTCTTCTTCGTTATCTGTGAACTCCTCACTTTATTTAATCATAACTATACTTCGTTGAATTGCCACACGGAGCATGCTATCAGGTAGCCGATGTACGGTAGTATAGAGGAGGTGAGCGACCTCCCGGTCTCGTAGAAGCAGCAGTTCATGTTAAGAGTTGTGACCGGTCCAAATAGATAGAGCAGTTACAGCTAATGTATACCTATGTAAGCACTTGTTTTTGCATTACTGTGATTGGAATAATCAAAGGTTAACATTTGTTCAGTGCAGACAAGAATTAAATCAAACATACTACAATGAGAGTGTTGCTGTTCTAAACAATTGCTCCTGGAACATCCTTACCCCCGCAGCCAGTCTTGACCCGTTGGGGAACGTGGTTGGATTCTGTTAATTGTTATGCAGAACATTACGGAAAAATAATGAATGTAATTCATGCATTGGATAGCACAGACAGTTCCGCTGTTGCAGCTGTAAAATTATTGCTTTCTGAACAGCTATTGGAAGACATTCTGTTCATTGATTTTAATTTTAAAATCGTGTACAAAAGCATCATCCTGTTAGAACCGTGTAAACTACAACTCTCAGAAGCCCTTAATATAGTGGATTAAGTATCACAAACCATTATGCAAAATAACAATTAACTAATTTCAGGAAAAGTGGAATGTAAGTTGAGAAACATTATTTCTAAAAATTCTGCCTATTCACAATTTCGTATTATAATGATGTACTATCAGGTCACGACAAGACATCTGAAGTTGGTGTACTAAAAAGTAGCGACTTTCGGTTCTTCTAATATGCACGTATTACATCGTGTGATGTTGAACGTACATTTTTCCATTTCGGAGGAGGTTACTTTGCAGTCGCTCAAAATGTACGTAGCTCTTCACTGTAATGTATATATTCAAAAATGATGTGACTATCTTACATTAAATTTTAAGAGTTAGGGCCTAATATATCTCACTATAAAATAATTGTGTATTTACATGTTTAGACATTTCCTACTTCAATGATCAATCATTATATTTCTTGAATGCAGGATACAGGTTTTATTGTAACCGCAGTATACTGCTCAGTGTTTACATCAGACGCATATTCCATCCTTCGCACGCCCCTTTCTCATACAGTCTATACCGCGTGCACAGTAAACCTTGCGCATCTCGTGGCAATTCCACGAAGTCTAATCATAACACATTCACAGACAGCCAAATCAGTACCCGTATTGAAACTGCGTTACTGAAACAAAAGCTGATATTTTATGCTGTTGCAGGTCTGTATAGCCCTGTCGCGTGCCCCTCCAAAGCGATTCACTCCCTCCAGGTAGGGGAATATAAAGTGCACATCGCACAGAGACTACTGCACAATGTGCAGGGTTTTAGCATGCCTGATTTTGACTGAACGTAAATGCCAGTGCCAGTGACCTTGCGCCTAACACACACACCAATACACAACAGAGCAATAAACGACTACTTCAACATACGTACTGGGTAAAGTAAATACTGACTCTCTATTCTCATTTTAAAAAATAGACTTAAAAAACACTTCTTTTCAGGGAAAACCTTGACTGTTAGAGAAAAGAACCACTTCACTTTGTTTTTGAGTTATTTATGCTTTACCGCCAGTAATTATTTTGGCAGTTTATATCTTTTACATTTTTTATATTGCCAGTCCGTCTTGTTCCCAAAGATTCGCAATTGTTTCTTAGTTGTTAGGACACGCAAATATTTAGAAGACATCTCTTGTTATATTTGTATTCCCATGCTATCGCTTTGTGTTCCCATTGTATCCTTGTATTTTCTCTCTTCCTTCTTGTATTCTACTTCTCCTCCATACAGTCCTCTTGTTCTACTTGTAATTCTCTCTTAGCGAACAACTTCTACATATACTAAAGCTATGCATCCGTGGAAAGGTCACCGCTTCCAATCTTACAAGCAAACATTCTGATGGGGCAGATAAAAAAGTTAAATTTTTATCTTTTACCAAATTAATTATGTCAAAAGAACTGTTTATACAAATTTTGGCCACTCGACCGCAATTACGAGGGCCGTAAAAAATAAGTTCTCCAGGGGCGTTAACAGAAAGAAAACACAATTTCATTAGAACAATTTATTGAAACTAGGGTGCAGACGGTTCTCAAACGCTGGCTCCGATCCCAGGCGGCTGACTTCTACGACACAAGGATACAAAAATTGGTCCCATGATATGACAAATGTTTCAAATATAGTGGGGAATATGTTGAAAAATGGCGCAACCATTGCTGTATCTGTAAATCTTTCCATGCAATAGTGCTTTTTTCTGTAAACGGGCCTAGGCAAAATTACTTTCTGGACGGCCTCGTAATTGCGGTCGCGTGGCAAAAATTTGTATAAGCACTTGTTTTGACATTATTAACATGGTGGAAGAAAAAAAAATAACTTTTTTATCTGCCCCCAACGGAATGTTTGCTTCTTAGTTCTACATAAAGAAATGGAGCATAGTATCGTAAGGCTATATACTCGTTGATTTCATTTAAAACTGATTTGTTATAAGGTTTCAACGGATTAATGTTATTGTAGTGTTTGTTCCAATTTTATTGCCTGTTAAATAAATTGCTTTCTTCATTTCATTGCATATCTTTCCCGGTTTCTTTGTTCTTCTTTTTTTCTGTTTCATGTCTTTCATACTTTATTGTAATTGACTCTAGATTGGTTCGAATACCATTTTTATAAAGCTTTATTCTATTGGAAGTCGATAATATTTATACAGATTCTCTCTTATTTGTTGTTTATTAACTGCAGTTTCTTATACAATTACGAGGTTTGGAATCTCATTTTACCACAGTATATTCGATTTGTCAACGTCTTCGGTTGGTATCACACAGTTATACCCAGGGAGCAAAAAAATATATTACCTTCACATTATTATTTTTTTTTAGAAGTTCAGTTCTTTTTTCGTATGTTCTATTCGTTGAGTCAGAAATAAATACAAATTTTTTCCATCATTATTACTACTATTATTATTATTATTATTATTATTATTATTATTATTATTATTTCTTCACTTACATATTCACTTTACTTTTTCTTAAAAATTTCTCATAATTATCTCTCAGCAGTACAATTTACTTTAAATTAGGCTTACACTTATTTTACATAATTTCTTTTGTTTAAATATCAATGTGATAATTATTATTAGGAAATTGTGATGTAGTTAATGTGATGTTTACTCTTCGGAACTGTTTTACATTCTATCGATTTTTTTTTTTAATATTGGCTACGTAAATATTACATAAAGTAAGGAACATCTAAATTTGATTTCTGTGTCGTATTGCTTCAGGATAATACGTAAAAGTGTGAAAATATTATTTCTGAAAATTAGTTATGAATTTTAAAGTACTGTGCTAAACTCCTACGGCCATTCTGGATGTAATTATTTCAAAATATTATATGAAACGAAGAACTTGAGGGATACCTTAGCTCTACGATAGTACGGCTACAATTTTCCTCTTTGCCTGCAGCAATTATATTACGGGAAGCATAAAATCTCTTTTTTTAATCATTCATTAAAAGTTTTGATACCACCATTTCCAGTTTAATCTCTAGTGCAGAGTGTAGAACACTTTTTGTATTGTCTACATATGGAGAATACATTACCTTGAAATTATGCCCTCTATTTTTGAAACCCCCTATATAGGCAGGTAGGTAGACAGATACCTATACATAATATAGGTATATTGATATATTGGATTAGGTTACATATAATTTCGGTATAATGAGTATATAAAGGTAATATAAGGTCAGTAAATAATAAAAAAATTGCTTAAAATATCTGAATATATACAAACATTTACTGAGGATTTCAACTACCCCGCTTTTTATAAGGAAGGTGCTGAAAAGCTTGGGAACATGAGGGCTAATATGTTGCATTTTCCTTTGGAATAATTATCGTCTTTCAAGTGGGAACCAACAATATTTTTTAGAAGTGTAATTCAGATACAACATTATATAAATTTAACATTGTGAATATCAAACACACAATGATTGTGAACCGAAGTATATGGATACCTTATTTTAGTTATGCAGTTAAGCACATAAACTTTTCAACAATAAAATTAAATTTACATAGAGCCAATGCTATGTTAAGGAATATTTAATGCATGTTTGGAGCTTAATTTGCACATTTTAAGGAAACAGTTTAATCCATATTAAAGTACATCTAAGAGTATAAATTTCTTAATATTAGCGAGTACAAGAAGTACTACATGATTTGTTGTAAGTAAGGATTATGTAAAATAACGCATTAATTTGTTTCGCTTCTGGTATCTGTCTAATGTTCGATAGGCCCTCGTATTCCAAATGGACCTCGTATGTTCCGGCAATCCTTGACACTAATGTTCAATTTTACTTTACTTCGAAAGAAAGGTATATTAAGATCTCATCCCCCTTAAAAACAGAAAAGCCTTTAGCTGGTTTTGAAGCCGGGAATCTCGGAACTAATTAATCACAAACTTAATAATTTCCCGACCACTGGGAACGACATTTAAGAAAATCGTATAATATTTATGCTTGATTTTTTATCATAGTTTGTAGATGTTTATTTCTCTGCAAGGAATAAAGGACAATAAAAGCAAACTTAAATTTATGTAACCTGCAGTGCTTGCACTCTCTTGTTTTCTCTAGATAAAGAATTGCAAACGAAGATGCTTTACGCTCCAAAGTCGAGATGTGATATTTCTCCCTGCCTCTATAAGTGTGGATCGCGGACTCTAGCTTCGTCTACTGAAAGGAACATCAAGGAGCTTTGCTCGTCGTCTTTTTACCATGGCCTCTAGCGGTAATTAACCCCGTCATTTAAAGCGCGTTCAAAAGGACTCGGAGCAGTCTCGGGCGTTCTCTTTAAGAGCCACAAGCGTAAGGCATCTTGTAAAGATCTATGTATAAAAGCATCATTACGTCAACTCAAATATTGACGCAACAAAATGCGACATTGTAGAGAGGCAATGAACTTCATCTCTTTCTGTGTTTTCATCAGTAATAATAATAATAATAATAATAATAATAATAATAATAATAATAATAATAATAATAATAATAATAATAATAATATAATATTTAAGGGATTGTTATCGTATAATCTGGATATAGGTTATGGCATATCCAGATGTTACTAAGGAATAGGAGAATTGAGGCCGAAGGAACGGAGAGTGAGAGGAGAATAATAAGCAGAGAGAATAGAGAGAGGGATAACGTAGGAGACAGCGAAATGGAGGGAAGATTAGAATTGCAGAGCAGTATGGGGGACGATGAGATAATAAGAAATAGCGAAGAAACCCAGCAGGGCAGCGAGAAGGAAAAGGGAGAAGAGTGGATGATACTAGGACAGCTAGGAATTTTAATGAATCATATTTCAGAACAAATGAAGCAGAATTTCGACCAAATGAAACAGGATAATTCAGAACAATTGTAACAGAGTTTGAAACAAGTGGATGAAAGATTAGGTCAGAGTACAGAGCATGTGAAGCAAATTTCAGAACAATTGAAGCAAAATTTTGAACAAATGAAACAGGATAACTCAGAACAAATGAAAAAAATGGATGAAAGATTAGGTCAGAATACAGAGCAAGCGAAGCAAATTTCAGAACAAATAAAGCAAATAGATGAGAGGCTAGGCCAAAAGACTGAACAACTGATGAGGCAAATGGACAGCAAACTATCAGAAATGGAGAGCAGGATAGGAGAAAATTCCAGAGAGATTAGGAAACCGGTGAACCAGCTAATAGAGAGTCAAATAGAAAACTTGGAGGGGAAGATAGTTAAAAATAGTGCGGAGACGGAGGACCAGCTAGGGATCGTAGTAGACAAGATGGCGGAGAATATGAAGGAACTAGAGGAAAAGGTGAGAAACAGCACAATGGCAGAGAACGACAAGCTGAGGTCGGCTATAGAGGGAACGGTAGATGAGAAGTTGCAAGGGATGGACCGGGAGATAGAGGCAATTAGGCGAGTGGTGAGAGACCAGGGAAAGGAAGAGAGGGAACGCCTTGAGAGTTTAGAATCAAGATGGAATTCGATACAAGATAGGATCCATGGAGTCACAGTCGATAATTCAACTAGCGGACCGAGCGTGAGCGGAACGCCTAGCGGGAGCAGTAGTATGGAGTTAGGAAATATAGTAGGAGGTGGTAGCATAAGTAGTCCTGTGGTCGGGGAGAACTAAGACCCCAGAAATCATGATCCATGTAATGTAAATATTGTAAATGAGAGGTCATCTTTAGGTCGTCCACAGTACGCCACGCATATTATTAATGAAATTGGTTATCCCGTATTTGATGAGGTGGACTTCTCAAACCCTCACTGTTATATCCGCGAATTGGAAACGCATTTTCACGTGAAAGGGGTACCAGAGGAACTAAAAATGACCGTCGTGAGAAAAAGTCAGAGAGGACGGCCACTTAATTGGGTTCTCGTAGCGTTAGACGCACAGGTTAGCTACGAAGAATTCAAAACAAAGTTCTCTGACCGGTATTGGGGGCAGAGGAAATAGCAGAAAATTAGGAAAGAAATCAATGACAGCAGGTTTGGTGCTAAGAAAGGCATATCGATGATTGATTACTTTATGGAGCTTGTCAAAAAGGGAAATAGTCTAAATCCACCAATACCAGATTCCGAATTAATACAAACTATCATACCCCATTACCCGGAAAATATCAGGTATAATTTAATCATCGCGGGACCCCGAGATTTTGGGGAAACAATTGACCTCCTGACCGCGCTAATAACTCAGGCATGACACACAACGGAGGCGAAAATTGTGGCGCAACAAATTGTGTAGAAAGGAGAACGCAGGGTTATTCCAGCCACTCGAAGGCGGAGAGAGGGGCACATGGCGCCCTCTCACCCCCTAGAGGGAACATGAATCTAAATAATAATTGGGTAGCTGAGAGACAACAAGGCTATGGGCATAATAATAATAATAATAATAATAATAATAATAATAATAATAATAATAATAATACTCGTGGTCAAAGTGGCATTGTCAGCCCAAACAGAAATAGGAGGGATAGTCAACCTGTTAGGAATATGTACAACCGCAGTAATCTTGGATTTGACCGCGGTAGCGGAAATAATATGAACAGGATGAGAACTAATGGGGCGGTCCAGTACGCAGAATTAATCATATGAGATGGTACACGGATAGAGATGCAGATATGCACCCTAGGGACAGCAACCCACCCCATTGGTTAAGAAATAGAAGATACAGGCAAGGATTCTGGCAGCCTAATTTTGGTAGGGGCTGGAATAACAGGGAAGACTGTAGGAGGCAAGAATAAGAAAGAGACCGCAGAAATGCGTTGTCGGTGGCGGCGCAACAGGGAAATAATAGAATGCCAGCCACGTGTAGCAATGAGTATGACAGGCCGGTAAGTCCGGGTAGAGATCATTCAGTGAGGAGAAATGAAAGGAGAGATGAGCGTGGAAATGGGTCCGTTTCGGAAAACTAGAATACAGAAGTCTTGAGGACTCGGAGATTCCTGCAGCCGAATGTCATAGGACACTGTCTGAAGGGTCCGCAAACGCGATAAATATAAAAAGGACGAATGAAATCACATGCCGAGAAACTGAGAATAAGGGCATATACACATTACCCTGCATAGAGGTAAAGATTTTTGGTATTGATTGTTATGTACTGTTAGATTCCGGGTCAACCAACAATGTGTGCAGCATGGAGTTTTTTTTTTTTTTTCAGAAAATTAAAGATTCAGGAGTAAAGTTGCAGGTACTTCCGATTTGCTCACTGCACTGCGCAGATGCGTTAGGGAAGAAGCGGGAGAAGGTTAGATTCCAGGTGCTTTTCGAGATCGAATGTGGAGATCTAAGACTACAGGCAATTTTCTTCAATTAACCATGGACGTTATAATTGGTGTAGAGAGTTTTTACGAATGGCAGGCATTATTAGATTTCGGAGGAAATAATTTAGGCGTGATCACTCAAGAGGGAAACATGGGACACGTACCGTTTAGCACAGGGGGCGTATTGACCGAAGAAGATGAGAGATCGGAAGGGGAAAGAGAGCTGCAGGAGGAATTATTCTTTGTGGAGCATATTAGAATTTGTAAGAATACCGTAATTAAGATTAATCCATGGGAAAACGAGGGCCGTAAGAAGGGAACATGTAATGTAGACTGCGGGAATTGTGATTTATGCATTGTAGAATTAGCCCGGGTGAAGCCATTACGAAATAGACACTTGTGTGAAAGTGACATTGATAACGCGGTAGGATCGCGATATTGTGTAAACGAAGTAGCCGCCGCGAACAATAGAATTGATTTGGGTACGTTCGAGACAGTGAATAGGAAAGTCAGTGAAGCATACGGGCTTAGTGAGGGAGAGAGGAAACAATTGATGGACGTGGTAGTAGACAATCTAGATGTATTTTCAGATACGCCGGGGTTGTGTAATGTGCACACGCATAAAATTCATATAGAGGGATTAGGAATATTTCGGCATAAGTGTAGGCCCATTCCTTTTTCGATATGAGAGCAGGCAGACGAGGTCATTAACAACATGTTAAGGGACGGAATAATTGAAGTATCGGAATCTCCTTATGTAAACGCCTTATGTTGGGTGAGAAAGCAAAACGGTAGCTTACGGTTCACGATAGATACCCGACACGTTAACTCTTTTTCAGTCCGAGACAACTTCCGCACGGAACCCATAGATACACTTCTAAGTAGAATGACCAATTGTTCAGTGTTCACAAGCTTAGATTTAACGAGTTCATTTTGGCAGATACCTTTAGATGAAGAGTCAAGAAAGTATACAGCGTTTTTACATAACGGACGTGTATATCAGTACACGAGATGCCCTTTTGGTATTGCAAGTTCAGGATCGGCGTTATTAAGAGCACTCGATAGAATTTTCATGGACTCCACAAAAGAGCTCTTAGCACAGTATGTGGACGACTTTTTGATATACGTATGGGAACGATATACAGAAACACATTCGAGATATTGATTTTGTCTTAAGTAAACTCAGGGAAGCTGGCATGACAGTAAAATTAGGAAAGACGGCGTTCTTCAAAATTGAAACCGAATTCCTGGGTTATGTGATTTTAAACGGAAGAAGTTAGCAGGTTCGGAGATATCTAGGTATCCTCCAATACCAAAATAGGTTCTTGGTTAATTTCGCGCGACACGTGCATCCACTTAAGGAACTCCTAAAGATAGATACACCGTTTAGATGGGGAGCGGCGGAACAAGAAGGTTTCGATCGAAGAAACTGTTGTTCGCCGACTCGATTCTGTTGGAAAGGCCTAACGACAGCCTACCTTACCAGATCTACACTGATGCGTCTTCGTATGGTTATGGCGCAGTACTGTGTCAAACAAGCGAAGACAACGAACGACACGTGATTGCCACGGCCTCGAGAGGTTTGTCGCGTACGGAAAGTAATGCATCAATCACGAAGTTGGAAATTTCTGTAGTGTACTTTGCACTACAGAAGTTTCGGCAATACATTTTCAATCGTCAGATTGTAGTGTATACCGATCACGTGAGTTTAGGCTTCCTAAACCGGTGCAAACTAACCAACTCTAGGATATCTAGGTACGTACATGAAATTCTCGCATATGACGTAACAATAAAGCATATTCCGGGATCAGAGAATATCTTCGGAGATTGTCTGTCCCGTTTGAATTGGAAATCGGGGCTGCCGGAAACTATTACGGCCCCTAAATATGAGATCGCGGTCATGAAAATTCATTCCACCGGGAATAGCTCACTCTCGGGTAGATTTCGTAGGATTGCAGATTTGCAAGATGCGGACCCCGCGATGAGAGATATGAAGAACACGGCTAAAGAGATCTCACAGGCTCAAGGTGAGTCCATTAGTCTGCGCTCTGAAGTATTATACAAGTTACACGGTAGAGATGTCCAGAAATGGAAGGTATACATTCCTACAAGCATGGAAGAAGAACTGATTCGTGATTTTCACATATCAATGAGTCATTCAGGGAGTGAGAGAGTTTCGCTAACCCTGGCTGAATCAGTTTACATCAAACAATTGGCAAGAAAAGTTAGGCAAGTTGTATCATGCTGTGTAATATGTCAGAAGGCAAAACCTCCGAATGTAAATTATTAAATTAAATTAAAGGTTCATATGAATGTTGTAAATAATGTATGTAAATAGTGTGAGGGAGGACTAACGAGTATGTTTGAATGGTGACTGTGTGCACAGAGAGATTGTTTAAAAACATATATGTCATGTTTATTTTAGAAATTGTATATAGTTGAGTAAGATGGCGTGTATCCTGGCTGATCGCGATAGGGACAACGGTAGATTGGTATGAATCGAAGGCGAGATATCCCAACAATGAAAGTTCTTTAGGGGAATTTCCATTGTTGAGAAAGGGGCATTTGAAGCGGTAGTCGGATGGTCTAGTAATAGGAAGAGATATTTCTTTTATATCAAATACGGTATAGCTTCATCTCTGATATTTCTTCCTTTCTTAAGTTGTTCGAACCCAAGCGATTGTGGGCGGCGAAGCGCATAATGGTTGTTTTGTCCCCATAGACTTGCAGGCGGCAATTACCTTAAGCCTAAGTGTGTGGGCACTCAACCCGAAGACGCGTGCAAGGTTATTGAACTCTAGCGCATCGTAGGTTCTAGAAGCGTGGAGTTTTCATTGTCGAGGAACGCGCGCGATGTCTTAAGCTAGCCAACAGAAAAGTAGCGTCATGAGAGCGCGTCATCACGGCAGGTATTTAAACGTGTGGCGAACCAAGACGCGCTCTCATACAATTCCCGGCCATTGAGCCGATCGTGGTGGTAAAGTAGCGAACCCGAATGGTCTGTTTTCGAGTTTGTGACTTACTCGGGAAAAAGTATTGGTGATTTAAACAGGCGTTCGATAAAAGAAAAACGTTGCCGAGATTACGGAGAAGATAACAGCCAGTAGTCCGTCGTTCATACTCACGTAGGGACGTGATCATAATAAACTAGATTGGTGGAAGTTTACTCCATGGTTTTTTCATTGTGTTCGTGTGATCGGCAAAAAAATCACAATAAAATCCTTCACCCACAAAACCACAGTTTCCCTGAAAAGAGATCATCTCCACCGTGGGACAGCAGCGTGTATCGGCGTCCCAGCTGAGTTATCCGATCTGGACTTTGTCGGCGATGCGGCAGAGGAAGTAGAGAGCAACCATCGTGATTGGCGCCCACGTAGACCAACACACACGTATGACCGTCGCAATAGAATAGTATGAAAAGGGAAACAGGTGTTGAAAAGGAATAGGTACTGGACCTTATTATTACAAACATTCCTAATGCACGGTTATACTGTAGATGATTATAATCAATGTGGTTGTGAAAATATAATTTATTGTCGATTAATACACAGAGGCCTCTAATAAAATATTTTCTGTTATTTAAAATATTTTTTAGATATAGTTATATTTTAGTAAAGAAGTTTTCCGAGAAAATTATATTACGTAGGTTTTGGATTCATTAATCATCATCCCGTTATCAAGTGACAAATTTGCAATTGAATTAATGTTATCTTGAAGAAATTGACAGTCGGCATTATATTTGATTTTTCGACAGATTTTAATACATAGTCAGAATTTATTCTTTTACAAACGTCATCAATGAAGATTAAAAATAGGAGAGGTCCCAAAGTTGAGCCCTGGGGCACACCACAAATAATACTAAATGGAACAGAGAGAGTATTCGACAGTCTTATACATGATTGTCTATCATGTATTTAATTTTCAAACCAGTTTACGTAGCAAACCCATAGTCCTATTTATCTAATTTAGACAATAGAATACAGTGTGGAACTACATCAAAGGCTTCACTGAAATAAAAGTAGGCCTATATTGCATTTGTTTGAACCTGGGATTCAACAACTGGTACTGTCTGATTCAAATAAGGAACTAGGTTAGTTGTAGTGGATTTGGATTTAGAAAATCCGTATTGTGCAGAATTTAATTTTTAACATGAAATGAAATATATTTGTGAATTATGGTTTCAAAACGATGGCTCAGAACGAGACTGTTACAACTCAAAAATATAGATTTTTCAGTACAGCCATTTAAAGTTTTCCATTGTAGATGGTAAATCAGAAAATCATGGCACAACAATGAAAATTGGTATATATAATCATTATTGTTATAGAAGGTTATTGAAAAATTAATTTTGTCGTTATTTGTTTTATGTAACTTGTATGTGACATTTTTTTTGAGTTGTAACAGTTTCGCATTAAAATATTGTGACAAAATTTCTCAGATATTACAGTATTCCGTAATATATTATTACTTGCAACAGGTTTTTCCTTACATCACTCTGTAATAAATTTAGATAATACAATGGAAAAATGTGTCAAATGTAGATATTGGTTAGTGTCGGGATTACTACAACAATAAAAGAAATAAATTACACCAACCAGGATGACTGCAACAATAATAAGAAATAAATTGCGTCATGTGGCCTAGTTGCCTCATGAGTGATGCCTTATTGGTGTAACTTAGGCCTATGAGGTTCAAACCTGTCTTCGAACAGTCGACTAAACATCAACATGTAGTGAGAAAAAACATGTTTGGTTGTTATTCAAATGTAGCATTATTTTCTTCAACACCATTGGAAACTTTCAAACTTTTACACAGATCAAGCACATTTTCCCCCCACATCTATCCCTGGAGGCGAAGAAAATACTGGCTTTGGTATTGCTAGAGAAGAATTGCGCTTCCGCCTTTGTCGACTACTTATTTGTTCATAGGAGTGCTTATAGAAGATGGGGAAAGGATTATGTTTTCTGACCTCCACGATCTTCATAGTAGACTGGTTTATATTATCACCATTTTTATTTCTGGAAAAATTATTTCCCACTTGTTGTGTTAAGTCTTTCAAATCTAAGATATCTGGTGTATCTAGTTCATTGACTTTGTATATATTGCCTTTTTTCTTGGGCAATTTCAGTACTGGTACCCATTGCGTTGGCAGTAATATAGGTCCTTCTCTGATAACTTCCCCCCTTCAACAGTTGAGTGCATAGAGTCATTCTCATTCTAGGTATACTTGCGACTAAAAATTTCTGTGTTATGACATTAACACAGGTTACTGATGCAGTACAGAAATAATGAGGCAATGAATTTGTTCTTGTTTTACCCAACACAATTGTCTGAAAACATAATTACCTGGTTTGTTACTGTGTTGGGCAAAGAAATAAGAAATTATAGAGGCATGTGCCAATCTCTTTTAGCCAAGCCCTCATGCCAAAAATAACAATGGCACTGGCTGTTTGCGATGTCATATATTGTGAGATTGTAACAGGACAGTTTCTTTTTTATAATATTAAGAGGAACACTCATCACAAGGTGAAAGAAGAACTGCCTGAAGATCAAAGTAGCACACAACTTTGCTTGGATCCTGTTTTCTGATTCAATATCTTTAGTCTTTGTAGCCCTTCATGTTGCTTCTTCTTTTATATATCTATTATAACTTTCTTGCAGTTAATTTCTCTGTTTCTGTATTATTGTTACATGCACTATGTACACATCATTAACCTTTCTTAAAGATATAAAATAAAATATTAAGTGAATTAAATACTGATGTATAAGAATATTCACGATGATTAATGTTTCAATACTACGTTGATGGTGAAGACAAAATTAATAATAACATTGTTTTTAAACAATGCAGCCAGTATTAGGCTATCATTATTGTATGAACTTATTATCAGATGTGCCAAATCTAAACTCGAAGCATGGATATTTTCAATGCGAAAGTGTTACAAGTCAAAATGGAACATTGCTTTTAGTAACAATGTTTGCAGTTGAGAATGGAAAACTGTTACAACCCAAAATATAACACTTTCCAATTGAGAAAAAGACTAAATAGTATAATTTTAAAACTGTTATATGTGCATTTATGTCCCACTAGGAAATTTGTAGAGTTGTAACAATTTCACATAGCATAGTTCTCAATTGAAGTGTTCAAATGACGGTAATAACTCAAAAAGTGAATTTTTTTAGTTGTAACAGTCTCGTTCTGAGCCATCGAAAAATTTTTGAGGAATTATTTAAAATAAAGATTGGTCTGTAGTTGCGAACTACATTTTTGAAAGACAGGAATAATTGTTGCTTGTTTGCAATATGATGAAAATACCCCAGTTTTCAAATTTAAGTTAAATATGTGACCTAACAAAGGTTTAAGAATTTCAGAACACTCTTTAATTATAAAATTTGAAATGCCATCAGTCCCCATTGATTTAGTCGGCTTTAATTTTTTTATTTATTCCTTTACATCATCATGTGTTACTGTAGGTATAGATAAACTGTCTGTACAATTGTTTTTACTGTATTCTATTCTATCTTACGATTAAGTTCTTAATGGTTCGCAAATGCATTGGCAATATCTTTTACATCAATAAAGTGTTTATCTGCAATGATAACTTCATATGCATGGTTATCAGTTTTTCCAAATTGTTTAACATATTTCCAAAATTTCTTAGGTTCTTTTTTTTTTTAAGGCAAATTAATTTATCACTTTTGA
Source organism: Periplaneta americana (assembly GCF_040183065.1). Lineage (NCBI taxonomy): Eukaryota > Metazoa > Arthropoda > Insecta > Blattodea > Blattidae > Periplaneta > Periplaneta americana. The sequence goes on along the minus strand of NC_091118.1, from coordinate 125,973,573 downwards.
TTTTAAATTTTACTAGTTTTGTATAATTACAAGAAGTTTAATAATACACATGTTTTGAATTTTTCTTATATTTTTATGTGCCTTATTTGTTTCTAATAAACTCACGAAAGCTATTTGAAAACCATCGAGGGTATTTAGATCTTTTAGTCATTGTGACTGGAATTGCCCGAGATATGGTAATTTTAACAATTGAACATATTGAATTAGTTGCAACATTTACGTCATTAGTTTGATACAATTCCATTCATAATTATATAGACTAACGTAAAGATTCAAGTAATCACTTTGCTCATAATTTTGAGAAAAACTTAGTTGATTATGATTAGAATAACTTCAAGATTTATTAAGAGGGGTGGATGATAGTATTTTGTAACACTACAGAATGAGTGGCCAGTTTGACATCACACTCAGAAACATTTGCAAAAATTAAGTCTAGCAGGTTCCTGTTATTAACTATAAAGTTAATTTGTTTCAGGCTGATATAACTTAGGGATGAAATAACTCTTGTGATTTGATTGTGGCATAATAATGTATATCTTTAGAACAATAACCAGATGTCCAATTCATACCAGGAGCGTTGAAATGGCCAAGGATTAATATTCTATAATTGTGTCAGTCTAGATTGAATTCAACAAAATTAAGATAGGATTTTAAAGTTTTAAGATCAGTATCTGGTAAAAAGTAATGATTGCCAATTAATATATTATAGCCAGCCTTCGAAAATATTTGAATCCATACACATTCACTGTTAAATTCCAGGTCATGTCTCCGATATACTCCAGATGTTTAGTTGTTGACCACTATTAATACACCACCATCACCACCACCACCACGAGTTTTATTGGAATCCTTCAGTTTTCTATCCTCACGAAAAATATTTTAATAGTTAGGAAATAAATTATTTTTAGTCGGCAAGCTCATGTAGCCATGTTTCAGTAAGACAAATAATTTTATAATTATTACTTACTACATTTTCAGAAAGTTTCTTCATTTTTGTAGTCTATCCTCTGACATTTTAAATGACACTCGGGAGGAAATTAAACGCAGAATAAATATGGGAAATGCGTGTTATTATTCGGTTGAGAAGCTGTTATCATCTAGTCTGCTATCAAAAAATCTGAAAGTTAGAATTTATAAAACAGTTATATTACCGGTTTTTCTGTATGGTTGTGAAACTTGGACTCTCACTCTGAGAGAGGAACATAGGTTAAGGGTGTTTGAGAATAAGGTGCTTAGGAAAATATTTGGGGCTAAGCAGGATGAAGTTACAGGAGAATGGAGAAAGTTACACAACGCAGAACTGCACGCATTGTATTCTTCACCTGACATAATTAGGAACATTAAATCTAGACGTTTGAGGTGGGCAGGGCATGTAGCACGTATGGGCGAATCCAGCAATGCATATAGAGTGTTAGTTGGGAGACCGGAGGGAAAAAGACCTTTGGGGAGGCCGAGACGTAGATGGGAGGATAATATTAAAATGGATTTAAGGGAGGTGGGGTATGATGATAGAGACTGGATTAATCTTGAACAGGATAGGGACGGATGGCGGGCTTATGTGAGGGCGGCAATGAACCTTCGGGTTCCTTAAAAGCCATTTGTAAGTAAGTAAGTAATCCTCTGACATTTAATTAATAGATTTCAAGACGACTACTTGAATTGTACATTGTGTGTCTCTTGTAGAACTAAGAGACATCCTTCTTGGGTCCCTCAGGTTCACTACTGGTATTACCAAAATATTCAGGCTTCAAATTTCGAAAAAAAGGAGCTATTAGGTAATCAGCAGGCCATACACCTGTGTTATGTTCGGTATTTAGTTTTTAACTTGGTTACCACCAGCGACCTTAAGTTGATTAGATTCTTAGGAGAATCCTTGTCCAGTTTTTACTATCAACCCTTCAATTAGGCCTACATCCTAATTCAGAAAGACGAGCATTTAGACGTAAATTTCCTGGCAGCTCGCTTCCAACACGGAAAGAAATATTAAAGTTAGTAGGTAAAATAGATTTTGTGACTGACCGGAAAAGAAAACGAGGACGTCTTGTGTTTACAAAAGAAAATCTTGATGAAAAAGGTGTCTTGGAATGTTGTCGAAATTCTCCTTTCCACACTTCACGTACGTCTTCAAGATGAATTTACCACGACACAGTGAATATCTCACGTTTGCACAACACTATTGTACTGTAATGAACTCTCACTCACGACTGCACAACACAACCGTCCAATTCCGACTCTCAGTAAGGGTGGGCATATATGAAGATTTCATGACTTTGGCAGCAGATATTGGTTTCAGCAATGTGCTCAAGGATAGTAATGGAAATCCTTTCCAAATAAGCGAAGTGAAAAGTGTAAGAGTAGAGAACGAAACGTATTAGAAAAGTATTTTACAAAAATTCCTATGCGGAAATAGAATTTCAAAATGGAGATATTTCGAAAGGTAGAAGAAATAAGTCAAGTATCACCATCAGCAACATTTTTGACAAGATTGTTTCAAAAGCTGCTTATCAGAATAAACAACGAATTTCTAACAAAAAGGCACGGTTTACTGTTACACCTGTTAAAAAATTGTATTCGAAATATGTAGTTACCCTGTACCGGTACCCTTTTATTTGTTTTTTTTTTCATTAATCATTATCAGACATCGGATTCTAGGGCAAATGCCTATTTTGTTTCTTTAGGAGAAAAGTAAAAATAATTATTAATATTTGTGTTTCATGGAAATTGAAAGGTTTTCAAAGAGTTTTATAGTGCCCTAAAATGCCCTAAAACGGTTATTAGAGCCTAATTTGTTAATATTCGCCTAAAAATGCCTAACTCACTGTAAAGTTTCGCATTTTACTCTTACTTTTTATAATTTATACATGCATTCACTGTGAAATTTAAGGCATTTAAAAAGTGGAAAGTTTGCTTCACACCGGCCATGAAACCATTGATAAAGGAAACAAAATGTTTTGAATCTCACGACACTCGCAATAGATTTCACCGAATTTAACATGTTTGGAGGCATAAATGCCGACAAAGAACCAACCTTAGTTTTGAAGCAGGCAACAATGACAACATGTGCTGCTACCGATTCAGAGATATACTATACTATAAAAATGACTGTTTTCGGTCTGAAACCGATTAGCTGTACTGCCCTTCAGAGTGTCATAAAACCACAATTTTTGGAGAAAGAGTGTTTTTGAAATATTTATGAAAAGTCGTAAAACTGCGAATTAGTAGGGTAAACCGTTACAAAATATTTAAAAGAATGGCCCTCCTAGTGTTAACACTACCAGGAAATGCAACAATAAGTGGAACTTTGTATTTTTGTCCAATTGAATCTCAATAACAACGGTTCATTTGAATGCTCGTTAACAGTTGCTCTTTCCCTCACCTTATTTGTGTTGAGAAGTTTTGAGCGGTAGGACGTTTTCCTGTGAAGTTTAACGCGATAATTCCGAAAAATATAAGTGCAAAATCTACATTGATCCGGCAATGGCTAACAGAATATTCAGAATTCACTTATGATGGAAAAATAATATTCTGCAACATTTGTAGCAAACTGGTATGTAACAATAGTTGAAATATATAAATTCTATTAATTTTAATGAGTAGGCCTATAATATTTATACATTGACTGAGCTATCCTGAGGTATAATTCTTTTTAAGACCACTACACTTTAACCTTTTAAATTCCGATAGTTAAAGTATTTGCAGGTCATTAAAATTTTGATTGTTCGAACCCACTAACTTTGTGATAGAAATACGGCAATACAACAATTAGGATTTTATTTTAATTCAGTTTACTTTACATTTTTAGATTTCGCAAGAAAATAAGTGCCACCTAAAGCAGCATGTGCAAGGAGCGGCTCATAAGGCTAAAGCTCAGCAGAAAAATCAACTCCAACAAACTTTACTAACACAGCCTACTTCATCCAATCTCAACACCAATTTCTATGCTGATTTAACTAGAGCGTTTGTTGCTGCTAACATTCCCTGGAATGCAATTGAAAATCCGGTTTTAAGACAGTTTTTACAAAAATACTGCAAACAAAATATCCCATCTGAGTCGACCCTAAGAAAAAATTACTTAGAATATGCAATGAAACTTTAGCTTCCATTCGGGAGGATATAGGTGATTCTTACATATGGGTCTCTGTGGATGAAACCTCAGATCCTATGAATAGGTATATAGCAAATATGGTAGTAGGAAAACTTAGTCCTGATGGACCTTCGACTCCACACCTCGTATGTGTTAAGGAACTTTCGAAAGTGAATAGCCAAGCCATTGCTTATTTTGTAAATAAAGGCCTACAGTCTTTATACTCAGGTAATATAGACGATTCTAAAGTTCTGTTGTTTTGTACTGATGCTGCCTCATACATGGTTGCTGCAGCTCCACTTCTTAAAACATTTTATCCTAACCTCACGCATGTAACCTGTCTAGCAAATGGCCTTCACAGGGTTTCTGAAACAATCCGGAATGAATTTCCTCTTGTCAATTCGTTTATTTCTAACACAAAAAAATGTTTTTGTAAAGCCCCATCCAGGATTTCAATATTCAGAGAGAACTTTCCAGATATCCCACTCCCACCTCAGCCGGTTGTTACACGATGGGGAACCTGGATTCAGTCAGTGGTGTATTATTCTAAGTATTTTAAAGAAGTGGTCACAGTTATTGATAAATTACCTGAAACTGATAGTGCAGCGTGTGTGAAAGCAGTGAAAGATTGTCTGAATGACTCACGAGTGAAAAACGATATTGCCTACATAACATCAAACTTTTCTTTCATACCTGCAAGCATTGAACAATTAGAACGTGAAAAACAATCTCTTTGTAGCCAAATAGCGATAGAAAAAAGAAAGCAGAAGTGAACGTACATTCTGCTTTGGGCGAAACTGGGAAAAAAGTTAAAAATAAGTGGGACAACGTATTAAATAAGAATGTAGGATTTTCATTGTTGGAAAAAGTATCAAGAGTGATATCGGGGGAAAGTGTAAATGTTCCAGTAAGTATTGATGTTTCTATTGTACCTAATTTAAAATTTGCGCCTCTCACATCAGTTTCGGTTGAAAGAAGTTTTTCTGCTTTTAAAAATGATTCTCAGAGACAAAAAACAAAGGTTAACTGTGGAGAATTTGGAAAAAATTCTGGTGGTGTACTGTGCAGATAATTATAATAAAGTCTGAGCATGGAACTGAATTTCAATAACTTAAAATGAGTAATCTTAAATCAATAATCATTATTTCATTAGTTTCAATATATTAAATTTGTGCAGCTCTGTTTATAAATATAATATAGTATTCTTTTTTAATGTTTAAACATACCTTTTTGTGCGTATTTTAGTGTATAACTAAAAATTTCAGTGAAAGAAATAAGTATGATACCTTGATGTGCCTAAAATGCCTATTTTCATTAAAATAGAGCCTAATTTTACAAATTTTGAGCTTATTTTAGGCGCCTAAAACTGCAATTTTTAGTGCCTAAAAATCCGATGTCTAATCATTATGCACTAAGTGATTTTGTGAGCATTTGAAGTGAAATAAAATTAATATTTATTAGTGTACTTTAATGGTTAATAATAATAATAATAACAATAAAAATGACACAGGTCAAAATAGATCTATGTGGATTTATTCCGCAATTATACATACAAATCTATACACTAACAGAATTTGCTCTTAAATCTAGTTCACGGGTCTTTTGACAGTATGTGCTTTGCAAAACATTTGCTACTTTGTAGGGTACGTCCCCTGACCTACGATTAAAATCCAACTAGTCTCTATAAAGCACACAGATTCGTACGCAAGTGGTACATACAAACCACATTATAGCAAATATACCCTAACCCAGACCTGCAGAACTGTAGCTCCTCAGAGCGACTGCTTTCCTCCCGTTTCTTCGTTTCTTACCCCACCCACCTATTCTACCTGTGCGGTCACGGCGTTCTAGTTACGCTCGGCTGCATCAACATTCATTCTCGCGGTGGAAGTCGATCATCCCCAATAGAAGTGGAGTGAGGCTGACGTCATAGTTCCCCTACTTGCGAGTTCTGCAGGCCTGCCCTAACCTATCTTATTAACGGACATAACAGTGAATAATTCAGGAGTTTTGATTATCAGGTAAAATTAAGTGATCAAAATTATATCCTTAGGGGATAGTATTTAAGTTAGTTTCAAAATGTTGACTTCCTTACGAAGTGCTTGAAACATGCTTTTTACCATGAGAAGAAAGTAGACTTCCGACTTCATAGTTTTGTTCAGTATAAATTTCCGAACATAATGCTTTTTTTTTTCAATTGCTTCTCCTGAAAATTCACATTTTTCCAGTTGTGTTACTCTTCTTCCGGGCTAGCGATTAATGCATGTTAAGACAACAATCAGTTCACCTATAGAATTTTAATGTGCTTTCAATAATGCTGTTTATAAAGAGAATCCATTGTGATGCTAAAATATTATATTCCAAGATTTTCAGGGAAGACATATTTTCAGCAAGCTTGGTACCAAATATTGACAACTTTGACCCGAACAAATGTAACATTTTAAAATTCCTTTGCAAGACGAAATGTTATATTTGTTCGGATCAAATTTCTGCATATTTAAATGACAAAACTAAAATTCTTTCAAAAATGTATTACTATAATACACTTTTCTCTCTTAAATTGACTAAGGATTTTGGGAATTAAATCAATGGCTTTCCCAAAACACAGTATGAATAATAATATAAAACTATTTTTATGTCGGCAAGGAAGCAAAACCGAGCGAAATTGTATTTCAATTTTTGTTTGAATTATTCCAAATACTGTAATAAGCTAATAACCCTCTGAGATTAATGACATTACTTACGGTTCAGCATATATATATATATATATATATATATATATATATATATACACAATGTCTTGTGTTGTCGGTAATGATGTTCGCAAAGTAAATGTGTGTTCAGTGCAAAATATGTCTAATTATATCCGATTTTATTGTAGAAAGAGTGTAGCTCCATTATTTATTAGACTATAATTTCACACTCCTAAATTCCTGATTACAGACTAACAAATGAATGAAACTGCTAGGTACCTAGGACATATTCTGAAAAAGAAAAGAAGCTAAGTTAAAATATGAATCCTTTTAGAATGTTTCGTGTTTTTTTCCACAACTTTGTAAAAGTGGAGCTACCTCATTCTTGCAGGGAGTCCTTCACATTGCTCTCTGTCTTACCTTGAATATATGAAGCGCTTTCCTCAAAATGCGGCCACGCCATTGCTCTCTTCTATTACGTTTATTATACAAAGTTCTATCTTCATAATAAAGCAACTTTATTGGTCTATGCTTTACCTAGATTACACGTATGAATGTCTCTGCTCATATTGCGGCAACGTTACTGTTCTTTTTCTCACCTCGTTTGTCTTGATTGTATGAAGTTCTGTGCTCAAAATGCAACATTGTCACTTGCCTCTCGTCTCACCTCAGTGATGGTAAGTCATTTTGGCAAAAGTTATCTCCTTTTTTCACTTTAAAATATCTTTTAGAGTGAAAGTTTCTCCTGAGGTTCATATTTGTTAATAAAAATAACACATTTAGACAAAATTGATAACAATGAATCGAACAGATGAGAATCCCCTTTCTTGCCGGCCTAGTGATGAAGCAAATATGTAGTCCCTAAACGTTGAATGTTTCTCCATCAGTGTTTCCAGGTTTTATAAGACGGAAATCCCTACAGATGTTTAAAAAATTGCCACAATAGCAAAAAACAATTCTACGTTGGTAAAATCACAGCTCAACGGTCCCATTTCATATGGATGTAGATCTGTAGAGGATAAAAAAAGCTTGTATTTACAGTTAAATTGAGTTTCCTCGTCCTCACCGACTATAAATAATTATAATTTAGCAATTCTTGTGTTACAGGATAATCATAGCACACCTTTTTTAAGTTTCGCATGTCTAATTTTGAACGCAAAAGCGATTAGACAATGCCTGTGAAGAGTGTATCTATTTATTTATTTCTTGTTGTAATGTCAGAAATAATAAAAAAAAATACGCGTTCCACAGAAGTATTAGAGTGCGACTCAGTAAGACAAAGTTTGGCAAGTTTCGCAGTATTTTGAAACATTAATTGATAGTTGACATTTTGTCATACCTGAAATTTTTTCCAAAATTCCAGAATTGGCAGCAATAAATATGCCGATTTTTCTTTGGCGGAGACAAAATTTGGGAAAAACCTTCTAGTATCGAATGAGGCTTAGCTTGTGTGTATGAGTGAGAGACAAGGAATATACAGGGTGTTAAAAAAGTATCCAATATTTTAGGAGGAGCTAGTATGTATCAAAACAAGAAAATAATGCCTAATAAACATGAGTCCTACAACACATACTTTCTGAGACCTGAATACTTGTTCACAGGAGGTGCTCAATGTGACGTGCATTCATGGCAATGCATTCCTCTGCCTTTCGGCGTAAGGAATCACGCACTCTTTCAAATTTGTTTTAATACGTTCGTAAGAAAGTTCTGATAACGAGCCCCAGTTAATCTCTGTGGTAGCACGTATGGCCCTTTCAATCTATCACCAAGAACGCCTGCCCATACGTTGATTGAGAATCGGTGCTAATGCCTTGTTTCTTCAACTGCAAGGGGATTTTCATCAGCCTACACATGCTGATTACGAAAATTCACAACACCATCTCTGCTGAACCCCGCTCATATCCGCAATCAGACTTCTTTTTGCAGTGTTTCTTGCGACGTACCATTATTCCATGCCAGGGTTGTCAACTACGGTATGATTATCTGGTAGTCTGCTGTATTGTAGGGCAGAAAAGTGCATTGTCATGAATGGACGTCACATTGAGCACCTCCTATGAACAAGTGTTCAGATCTCAGAAAGTATGTGTTGTAGGACTCATGTTTATTAGACATTATTGTCTTGTTTTGATGCATAATATCACCTCCTAAATTATTGGATGCTTTCTCTTTTAACATTCTATATTCACTTGGCACCTGCATAGTTGATGAATACCCTATTGCTTATTTTGCTATCTCATTAATCCTGAATGGTGTTTTCTTTCTTTTTGCGTGCCCAAATGAAAGGAAAAGAGAGAGGAGAGATTACTAAAAGACTGGTGAATCTATAAATGCTTATTTCATCGCTCTTGATTGTAAAATGAAGGCGATTTTGCCCATAGCACAATAGAATATTGATCAGCTATTTCATGTCACGAGGCCTGTAGTATCCCAGTATGTTAGGCTCCTTCTTCCGCTTTAATGAGAGTAAATAATTGATCACGAGTAGCCTAATAAGACAGTAGACAAAATAGAAGAAAAGCGCACACTGAAAATACCTATATCGTGCAGCTATTAAAAAAAAATTCTAAACCCATTTTCGTGAGACAAATTCCTCAGCTGAAGGATAATTCCCTATATATGGCAACACTGCTCTCCATCTACAACAGGGTATAACAAACAAAAAATGTTGCACCAACATTTTATAAACAATTTTCACATTTTAACCGAAGTTCAATAGATTTTTTTTACTATCACTCAACTTGTTTAACAGCTTTTGACAGTCAAATAACAAGAAAGTCTAGTTGAAGTAATGTAAGTAGTCCACACCTGTGGAGTAACAGCGCGTCTGGCCGCGAAACCAGGTGGCCCGGGTTCGAATCCCGGTCGAGACAAGTTACCTGGTTGAGGTTTTTCCGGGGTTTTCCCTCAACCCAATTTTAGCAAATTCTGGGTAACTTTCGGTGCTGGACCCCGGGCTCATTTCACCGGCATTATCACCTTCATCTCATTCAGACGCCAAATAACCTAAGATGTTAATACAGCGTCGTAAAATAACCTACTTAAAAATTGTAAGTAACATTCAAAAGTCACAGTGTCTTACACAGTTGGTTAAATAACATCTTTAAGCAATTAAGTTATCTATTGTTGAGCTTAATCATTATTTGCTTTATTATGTCAGGTTTGTATTGTTAGTGTTATAAATTGTTTGCTTTCTCCTAAATTAGTAAATTTTTCATAAACACAGGCAAAATAATAAACATCTCTCTTTTCCCAAAATCGATAACTCATTTAAACGGAAAATTGAAATTTTCTTCGACTTTCGCTCTCGGTAGCGTAGTTGGTATAGCGCTAGGTGCTCGAAGGTGCGGGTTCGATCCCGGCCCATGTCAATGGCATTTAAGTGTGTTTAAATGCAAAAGGCTCATGTCAGTAGATTCACTGGCATGTAAAAGAACTCCTGCGGGACAAAATTCCGGCACACCGGCGACGCTGATATAACCTCTGCAGTTGCGAGCGTCGTTAAATAAACCATAATTTAAATTTATTTTCCTTCGACTTATTATTATTAGTCTTTCACCTAAAATCTCTACACATATTGCAACAACACTTTTGACCTCTGTTTGATATTCTTTATATAGACTCTCAAAGCAATGTGTTTTGGACCGTCCTATGTAACTGTGTTCTTTATCTATGCTTAACCTCGTTTTATCTCCTCTTGTTTCTCGTAACACTCTCCGGACCTCTCTCTCAGCCTCTCTTCCATATCTCACGGAGGATTACCCGATGTCCAGTTTGTGGCCAAGCAAGCCTGTGCAGCGATACAGTGGTACGAGCGGCTCGCAGTATTTTTAAATGTAATTAAGGTCGAACAATGAATTCTAAATCACCTTTGCCTCACCACAATTATTGTAAACTTATATTGTACAGGAAAAGTGTAGCCTACTTTAGATTTATCACTTCTAATCTAAGAGAAAACCATGTACTATATTTGAATGATTGTTTACTTCCACTTAAGAAAGATTCGAACATACTGGAAAGGAGTAATGGAATAGTCTATGAAAATCACTTTAATTACGGTTATTTTTTTTTCATTTCATTTATTGTATTCCATAGATCTTACATTAGCATTGAAGAATTAAAATGTGGAACAAGTCACAATTTTACAAGATTACAATTTTTGGCGAAATGAAGTGAGGTGAGGTGATGCCGAGGATTCGCCATAAATTATCTGGCATTTGCCTTTTGGTTGGGGAAAACCTCGGAAAAACACAACCAGGTAATGAGACCAAACTGGGATGAAACCCAAGTACGAGCGCAGCTCCGAATCAGCATGCTAGCGAGTCTGTCGACTGAGCTATGTTGGTGGCTCTACAAAAGATATACAGTACATAGCAGATGATTAAATTTACAAATATAAACAGTTATTCACCAGTTGACTTATAATATATAATATATGGCAAGTAAGTTAATTCAATTTAAAAGCATAAAATTTATCAATTATTACCATGCCCCATTTACTCTAGGAATATAATATAATTATACATACATTTACAAACACATACACACACACACACACACACACACACATATATATATATATATATATATATATATATATATATATATATATACTTATGGCTTTTGAGGAACCCAGAGGTTCGTGCCACCCTCACATAAACCCGCCATCGATCTCTATCCTGAGCAAGATCAATCCAGTCTCTATCATCATATTCCACCTCCTTCAAATACATTTTAAAATTATCCTTCCATCTACGTCTCGGCCTTCACAAATGTCTTTTTCCCTCCGGCCTCCCAACTAACACACTATATGCATTTCTGGATTCACCCACATGTGTTACATGTCCTGCCCATCTAAAACGTCTGGATTTAATGTTCCTAATTATGTCAGGTTAAGAATAAAATGCATGCAGTTCTGCGTTGTGTAACTTTCTCCATTCTCCTGATCTAACCCAAGCCCGAGCACAGCTCCGGATCAGCAGGCTAGCGAGTCTGCCTACTGAGCTACATTGGTGGCTCTACAAAAGATATACAGTGCATAGCAGATGATTAAATTTACAAATCTAAACAACTGTTCATCATTTGAGTTATTCAATACACTCTTTTATCACTTATATAATCACTGATGAACTACTAAGTTATTTAACTTAAATAACAACTTCACTGTGTTAACATTTTAAATTATGGTGTTATTTTACCAGATAAACTTGTTTCGATGTTATTTGCATCATCCATTTGATTACTTACTTACTGGCTTTTAAGAAACACGGAGGTTTATTTCAGTGCGCACATAAGCCCGCCATGGGCCCCTATCCTGAGCAAGATTAATCCAGTCTATCATCATATCCCATTTCAAATCCATTTTAATATTATCTTCCCACTTACGTCTCGGCCTCTACAAAGGTCTTCGTCCCTCCGGCCTCACAAACTAACAATCTATATGCATTTCTGGATTCGCCCATACATGCTATATGCCCTGCCCATCTCAAACGTCTGGATTTAATGTTCCTAATTATGTCAGGTGAAGAATACAATGCTTGCAGTTTTGTGTTGTGTAACTTTCTCCATTCTCCTGTAACTTCATCCCTCTTAGTCGCAAAATATTTTCCTAAGCACCTTATTCTCAAACATCCTTAACCTATATTCCTCTCTCAAAGTGGGAGTCCAAGTTTCACAACCGTGAAGAACAACCGGTAATATAACTGTTTTATGAATTCTAAATTTCAGATTTTTTGACAGCAGACTAGATGATAAAAGCTTCTCAACCGAATAATAAAAGCCATTTCCCAGATTCATTCTGTGTTTAATTTCCTCTCGAGTATCATTTATATTTGTTACTGATGCTCCCAGGTATTTGAATTTTTCCACCTCTTCGAAGGATAAATTTCCAATTTTTTTATTTCCATTTCGTACAATATTCTGGTCGTGAGACATCATCCATTTGATTAGGATTTGAAAATGATGCAAACAACATTGACACTAGTTACTCGGGTAAAATAAAACCCATGATTTAAAATGTTAACACTGTGAATTCATTATTTATTTAAGTTAAATGATATAGTAGTTAGTCAGATATATACATTCGAGTTCATATCCCTTCCCTTTCTACTCCGATTGGTCACAATGTCATTGGTCTTCCGTATGTATGTATGTATGTATGTATGTATGTATGTATGTATGTATGTATGTATGTATGTATGTATGTATGTATGTATGCGTGCACGTGTGTACGTACGTATGTATGTAAGTATGTATGTACGCGTGTACGTATGTATGTATGTAGGTCCTATGTATGTATGTATGTATGTATGTATGTATGTATGTATGTATGTATGTATGTATGTAATATCTCCATTAAGATATGAGAAGAGATATTCTTGTATTTGTAGGTCTGAAAAATTTAGGCGTGCGTTTTGACAGTATATTACAGATTAAATGAAATATACGAATACCAGAGAAATGAAATATCACGGATAACGTAATATCACGGATAACGTCGTGGAGATTTATTGGAGGAATTGATCAGAATATTTTCTAGATAACAATCCCGAGGGTTACGTCGCGTCCACTAGATGTATGTGGAGCTGTTCATTTATCTTTCCTGTGGAAGTTGTAATGACCGATAAGTACGTTTAAACTTTATCTTTATATAACAGTGTTTTATGTTTACAAGCGTCAGTATTCGGAAAGTCTACATTTCGGCGTAGCAAACCAGAACTATAGTCGATCCAGTAAATCTGTACCAATATTAATTTAAATTTAATATAAAGCGTAAGGAATTTTCTCTCAACAACGTGGTATAGTTTACTAACGTATCATATAAATTATTGTATTTGAACATATATAGAATAAATCGGACATAAGAGGCGAATTCAGTAAAATGTCGCTAAGAACTACCAAGTCGGCACTCGTATGACGATGTAATAATACAGAGACAGAACATATTGCAGGCTTATTATTATTTATAACTTTTCAGAAATAGCTTTACTTTTCCCAGAGAGTTCAAAGCTCATAAGTTCTCTTATTGTATGAAGTACAAGGGTAAGGTAAATAACTTTCAGTTTGTAGGTATTACTTTGTTTATATTCTTATTTTCTTCCTTAATAATACAAAATGCGCTTGAAAAGCAGCATATTTTCGAATAATTAAAAAGACATCATGTTCCGGATGCAAGGCGACTAAATACAGTAGGATCGTTTTAAGAGATGAATGAGAAAGGGAAATGAAACTTAAAAGTCTAATATCATTAAAGTAGTTTGTGAACGGTTTCTGAGATATTCATAGAAATAAAAGGGAACAGATAGCAATATTGGAACATGCGTGCGCCGTAGCTTATAGTAAGAACCTTATGGTGGACGTAAGTGAGCTAGCTAGCTGCAAGTAGGTTTCACGAGATAACGAATGATCTATAACAGCAGGCCTAGCACTTGAGTCGGGAAATAACACCACATATGAGTAATTATGTACGTAACCACACGAAAGTTTTAGTAATCTAACGCCTCATAGACACTGGTGGCTGTGCATTTCCTCTTTTCCGCTCTAGTTTTCCTCCTATCTTCACTGTATGCACGGTTGCCACGTCTTCCTGTCACACATCTCGTTCAATGACGTTAGGTCCAACAGTCATTGTTACGCAACTAGCCAGTAAGGACACATTTGTTGATCTTTGCTCTACATAATCTCTGAACATCAAACCTCCATTGTCTCCCATTTTCCAGGAATATCCATTCCAAAATTGAACTAAAAATTCCACTTTTCTCAACACTCGTTAAAAAAAAGACAATTATATAACACATTAATTTAGTTGCTTTCCACTTTATCTATGACTTCCTATGAAATAAAGCTGGCAATACGTACCTAATTAAATTTTGTATGATATAAGTCATCAAATTATTCCACGTGGCAAATGATAAGCACATGCATTAAAATATAATCGAAGGAAATGGTTACGGGTTATTTTTCCGAAACCATTTATTCCGAAATGTATTTTTTTCCGAAGGTCGAAAGTTCGTATGTAAAGTTTTCCTCAGACATTTTCTGAAGTTTATTTTATCCGAATGTCATTAATTCCTAAATTTCAAAATAATTTAATAAAACACCAAACAATAGATCTTGTAAACTGTGATTTATTGAAAGAAAAATTAAAATGCATATGAGTTCACAGTAACAGTAGCAGTACCAGTAAAGGTTCATGAAGTAAAGTGGCCTAGAGTTCTAAAAACACAGTGAAATAGTAGTATGCGTTACAAGAGCGATATGTTGAGGTTTTCATGTTCGAGAAAGAGTTTGAAAAAGCGAAACGTAGTTGAGCTTTTTTAATTTCCGAGAATTGAAAGAAAACATACCGCTCGTGTATCGTACATTATTTTGTGCGAAGATCGTTTATTACATACCTGAAAGAGGAATTTCTAATTAGTTGCAATGAAATCTCCATCTTGGTTTCTGTTCAATGACGGAAAATTTGCAAAACAAAAATATCTATCTTCAACATTGTTGCTTTAAAATTTTTTCTGTGTTTACTATACTCCAGCATGCCGTTAACAAGTGAAAAAAGCCAAAACAGAAAAACCTATAGACAAAATACTCATTATCAAACCCAACTGTCTTAGAGTAGATAAAGCAATAATTTTCTTTAAATCATATTCAAAGTTAGACCCTGATATACGTCTGTCTTTTTTTCCCCCAGTCTATGGAATCTTGTTGATTTTTTCACGGCTTCCTTAATGTTACTTGCATCACGAATGCAGTAACTTTAGTGGAGTTGTAGAGTTTACTTAATTTTTGCAAATATTTAAAAACAATAATTAACAGTGCAATTTAGGTGAAATTGCAGTGGTAAGTTTCCAATTTATAATTATTATTACTATATTGAACGTCTCTGAAAATAATGTGTTAAAAGCCAAAAGCAGTAAAATCAATATGTCTCTTAAGCGGTAAGAAGAGAGAAATTGTTATGTGTGTTAGGTTGGAAATACTGAATGTGGAATTTTAGACTTTCCGCGGATTGGTTTTGTGCGGAAACCAAGCAAATACGCACGATCTCGCACAAAAATATTTTCTGCTGCGCTATAATTTTGTATGCAGAACGTAACATGGCAACAACCCTTTATTGTATTTAGGTATTGCGCGAAATGTATCTAGGAGACACGATTCGGAAAATCGAGTTTCGGAATATACAGTATGTACATTCGGAAAAATCGCTTCGGAAAAACAGAATCGGAAATTTTTTTTCGGAAAGTAGAAACATTCCGAATAAATGCTATTCGAAATATTCGATTCGGGAAAAAAGGACCGCAAGGGAAGGAAGTAACGCCATTCTTTCTTTGCACTAAATACCTAAATCAAGCACCGTATAACATTTCTGTCAGTAATAAAATACGAAGCTGTAGCTAACTTCGAAGAAATCGACTAATGAACTCGTGGCGCAAAATTACTTCCTTCCTAACTAACATCTCCCTTCGTTCTTCATTTGTCATCTTGAAAGAAGGTCGCAAGTAATCTCTTGAATGTTTGTCGACGTGACAGACTCGTAAACTTAATTCTTTCAGCCCGTCTTTGTGAAACCTTCATGAGGCGGAGTTCTCATCATTAATTTACATCCGCTGTTAACCAAGATGAAACACGTCGCCGCACGCTGACCTATGAAACGTTAAAGCTACAAGGCCCAGGGGACTCACTTATTATGTAGTACACGTGATGGCTCGAATTGTACACCATTGTTAATTAAGACACATCGCTGGATATTACTTCCATTTTATCTGTCTCCAATGCATCCAGTGCTAGTGTTCCTGCTTCACTTAGTATTAAAAAAAAAAAAAATCACGAAGAGTTCATAGTACTAAGGGAAGGAGAGGTAGAGACGAGCCTAATTTACTTTAGCGGTTCTATAATATTGAAAATTAAGTGCATAATTAAATGCAGAATATAAAATATTAACTTTATATTGTTCTAAAAATTTAATCCTTTATAAAAATGGATAACTATTTCCAATGTCTATCAATATGATCTGTGTCTGTGCAGATTTTATGTTTATATTTACTCTATGTATGTATGTATGTATGCAATGTAATGTGTGTGTGCGTGCGTGTGTGTGTGTGTGTAGGGTAAATGTTTGTAATATTGTGATACTAATAATGTTATGATAGTACTTTTTTTTTTGTCCACACCTGTGGAGTAACGGTCAGCGCGTCTGGCCGCGAAACTAGGTGGCCCGGGTTCGAATCCCGGTCAGGACAAGTTACCTGCTTGAGGTTTTTTCCGGGGTTTTCCCTCAACCCAATACGAGCAAATGCTGGGTAACTTTCGGTGCTGGACCCCGGACTCATTTCATCGGCATAATCACCTTCATTTCATTCAGACGCTAAATAACATAGATGTTGATACAGCGTCGTAAAATAACCCAATAAAATAACAATAATAGTACTTTTTGAGAATTTTTTACAATTTTACTGAGCAAGAGAACGACCGGTTTTGTGCAGAAACTTGTCCACGAATATTTTCTTAATACGTTGACGCAAAAAACAGATCTTCCTCTCGCTCAGTAAAATTGTAAAAAATTCTCAGAAAGAACTATCATAATATTATTATTATCACAATATTACTAACCTTTACCCTACGTACTGTAAACGGGTACGTGTACATGAAACAACACACTTGCTTTGTCTTCGTGCATAAATTACTGTACCCCAGAAAAACAGTAAAAACAGTAAAATACACATGATTCTCCATATTTATGAAGTTTCTCTCCACGCCAAACGAAGGTGCATTTTCTACTATCATTGCACAGTTACTGCTGCCCTTTCTACGGTAGTAACTTTCATTTCTAGAACCTGTTTAGTGGGAAATATTTATAAACAACTTGTAAAGAATGCAAGTGTGTCCTATTTGTCTTAAAAGAAATGTTCAATGTCCTCCTCCTGTTTTAATGCACAGGGTGATTAACGAGGATTTTCCGCCACTTACGGAGCTTATTTCAGAAGACATTCTGAGCAAAAGGTGACATATAAACATGTGTCCTAATCGTAATATTTTCAGAGTTACGCTAATTTAAAGTTTTTAGTTGCTTACTTTCTCTAGTTTTAAGGGTAAATGAATATTACAGATAGGGAATGAACTATTCAGAAATATCATTTCTTTAATTGACTATTGTTCTGAAGCTGAAAATATGTTGTTAATTGCTTTGTACAGATTTTGTTTTTTTTTTTCAATTTTTAATTAAAAATGACATCACTCTTACGCACTTATCACAACATTTGTTCGACTTAATGAATTCGTTACAGTTCAATTCTGCATCCTAATGTACAGTCTTAAAGAATTTACAAGAGTGGCGTGATTTGTAACAATTGTTGTGATAAGTCCGTAAGAAAAATATAATTTTATACAGTAGTTAAAATCGAAAAACAATTCTGAACGAAGCAATTATGTAATTCAGAACACATTTTTTAGCTTCAGAATACTAGCTAATTAAAGAAATGATACTCCTAAATAATTTATTCTTTATCTGTAATATTCTTTCACTTTTAAAACTAAAGAATAGTGATATTTTACAAACGACTTAAAATTAGTGTAGGTCTGAAAATATTGAGAATGTTTACAGTATGTTTTTTGCTCAAAATGTCTTTGGAAATATACTCCGTAAGTGGCGGTATCTCCTCGTGAATCATCCTGTATATCGGATTTCTTTGAAGATTATTCTGGATTTTCGATTATTTAGTGGGAAAAATATTTATAAACAACTTAAGAACAATTCAGGTGCGTCTTACTTTCCTTACAAGAGATGTTCAGCGCCCTCCTGCTTTAATGCATTTCTGATTTCATTGAGGATTTTTCTGGAATTTTTTACTAATCTCTTCTTGCGAAATATTCGAAGCGACTTGTTGGTTATTTTCATCCGCTTTTATCATAAATTAAAGATACATGAATTCGCCTCAATAAGTTGTACACCATTCTCAGATAATAAAAAAAAAATACACAATAACTTGCACTACTCTACGTAGAAATGAATAATTCCTTCACTGTTCTGAAGCCATTAGGGAAAAGCACAATAGCTTCCACTACGTAACGCAACAATGAATAATTCTTTCTCTAACTCAGAGCACACTGCTGTGAACTGCATGCTTATAACGCCCGACAAACGTCTTTCATCTTCGGAGCGTACGACAGGCGTACTGTGGGAGGAAACGTTTCTGTACGTCCCATTACGTCATATTCATAGGACCTTCTTTCTGTAATTTAAAATATTGATCGTTCAAATAAGCCTTCTGTTATTTAGGGCTTACAGGACTTATCAGTTTCTGGCTTAGTAGTTAGTCTTCTAGGGCCATATTCATAGACATTCTTAGCGCAGGCTTCCGGTGGATGATCAGAGAATTAACGTTTTTCGTATTCATAAACCAGTGTTAGCGATATGATATGATATGATATGATATGATATGATATGATATGATATGATATGATATGATATGATATGATATGATATGATATGATATGATATGAATCCTATACAAGTAACCAGTCGATAGCCGGGGCTTGGTTAGCACGCTCGAAGTGCTGGCTAGCGAAATGTCTATGAATAGCACACTCAGGTTTTCTTTACATAATTAGCCGTTCAGATTTTTTCACATGCTTCGTTGCTCAGGATTTTTATACGTTCCTCGCTATTGAAGTTTTCTTTATATGCGTCCCTTTTGACGTTTTCTTCTCACAGTTTACTCTTCAGGGTTTCCCAAATAATTGTCTGTACTTTCCCGTCGTCGGTTCGTTATCGTTCCAATATTACCGTTTGATCATATTGTCTGCGAATAAACATTGCGTTTAAATAAGAAGTGTTTTAAATGTGATTATGTTACTTTTTTTACTAATCGTTTGCCTATTTACAGCAGTAATGGAATGCTATTTGTTTCTGTATGGGGTAGATTGGTTGCGCTAAAATACTGTTGTTAGCTAGCCTACACTTCTTGTGGAAGACCAAAGAACTTAATTTAGTTTTAACTGAGCTGAAAAATTACTTACTTAAGGTCTCCAATTTTACTCCTAGTTGTGTTTTATGTTTGTGCGACCAGCCGTGCGGCCCCCAGAGGCTGTCCGGACCAACAATACGTTCTAGTTTAGTCCACAAGCCATCTCCCTCTTACTCCAGCTCCTCCTTATACTACAACCCAATTTTGTTGTGAAAAAAATACCAATTTGATGCCTGAAAGAAAATTTATCTTTCAATTACTCGTATAGACAGTTTCCTACAGTCCTTTAGGAATGTTAGGCTAGGGGGTCTGTTTTTATAAAGTCCAATATTTCAGATATCTTTGGTAAGCTAATTCAGACACGTTTTAGGATACTAATTTTTTTTTCTGTGGCTTCAAAGAGATTTTTGTATTTTCGAGGAAAGACTTCTAGTCACCCGCTGTGTAGTCTATTGCTGATGCTTTTGTTTTGAAGATAGTTTTGACCTAATATTTTCTTAATTTCTGTGGAAAAATTATCCCTTTTGTTCCTGCACCATTACATTGTTATTTGAAACAGGTTACAGGAAAAGGTGGAGAGAGTATATTTTTTAGTTGGTTATTTAACGACACTGTATCAACTACTAGGTTATTTAGCGTCGATAAGATTGGTGATAATGAGATGGTATTTGGAGAGATGAGGCCGAGGATTCGCCATAGATTACCTGGCATTCAACTTACGGTTGGGGAAAACCTCGGAAAAATCCAATCAGGTAATCAGCCTAAGCGGGGATCGAACCCGCACCCAAGCGCAACTTCAGACCGGTAGGCAAGCACCTTAATCGACTGAGCCACGCCGGTGGCTGAGAGAGTATATGAGAAACACAATACTAACTTGTAGTCTACACCTAACCTTATTATCAATCTTTATTATACTGTATATATATATATATATATATATATATATATATATATATATATATATATATATATAATCTGTCATTTAACGACGCTTTATCAACATATTTAAATACATATATACACACGTGAAACAGACATACAGACACAGGGTGCTTCAGGATGAATGTAAAATATTTCGGGATGTGTAGTTTGGGTTAACCTGCATTGACTTAACCTGATATACCTAGGTCCGAAGTCAAACGATTTGGAAGAAATTAACATGAGGAATACTGGAACGTCTTGCGGTTCCATGTACTGTACTTGACGTGTTACGTCAGATGTTTTGCACAGGACATCATCTGGGAACCGCAACGCCTCATAACTGAATATATGTTCACTTGACATGTAAGTTGAGTTGTATCCTTTTTTATTGCTACAATGTTGTGTTTACATTGCTTTTAATTCTTCAGTAGACTGTAGTATTGTTGAGTACATTGCTCTCACAATACTGTAGTCCTGTGTTTCGTTAGAGACATGAGGTGCCATTCGTGTGTTCTCTTAGTGAATATGCAGATATGCTTTCTGTTTCTGGATTTTGTGCAATTGTTGTTATTGAACAGAGACGACGTTTTCCCAGTTGAAGGGTTACATCTAGCCGTGTGTTGTCCCATTTATCTGAAACTGACAAACTACCAAGTGTTCCATTGAGGTCGGAAAGATAATCGGTACGTGCCTGATATGAATTTATTGGAAAATGGACTCTCTTGCTCAGAAATGACCGGAAATTGTAAACAGACCACTTGCCCGCCAAGCCTATTGTTTGAGACAGAACACACCCGTTTTTATGCTGATAAGTAAACACGGCAGTTCCAGTGGCGGACAGTAAGAAAAGAGCTAGTCTTTGTGTATTACCTCTTCTGTAAGGGAATACATTTAGTTAAAGGCATACAAAATAAATTATTAATGAAGTTGAGCGACGTGGAGTAATCAATTCAGTGGCGGATACGTATTATTTAGAATCAACTCTTCAGCAAGATGAAGTATATTAATTGTAAACATGGCTCAAAATGTCTCAATTAATAGAGGACGCATTAAAAGTATGTAGGTGGCTTATATGCCTTCTGAAGAGATAGCTTTGCGCATACTCTGCAAGGTTGAAGCCGTATTTCAATTGAGTAATGCATGGCAAGAATAAGGCGAAGGTCGGCTGAAAGACAACAGGAAACAGGATTACAAAACAAAAATTACGGCTCCTTAACAAGATGCCATATTTGGGAAGAACTTCAGCTTCATCCTAACTTCTTCGAACATTTAATTAATCAGCGCAATATTGTTTGAGAGCTGCGACAGACAGCAATATTGAAAGGATTAATTATTAAATAATATATGTGTGGGGGGAATTGAAAGGTTAAAATATTATATAGTACTAAATTAAGTTGAAATTTCAGCAGTAAAATGTCTTTGTTGTGTTCATTAATTTCTGATCTGTGGCTTTAAAGGGGCGTTCGTTAAGTTTTCTTTGTTTACTTACACACTTAAAAAAACAACATTTATCATTAATAGTAATCGTATAAATGAAACTGAAAATTGATTAATGTGTTTTTTTGTATGGTTTAAATTTTATGGTCGTACAGAAGAGGTAATACGCAAAGACTAACTACTTTCCTACTGTCCGCCACTGAGTCTTCCGAGTTTACTAATGACTATATGAGTATAACCATGAGCGTGTTCAGTCTCAAATAGTAGGCTTTTACATTTTCCGGCCTTTTCTGGGTATGAGGATACAACGAAATTGTAGATTGGCTTCATGTACTGGAATGTCCCGTTCGGGTGTATGACGAATCCTGCAGCCTTGGTTCAATTCATGGAATCCATAATAAGGGCAACTTTACTCATTTGTCTTGTGTAATTATTTTCTTTTCTTTCAGAGTTTGTACTCAATGCGAAATACAGTTTATTAGAACATCACAATATACAGCGTTTTCAAGAATGTATCATATCACAGTCTTCTAAAACGTAGAAATACGTTTATAATATTAGGAGTAACGCTTTCTATTGCTTGTCTGATACTTTCCTTGAGGACGAAAAGATCATTAGGCCCAATGTTTTCACTGTAAACCTCATTGTTGACATAAACCCAAAGGAAGAAATCTAATTGGAGTAAGATCTGGACTTCTTGCGGGCCAAGTGATGGGTGCATTTTTGTCAGTCTGGATATCTACTGTTTAGTTAGGCGGCGCTTCATCTTGTTGAAATATGATCTGAATTTTAGCGTCTTACATTTGTTCAATTGAGGTACCGGTAACAAAGTTCTTTAACATGGTTGGTTTCAGTAAAGAAAATGAGACCAAAAATCTGGTTATACATTAGGTAGCACCAAACGTTCACCTAAGACAAATCTCGAATGTGTTCATATGTGACGTGTGGATTTTCAGAGCCCCAAATGTGGCTATTGTGCCTATTTACACAACCACTGATATGGAATGTTGTCTCATCCGATGAAAGCATCTTAATTATCTAGAAATCCTGATTCATTGTCAATTTTTTGTAGCATGATAACAACGAATTCAATCTTATGTTCCTTGTACACTGAATAGCTTTACAATGTTCTTATTTCAGCATATAAATTTAGGTTCAGTTTAGATTTAAAATCTCTCCTGGCCCATGTAATTATGATCATCCCATCATATCATGGGGATAATATACAGTTACTCCGGTTTCAGGTGCCCCAAACTCAGAAGTGAATTACACCTCAGGTCACACGATCAGATTGATCAGTCTTATAGGCTTTGAAGGCAACAACTTTCATCAATTTCACTATGCTGCCATCTACCGACTGCAGAAGAAGTCAGACTATAAATCTCATTTAAATTGCATGTAGCAACTGTACTTCCATCAAGCGATCGTTACCAATCAACAGTGACGGTCCTGGTGGTTGTTCTTTCACACATGTTACCGTTTTTAACATGGGGATGGCAATCTGTTCTATCTATGTGATCAGAAGTGACACCTAAGCCACTGTCAGGAGAGAAGGTAAAAAATGTCGAAAGACAATCTGGTGGTAATGGGAAAAAAGTAACAACAATCACTTTTATTATAAGAACAATGACAGGAAACAAAATTATATTAACACTGTTTTTCTAGTTACTGAAGTAACCAAGCGAGTTGGCTTAACGTTTGAGACTCGCATGCGGAAGGTTCCGGGTTCAAACCTTATAGCCGTTCAATCTGACGAGATTTTTCAAGGTTTCTCTCAGTCACAAAGGCAAATGTCGTATTTTAAAATTTGCATACTACTATATGATTAATTACCACTTCAATCACCATTAGCCTATCCTAAACTTTAATTAAAACGTAAAATCAGTTACATGAGCACAAATATCTCTAGCACACGACACTAGAAACAGGAACTGAACAATAGACAAATCGGCCTACTGATACATGTATCCAAGGATCCTATACATGCGATATGACCACAGATGTTAAAGCGTGTATAAATATACTTAACAAAATAAAAAAGAGAAAGAAAATAAAAACGCATGAACGCATTTTTTTTTAATTACTGAATTTACAAGAGAAATTAAACATTTAATAAAAATGACTTAAGTATAACGACAGCAACAACGAGAGAAATAAATCCACGTGAATGTAATCTTTTTGATTACTTACTTACTTACAAATGACTTTTAAGGAACCCGCAGGTTCATTGCCGCCCTCACATAGCCCGCCATCGGATTCCTATCCTCCTGCAAGATTAATCCAGTCTCTATCTTATTCCACCTCCCTCAAATCCATTTTAATATTATCCTCCCATCTACGTCTCGGTCTCCCTAAAGGGTATTTTTCCTTCCGGCCTCCCAACTAACACTCCACATGCATTTATGGATTCGCCCATACTTGTGACATGCCCTGCCCATCTCAAACGTCTGGATTTAATGTTCCTAATTATGTCAGGTGAAGAATACAAAGCGTGCAGTTCTGCGCTGTGTAACTTTCTCCATTCTCCTGTACTTTCAACTCTCTTAACCCCAAATAATTTCCTAAGTACTTTATTCTCAAAGACCCTTAATCTCTGTTTCTCTCTCAAAGTGAGAGTCCAATTTTCACAACCATACAAAACAACGGGAATATAAGTGTTTTATAAATTCTAACTTTGAGATTTTTTGACAGCAGGCGAGATGACAAAATCTTCTGAACCGAATAATAACAGGCATTTCAGTCTTCCTGATTTCCTGAATTAAATAAAAATACCTTTCAATCAATTACACGCAATACAAACTTAACGGCAACTTCATCATACTCCACCATTCATTCTCGAAGATCCTGTAAAATTTTAACTGAGAGAAACCTCGTTGAAGAATTTAGGGCCTACTGTAAGCCTATTTAATTTGGCAAGACGGGCGTTAAGCCAAAGGGAGTGGAAGTAAAAAATAAATGGTTATGAATTAAGTTAAATAATTCTGTGCCTCATTTTACGCTCACTGTAATGTGTTTGGAGGCTTCTTTCATCTGTCGAATTTCATCCGCAACGCTTCAGCTCATCTGTCGGTTATGCGCTTACCTGTCTGACTCTGCATAACGAACTCGAGTGTTTTGTTGTCAGGTCGTGCACTTCGCTAAACTACTGATTCCAGGAACAAGTTATCATGCCGCTTACGTATTATAATCTGCTCTCACTGTTGGGTTTTTATTTAAGCGGAGTTAGCGCTAATAATGTGAAAGTAACACACACACACATACACACACACACTGATATACATATACTGTACACACACATACATACAGAGTGAACCGTAAGTAATGCCATTAATTGCGGTGGATGATTCTTTTAGTAAAGAGCAAAAAAAAGTCAAATACCATTTTGCTGTATTTTAAATAGTTTTCCAGAAAAACGTGAGTTTTAAACTGCATGAATTATGAGGTCGTGCAACGTTGTAGTCAGTAGGCAGTGCACATGAGGTTGTGTTGGTCTGAACAACCCTTCACCTAGCTTGTGCTGAATAGGGAAGTGGAAGGTCATTGCTATGTACAGTTTCCCTGGAAAAGGATAAGACGATTGAATATTCCTAAGTCTCAGATGTAAGACACTGCGCATGATCGGAGACCAGAGCACTGATACACAAGATAACGAATATTGAGTTACTTAAATTCAGGCTACTTGGTTTGTTACTAGCATCGTTCCGAAATTCACTTCAAAACTGCAAAAAATATTATGATTAAAGATGAGGGATTTGTGCGGTTTGTCGTCAGGTTGCGTGTGAATAGACATTATACAGATGTATGCCCAGTGCCTGTGTTGACTTCCGACGTAAACAAACTACACGAAGATTACAGTCTAAAAATGACAAATGCAACGCTCCGTTAAGGTCTAGCAGATGACAGTATACAAATATGAGGAATATGTAGAAACATTAGTATAGTTAGAAGAAGAAACTTGCCTTTATGATTCATCCATAGCTTCAAAGCCATCACAAGCCGAATTGCACTGCACTACTCTCTTAAATTATCGAATGTCAAACGTCGTCGTCGATCACTCAAACAGTTTTTAAACTGCGAAAAGCTTCTTTCACCGTCACAGGACGTTAACGGTGCATATGTCAAGTATACTATACTATCGTCTGATGATTTTGCATTATTCAGCATGTTACAAATTGTTAAATAGCTCTTTTTTTTTTTGCTATTTATTCTTTATTCTCTGTGTGCAAGGTCCTGGAGGTTGTTTCTTGATTTTTTCTGACACCTCTTTTATTATTGCTATTCAATCAGATACATAGTCTTTACGGAGAGTTGTCTGATTCGGAACGCGCTGCTTGGCATATTTTTCCAAAAATCCTCGAACGGAATATTTGCTTTAATCATCATCGCACATAAATCCTTAGAAATTCTGATTTTGCATTTGATAATAATTTTGATGTTGAGGGAATCAGCACCTTTAAAGCGAGTGCAATATTGTCTTTATTTTTTCTGCTGTTACAATGCCTTTCTACGTCATACTTCCTACATAATATTGTAATTTCATACTCACATACTGTAAATACAATTCTGTTTGCTTGGATGCGCAACGTATCACTGCTCTATCTCCGTAACGAAGTATTTAATTTCACATCCTTTGCTTAGTTTCCGTCATTGTAGGTAACTACTGCTCACTACTTCCGTTCACCACTGCAGTGCATTGCACTATGAAGGCCTGTGTTCGTTTCGTGTTGTTATGATAAGACGGCAAGTAGGCAAATGGATAGCGTGTAGTTGCATTTCTTTTGGTTGCACTGGACGTAGTCGTTCACCTGTCTGTCCACCTATTCATTCATTCATTCATTCATTCATTCATTCATTCATTCATTCATTCATTCATTCATTCATTCATTCATTCATTCATTCATTCATTTTATTCCATGAGCAATGAAGCTTTAAGATGTGGAACATGTCAACATTTTACAATATTACAATTACAATTTTTACAAATTTGTATAGTTTTACAATTTAGTAATTTTCTACAATCCTTACAATTTTGTACAATTTTTTTACATTTTGGCGAGATGTAGTGAGATGAAATGAGGTCCGAGGATTCGCCAAAATATTACCCGGCATTTGCCTTTTCGGTGGGGGAAACCTCGGAAAAACCCAACCAGGTAATCAAATCAAAGGGGGTAATCAAATCAAAGGGGTTGATGCCAAGGACTCGCCATAGACCATCCGGCTTCAGTCCCACGGCTGGGGAAAACCTCCGAAGAAACCAAAGTCCAAAGGGGGATCCAACCCAAGCCCGAACGCAGCTCCGGATCAGCAGCCGAGCGAGTCTGCCGACTAAGCTACATCGATGGCTCTACTAAAAGTATACAATACATAGCCAATCAGATTATTAAATTTAGAAACGCAAACGATCATTCATAAGTTGAGCTATATTATAATACAAAACAATTTAATTAAATTTAAGGCATAAACAATTCAACCAGTTGTGATATACAGAAATTGATAATACATATCATGCAAACTACTTCAAATTACAAACACAAACAATTTATCAGTAGAGCTATATAGATTACTATTCAATTTAAAGCATATACAATTCATCGGCCAAAACTATACAAATATATACAATACAAAGTAGCATACTTTCATTAAGCTATACAAATTTGTGCAATTAATATCAAGTAGATTAATTCAATTTATAATCATAAACAATTCATCAGTTGAGCTATACATATTACCATTCAATTTACAGTAGGTCTATATACAATTCATCAGTAGAGCTACACAGACTAGTAATCATTTTAAGAACATATACAATTCATCAGCCAAACTATACAAACATATACAATCAAATTAGTTCAATTTACAAACTTATTTTCGTTAAGCTATACAATTCATATGAAGTAGATTAATTCAATTTATAAGCTTAAACAATTCATCAGTTGACCTTTACAGTATGCTATTCAATTTACAGTACATACAATTCATCAGTATTTCTAAACAAAAAATACAATACATAGTAAACACATTAAGTCAATAAACAGATTCAGTCAACGTGTTTTTCGTGCTGCGCACAAACCCCTTATCTTTAATGATAATATTACATAAATAAAAGATAAATATATACATAAATCGTGTAGTTAAATCGACAATGGACCTTCATGACTAGATCGACACTCCGCACAGAAAGGAAAGCTTTCATGTCGTTTCAATAGCTCAGACGGTAAGACTTCTGCGTGTTGTGTAGAAGAGTGCGAGTTCGATTCTTAGTCTACACAACGATTTTTTTTTGTCTAAATAACGTTGAAATAGCTAAGTAACGTTGAAATAGAGTTTTAGAAAGTCCTGAGATTAATGTTAATGATCGCAAACAATACAAAATTACAAGTTATAATATTATAAACGTTAATCTAATGAATGCATTTATACACACACATATACAATGTAAATGCATATATATTAAAAACTAACAATTAAAATGAAATTAAAAAATATATATAATAATAGACAAACTTTTACAAAGGTTTAGAGTCCTTAGGCTAAGTCATTTGTTGAGTAATTATTACAATCTTTTATTAATAGCTTTCCCATATGTGTAAGAAATGCACTCGCACAAAACAATTTTTGTTAAAAGTATGGCTTTGGATTATTTCATTCTCACCCCTTCAAATAATTTTAACTATTTAATCTACGTTAGGTTTAATTTCATTATCTGAATTTTGTACTTTTTTATTCAAATATATTCTATTTCCCTATTTCATAATTTTTTATAAATTACACTGTACTTCTTGCAGTATCTAAGAACATGAGGATCATTACATTGCAACTCATTACATATAGATTCTTCTTTTTAATACATGAGATTTTGAAGTCCCTGCGTTATCTACATATTTTTACTTTTGAATTTTTTCACAACATTGAGTGAAGAACATCCACTGAAATTATTATGAAATTAAGTGAAAAATTCAATACATTTACTCTTAATATCAGTAGTACCAGTATCATATATGTTTTTCAAAGATTCATTTTGTAGACATAAATGTAAATAATCACTAGATACAGCATTTACGATCCTTTCGTAGTCTTTAAATTAATATTTTGAAATTGTTCAGTGACATTGGAAACACTCAGGATTTGTTTATCATGTTCAGACAAGCCATTGATTATAAGTTCTGTAGAATAGGAATTCAGTCTAATTCTGTGTACAAAAATGTATCAATGGCTGTACTACTTCAGCTTGTATGCTGTGGGAAAATGACTCTGCGACTAAGGTTTCCAATTTCAAGGAGTGAATTTGATTTACTTTTACGGAAAAGTTCCGAGAGATAATCTATGTTTATGTCACTACAGATCACAAATTCCATATGAGATTTCTAAAGTCTTTTCTTTACAAATTCAATGTTGGCTATAAATATTAATAAATAATGTAAGAAATATGAATGATTGTAGTTATAAGTCTGATTTATATTATAAAAAGCAAGAAGTTACATTCCTTGGCAAGATTCGAACTTTCGATGTCGGTTTTGTCGTCCAACGCACAACCACGGACCTATTCAATTCTTATGTTAATAACGTACAATTTAGCTGTAGCAATGTGGTGTCATAACTTGGGGGTTGCTTACTTAATGTAATTAGATTTAATTTAATTAGTTTCGCAACAATTGGACTTCCTGTTATATCCTGCTATTTAGATATTTAATTTAGGGTTGATTTATTAACTCTTACTATGCAAGATGCCTCTTATTTCAATAATTCTATATCACGTTAAATAGTCATTGTCTACACTAATGTATTATCGTCATCCCTTATTACTAGACATCGGATTTTTAGGCACTAAAAA
Source organism: Periplaneta americana (assembly GCF_040183065.1). Lineage (NCBI taxonomy): Eukaryota > Metazoa > Arthropoda > Insecta > Blattodea > Blattidae > Periplaneta > Periplaneta americana. Next base: position 125,943,651 of record NC_091118.1, on the reverse strand, counting down.
TTGCAGTTTTAGGCGCCTAAAATAAGCTCAAAATTTTTAAAACTAGGCTCTATATTAATGAAAATAAGCATTTTACGCACATCAAGGTATCATACTTATTTCTTTCACTGAAATTTTTAGTTATGCACTATAAAATACGCACAAAAAAGTATGTTTAAACATTAAAAAAGAATACTATATTATATTTATAAACAGAGCTGCACAAATTTAATATATTGAAACTAATGAAATAATTATTATTGATATCAAGATTACTCATTTTAAGTTATTGAAATTCAGTTCCATGCTCAGACTTTATTATAATTATCTGCACAGTACACCACCAGAATTTTTTCTAAATTCTCCACAGTTAACCTTTGCCTTTTGTCACTGAGAATCATTTTGAAAGCAGAAAAACTTCTTTCAACCGAAACTGATGTGAGAGGCGCAAATTTTAAATTAGGTACAATAGAAACATCAATACTTACTGGAACATTTACACTTTCCCCCCAATACTTTTTCCAACAATGAAAATGCTACATTCTTATTTAATACGTTGTCCCACTTATTTTTAACTTTTTTCCCAGTTTCGCCCAAAGCAGAATGTATGTTCACTTGAGCTTCCTTTACTATCGCTATTTGGCTACAAAGAGATTGTTTTTCACGTTCTAATTGTTCAATGCTTGCAGGTATGAAAGAAAAGTTTGATGTTATGTAGGCAATATCGTTTTTCACTCGTGAGTCATTCAGACAATCTTTCACTGCTTTCACACACGCTGCACTACAGTTTCAGGTAATTTATCAATAACTGTGACCACTTCTTTAAAATACTTAGAATAATACACCACTGACTGAATCCAGGTTCCCCATCGTGTAACAACCGGCTGAGGTGGGAGTGGGATATCTGGAAAGTTCTCTCTGAATATTGAAATCCTGGATGGGGCTTTACAAAAACATTTTTTTGTGTTAGAAATAAACGAATTGACAAGAGGAAATTCATTCCGGATTGTTTCAGAAACCCTGTGAAGGCCATGTGCTAGACAGGTTACATGCGTGAGGTTAGGATACAATGTTTTAAGAAGTGGAGCTGCAGCAACCATGTATGAGGCAGCATCAGTACAAAACAACAGAACTTTAGAATCGTCTATATAACCTGAGTATAAAGACTGTAGGCCTTTATTTACAAAATAAGCAATGGCTTGGCTATTCACTTTCGAAAGTTCCTTAACACATACGAGGTGTGGAATCGAAGGTCCATCAGGACTAAGTTTTCCTACTACCATATTTGCTATATACCTATTCATAGGATCTGAGGTTTCATCCACAGAGACCCATATGTAAGAATCACCTATATCCTCCCGAATGGAAGCTAAAGTTTCATTGTATATTCTGTCTAAGTAATTTTTTCTTAGGGTCGACTCAGATGGGATATTTTGTTTGCAGTATTTTTGTAAAAAGTGTCTTAAAACCGGATTTTCAATTGCATTCCAGGGAATGTTAGCAGCAACAAATGCTCTGGTTAAATCAGCATAGAAATTTCTGCTGAGATTGGATGAAGTAGGCTGTGTTAGTAAAGTTTGTTGGAGTTGATTTTTCTGCTGAGCTTTAGCCTTATGAGCCGCCCCTTGCACATGCTGCTTTAGGTGGCACTTCTTTTCTTGCGAAATCTAAAAATGTAAAGTAAACTGAATTAAAATAAAATCCTAATTGTTGTATTGCCGTATTTCTATCACAAAGTTAGTGGGTTCGAACAATAAAAATTTTAATGACCTGCAAATACTTTAACTATCGGAATTTAAAAGGTTAAAGTGTAGTGGTCTTAAAAAGAATTATACCTCAGGATAGCTCAGTCAATGTATAAATATTATAGGCCTACTCATTAAAATTAATAGAATTTATATATTTCAACTATTGATACATACCTGTTTGCTACAAATCTTGCAGAATATTATTTTTCCATCATAAGTGAATTCTGAATATTCTGTTAGCCATTGCCGGATCAATGTAGATTTTGCACTTATATTTTTCGGCATTATCGCGTTAAACTTCACAGGAAAACGTCCTACCGCTCAAAAATTCTCAACACAAATAAGGTGAGGGAAAGAGCAACTGTTAACGAGCATTCAAATGAACCGTTGTTATTGAGATTCAATTGGACAAAAATACAAAGTTCCACTTATTGTTGCATTTCCTGGTAGTGTTAACACTAGGAGGGCCATTCTTTTAAATATTTTGTAACGGTTTACCTTACTAATTCGCAGTTTTACGACTTTTCATAAATATTTCAAAAACACTCTTTCTCCAAAAATTGTGATTTTATGACACTCTGAAGGGCAGTACAGCTAATCGGTTTCAGACGGAAAACAGTCATTTTTATAGTATAGTATATCTCTGAATCGGTAGCAGCACATGTTGTGATTGTTGCCTGCTTCAAAACTAAGGTTGGTTCTTTGTCGGCATTTATGCCTCCAAACATGTTAAATTCGGTGAAATCTATTGCGAGTGTCGTGAGATTCAAAACATTTTGTTTCCTTTATCAATGGTTTCATGGCCGGTGTGAAGCAAACTTTCCACTTTTTAAATGCCTTAAATTTCGCAGTGAATGCATGTGTAAATTATAAATAGTAAGAGTAAAATGCGAAACTTTACAGTGAGTTAGGCATTTTTAGGCGAATATTAACAAATTAGGCTCTAATAACCGTTTTAGGGCATTTTAGGGCACTATAAAACTCTTTGAATACCTTTCAATTTCCATGAAGCACAAATATTAATAATAATTTTTACTTTTCTCCTAAAGAAACAAAATAGGCATGTGCCCTAGAATCCTATGTCTGCTTATTACTCATCGTAATGGCGAACCGACGTGACATGAGACAGCGAGTTATAGCTCTAGTTGAGGCTAGATTAGGGCTAGATCTGCTGGCCGTTTGGTCGGTGTTCCTGGAAGTACAGCCGCGAGGTGGGTTCATCGTTACCAAAATTTAGGGGAGGTCGAAAATCGCCCTAATCCTGGGCGTCCGCGGATTTCTTCATTGGAAGAGGATGCTCTCTTATTCGAGACAGTTCGACAGGACCCCTTTCTGACTGCTAACGAAATAAGTGCAACATCTAACTTTTCCGGCTCTTCACAGACTGTGATCAGCAGGTTGAGGAACCGCGGTATTAGGAGCCGGAGGGCTGCGCAAATGGAAATATTGGGGAAAGCACAAGCTGTCGAACGTCTTGCCTTCGCTACCAATCGAGTGGATTTCGATTCGAGAAATGTAATTTTCTCCGACGAAACAACCATCTCGAGTGATTACGAAGGTCCTGTCCGTGCCTACCGTGAGGATGGTCTTCGACATGATCAGACCTATGTGCACCGACGTGAAAGATCGGGGCGCTTTAGCATATCGTGTTGGGGGTGGATGTCTTACGATGGACCTGGCGTTATAGAACGCATCGATGGCCGGTTTAATGCGGAAACTTACGAGCACATTCTGAAAAATATATTCCTTCCCTCCGCCCGAGAACGTTTTCCCGAAGGAATATTGCTGTTCCAGCAGGATAACCATCCCGTGCACTATGCTGCAAGCATTCAAAGATGGCTTCAAAGGAGACCAGAGATCGAAATCGTTAATTAGCCTCCGAAGTCACCTGATTTGAATGTCATCGAAAATTTATGGGCGGAATTGAAAAAGAGAAGGATAGCCACCTATGCCCACCGACGCCCTCGAAATCGAGACGTATTTTGTGGGATCAAGTTGTTGACACCTTGGAAGATCTCGCCGGGGATCAGAACTTATTCCACAATCTCGTGACATCCATGCCGGATCGATTTAGAGCTGTAATAGAAGCTGATGGCATGTGGACAAGATTTTAAGTTAGAAGGTCTCTTTCTGTTTCTTATGATTTTTGGTTGAGGAAGAATACTTTTAACTTCGAAGTAAGATTTATTTTTTTGACGAGGTTCAGCCCACTTGTAAGACCCAGAAATTGGGCATAAATTATTCCATGTTTTTGGACAAATTAGACAGTCGACGAACTCTGAACAAATTAATTACACCTCAATAAAAAAAAAGTTTTACCCGGGATCGAACACGAGACGTTGCGGTTATACAGTGGAACCGACACGCTACTATATGAGCTACCGAGACAAGACAGTGAAAGCAGCAGTCCAGAATGTAGATCCCTTAGCAGGCATTTGCCATTCGGTACAGTGAAGCAATGCTATTTTGTGACTCGAGCTATGTTGTGAAATCCTGACCTTAAATGGCAGTCTTCTTCGTGATCCTTATTCTGATCCTTGTCCTTGTTGTGGTCCTTGTAACAATTCTTGTACTATTTGTCATGGTATGTATCGTTACGTCGATATCGAGTGAACCGCGCTGTAGAACTTTAACTTCCGACGACCAAGAATCGTCTCATTCTTTTTCAGGGTAACTGTACATTTTATTTAAACGTGTAGGCCTAAGAAAAAATACAGATGATGGATATACGGTTTAATTATTCTGATTAAACTGTGTTATAGAACGGAAAATGAACAATGCTCATTTCACATTAAAGAAAATCATGGAATATGGAAAATAAACTCTACAGCCTAATTTTAATGAAATGTTCAGAGAACGCAGAATAGTACATTATGCAACGAGCCTATCATGATAGTAATTAAGACGCGAGTATGTTTGTTTATGAAACGAGCGCAAGCTAGTTTCATAATTTTCATACGAGCGTCTTAATTACCATTATAGACAAGTTTCATACGACTTTTTATGCTCGACCATATTTCTAACTTGAAATTATTCAGAAGTATTCATTTTATTCGTATCTGACTGAAGATCGGAAGTGATCTTGTGCATAGCTCGTAAAGTGTGAAATGTGAGCAGACGCGAAAGTATTGATTTTTTCCGAGGAACAATAATGTCATTGACCTTGATGTAATCTAGAGAATAACATGAACTAATTTAGATATAACCTGAAAATTGATTTAGAATTGAAAAACGAGATGACAAATAGAATTTATTTGAATATTATTTACAATTAACGCTAATTATTATAGTAACAGAACATAACCTTCTGCCTCCGTGACGTTTCCCTCGTTGTCTTGCGGTTGCATATCCGAGAATAATAAAAAAACCTGAACTTTAATGAATAGGTGTACTTTATTGACATGCATTAAAGGACTGCTACCAGGTGTATAATTACTACATTTCGGCATGGTCGAGCATAAAATAAGTTACGCTTATCTCAAAATAAATTTAAAACTTTAAGAAACATGTCTACACTCCCATTTCAATTGAACATTAAAGAGAACGAATATAATAATGATGCTTATTTCACATTATAAAAGGAAAATTTTAAAAAACATCTAACACTGTTCAGGCAAAAACAATAATGCGATATTGTTATTTGAAGGGTTCAGAGCCATAGTGGGCCAAGCGCCATTTATTAAAAACGAAGAAAGTGAGGGTTAAAGTTAAGTGAATATCATAGTTTAATGAAGATTGACATATAATTTAGTTTTAATGTGTATACTTTATATTATTTGCTATATGTTTCCATTGAATCATGGTAATAACTTCATTTTAACACTTGTTTTCTACGGATTTAGTAAATGGCGCTTGGCCCACTATGGTTCTGAACCCCTCATTTAACTTGAACAAATTTAAAGATAATATTTTTAAATTCTTTCGATTTAATTTTAAATATTCGGTGAACACAGGCTTTAGATAGGGTAAGCTTATTTTACGTTTTAAAAATTGATGTGTAAAATGTAAGACTGGCTAATTATACATTTGCTTCAAATCCGAGATCTAGTGATTACTTCCTTTGGGATTCCATGAAGGCGAAAATATTCGTCATTTAACAACAAAGAATCGAGGAGTTGAAAAACTATATTCGTCAAGAAATGACAGCAATACGGAAGAACATGACTAACGGAGCAGTGGAGAACTTCAAGACAAGACTACTAAGTATGTGTATATGCAACCGTGGCAAGCATTTGATTGAAATTATAGTTACAAAGAAACAATGAAGCAACTTCTTTGTTATAAATAACTATTTTATACTTTGTAACATTTTAATTTTAATAATTGATTAAATGGCTATCTTACTCGTGTTAATTATGTAAGGATGTGCGGCTTACAGCTGTTTCGGTGCTATTCGACACCATCATCAGAGTCTACTAGATCTCGGTGCTGTCCCAACTTCGCTGCCTGTTGTGTGGGTGCGTTCGTGTGATGAAGAGTTGTGTCAAATGGTGTGTGTGTTCTGAAATTGATCTGTTTGTTGAGAATTTGACTGGAGTGTGTTTTAGTCTGTCTGTATATTTCATATTGTTCTAGTGTGTTGAGTTTTTGGTTTTTGGGTTGTATGTGTAGGATTTTCATGTCTGTATTTATGTTATTGTATGTGTGGTTAGCATTAGTTATGTGTTCGGCATGTTTTAATATTTCTTTTCGGAACGAATAGTTACATTTGTTCCGATCAAATTTCTGCTCATTTAAAGGACAAAACTAAAATTCTTTCAAACATTTATTGTCATAATACATGCTCTCTTAAATTGACTGATCATATCGAGAATTAAATCAATTGTTTTCCCGAAACACGCTATGAAATGTTTCATGTAAAACAATTTTATCTCGAAAAGGAAGAAAAAAGAGAAGAATTTTATTAATCTTTTGTTGAAATATCTCAAAGAATAACCCATTGATATTATGATATTACTCATGGCTCACACTGTATAGACAGGCAGAGAAATAGGGATGCTAGAAATGTAAATTAACACTACAATGTGAGTATAGGTTTTTCGCAGCGTCAAAATATTTTCTCTGAATACTTCGTATATCTACAAAATAACAAGGTAATAGAGATTATAAGTCTAATATCGCACTCGACGAAGATTCTCTTGCGAATATTGAATCGACGTTTATATTCTAAGATGGAAGATCAGTTGGCAGTTTGGCTTCAGGAAGGGGAAAGGTACGAGAGATGCAATTGGACTGCTATGGACAATTGGCGAAAGATACCTATAGGCCTAGAAGAATAAAGGAGTGTATGTAGTATTTGTAGACCTAGAAAAGGTTTTTGACAGAGTGGATTGGAATAAACTGATGGGGAACCTATAGAAAATTGGTGTGGATTGGAAAGAGAGAAAACTGTTCAGTAATCTTTATATGAAACGAGTGAAAGTCAGGATAGGAGAAGAAATGTCTGAAGGAAGTGAAATTGGGAGAAGAGTACGTCAAGGATATCCTTTATCACCTACCCTGGATCTACTTGGAGGATTTAGTAAAGAACGTTTTTCATAAAATGGGAGGAATGATAGTAGGAGGAAGAATAATAAAGTGCATAAGACTTTCTGATGATATGGAGTTGTTAGCAGAGAAGGAAATGATACTAAATGATATGCCACTGGAGCTAAATGACAACTGTGAGCAGTATGGGATGAACATAAATGTAAATAAGACGAAGACCATGGTTGTAGGAAGAATAATGCAGAATATAAACTTGAGAATTATAAATGAGGCAGTAGAGCAAGTGGACAACTTCAAATACTTGGAGTGTACTATAAGCAGTAATATAAGCTGCTACCAGGAAGTCAAAAGGAGGATAACAATGGCAAATGAAGCTTTTAATAGAAAAAGGGGCATCTTCTGCGGACCTCTGGAAAAAGAACAAAGGAAGAGACTAGTGAAGTGCTTTGTGTGGAGTGTAGCATTATATGGGGCAGAAACATGGACATTACGACGAAGTGATGAGAAGCGATTAGAAGTACTTGAAATGTGGATATGGAGAAGAATGGTGCATGTGAAATGGACAGACAGAATAAGAAATGAAGCTGTGTTAGAAAGAGTGGGTGAAGAAAGAATGATGCTGAAAATGATCAGGAACAGGAAAAGGAATTAGTTGAGAAGAAAGAGCCTGCTGAAGGATGCACTGAAAGGAATGGTGAACGGGAGAAGAGTTGGGGGTAGAAGAAGATATCTGATGATAGACGACATTAAGATATATGGATCATATGACGAAATAAAGAGGAAGGCAGAGAATAGGAAAGACTGGAGAAAGCTGGGTTTGCAGTGAAAGATCTGCTCTTGGGCAGAACACTAAATGAATGAATGACAGACTTAGTCCCAATGAGAGGAAGTTCATTCCCTGCTATCTTAATAAGAACCTCACCCAAATATGCTATATTTCTAGCAACAGACCGTAGTAGAGAACATTTTAACATTTCTAGCAGAAAGTGAAACGAAGGAACTACCACACTGCAGACTCCTCCAAGGCAGAAGAATTTCATCTCCCCACAGGCGCGAGTGGGGTTAAACTTGTAATCCCTGAGCTGCAATACAACTACAAACGATTCGTGCGCCACGCAACATCAAACTTCGGCTTGCATTTGTCTCCCGTCCCTGGCGATGCAACAGTCCCTGCACACGCACGGACGACCGCCGGATCGTATCAGTGGAGAGCGCTGCAGAGGGAAAGGTGAAACCAGTGTCAGTGCTCTTCTGTTCCTTATTCAGGACAGCCAGAGCCTGTCTTGCGATGGAGTGATTACTGTACATGTTAATATACCCGAATTACGTAGGTAGTATTTTAGTATTTATTTATTTAACCTGGTAGAGATAAGGCCATCAGGCCTTCTCTGCCCCTCTACCAGGGGATTACAACTATAATATGAAGAATAAAATTACAATTAATATTAAATTTACAATTACAATTACAATAAGAATTAAAGTACGACAAGATTACCTGATTAATGAAAGCTAGACAATTTATCATGGAAGTTAAGAACAAAGAATATTTTTGTATTTACTGAATTACAAATTAAACCTAGAATTACAAAATTCTATAGTGATGAAATTACCATATACTGAGATATTTTGTGACAGATTAAGAGAACTATTTACAAGAAACCATGTCTGAACGAGTCTCAATTACTGACCAAGTGCCTAGTAAGCTTGCGTTTGAATTCAATTTTATTTCGACAGTCCCTGATGCTAGCAGGTAACAAATTCCAGAGTCTTGGCAGGGCTATTGTGAAAGAGGATGAGTATGAGGAGGTGTGTAAATGAGATTGCGCGGGCAGTGGATTTTAATCTCTAATTCGCCACGCCATGGTATATATATGATGGCATATATGCCCGATTTAAAAAAAAAAACGAATGTCTTGTCTTGTCTTGTCTTGCCTTTTCGACGGCTGGAATCGAATTGGTCCATTATGTTCTCTGTATACGCCATGATTGTCTAAGTCCGACAGGTGGCTCGGGTGGCATTCATGAATCCAACCATGATCTGGTTACGTACACCAAAAATTATTGGTACACTCCTTTCCCTATAAGATCTGTATAAAGGGCAAGTTTAAGAAAATATGTTCGTTTCTTAATGTAATGTAAAACTAAAAGTCGTTCACTGAAATTACAACAATAACACAAAATAATTATTTACAAAATAAAATCCATTTTCTGATTTCAGAAAAGGTATTGGCACATTATATTAATACATACGATAGGTATCTGTAATGTATTTTCAGTATCCTTTATGCAAGCCATTAGCTCTGATGACAGCTTCCAGACGTCTCGGCATTGCATGAATCAAATTTATCGCCGTTTCGGGGGAAATTGCAGATCACACATCCAAGAACCCTCTTAAGCTCTTCTTTATTAGATGGGCGTATCTTGGCCTTTTCTCTTCCGAGATAATGTAATTACTAAGTTCCCTCTCTTTGAGGTTGTGGCTGATATGTACATATATTATCAGCCAGCACATCTCACTTGACTGTATGTGTCAGAGGAAGAACAAATTGTTTGTATACTTCTGAAGTCAGATTAGAGTAATTTGTAACTGGTCAGCGATATATGCAATGGAGGGGGATAGAAACTGGCTACCCTATTTAATTATCTTCTGGCTTAGTTGCCCTATGAGTAGTGCGTTGTTGGTATCACGAATTTTCAACCTGTCTTCGACAGAGAAAAAACGAGGCAGACTACAAGTCTGCATTTCACGAGAAGATCCAAGCAAGGAATGCGAGTTTTCCCCCCACTCTTATAACCTACCCTCGACACGGAACCGATCGGCCATTCATTGAACCTTGTTTATCGCAGCCTACCAATGAAACCACTCCCATCCATCTGCTCCTTCAAGAATGCTGAGTTACTGGCTTACACTCCCCTCTTACCCCGCAAGGATCATACTCACTTCGCAGGGATCCTCTCGTGAAATTTGGACAGTAGGCGTGTGCACCTTGTTTTGTGTGTGTCCTTGTTGTCTTAGGTACTGGATTTGCTTTTTGCTAATCCATGCTCATATTACACAAATGTTTTGAGTCTGTCCACAAAACTTACAAGAATAAAGGTAACACGGAACAATGGGACAAATCCTTGGCGCTACATATCTGCAAAGTAAAATACTGATGTTCTGACAGTAATCTCGAATAATTAATTATTCAGTCGTTGTTTCCTGCTGGTACATGAGACGAGATACATTCGTTGCCACATCAACACGACATGGAAATAAACCACGAAAACATAACAAACAGCTCTGAATGACATTTGCATGACAGTATAAAATACAGTTCATCAAACATAACCCCTGGAAAGGGCATATTCGATTCCATGGATTAATAAAAACATTGAACGCACGTGGAGTATTATGCTGCAAATATCTGATGCATATGAGCCATACGGCTTCTGTTGTAACGTAACCAACACGAAAAGCATATAATTCTGTTCATAAAATATGTAGGTTTCGCACATAATGTATAAGGTATTGTTGAATGTTAGTACTAACCGAATGTTTCATATATTGGACTCAGTGACATCACTGTTATCATACTTATTTTTAAGGGGGAGGTTCACCTTACCAATTGCATAAAATAGGTGTAATATAACATTTTAATTTCTCCGATCTTACATCCCTCGTGAAATGAAATTTGACATACTTAAAGTATTTTGCATATGTTTTACTCTACATTTTTAATATTTTAAATGATCTCTGTCTGTTCAATAGTAATATTAGTGTCCGAAATTTTGAAAAAAAAAAATGGTGCACTGCGTTTTCCGCGGGTAAGAGACGCTAGCCCCAGGGTGCTCTGTGCTGACGACCCCTGCTCTACAATGTTTTAGTAATTACGTGTGCAAAATAAATTAAAATAGGCCTAATTCACTTCTCTCTTGAAAATATTTTTTCTTAAATTTTTATGTAATGAATTATATTTTAACATTTGTCCACCGAGTTAGCTCTGTGGTAGCATGTCTGCCTTCAGACTAGCCGGCGCGGGCTCGATTCCCGGCGGGGTCAGAAATTTTCATCCAAAATTTCTACCTCGGGACTAGGAGAGATGGCGGTGCGCAACTTCTAATCACTAAATTGTGCACCAATATGCCTGAGATAAATCCCAAATCTCTCCACAGTGCATATGAAGGGAAGGCATATGTCACTGTTGATAGTGAGCGATTCGTCCGTCTGACGGGGACGTTAAGCCTGGCGGCCCTCTTGGTGCCATTTAATAGGAGTAGGCTACATGCCGGCACAGGGTTTCCCCTTCTCCCTTCCTAATCATCATCATCATCATCATCATCATCATCATCATCATCATCATCATCATCATCATCATCACTCATTCCAGACACTACACTTATACGGACACTTACATATACACTCACCCTAGTATAGTCGGAGGCACCGATTTTGGCAGATGACCTCGATGACATTTCCAGTAGGCGAGCCAGTATTGTTTGTGTAAGCTGCGAGAATGAGAAGCGATAACATTCTGAGTCGTTCGTATTTTCATAACAGCAGCTCATATCAATTATCCTTATTATGAAACACACCACGGTACAGTTCTACTCAAAGAATACCTTTAATAAATGTAAATGACTTCCGTTCGCAATGATTTTACAATACGTCTCCTACATTTTCTAAATAAAATTAATTCTTAATTAAAAGGAAAAAGCATTGCATTGCGTATATATATATATATATATATATATATATATATATATATATATATATATATAATCCTACCCTTACCAGATCAATATACAAGATTTGTCCAGTAATAATCTAGGGATCTTCTACTGGTGGTACGACAATTCAAGTTAATAAAATTACGATTCTTCTTAATAATCAAAATATAATTTGGTTAATTGGGTAAAATTGCATGCTGCGGAAGTTAGATTTATATAAGAGTATAATAAATAGGATTGTAATGGATATTACAAGGGCAATAATTTCTTCACACGCACATTGTGAATAGAACAGAGAAGAAAGCATTTTAAAATATTCGAAATCGTACAAAATATCGGAGAAACCAATTTTTCCTGCACAAATTGCACCAATTAAAACATAATTACCATTTCACAATAAATACTGTACTTTATGGATTCTAAAAAGTTATTTATTAATCTAGAGGTATTGGCTGATGACTATACTCAATTCCAGCACAACATTCATTCAAAATATGTAGAAATTACACTTTGGATTTTACTAAATGTATAGGCCTACTATCAAAAGGTGTTACATACCCCCTTAAATACTGTACATGTGTTACCTGTGCGATATCCGATGTTTAATTTTTTAAAATATAATTCATAGTACTGAAACTGCCATATTCAATTCGCACAAATTATATTATTCGTAATTTTCTCTCGAAAACCCCTAAGATATCTAATTTAATTTTTCACCCATTTTTGTCCCACTCCACCACTTTAGGGACAAAGTCGGACTAAAAATACCTTATTCGTATTGTGTGATCGCAAAGATCCCCAGATATCGACTTTCATCGAGATCGGATGACATGAGATTTCTCACTTCCTTCTGCCTTTTCATCAGTACCTTAGGATATGGTATTTAAAAATTTAAGAATGTTAAACCAATATTGTAAAGAGTAACCTTCATTTTAAATTTTACGTCTCTAGTTAAATATAGTTTAATGAATTTTTTAAATCGTCGACTTCTTTCTCTCTCCTCTCTGCTCGGAAGTAAAAAAACTGAACTTATTTCAAGGGAGTAGCCTACATGAAATTGAATTTTTTTACTTTCCTTATACATTTTAGAAACAATTCTGAGATATGAGATGAATAGTCTAACCCAATTTTATGAGTGAATCTTTGTTTTAAATTTAAAGGCTGCACGTCTGCTGGTTAAAAAAAAAAATAAATCGGTATAATTATTTTGATCATTACTGCTTCCCATTTTCCATCCCTTAATGTTCGTATTTCGTAAAACTCAGTCTTATCTATTGACTAAGGATTAACATATTTCCATATATACAATAGATTATATTTCCATTTCGTACAATATTCTGGTCACGAGACATAATCATATACTTTGTCTTTTCGGGATTTACTACCAAACCTATCGCTTTATTTGCTTCAAGTAAAATTTCCGTGTTTTCCCTAATCGTTTGTGGAGTTTTTCCTAACATATTCACGTCATCCGCATAGACAAAAAGCTGATGTAACCCGTTCAATTCCAAACCTCTCTGTTATCCTGAACTTTCCTAATGGCATATTCTAGAGCGAAGTTAAAAAGTAAAGGTGATAGTGCATCTCCTTGCTTTAGCCCTCAGTGAATTGGAAAAGCATCAGATAGAAACTGGCCTATACGGACTCTGCTGTAAGTTTCATTGAGACACATTTTAATTAATCGAACAAGTTTCTTGGGAATACCAAAGACACATATAGACTACTGCATTATTTGTTTAGTTTTTGGAGATGAGTGTCCAGAGTGCACAAATACTCGGGCGTGCATGTTTACTCTTATGTCCTACCCATTCCAATGCGACAGAGATAACAGCCGATCTTGCAGCGGTGAGAACTCGCTCTCCAGTACACATCAAGAAAATCCATCTGCCAAAATCCCTGGCGCGACCTATACATGACATAACTTACCACAGATACATATCATGTTCAGTGTGGTCCGCCAAAAGTGGTGTACAACTAGAAAATGGGTCACAGTCCTGCCATCTATCCGCAATATGCGGAACCCGAATCACGTAAAATGAAGTGGGTAGGCATTGGATATATACTACATACATACAATTATTTTAATATTTTCATGACACATGTTATTTAAAAATAATCAACAAATGACGTGGCAAATATTTTAATATAGCCTATGTTATTAAGGTGAAAAAAATGTAAGCATACAAAGTTTCATAAAAATATTTCAAAATTTTTTTGAGTTATTACGAAAAATGTACGTCAAATTTAAATTTTCGGAACGAGCGACAAAGAATGAATTTAACGTGACGGAAAATTGACGTGTGTGAATGCTAAAAAGCTATATTTCGGACATTAAAATACAGATAGCCTATACAACAAATTCTTTCATCACAAGAGAGAGAAGCCGCGAATCCAGGTGGCCCGGGTTCGATTCTCGGTCGGGGCAAGTTACTTGGTTGAGGTTTTTCCAGGGTTTTCCCTCAACCCAATTTGAGCAAATGTTGGACAACTATGGGTGCTGGACCCCAGACTCATTTCACCGGCACTATCACCTTCATCTCATTCAGACGCTAAATAACCTAAGATGTTGATAAAACATCGTAAAATATCCTACTTAGGAAAGAGAAAAGTGTATTTTAAAAAGAAAATATTACTTACTTACTTACTTACTTAGTTACTGCTTTTAAGGAACTCGGAGGTTCATTGCCGCCCTCACATAAGTCCGCCATTGGTCCCTATCCTGAGAAAGATTAATCCAGTCCCTACCATGATATCCCACCTCCCTCAGATCCATTTCAATATTGTCCTCCCATCTACGTCTCGGCATCCCCAAAGGTCTTATTCCCTCCGGCCTCCCAACTAACATTCTATATGCATTTCTGGATTCGCCCATACGTGCTACATGCCCTGCCCATCTCAAACATCTGGAAAAAAATGTTACATTGGAAAATAGAAGTTTTTAACCCATGAAGATGTACAGTCCCTCTTAATAGAATTGATTCATATTCAATAGTTCTGTCTTTTTCCATAAAACAATATTTCTATTTCCAGCTGGTTGGCATATATTTTCACGTCTTTACATTTTATGTCATAATAATAATCCTTCTATTGTTCGTTGTCATGCTGGATGGTCTAGCTAATACCATACCAGCAGCTGAATCTGAAGTTGATAAGTTCAAACCTGTCAGAGGAAAGGAATTTCATAACCTTCCTCCGGGATGGTTGTTAAGCTGGGAGGCCCACGTCATATATTTACTAGTGATGGGGTGTGATTTTGAAGACCTGTGATTTTGTCGCTGTGACAGGTTTGTCATTGGTTCCGACTGTGACTGTAATTTCAAAATCACAGCTCCGAGAAATCGCCTTCTCATACCGATACGTGATTCATAGCCATGGCGACTCATGTAATGAGAGCTCCAGAGTCCAGATAACTACAAGTTGACTTGAAGGACAACATATCTGGGATCTAATTAACTATCTTCCTACTCTAGAAGTTAAGGAGGGCAACTCTCTGGTACTGAAGCTGTAATGACTCAACTTCGTAAATATTCTAGGGACAAATCACTGCAACGCATGTCAGACTGTGTTTCGTTTTTAGTATACTCGCCATGCTAATCACTATTATTGATATTAAGACATAACAGAGGTATATCAATTCAATTCACCAGAAGAACGAATATGTGAAAGAGAAGAATAAACTCATCACTGGTCATCAGTTAGAAGTAATGGTTTGGGTGTCAAAACGTAGATTCCATAACATTCGATTAATGAGATTGTACAGAAATCAGTAATCATTGTCAAATTGTTAAATTCATGTAAATTAATCGCCGTTAGCAATATGGAATATTCATTAGCACTATATTTAATCAAAACATTTTAATGTTTCCCATCACGAGGCGAGATATGTTTATGTTCACCGTTCTACTGCGACGCATGTTTATACAGTATAACTTTTATTCTGCTCTACATATGTGAAATCGCATCCTGATTCGTATTCGGTACATTACAGGCTGTACTATGCCTTTTGATCATCGTTTCATTGTGTTACTAACATCCTCAAAAAATGGCTGGTGTTGTAGCTACGTATTATTTGGCAAGCATATACAATTCTCCCACGAAGCGTTGCTTCATCCTCCACAGGAGTCCTGTACACAAACAACTTGAAGTACCCCTACTCAAAGAAGTCTAACGGGTTTAGATCAGGAGAACGCGGAGGCCAAGCAATTAATCCACCTCTATCTATTCAGTTACCAAACATTACGTATAGCGCCAATTTTTAAGGCGTTAGTAACTCGATGAAACGGCGAATAGAGGGATGCAATATGGGAGGAGGTGGGTATTTTGAACATTTCTTGTAAGGTACTGGTACTCAAGAGAGGGGATCCAATTCCATCTCCCAACAATTTCTCAACTGTAATATTTAATTCTTTTATTCATTTGTTATTGTTACAACTTTCATTAAATTAATGCTGTCCCTACATCTCAATATTCCAGTTATTTTCTAATAATAATGTTGCTACGACGGAGAGTAAGCAGTAACCTTAATAATTGTTTTATTAATTGAATATGTGCAATAAGACTACAAACACTTTATCACTTTTCAACATAGTATAACAAGAACATTTGCATTTATCGTAGTGGGGATTATGTTGAAACGTAATGAAGTGTATGTAGTCTTATTGTACATATTCAATTAATAAAACAATTATTAAGGTTAATGTTTTACTCTCCCTCGTATTTGATGAATATTGTATGTTTATTCATAATATGACATTGAGTATAACTTTAACAGATTACATGGTGTTAATTCATATTAATATAATATAGTGTTTAAAAATAAATGTCATAATCATTTTGTTCATATTTTAACCTTTTTATTGATTTTGTGTATTTCATAATATTCAAATTGTATAAAATTGTTAATTTTCTGTATTCCTCAGTAGCATTTCTGTGGAGTTAAAAATGTTACAAACTTCTATGATGTGTAATATGTCTTTCAATAACATACAATCCTATATTTCGTTTAGTGTACAAAACATATTGATGGATTAACGGTCTATGTTGGCCGTCCGATAGTAAATTTATAAGCGGAATTACGATGTAACAGTTTTGTTCCTCCTGCATAGTTAGCAGATGGTAACACAGACCGTTATTCGGCCCAATGCTTCAATTCTTGTTTGCGAAATGATTCAGGATATGTATGCCAATTTGTAGGATATCAGTTTTGAGGCTGGAGTATATTTATCTTTCTCATAGTAAAAACACAAGAAGCAAAATAATTTTAATGTTGCTAAATAAGAATTTCGTGGATAAGTTTATCGCTGCATAAAATTACAAATTATGCCCAAATTTTGTACCTCTTAAAGAGATTTTGGATTTACATCATATATATATTTTTTTTAATGTTGAAGTTTCATTCTTACTGAGTGATTTATATTAAACATGCACAATGTAAGATTGACTGTTTTGAGTAGAAACAGTATTTTAAACTAGTTGACTTTCAACAATCTGGTACTGTTCCCTCCCGTTCATGGTGATTGTCTTTCTCTTTCTCTCTCCCCTGCGTCACTGAGTTTCAACTGTAGGGATGGCATATTCTTGTTTGATGTAGTATTTGTAATCCTGCATTTTGTCGGTTGTTGCAGACACTGACGGTGTTGTTGAATGAGTGTCTCATTTTATTGTATCAGAAGTCAGATTAGTGGTGCACCTGGATGGAGTGAGAAGTGAGTGATCGGAGAGATCAGCTATCAGTCCTGAGAATGTAAGTGGATTCATGCAAGTTTTTCTTAATTTGTACTAGTAGCGAAAACAATTTCTATATTGCCTTTCTCTCTACAGTAGAAAATTATGATAAATTATAATTTCTTTGCCGTCTTGTATAAACCTGTCAATTGCATGGGTAGAGTGGGTCATTTACTAAAGTGACTTATAGGATAATCGTAAGAATTCGGAAATTGTTACAGCAATATCGTTTTCAAATTATGAAGTTTTTTCTCATTAACCTATTCGCATTAGCGAGAAACTTATTGGCTATACAAAAAGTATCATATGTAGCAGTTGTGTAGGATTGAATTCAACTATGCCAGTGACTAAAATGTCTAGTGTGCTTTCAAATTGTGCCGAATCTGGTGTAATACATTTCAGTTCTATAAAAGTATTAGCAAGATACATATCCTTTCTCGGACATTGACAAAATCCTATTTCTGATTAAAGTTTACGATCTTATAAACTTGTGCTCTGTTATAAATAACATACTTTTTATTTAGACGAGGCAACATTTTTCTTACCGAAACACAAAACTATATTACAAATGATTAGTGTTTTCTGTATTTCCCGAAATCGTAAATTAATCCCTCGTATAAGCTTATAATAGTTTCGTGTTTTTTGTCTATCTCAGTTTTATTATACGTATTTGCGTACACAAGACTCAGAATCCTAATGTAATACGAGTTGTAAGCTGACCAATATTTTATTAATAATAGAATTCTCTCTTAAATCCAATTCAAGGGTCTTCTGATCGTACGTGCTGTGTAAAACAAGTCCTACTTTGTAGGTTTCACGCCCCCCCCCCACCTATGATTAGATCCAATCACTCTCCAAAAGAACACAAGATTAAAATGAAAATGGCACAAACAAAATACATTATATATTATATCATAACCTAAACAGGCATAAAAGTGTATAATTGAGTAGTTACCATTATCCCTTCGTCAGTTCGCATCATACACTTCAACAGCTGAATTTCTAATCTGTCTCACCTTCAAGAGGAACAATCTAGTCTTTTGTTCGCATTCTCTATTCCCCATGAGGTCAAGACATGCAAGCGAACTCCTATTCTGACTTAACATCGAGGGTGGTAGATATTTTCTCCGGATAACCTCTGGATAATAATATCCCTATGGCAGCAGAAATGTTGTTCTTAAGAATAACGAAATTAAGAAACATATTATTATTATTATTATTATTATTATTATTATTATTATTATTATTATTATTATTATTATTGGATATATGAAAATGCATATGTCATAATTGAGAAGTATTGAATTGAACCATGCTGATGTCTGAAGTGAAATAGATTAATTTGGAATTTGTTAACATTCCAGCATAATATAGGCCTACAGTATGTGTGATTTCTATTTCTCTATTGATTGCATATGATGTTACCTCTTTTGGGAACAATGAAGATAGATAATATTGAATATGTCCTGAAAATGATACTCAAAAACTTATATTTTTAGGAGGTAAAGTTTTCTTTGCAGTCGTAGAAAACTAGGTATATTAGATAGAAATGAATTCTATATTTTCTCAATTCTAAAAGGTAACTTAAAACACTATATTTAGGCCTAATAATTCAGTGCCAATACATTCATCTTAATGATTCTTACGTGTATTTTTGTTGTAGAAGTTGTACATATAAATATTAAGAGTAAGTTCTTGCCAAGCCAATATAAAAACAGTATATCAAAGAAGAAAAATTCTATTTCAAAATCTCGATCACTGACGCCATACTGTGTTCCATAATATCTGACAGGCAACGTAAACATTGCCGACAGAGGAAAGGAGAAAGATAATTTCTACTGATCCCATGCTTATCTTCAAGTTGGACGGTCTGAAGCGTCCTACCTCCGCCCAATTTCAACATACTGTAAGTCTGGAATGTGACTTCTGTCAATGGGTGAGTAGCAATTAATTATCTTTCTCTTTTCCTCTGCCGGCAATGTTTATTTTGTCTGTCATATAGTATAGGTGTACGTATTACTAACTCGTATGTCCAATAAATTATACTTTCTTAGTTTATGCTTAATAATTTACTTTACACGGTGGCTGTGATTATTTTTTGTATCCCACGGATTTGATCGTTTTTGTAGGAAGCTCTGCTATAACTTGAACAAACCCAATCACTAGAGGAGAACAAATTGTAGCTTTAAGAATGAAACTTTGTTTCAAGCGATAAAACAAGTATGATGATTTTATAGGATGTGAATAATACTATAACAACCATCAAAAATAAAATCCATCCTATAGAGTTGTGCCCTATACTACCATTTGTAGAACTGTAAATCTATCGAGTTCAAGTCTTAACTGTTTTCATTATTTCGTTCGCTATAATTTAAACAAAAGTGTACTTTGTGAATCTCTTTACCGGAAGACTTTTTCAATTGTCTACTTTTCATTTACCTCTTCCCTGTGAAAACTGTTAGTATAGATGTCTTTCATAGGTAAAACGCCGTTTGTTTTACAATATTATGGTCTAAAACTTCTTTTAATTTTACCTGAACAAAAATGTCTTTTTCAGGTCTATGTATGTAGCTTATGTGTGCACTGTATATACGCCTACATTATTTGTATTTATGCGTATGAACTTTTCTGTTTATTGTTTACCGATAAATATTACATTTGTGCAAGACCGGCTAAGTTGACAGCCATGTTGTTTATTCTAGGGAGATATTATTTCAAGGAGTTCGTATTTTACTTTTTCGTTGTTACATTTAATAAGACATTTTAAATTGTTCTGTGCTCTTTTTTCCCAGTTTTAAATATGCGAATTAACTATAGGTACTCGTTTTCTAATCTCTTGGTATTTTTCATTCCTAAAATATTTTCTTTCTTAATTTTGAGATTTCGTGTGGAAGTTTTCTACTCAATATTTTAACAGCTTTTTGGTAATCCAATCCGCTCCTATATATTTTCTGCTTTCAAGTGCCATAACGTTTATAACTTCCATTGTGGTTTCCAATTCCACGTTGGGAGTATCACTGGTTGGCAGTATAGATCTCATTCAGGTATAGGTTTCACTTATTTTCCTCAGTTTTAGTGTTGATAATAAATCCATTTGATTCGTAAAATTAAAAGCTTCACCTTTTCTTTTATATTTCGTTACACTTAAGCCTATATGCCAATCCAGTTTCCAAATATGACCGACCTGTTTCTGGTTAAATTTAGTAGAGGGCCTCTCACGGATAGAGATTTTTACATGTCATAAATACACGCCATGATCACACAGCTTCGCTTGCCTTCCGGATGGCGTCATGCTAAAGACTTTTAATCTCTTTGAAATTAGCTTTGCCGTAGATCAAATTTTAACCCTTGAATCTCGCATGTTAACAGTGAGAATATCGTCGTTGTTGCTGCAATAACTTCTATGTGCAAAATATGAAATTGTTCAGTAGGCAGAAAAACACATTTATTCTTTCTCTGGTAGCAGTACATAGAAGATTGTGTTTTCTTACATTTTCGAAAGAAAGAAATATAATTACATATAGGAGACCTTATTATTTGCTATATCACTATTTAAATTATTTAATAGAGCAAAAATCTGAAAATCTATAAATATGTCACATGAGTTATTGCAGGGACAACGACGATATGCTTGTTAGGTTTTAGTAATGCAAATCAAAGGCGCAGACTTCTTTGGAATATTTGGGAAGAGAAGGCAAGACTGTATAAACGTTTGAGAGTGCACGACTGTGGAGTAACGGTTAGCATGTCTGACCATGAAACGAGCGGGTCCGTGTTCGAATCCTAGTTAGGACAAGTTATCTAGTTGAAGTTTTTTCCGAGAATTTCCCTCAGTCCATTAAATGCAAATGTGGGATAACTTTCGGCGCCGGACTCTGGTCTCATTTCCCTGGCATTATTATCTCTATTTCACTCACGCTAGATAACTACCGCAGTTGGTAAAGCGTCGTAAAATAAACCAATTGAAGAAAGTTTGAGAAAATTGAATTGATGTTTCTCAAAAATGTCGTTAAGTATGTTTTAGATATTAACATCGTCTGATTTTGCATGCAGTATCTATGGAAATTGTTAAATTCAAGATGGTTGAAAACTATGGCCTTTAAACACTTCATTTTCCCTTTCACTGCTTTGCTCACCCTTGGTTGTAGCGATGATGAACATTGGCTATTAATTTTACTGCTACTACTACAACCCAATTTAACATTGTTTCCGTTAATTTCAGTTTTATTTTGAATAGATTTCTTTATTAAGAATTTATCTATTAGACCAGGGCTGGGCACATTACGTGATTCTGAGAAATGAGCGCTGTGTGCTTTAAAGAGCGGGTCTCGCGAGCGGTGTGATGTATGCATACTGAACGTCATTCAGTGTCGGTGCAGTGGTGACTGTGCAGTATGACGGCGAACTTTGAAGACGGAGCTTCCGCTCATACACTAAAGCGTCCCGCTACTCCCAATGCTTTTAATGTATCATGGGAGGAGAAGTTCTTTTTGGTAGAGAGGAGTGGAATAGCAAAGTGTTTAATTTGTCATAAAACACTCCAACTGATTAAAAAGTTCAATATCCAACGACATTATTCTTTACAATATGCTACTGAATATGACAAATATGTTGGTAATGAACGCCATAAATTAATACAACTTAAAGAAAATGCTTCTCAGGTGCATTATATTAGAGTATCTATTTGATATTTACATTGCACTATAAGTTATTATACATTTAGTAATGTATAATTTTAAATTATACAAGTATTATGATATATAATAAATAATATATCATATTATATATCATGAACTGTAATATACTATACTATGATATATCATAATATTTGTATAATTTAAAATTATATATATTACTAAATCTACTATAATAACTTATGACGCAATATAAATGTTGAGTAAATACTCTAATATAATGTACGAGTACCTGAGAAACATTTTCTTTAAGTTGTATTAATTTATGGTCATATCATATCACATATCATATATATTATATTATATTATATTATATATTATATTATATTATATTATATCATATTAACTTATATTATGTTATATTATATTATATTATATTATATTATATTATATTATATTATATTATATTATATTATATTATATTATATTATATTATATTATATTATATATTAACAGAATGACAATAATGCAATTAGTGAATCGGCTATGAGAATTAGCTACAAAATTTGCCAAGAAATTGCAAAGGAATTGAAAACATTCAACGAACGTAATTTTCTCAAGCGATGTTTAATTATATTGGCAGATGAACTCTGTCCACAGCAAGTAAGGGAAGTGGAAGCCATACACCTGTCTCGTAGAACTGTGGTGAGGAGATTGCAGTATGTGCGTATGGGTTATGTAAATAAGCCTAATGATTTGTGTGTGTGCATAGAGAGAGCGAAGTTTATTTCATTAAATTAATAAGAGTGTTATAAATTCTGTAATGTACAATGGATTGATGTAATACTCTTATAAACTATTATGTACTGACAGACTGAATGACGAGAACAACCATGACTCTTGTTATATTAATGCAGGGAAGGTAGCTGTAATGTGAGTCCGCCACTGCGTGAGCGTTCTGCTCTGGCTTGGAATTGAAGTGCCTTGCGGAGCGAGAGCAGCTCTAGCAGACTAAATGGAGCCGCTCTCATGCCCGGCCCTGTATTAGACCTATAAATAATAGTTCCATCGCAGTCGCTGATCACCAGGCTTCGAGACTTCGGACCCAATAGAGCAGTTCAGTGGGAAATGCGCATAACGGCGTACTGAGTATAGTGGTAAAGCGTACAGTGGGAGGGGATACTGTAGAATGAATGCCAACAAATACGCAAGGGAAAACTCTCTGGATTTGACGGTTCTGATGAATAATTTGGTTTGCATACAAACTTATTTTCAAACTGTGTCAGAAACTATTACACTGTTAGAAAAGTCAGAGTAAGAGATGCCGGAAGCCCTCAAATTAGTTGAGGAAATGACAGAGAATTAATGAGACAACAAGTACACCGGTTACTGAACGTGTAAAACAGAAGTGGAAATCAATTTTATGTAAAAGTAACGGACATGGAACATTGTGTAATATAAACAGCAAATTAGTGGATATAGAGTCACCCGAGAATAAAGAACTGTCTCTTAGAGACTGCAATGATGTTAGGTTTCTTCGTTTGGTCCTATCGCGTCATGCGACATAGAGCGCAGCTTTTTACAGTACAAATTGTGTTTGGCAGATAACCGAAAAAGATTTACGTTTGAGACACTGAAAATGTATCTTCTAGTACATTGCAATTCGGTACTGTAACTGCACTTGCTAAAGACGACCAATAGGATAAATGAAGAAATTAAAATTGCTACATGTTTATTTCCACCATTAACACTGTGTATAATTAAACACAAATGCTTATAAAAGACAGGAGAATAAATGCTTTTCACTTTCTTTTGACATTGTCATTGTGTAATGTATATTTACTTTCAGAATGTACATATGTGTGTGTTCCCCCATACTACCGTACTCTATTCTAAATAGCAACGTTGTTATACCTCAACACATCTCTACCTTTCACTACCTGCAGTGAGTCAACAACCTATAGTACATGCACAGTAAAGTTATTGTATCGGGTCCCAAGTCTCGAAGCCTGCTGATCACTTAACAAGCCCACACCCGCTATGGCGATAATCAAAGAAAAAGATCACTGAAACTGCATGTTGATAACGGTTACTTTTAAATTTCGAAAGAAATTTAATTTTTATGAAATAATAGTGAACATTAGTAATATTTTATTAACTGATATTGGACAAAAACGCAGTCTAATATACTGTTTTTTTTTTACTTTTATTTATCTTTTTACAAGGGAGGGACCCGAAGTCTTACACTGTTGCCTGAGGCTTATTGTACTTACCACTCCTGTTCTGTGATTGATACCGGCCGTGTCGTAATCTTAACCCTGGCCATTATATGGATAATGATGATGGTGGTGATATGTGAATTAATGATGGCGAAAAGAGTCCGAAGTCCAACGCCGAAAATTAACCAGCAATTCTGCTTCGATTGGTTGAGGGAAAACCACCTAGGTAACTTGTCCAACGAGGATTTTGACTCAGGCTCTTCTTTTCACGGTCAGCTGTACTAATCGTTACTCCATAGCGGTTGACTGAATTCACTATTCATTTCAACGGTTAATTCCGTGATATTATTTCTGCTTGTTAATACTTATGACCATTACTTTTCGATTGCAATAGTTCAAAAATTTGAACTGAACTGAAAAAATGTGGACCATAGACAAAGAAGTTGAGTCACGATTGCATTATATGTTTCACCTATCTCAAATACAGGGGGAATGAAATGGTGGGGGAAAACTGTGACATGAGGCATTAACATGTCCGTTATGGCATGTGGTCATCTCCATGCCTTTTAAACAACAAATTATGCCGTAGTACATTTTTTAATCAAAGGAATTATTTTTTAACACTAGAAATGTCTTTTCGATTATTGGGGGTGGGGTCGAGGCCCCCCCATTAATTAAATTTGAAGGGGGCAACGCTCCAGGCTGTAGAAGTTATGGGAACATAAACTTTCTTGCCCCCCCCCAGCCCCAAAGTCGGCGGGAATTCACATAAACAAATATCAGCTCCTACACCAAAATTGTAAGGCTCTGAAATTTTACTATGTGATCAAATATTTTTTTTTTGTCCCTGGCGTACCTGAAGGAATGAGAAGTTTGGCTCCTTATCCTAGTTGCGCTCAGGCGTGGTTTGGAATCCTGTTTCAACTAATTTCCTGGTTTCAATTTTTCCGAGGTTCTTTCCAACTACTGGGTGAACAGTATAGAGCAGAACAGAAACCTCGCGCGGCTTTGAGTCCCCCACCTCCGCGCGCATAGCCGGCCGGCCGTGAAATCTGTTCTGCTCTATACTGTTCACACAGTATAAGACGATTGTCATGTAACTTTATTGAGATTCCACATACGCGTCTTGTAAACTAGTATCTCATTATCGCCAATTTCACCGAAGCTGGTTAACCTCGCTATTGATACAGCGTTGTAATAAAACCCGATTTTAAAATCCTCTATTTAAGTCAATTCCTTAGCTAAGTTGCCTTTCTTTGCCAGTCATAGGGCACTGAACTGCTCATCGTCGTCTGTAATAGGTTTTTCTGCTTGCGAAATAAAATAATGTAACAAATCGGTGAAGGAATCCACGAAAAGGTCCGGAAATATATCCTGAAAGTCTAAAGAATGACGTTTATAACTTTTTATACGATATGGAAGTGATCTGCCGTACGGAATATACGCACTGCTCCCCGAAAAGGTATTACATTGTATTCTGTGTCCACAAGAACAAACTTGCTATTACCGCTTTCCACTTTGTCCCACAAATTTTGTTCCGAGTTGTATCGAATGTAATACAAGGATATTGGATAGCGGTGTAACTTCTTTATGGAGTGTTTTATTTTTTACTTCAGTTGAATGCCTATCAGCGTCGCGATTGTTTTTAGCTTCGGGGAACCAGAAAAATCAATCGTGATAAAAGCTATGACCTGGACGATTGTTATTTCGTTGCGGCAAACAGTTACCAACTTTACAACATAACTGTATCATCGGAACGATTCTTCATAATCCTCTACTTCGACGTAATCATCATCATCATCATCATCATCATCATCATCATCACCTGTCATCGTCGTCGTCATAATCAGCTTCTATGCTGAGGTCTTACGTTGAATTCCAAATGTGTAGGCCTAACTTTTAATTGGTCTTGGTTATCACTACACAGAGTAGCAGGGGACTAAAGAGGACCCTTTTAAGAGCTGATTCAGGTGAGTGGTTTAACATAAAAGTGTAATATCATTGTGGTGTTTTATGAGCAGGTTTTCAGAAAAATAGAATTTTTATTTGAATTTTGAAATGCGTATTCCGCGAAAATCGGACACGTTGGAAGGATGATGTTGCTGGACTTCGTAGAGGAAAATATATAACGAAAAATATTAATTATACGGGACTCACCTTACCGGCCCTATGAAGAATGCAAAAGGAATGCATCAACTGTTACTCCAAAGCTACTTAAAACCACGACCCTATTCGCCAGCTTCCGAATTGATGTCTACAATACAACCTTAATAAAAAATATTAACGAATCACTATATAAAGAAGTGAATATGTAATGCATGTATGTATGTATGTATGTATGTATGTATGTATGTATTTTTTATTAACTCAACCTGCATGCTCCATTACTATGGAGTAATATTACATGCAATGATATTATCTTGGTATACTGTACATGCTATGTTAACTAAATATTACAGTTACTTTCTTACAAGATGATGGATATACAAATTATTCTTTTCATTGTAACTTATTAAAATCTATACTATTTGCATTTTTAATGAAGTTTGTGGTATATTCTGAGATCAGTTTATTTTTGTTGACTGGCCAATTTTCTAACCATAGAACTTTTGCTTTCAAAGTTTCTCTTTCCTGCTGTATTAATTTACAATCATATAAATTATAAGGTGATCCACTGATTGTTCTGCTGTATTACAAGTGCACATAGGATTGTCTATAATTTTATACTTGTGTAAATATGCTTTTATATTACCATGACCTGTTATCAAAGTTGTACAATTAGGACAGGTATTAATTTTGAGTTTTAGTCTCTGGACTACATTTGGGAGAAAAGATTTTGTAGTTACACCTTTCGTCGTTTGGTCCCATTCTCTTTGCCAAGTCACTACACTATTTTCACTCATTTCACTTAACACTACACTTTTCGGGATCCTGTTGTAACACTCGTCGATCTCCCTGCTGGTTGCTGCCTCCTTCGCGAGTCGATCTGAAATCTCGTTTCCGTGATGCCCTGCGTGTGCCTTGATCCATCTACATTCTATGTTCCATCCCTGCAGCTCCATCTCCTTCGTCTTTCTCGTTATTTCTTCAATCAAGTTAGTGTGAATTTTTCGGTTCTTCAGCGACTGTAAAGTTATACGGCTATCAGTGTGTATTGTAACTGTTCTTTGTCCATTTGATTGCTGTAAGTGTTGTAGTGCTTTCAATATCGCTAGCTGTTCTGCCTGATTGTTTGTGCATTTCCTGTTTAACTTGTACTTCATCTGGGCTATAAGATTACTGATGGTGAATAATGCTATACCTAATCCTGTGCCTTCTGTACTCTTACTACCGTCTGTATATACCTGTAGTTGATGCTGGCTGTCTTTTTCGTCATCTACAACTTTGACGAAGTCCGCTGGGTGAGACCAGAACTTCACTTCTATTTCTCTATCTGTCAAGTTACCTTTCTCTCTTATGTACTCATAGTATTTTGAAAATTCCTCTATTTTAATATTAATTGGTGTTAGACCTGTTACCAAGCATAGTGCTTCATTTGAAACTGTTCGATAACCCTAAGCTATTTTTATGTTTATAAGTCTTTGAACTCTTATTAGCTTAGTGATGTAGCATTTGTTGTCTAAGATTCCTTTCCAAACCGGTGCTCCATACAGGATCAGGGGTAAGATTCCTCCTGTATATATTATTCTTAAAGCCCTGTGCTGCAGTCCCCATGTTAATTTCGCCGATTTAGAAAGCTGAAATATGAGTTCAGTACATTTATCTGAGATGTAGTTCACGTGTTCTCTGAAAGTGATTTTCTGTCGAATATTATTCCTAAATATTTAATGCTGTTGACCTGTTCAAGCATTTTATAATTCATGTAGATTTCTATATTTTTTCTCTCTCGGCGCGTTCTACGAGTTATGAGCATTACTTTTGTTTTCTTTCGTTGAATTCTAGCTTGTTGTTTCTGGCCCACTTTGAAATTTTATCCAGTACCAAATTCATGTAATTTTTTGGCTTCAATAACAGATTCTCCTTTACATAATATAATTAGGTCATCGGCGAATGCTATTGTTTTTGTTTTGCTTGTGTATTTCAGATTCAGTAGAGAGTTGTACATTAGATTCCAAAATCCAGGTTCACAGCATGAACCTTGTGGGCATCCTTTAGTGATTGTCCTTTCGATTTTGAAGTTATTATTTGACATTATTGCAGTTCGTTGGCTGAAGTGTGCTTTACTAAGTAAGTACAGATTTTTTAGGGCAGTTATGTTCCTTCAGTCCTTTCAAGATGCTGGGCCACCATGCCGCGTCGAAGGCTCCTTTAACATCTAAGCTGGCCATAACCACAACATTCCTTTTTTCAGTTCTGATTCTATGAATTTCTTGGCTTCCAAAGCTGCGTCTGTTGTGTTCTTTTGTGGCGTGAATCCGAACTGGTTTCCCTGCATTAGTTCATATGTGTACAAATGGTGATTGATTCTATTGATAAGTAACTTTTCAAGCACCTTTCCTAGTGTATTTAAAAGGCTAATTGGACGGTATTTAGATGGATCCCTGTTGTTTTCTTTGCCTGGTTTTATTATAGGAATTATTTGTGCAGTTTTCCAAGCCTTTGGGTAGCATCCTCTTTTTAAGCATTCGTTGAAAATTGTGGTTACAAATTTGGGAAGTGTTATAAAGGTTCTTAAAAGAATGTCTGCTTTAATCCCATCAATTCCTGGAGTCTTTCTCTGGGCTGAAGTCTTCGATAGCCTGCTTTATTTCTTCCTGGGAAAATTCTACGTCATCGCTGGTGTTGACTGTTTCGGCCACCAGTCTTCTTATCCTTGTATGGAGATTGGTATCGTTTTCTTCCTTGTCCTCGGTAATCAGGTGATTCATAATTAAATTCATTGTCTCTTCTATATTAGTGATTTCTGTGCCATCAGGTTTTTGCAAATGGTCATTATACTCTTGTTTTACAGTTTTCCTATTGCTAGTTTGCAAACTGCCGTCCAAGGATTGGTGGTGGGCGTTATGTTACAGAACTCCTTCCATGAATTGATTTTTCCTTTCTAATTTGTGCTTGATATTTTTTCTTTTCCTCAAAATATTGACGTTTCCTATTTTCTCTTAACCCAGATAAGCCCAAAAATTTTTTGTGATAAAAATAGAGTAGCACATTAGTTACTCTAAAAAATCGGTTAAATGATGTTGAAATAAACTGAAACAAGGAACGTATATTTTCTAAAGCTAACAAATACTACCAACATTATCGCACAACTTATAAAATGTCCCTAACACCAACAATGACATAATATCCGAAGGCACTGCAACTGTCCTTAAAAAAGGACGGTGGGAAAATCTGGGTTAATTCCTCATTATTTTTTGTTCTCTGAAATCGCCTTCTTAATGCATTTATTTTCTTTGTCGTGACGGTTAGATTGTCTGAACATGAAGGTACTGATTTTTAATTAAGTGACTTGCTTATTGGATTAATAGTTTTGAAAGTTTTTCCACAAGCAGATTGTATTGCCTTTGTAAATGTTTCTATGATACCTTCTATGTCAGGTACTTGTGTTGCTACTTTTGCCAAATTCATGTCTAGGTCTGCTGTTTCCTCTCCAAGGTCGATATAGTTGAAATTTGTTGACATTTCTTTTGTTATATTGTGGTCAAATTCTTGTACTTTATTGTCTTTTACTGCATATCGAATACCCTGATAATTGTATGTATGGTTGTAGCAATCGGTCATTCCTATATTATATTTAAGGATGTTGTGATCAGAGCAGCTCTCTTCAACGCTGATTTCCCAATTGTTGACGTCTGCTAGAAGATGAGTATTGATGATCGTTAAATCAATGTTGCTTGACCCTCTGCTGTTCTCGAATGTAAATCTTTCACTTTTCTGGTTTACTATATGGAGTTGTTTGCTTGCTATGAATTCTTCCAGTTTCCTGCCTCTTGCATCGGACAAAACGTCATGCCAAGTTGTGGATCGGGAGTTTGTGTCTATGGTCATTAAGATTTTTTCTCCATTGGAAAATTGTAGTAACTCCTCTACCTTTGTAAAGTTTTGTTCTATAGGGACCTCAATGTCAAAATACATACTGGCTGCAAACAGTCGCTGTTTTCCATACATTACTTCTATTAGGACAGTGTCTTCGTTTGACAGCTTCGTTACGAGAACAGCGTCTATTCTATTGTTTGGAATTACTATCGCTGCTCGATTTTTACCGGTTCCTGAAGTGAATACTCTGTACTTCTTGTTAATTCCTACTGGTGTATTTTGATGCAAGTAAGGTTCTTGAATGAATATAATCTGTAGTTCATCCTCTTCTATTACAGTAGCGTGCAAATTAATCCGAACACGACATATTTTTACATTTTCTGTCATTGTTGGCCTCACAGCTGCTCATACCGCTTTAATTGACATCTGTAGTACGTGTAATTCCATTGTTGAAGGTCTGTCATTATTTTTTTTATAATATGCGACATTTTGCCTGTCGTTTTGTACTTATAAGCATTCAGTTGTGTTGAAGACATTACTGCAATCCTGTGTACATTCTGTCGTCTTCACAAATGGATACAACTCCACGAAAACGGTCTAAAATTATAACATTAGTAGAGCATTCTTTATGACACAGAGGCAAATTGCTGCAGAATGTCACATCGGTTTGGCTACTGTTAATTCGATCATAAAACGGTACAGGGAGACTGGATCCATCACACCCCAGAAAAAAGGAAACTGTGGCCGGAAAAGGAAGACTTCACCTGCAGATGATCGTTTAATTGTCAGGAAAAGTAAATTAAATCCTAGACTAACTGCTGTCGACTTAACCCGCGAGTTAATGGTTACCACTGGGGCGTAGGCTTTTGGAAGCTGGACGAAGGGCTCGTAAGCCTATTAAGAAGCAACTGCTAACCCCTGTTATGTGCAAAAAACGCGTAATGTGGGCAAAATTACATCAACACTGGACAGATAATGACTGGAAGAATGTACTTTTTTCCGATGAGTCTCATTTCGAGGTCCACGGCCACCGTGTTTCTTACATACGGAAAGGATCCGAAAAAGTAACAGCAGCTCATCTCCAACAAGCACCCAAATACCCCTCTAAAGTAATGTTTTGGGGTTGTTTAACACATGAAGGGCCTGGAGCATTAATACCTATCAAGGGAATGATGCATTCTGACTTATTGGAAACCAGAATCGTACCCCAGCTGCAAAAATCATTTCCGGATGGCAGAGGTGTGTTCCAACAAGACCTGGCACCATGCCATACGTCTCGAAAAACTACAGAATTCTTCAACAAGAAGAATATTCAGGTACTCCCCTGGCCAGGCAACTCACCCGACATCAGCCCCATTGAGAACATGTGGTCAATTTGCAAAAGAAGAATGCAAAAAATGGATTGTTCCACAAAGGAGAAGATGATTTCTGCCCTCATTGGTGTATGGTTTCGCGATGAAGAAATGAAGACTATTTGTGGGAAATTAGTGGAATCCATGCCAAATCGTCTCAGAGCTGTTATTAGGAACAAGGGAGGCCACATAGATTACTGAGGAATGTCTTAGATCCTTTTTTTTTATCCCGTTTGAGTGTTTTTGCATAAGCAATTACGTTGTTCGGATTAATTTGCACGCTACTGTATATTCATCAAGTTGTCGGTGGCGGCCCTTGAGTGCTGTATATTTATTTGGAGGCATCGTATCCAGTTGCGCGTTTTGTAGTGTGAAGCCATGTTAGATTGATTATTAGAATGTATGTATTTATGTATGTATGTAATTATGTTTGTATGTATGTTTATATATGTATATATATATATCGTATTTGTAACGAGTCAAAGTCAGAATAGCAGGAGGGAGCGAAATAGAGAGAGGAGTTCGTCAAGAATGCGCTTTATTACCTACCCTGTTCCACATTTATTTGGAGAATTTAGTGAAGAGCTGTTTTCAGAACATGGGAGGAGTGGTAATAGGAGGAGAAAGAATAAAGTGCATAATATTTGCTGATGATATGGCGTTGTTAGCAGAAGTGAAAACAATACTAAGAGATATGCTACTGGAACTAAATGACAGCTGTGAGGAGTATGGGTTGAAGATAAAAGCAAACAAGATGAAGACCATGGTCATACGAAGAAAAGTAAAGAAAATAAACTTGCGAGTTCCAAATGAGGCAGTAGAGCAAGTGCACAGCTTAAAATCGAGTGCTGTAGCATGATAGAAGATGTAGTTATGATAAAATTGAAAACAGGAAGCGAAAGGTTAACAATATTAATTACGGAGATATTGAAATGAATTTCCAGTAGTAATATAGGTTTTAAGTGGTATATGTTGTTCAACAGCACGAAGTAATTAGAGCTTGTAGCACAAGAAACGAAACAATGGGGCGGAGTGATTACAATGATACGAGTCGTGATATGTGCTCGGCCCTGGAAGAAGTAGGAATTCTGCTCTTGAGCAGAATGCTTAACATTTCAGTTTGGGATAATAGAAATAACTGTTGAATTAACAGAGAGAAGACTACCCGTCAGAAATTTCAATTGCTCTACAATTGAATAATTATCAACAATTCTGCTTTCACAACCCGTGTGAATATACTGTAGAGTATTAGTTCACAAATTGTGGATCACGACTCCATGTCGGTCGTGTAAGGCGTTGAAGGGGAGTGGGTAGTGATGTCAGTGCGATTGAAGAATTTCAGTACAAAAGTTTAGTTCAATATTTTTTTTCTAGGCTTTAGTGTTCAGAGTAGAGTAAATATTTCCATGGTTATACAATCAGTTATTACGAATTCAGCGGTATTAAATAAAACTAATTAGTTTCTTATCCAAGTGCAAAAAAAAGATCCTAACTGATAACCTGCTTTTCCACTTTGTTGAATGCACCTCAAAATTCAGGTGCACATTACTTGCTACAATCTTTACTTATATATCCTGTACCATACTTCTTTAAGCTATGAAGTAATGCATGTTGTAAATCTTAAAGAAAAATTTAGTTTCAAAAATTTTATCAACAACTTCCGTCATTTTTAAATGCATATATATGTTTTTATCGTGTCATGTGTATAATATTCAAAAGCCCATAGGTCTATTTTGTAGAACACAGGCTGCAGAATATGCTGTAAATTTTTCATGTAAATAGATTCAGTAGTTTCAGAGAAAAGTTCACCTAAGTTTGAAAAATATAAAATTACGGAAAACTGCATTAAAAAAAGATGTGTATGAGTTATTTACATGTAGGATGACCAGATTGACAGCAATAAAAAAGGGGACACAAAACTTAAAAAAGAGGATATTGTTCGGAAAAATTAAGATAGAAACTATGAACTTAGATTTAGGCTTAGGCCTATATTATACTTTTAATTACGTCAATATCTTTTTTATTGCAAAATATTTACAGTACAGAATTAGGCTTATATCCTATTCCACGTATGTTTCTATTACAAAATAATTATGAAAGATCTTAATAACAGTAATTTTACAGTTAGCTACATATGAAAGTCATGAGAACTATAATAGAATTATTAAAGAAGACAGGATATTCTTCTTCTTCTTCTCCCTTCAAGGTTTAGGTGATATCACCTGTTCCGGTCTCTATCGTCCAGCCACCTCTTGCGAGGTCTACCCAGATCCCTTTTCCCGATCGGGCGATAATTCATTATCTTCTTTGGTAGCCTATGACAGAATATTTATGTTTATATTTACATTCGCACCTCGATTTACTATCTACCTCTGAACAACGACTATGATGAGGAGGAGCAAAAGGAATTATGTTCGTTGGCAAAGAGTATATTTCGTCGAAGCTGCTGCCACCTACAGGCAAATTACTTCAAAAGGCGTCAAATCAGATAATTTCAAAATATCAGGCATACAAATTACGAAAAGGAGGACATTTCTTCATTCTTTTTAAATCCGCTTGAACCCCGGACAAAGGCCTAAAAAGGAGGACATGTCGGGACAAAAGAGGACGTCTGGTAACCCTATTTACATGCGGCACCAAGTTTAAAGAAGTTATTTATAGGGATTATTTGCTTACATATTGTTTTAAAGAAAACGTTTTGTACTCATACGTTCAGCTTACATTAATCACCGGTAGGAAAGCGGAATAGTAGTAGTTCATTTCTTTCGCAGCTTTTTGCACAGGGGTAGGTCTTTCACTGCAAACCCAGCGTTCTCCAATCGTTCCCCTTTCCCGCCTTCCTCTTAGTCTCCACATAAGATCCATATATCTTAATGTTGTATATTATTTGATATCTTCTTCTGCCCTAATTCTTGTTCCGTGTGCACATAATATATCCTAGTACAAGCACAGGCAGAGAACGCTTGAAACTACACTACCGGTACTCTTATTGCACTATCGGCAGACGAATAAAAGATGTTAAGTCACTCCACTCTGTTAAAGGTGGCACAGGCTACAAAAACAATTTTGAATGTTAAAAATGATTGTCATATCAGACAGATGAATTTTTTAACTTGTGGCCACATTTTTGTCATTATTTTTCATATAATGAAATGGAAAATACAATGAGTAAAGCCCATTTTGACTAAATAATCCTGTCCCAAGATGTGTCACGACTTCAAATAACCAGGAGTTTTGAATAACTTATTTCACGAATTTTTCCCCAGGTTGGATTTCATTATAGATATTGAATATGAACAAAATCCGTCATGTAGCTTAGGAAAAAAGGCTATACAGGATGGAAGTGAAATAAGTCTACACTTTTTTAGAGCGAATATGTCATGCTGTATGTACCAAAAAAGTGTATTATCATATTGGTGGAAACTTCATAGTTTTCTTAGAAAAGAAATGTATTCTCAAATGTGTACCATCCTCTTATTGGGTAACTATTGCGGATTGGATCGTGATATTTGTCTACATCGATAGAAAATCTAGTAAAGAATTATTTATCCCTCTGGCGTATTTCAATGTCTTGGACGGTTTTCATATAAATTTAATTTTAGAAACCATAAATTTCAAACCACCGAACGATGCAATTCACATAGCGTTGTAGCTAGAGAAGAGAGCTGAGGCAGTTCACGCACGCTGTGTTCGTCGATCTCTTACATCTGTATTGCGATACGGAAGGACACTTTTAGCGGCGAGGTTGCTAGACTGCTGGAACTTCCAACTTCTTCATCATCATCATCATCATCATCATCATCATCATCATCATCATCATCCATCACGAATTAGACCTGTGTAGATCTGTTTCGGTCCCATCTACCAGTCTTCTAAAGGATCTTCCTAACCGTCGATGTCCTCTTGGTTGATATTGCATCATCATTTTGAGGATTCTTTAATTGTCCATTCGTTTTACACGGTGTAGCCAGTTTAGTTTGTATCTGTTGATTTTTTCTTCTACTGACTCTACTTCTAATTGTTCCAGTATTTCTTCATTCCTTTTTCGATCTAAAGGAGTACATCCTGCTGTCCGTCTGAGAAATTTCATTTCCGTTGCTTTGATTTTGTTCATATCTCTTTTCCTTAATGTCCAAATCTCACTTCCGTGTAAAAGGGAGGGCAATGCTAGAGTATTATATATTTTTTTATTCTTGTGGATTTTTGTACTAATTTAGCTTTTAATGTATTATTAATTATTCCTAAAATTTGTATAAATTTGGTGATTTTCTTGTTCACATATTTTTCATTTTGATATTTCACAACCCAGATAATTGAAATTTTGTACTTGTTCTAGGCATTGGTCATTATGTATTATCTTACTCCTGATTGGATCTTGTCCCAAAAATGCCATTACTTTTGATTTTTGTTCTGAAATCTCCAGCCCAAAATCAGATAATATTGTATTTAATATATATAGTCCTCTTTGTAAGTTATCCTCATAATTGGAAATAATAACTTGATCATCTGCAGAGAGCAGGGTATTTAATGTTAAGGTACTGGTTATTATGATTCCTGATGTATAGATTTGGTTCCATTTAGAAATGATTTCATTCATGTAAATATTAAATAGTGTTGGAGATAATGGGCAACCTTGTCTAACTCCATTATTAACATATTTTCTTTCGGATATACGATTATTTATTTTGACACTTATTTTATTGTCAGTGTAGATTTCTATTATGTTATGTAATAGCAGATTTGGTATATTTTTTTCTTGTAAAATGTCAAATACAAGGTCTCTTCGAACCTTGTCAAAAGCTTTCACAAATTCGATAAATGTTATGTGGGTTTCTAAATTAAATTCACTTATTTTTTCTAATAGTAATAATTTCGAACTTAATTTTCTAATTAATCATAAAATATATAGTAGGTTTTCTATTCATTTAAGGGTACCATATCGTCCTTTCAAAGCTGTAAGGTTATTTCATTTCCACTCTGTATACAGCAAGGAAGGAAGAGACACAACCAAAATAATGAACTAAATTCTGATGGGTAAAGGGGTAGAAACATGCCGAAACTTCCTACTTGTTCTCTAATATAGATTCTGCAAATTTTATAGCTTTACAGTTCTTTCACTACACTTCGTATATTTACAGTGTCGAAAGGGAATAAATTAGTGTGTGAAGAAGACTCAGAGTGAAGATGGATGCTGTTTGTGTTGAGACAGGTGAGGAGTTGACAGCTGAAGAGAAGAAGATGGAAGGCAGGAGAGTCTGATATTCTGCTGATGAATAATTCACAGCTGAAGGAGGCCAGGCCACTGCAGCTTGATGGAAGTCCGAGCCACGATGCGAAACCGCGGGTTGATGATGTTAAGCTTTAATTGTGTAACCGCAGCCCAGTGTCAGCTCTCGGCACAGGAGTGTGGTCACGTGGTTTCAGGTTGGATGCACGCTTTGGGAATTACTGATTTCCGGTATAGACAATCAGTTACGTTTTCGTGAGAATATTTTAAATCATCATCTCTTTTTCGTCCTAATCGTCGTCATCGTAATTATCATCACCACCACCACCATCTTCTTTTCTTCTTCTTATCCTTATTCTTCTTTTTGACTAGAGTATGCTCAGCAGTTTCATTTTCCTTGAAATTCTTGAAGATCATTCTTTATGTTGCAATGCATTGTTGTTTTATGCAGTAGTATAATTAGGCATTGACAACCATGTAATTATTATACTGTTACTAATTTCGCCAAAAACAAATAACAATTCATTCTCTTATGTGCTGCTTTTAATTGGAACATCGTTACTGTGCCTCCAAAATCTGCTATATGTCTTTTAAAAGATTTTGCAGGATAAAGAACAAAGCATTTTCGCTTTTGACTCCCTTGATTTTCAAAACTACTTTCTGTACAATTTCAATGATTAGCCTACATGATAAATGATGAAATTATACCGAAAGTAGCTTTGCATATCTAAGAAATTAAAAGTGACAGTGTTTTTTTTTCTTTCTCCTGCAATATCGTTGTATAAACACAGCGGATTTTGGAGGAATAGCGACGATATACTTTTTTCATTCACTTTAGATTTCTTTTGTAATTGTATTGATATACAGTATATATTTACGAGAAATGTAAAAACTGTAAAATGTAAAAGTTATTATAACTGGAGTGGGGATATTGATGAGGTGCATCAGCCTGGGTAGCGCAGTCGGTATAAGTGTGTTTAAATGGGACAGGCTCATGTCAGTAGATTTACTAGCATGTAAAATAACTCTGCGGGACAAAATTCCGGGACAACGGCGACACTGATATAACCTCGGCAGTTGCGAGCATCGTTAAATAAACCGCAATTTAATTAATTTGATGAGGTGTAATAAATTATGTTTCTTTCAACTTCAAAACGATGCTCTTTTGTACAGTAATTCATTTTATGTTATAACCAAACAACATTAATTTTATGTTGTATTTTTTTTTTAATTTTGTCATTTTTATCTCATGGGTAGTTTTAAAAATCATTTTCTCCCATTCTTATTTATTTCAGTAACATTTGTTTTTTAAATATCCTTTTATTTTTCACAAATCTTACATAAAAATTATTTTTCACTCTTACTCTTGTAAGTACTGTAAATTGTTATTACATTGATTCTAAGGAAGGAAATCTGTTTTACCGTTATTTCCTTGGTTTCTAAAGACCCTCAGGTAGGTAAAGTAAAAACAAATGCCAAGATACTAGGGAGGATCGGAAAGTAACGCACAACAATTTATTTACGGTATACTAATTTGGTTAGGACGTTCAAAGTTGCCAGATAGTTTGAATCTTGCGCTACAGACAGCAATGATTCGATCAGATGTCACCCTAGCGGAACGAGCGGTAACTACTGAATAAATATGGAACGTGTGCCAGCATCGTCTACTTGTGAAGGTGTAGTCCGTTTTTTCTGAGCAAAACAAAAAAGTCCGAGTGAAATCCACAGGGAAATGTTGGAGGTGTATGGTGCTGATTTCTGAACAGTAGCAACATCTTCAGGTGGTGTAGGTTCTTCGAAGAGGGCCGAGTAAATCTTATCGACGAAGCAAGTTCCGGCCGACCAGTGACCGCTGCAACACCACCCATTGTCAGAAGCATTGAGGCGGCAGTCACCCATCCTACAATCCAGACCTCATACCGTCTGAGTTTCGCCTCTTCTGACCAATGAAAAAATTCCTAGGATGTCAACGCTTTGGTTCGGATGAAGAAGTGAAATCAATCGTGCGCAGATGGTTATACGTCCAGAAAACGGTGTTTTATGAACGAGGTGTACTGAATCTGGTATCACGATGGGGAAAATTTGTCGAGAGACTTGGTTCCTGTGTTGAAAAATAGGTAAAACCTGTAGCTTTGTACAAATATGACAATAAAAATTATTGAACTGCTGAGACAACTGATGATCGTATGAACCCAGAATGTGACATAAAACCTATTACTATATAATTTTGTGCGGAGAATAATTGAGTTTGTTTGCTGCCATATAAGTCATCTGATAATGCAACAGAAAACAGTATTTTTTGTGAACATAGCCTAAATAATAAATACGAGTACATGGATATGCTATCAACAATATGAAGAGAATGAATAATGTCTACAAGAGAATGTAAATAAATAAATATTGAAATAGCTGAGCCCAAATAGTAGAACAAATAAAAGCCCATGGAACGTTCTCCCGGAGTAAATACTTTATAACTTCCGTAAAAGAGCCAATGATGAAAATGTGAAGTAAATACATATTTGAACAGAAAGGAATATTGAACTAGAAACTCAGTCAGATTGGAGAGAGGAAGCATACACTCCGAGCGATAGAGATTCCTTCGGAGGAGTTAGTCCAAGATAAGAATGACAAGGCAACTGCTTCTCGGCACTGAATTCAGTCTAGTGTCCAGTAAGTAAGTAGATAAGTTGATATAGGCCTATATCAGTGCTGTCATGGTAATTTTTCTCTTGGCCATACGCCCCGCCCCTAGTTTTCACCCTTGAAATATATTTTACTCTCCTCTCTCTATCTCTCCGACAGTCATTTAATGATTTTTTCAATACTAAAGAAGTAAAAAAATAGTTTTTAATTTTACAACAAGCTTGATTTAAAGAATACACCATGTAGCCCCACCGTAGATGCACATTTGTCTCGATGAATCTTGGAGTGTATATTTGCAGAACTTCTTATTTTTAAACCATTACTTTATATAATTCTGGATTCCAGTGTTGCAGAGTTGAACAATTTTTGTTTATGAACATCAAACAAAATACATTAGGAACAGCAAGAAATGATCTCAGATCTGTACAGATCTCCGCGTACAAACCTTAGGTATCCATATGCCGTATGGCTCCGTAGCTTACAGACATTTTTTCCCCCATACGATTAATTGAAACAATTGTAGGTTGCCATATGATGTATGGCCCCGTGTGGCCTCCATGACAGCACTGCATATACCTATCGCAAGTCAAACTCAACTAGTCGAACTGTTATCGATGTAATTTTACCTTAAGGATTTAATAGAGTAGAAATCTTATTACAAGATCAGATCATCTTAATACAAATTATCATAGGCTACAATGGCCTAGTTGCCTCATAAATGTTGCCTTTTTGGATCACTTGTGAGGTTCAAACCTGACTAAACAACAATATAGTTATTTTAGGCGATGAGATGCCAGGACGGTAGGGGAGAAAAATAAAAAATAAAAATATATATATAGGCATAAAACATGGAACGTTCAAAGAGAAATCGAAAATCTAACCAGTTCATTTGTTATTTGTTAATAGTGGAATGGCTAGAGAAAGAACAGGCTATATGATCCTAAGGATATTTACATTTCACAGTAGGCAGTGTAATTAATGGCTATTTTTACGACTAAAAATTACGGGATACATATTTCATACTTGGTCTGATTGAAATTCTGGCTGATACGTACATCTATATTAGCCAATACATCTCACTTGACGATATGTGTCAGAGGAAGAACAGTTGTTTGTATGCATCTGAAGTCCGGTTAGTGCCTTATTGTAACATGTAGCTAGTCGGCGATGTATGCAATGGAGGGGGAAAGGAACTGGTCACCCTACTCCATTATCTCTTGAATTAAGTACCTCATGAGCAGGCTTCGGTTCTGGCTGCAGAAACGCTTGAAGTTCAGAATGCACGGTCGATAGTGTTGTGTTGGTCGAGTGGACTGGGAGATAGAGCACGCCGTTACTTCGTGTCTCAACATGTAAACAGTCCGTCATAGTACGACACAAAATATATTTCACCTGTACAGATGCAGTATATACAGTACATTCCTAGTGTGGACAATAATTGTCTACCATTAAATATTAACGTGAGTTCTAACCTTCAATCAGGTGTCCCTTCGCCGAAGCCTGTTTCACGTAAAGCAGCCAAGCTGCAATACACACAACGGTAATGCACTTTACGGATCCACCTGTGCTGTTGCAGTCACCCCACAAGGGTCATGACGTCACTTGTACTCCGCGTACTCTAAACCTCATACTGGTTACTCTGGGTTCCTAGGCCGAAGCCTGCTCATGAGTGATTACTTATTGGTATCATTTATGAGGTTCAGATCTGTCTTCGGACAGTTGACCAAACAACATATTTCTTACAAGTTAAGGATCTATTTATTTCATAGTATAGCAGTAACATTTTGACAAGACGTTTTTTGAACTATACCTCTACAATTAAACAAACATGCTATGTGTTTTCGTACATATGTATATCTTTATACATATATAATTTCTTAATGTGATGTGCACGATTTTACATAATTTTCAGTGAAGCTGACATCCTATTTCTGTTTACAAAAGATACCTAAATGTTAAACATTTTGACAGCAGACTAGAGGAAAATTGCGCCAGTAAATATGATACAAATAATATTATGGAATTGGTAGTGCCAGTCATGTGTCCAGGATCTTCAAATCAGTTGCAGCACAGTTTGGAAAATTTCTATGAAGAAATTTTTGTCTCTGTAGCCATAAAACTAAAACCAATGTTTACTGTCAATGAAAGCAATAAACAGAAATTATATGATTTTTTTTTTTATTTTTTTACTTTTGTTCTCGGGTTTAACTTGATAATTTATTAGCTGAATAAAGTTTTCTGACAGACGAAGCTCACTAATTCTTTCTTACAGAGTTAACATACTTAATGGAAGGA
This sequence comes from Periplaneta americana, assembly GCF_040183065.1. Lineage (NCBI taxonomy): Eukaryota > Metazoa > Arthropoda > Insecta > Blattodea > Blattidae > Periplaneta > Periplaneta americana. Next base: position 125,901,657 of record NC_091118.1, on the reverse strand, counting down.
TTTGGTCGAAAAATGAGTCCATGGTTTAATGCAACAAGATCTTCATGATTCTAAGCACATTATATTTCATACTTCACTTTGCAATTCACCATTGGTCCTTATTTCTTCCAAGAAGACGAAAATGGAATAATGGAATCTGTGACAGTAAAAGGGATGCTCTACTGCAGTCTGCTACGGAACTTCGTCACCCCTGGACTGAGGAATTACGACCTGTAAAACAATCTTTATAGAAGATGATGCACCGCCCCACATACACACCTGTGCATAACTATTAATTTCATGGATCTTTGGCGATCCTGTCATGAATAGCCTTCTTCCAAAAATAAAACCTTCAAGATCTCCAGATCTCAATGCGGCTGACTTTTGGTTGTGTGGTTACCTTAAAGAACGAGTTTCCGTGGCGCATCCAAAATCCATACAGCAACTGAAAGATGTTATGTAACAAAAATTGTGAATATTTCGAGACATATCTGCAAAATATAATATCGCAGAAGGAATGTACATGGCAATTATTGTCCAGAGACTAAGTCCACCTGGGAATGACTGTGGAATTATCGTGTGCTCTGTTTTTACACGCTTGCTTTTCCCCATAGGAAGATTCGAAGCCCTATGTTTGTAATTAAAAGAAAGAGCTCTATCGCTAAGCCGTAAACACTTCGTAGGGAACATGTCGTTTTGTGATATATACCCTAGATACGTCGCTTCTACGACGTGATTTCATCCTCGGATCTCGATGCTTGATATTTTCCCGTGTGAACCTCGCGTAAACCCGAGCGATATTTAGACAAATTCACGCTGTAGGAGAACGATCATTTTCCGTATTGAAGGGTGTACGTATTGAATAAAAGAACAGCGGACATATTCCCAATGCTTTGTAAAATGAAACCCCGTTGTTTATCCAATGTAGTGAATTTTCTTTGTTTGTTTTTTTCACCTCAAATATAAAATACAGAGTGAACATTAATTGTTGAGAACATTTAAATTTAAAGTTTAGTGTGTTCTAATTTGCTTTTTATTATTATTTTGTTTTCAGGTCAATATAAAGATCAAAGAAATTGCGAAATTTAGTGGTGTTACTCTGCTAAAGATTATTACTTATCATTGTTGCTTAAAAAAAGGTTCCGTGCTACGTTTGACGGACGTGCATGATGTACTCAGAAATAAATATTTTGCGATATGCTAAATCCCACAGAAATGGTGGAACTGTAACTAATGCTAAACGTATGGGTTTATTGAGATTTGTACGCAATGAACAAACCACTGAAATAGTGAAAATTGCCATCACAAAGAATCCAATGAAGTCTGCAAGAATGTTATCGCAATAATTAGGTGTCAATACAAAAACAGTGCGCAAAATCTGAGAAAAGTTATGAACTTGTAGACTTCAAGTAGACTTTCCCAGAAGATGAAATCGGCTTATTGGCAATGTAGTTTGGCACTGGCACTATGCCAAACTATGATGGGATTTATACTTACTTATTTACAAATGGCCTTTAAAGAACCCAGAGGTTCATTCTTGCTCCCACATAAGTGCGTTTTCAGTCCCAATCCTGAGTAAGAGTAATTCAGTCCCTAGCATCATATCCCACCTTCCTCAAAGCCATTTTAATATTATCCTCCCACCTACATCTCGGTCTCCTCAAAAATCGTTTCTTGGGGTTTCGTAACATGCTCTTTTTTTTGCGGTGATGGATTGTTGGATTTATACTAGCGAATCCAAATTTTAGAGACAGGCTCACATGTTTGATGAAGGGCACTTCCACTTACCCGAGTAAGTGAATAAGCAAAATGTGCGAATATGGAGGGGAGTAAACCCATGTGAAATTCATGAACGTCTTTTATATAATGTGTGTGTGTATGTGCGTATCTAACGCAGGGTTGCAGAACTGGGGAAGAGAGGGGTGGAAACATGGGGAAAGAGTTCGTTCCCTCATCCACAAGGCCGGAGCCTTCAATGACGTCTGTTTGACGTTTGACATGCACACCGTTCTCTCTTCTCCTCTCCCCCTACCGACAATGACGCGAGAGTAGAAGGGAAGGGATGAGTTACGTGTTCGGGATTATAACGCGTGCTTCAATTGGAGCACAGTTTTGCATCCCTGATCTAATGCCTACCCACTTCACTTTGCGTGATTCGGGTTCCGCATACTGCGGATAGATGGCAGGACTGTGACCCATTTTCAAATTGCACACCACTTCGGCGGGCCACGTTATGCATGATGTATATCTGTGAAGAGTTATGTCGTGTAGTAGAGTGAGTATATGTTAAGTGTTCGTGTAAGAATAGTGTAGGAATGGGTGAGGATGAGGATGGTGAGGAAGGGAGAAGGGGAACCCCGGTGCCGGCACGTAGCCTACTCCTATCTAATAGCACAAAGGGGGCCGCCAGGCTTAGCGTCCCCATCCGACGGACGAATCATTATCAACAGTGACATATGCCTTTCCTTCATATGTACTGCAGAGAGATTTGGGATTTAACCCAGGCATATTGGTGCACAATTTAGTAATTAGAAGTTGCGCAACACCACTTCTCCTAGTCCCGAGTTAGAAATTTTACTCCCGTCGGGAATCGAACCCGGGCCAGCTAACTCGGCGGACCCTTTACATAAGGTAAAAAATACTAAGCAATCCTTGAGCAGCGATATTTGAGTAATTTTTAGCAAAATAAAATTCCACTGTTGCTGCTCAGTGTTGGAAATAAAGCTTTCATTGCAATACACCACTAAATTTCGCAATTATTTATCTTTGTATTGATCTGAAAAAAATCAATTAGTATACACGAAAGTTTAAACTTTATTGTGGTCATTGTCACCTTGTATTTAATACAATTTCAATGTGAAGTAACTTTTAAATTACTTTATGTCACTTTGAGCTCAATATGTCACTATTTCATTTTACAATTTGTACCGCATTGCTGCTGTAGTAGATATTTCTGACGCGACGTATATCTCACAATAACAATAATTTCCAGACTGTATTGCTGACGCAAGTCTTTATGTTAGTCCCGCACAAATTGTGCAGTCCCTTCCACATCGCCGTTACGTCTGTGTTATTCTGCTGCCTTTGCTCCACAGTCTACATTCTTGACGCGAGGCGACCTCACACATTGTACTCTGTTCGTTGCGGGTTTCCCTAATTCCCCAATACATGCAGCAACATCGCTATGCACACAGTTCATAAGAGCGGCGCTCCAGTGTTTGTCACTGAACGCAGTGTTAATAACAGCAGGCAGCGCTAACGAGCTGGTACTAGCGCAAGTTAACACGACGCAACTACAGTCATAAAGGTTCACTCGAAATTCGTAATGTGCGTTAGGAACTTATATTATAACCATTCTCTGCTACAGTGTCACGATTACATTTAGTTGAAAAGGTGTTTTGTACTATAGAACATTCTCTGAACAATGGGTTGCGTACGCCAGGAAATACAGGAGTAATATAATATGCAATAACTAATGAAGTTAACCTTTTATTGTATGTACTGAATATATTTTAATTACATACACATTACCCACAAGTTTATTTTACACATAATTTTAATTTGTCAATATACAGAGTGGACGTGAAATAACCCTGCAGACGTGCAGAGCGAGTAGCTCATGTTGTATGTAAGAAAAAACTATATCATACTGATGAAAAGCTCATAGTTTGAATAATTTCGAGGAAAAAATTGTTCTGGGGCAAGATATCGATCCCGGGACCTCTCGTTGAACTTACCAGCGCTCTACCAACTGAGCTACCCAGAAACTCCAACCGACACCGTCTCAAGTTTTCCACTTATATCCACACAACTCGAGTGAGCTAACAAGACGCCAGAGACCCACATCAGTGCACACAAACTCTGTGTCACTTTGAATTGTGGTTTTCTATTAACGTACCTATGCAAGTATATATTATGCAAGTCTAGAGCGCTGGTACGTTCAACCAGAGGTCTCGAAATCGATACCCGGCTCCGAAACAATTTTTCCCTAGAAATTATTCAAGTCTGCTTCACAGGGATAAATGAAGCTCCTTTATAAGTATTTTTTGTTCCAAGTAATGTTTTGAATTCTGTATGTAAATTTGTTAATAGTTTATTACTATTATTTACATATAAGGGTTTAATATTATTAACGGTAATATTTATGTACCGTTCATTATCTTTTTTTACCTGAAAAACTAGACTTGCATAGCCCATAGTTTTCTCAGAAAAAATGTCCCCCCCCCCAAATGTTTAACATTCTCTTATTCGGTAACTCTTGCGAGTAGGTTTGTGATTTTTGTCTATATCCATAAAAAAAAAATAATAGAAAATTATTTAAACCTCTGGCGTATTCCAATAACGAGGACAGTTTTCGTGTAAATTTAATTTAAAAACTGCTAATTTGAAGCCACTGACCAATGCGACCAGCTTGCAAAATTGTAGCCAGAAAGGGACATGGGTAGGGTGACCAGATTCACATTGATAAAAAAGAAGACAAGAAGCTTAAAAAATGGAACATTGTTGGAAAAAAGAAGACAGAAAATATGTACTTACATTTAGGCTTAGGGCTATATTATACTTTAATTTATACATTTCATTACAAAATATTTACAGAACAGATTTAGGGTTATATCATATTAAAAGTATTTTATTACAAAATAATTATGAAAAACTTAATAGTAATGATTTTACGAGTGATGTTAAACGACGTTAGGGATATAATTTCATGTGGAAGAGTCTATATTTATTTTCGGGAGTCTGAAATTAGGGCTCAGTGTTTAGTTTATGCAACAGCTATTATCAATGTTAGAAAAATTATAGAGCTCGTATGAAATATAAAATATTCAGTGTGGAGGTGGCGTAGAACTTGAACGTAAAGCAGCTCTGAAAAACTTCGTAATGATAAATTTGTGTCATATATTTCTCTTTGTTTGCACCATCGAAACATCTCGTTCATACTTATCCCATCTTGCCTTCCGCTGAAAACCGGTTCTCGTGCGTGAAATGTGTGTGGCGTTTGTCTTGCACACTGCAGGAATCTGCCCATCACTGGTTTGAAGGCTTAGGGTGCTATTTATAGACATTTCGCTAGCCCGCGCTACGAGCGTGCTAAACTAGTCCCGGCTATCGACTGATTACTTGTACAGGATTCATATCATATCATATCGCTAACAGTGGTTTATGAATACGAAAAACGTTAGTCCGCTGATCATCCACCGGAAGCCTGCGCTAAAAACACGGCCCGTAAAGTTTTGATGGAACAAGGTAGAATAATACATAAGTAACTCTTCAGAATTAATCCCTTGTGTATAAATGATTGATTCACGAAATTTCGATTTGATACGGGCGATTGTTGGGTGTTTTAATCTAGGAACTGCAATAAGTGTTTTATTCATGCAGTTAAATATTTTATTGGGTTATTTTACGACGCTTTATCAACATCTCGGTTTATTTGGCGTCTGAATGAGATGAAGGTGATAATACCGGTGAAATGAGTCCGGGATCCAACACCAAAAATTACCCAGCAATTGCTCATATTGGGTTGGGGGAAAACCACGGAAAAAAAACTCAATCAGGTAACTTGCCCCGACTGGGAATCGAACCCGGGCCACCTAGTTTCGTGGCCAGACGCGCTAACCGTTACTCCACAGGTATGGACATTCATGCAATTCTATTCGTAACTAAAAATCAGTAACATTTTCATTGTTGTTGAGTTGTATTATTCAATGAGTCAAAAACACCTTAAACTTCTAAAATATGTATCCGAAACATAATTTATTATTTAGTAGACATTGAGTACGCAGTCATTACGAATACAAAAATATAATGTAAAGATAAATTGTCTTTTTATGAGTCGAGTGATGTCATGTGGTACACTAGAGGAAACAATACCTGTCTTGTGACTTTATCATGTGCCGTAGCTATATCACGAATGGATATGGAGGAGGAAGCTAGATTTTGATCTGAGATGAACTTCCGTTCGGTAAATTCGTATAGCTTGGGTGAACAGTATAGAGCTAGGCTCGCGGACGTGGGGAATTCAAGGCCGCGCGATGCCGTGAAACCTGTTCTGCTCTATACTGCTCACCCAGTACATCATCATCATCATCATCATCATTATCATCATCATCCTTGCAGGTATTGGGCCTAGTGGCCTGTTTCGGTCTCCGTCCATATTTTCAGGGGACTTTCCAAAGATCGTATTCCATGCGGTATATAGCGGAGAATTTGTCTTGGGAGTCTGGAACGGTCCATCCTATTGACATGGTTAAGCCATTTTTGTCTGTAATGGTTGAGATGTTCATAAATAGGTGTAATTTTCAATTCTTTTGTAATTAGTTCATTCCTTTTGTTGTCAAACAAGCTGTAGCCGGCAGTTATCCTTAGAAATCTCATTTCCGCAGTTGTTAGGCGTTGAACATCTGAGTTTCCGACAGTCCAGGCCTTACTACCATACATGAGGACAGGTCTTGCTAGAACTTTATATTCTTTTAACCTGTTATGTTTTTGGGTTTTCGTGGTTGTGAAAACCTGGTTTATGGTTCTTAAGGCTCCATTAAAGTGTTGAATATTTTCAGATATATCAGTAACAGGTAAATATGTCAAATTATAACCTAAATTTTTTAATGAGTTTACCTGTTCTAACGTATGGGTTCCAATGCAAATTTACTCCTAACTGGCAGTTTATTTTGGAACGCCATAATTTTTGTGTTGTTTGGAGAAATTTTCATATTCAAATTTTGTGCTGTTATATTCAGATGATATATTAAGTATTGCAGCTCGTCTTCATTTGTAGCAAAAAGAACTTGCTCTTCCGCATATAATAATGTATCTAGAGTACATTATACATAGCATCATGAAACAAACTTTCTTTCTGATAGTTTATTCTTTCTCCTTTCGCACAGCTTATATGCCAGGTCTCGTCTCCTCACCTATACGAAGAAATCAATACGGGTTCAATCATTGAAAGAATACACTTAACTTTTACATTGTCAAGTTCGTAATTAGTCTCATTTTTTGTTAATTATACGCTAATGGATAACGTAGTATTAACTTCAGTTTTATATTTTCTATTTTGGTTGCATTTGAAACAAAATATTTTGATGGACGACGTGACGCTAGCAGCCACTGTAATGAACACAGTCTCCTTTTTCATTTCCCAACTATGTTGCTTCCGCTTGGTCTTCTGTTGACAGAGAGTTAATTGATATATTTATTCGATAAATGAATAACAAGTCGGAAAGTAACATGGAACCCCATGTCTCCGGGATACAACACACAGGCCTGCAGCTATCTGTTACCTAAAGCGCGTTGTTTATTATGTATTCGGAACAAGTCAGATTGCTTTAATAACTGCGAGCATCTCAGTGTATAATTTTACTCTTTTTAGAGCTGTACTACCCGTGCTTGAACTTCCGTTGAGTGATTACTGTGCTCGCAGTTACATGCAACTTCAAACATTGCTGAGAGCGATAATATTTAAAGGCTATTAGCATAACTTAATTAACAAATAATATAAAGCCGAGAATCCTGTGTAATATATTTCATACTACGTAAAACAAATGCACACTTGAATGAAAGCACTCCAGTCAATATTTACCTTCTAATTTTTGCCCAAGTTTTCTGATTCCTTCAGGCACGCAAAACCCAAGTAGTCTTCTATACTGTAATGAAATAGACTACAAATGATGTTCTAGATATTGAGCTAGGACTCTGGAAAATTCTGCAAGACTAAAATTTTCCTAAGACGCAGAATGTTACAGTGAGCGTTAATAAAACTAGCAGTTTGGTGTCCATAAAAGCATCGCAAGTTTTAATTTTTATACTTCTCGAAGAACAACAAATAAAAAAGGGATTTTAAGAATTAAGCAAAATAACTTGTCTCATCGTCCCGCACTGTAGCTGCGCAGTATATGGCGTAATGTCGTGGACTAGCGATGCAGAATAAAACTGGTTCGAAGCCATGGGGGGGGGGGGAATTCTTAGAAATTTGTTACGTAATATGTATTATATATCTTTCGCGTGTTAAATATTGCAGTACCTGGTTAACTAGTTTCAGCCTGTTATTGGCCATCTTCAGGACTGGTTGTTGCTGGTCTTGGTGCCTTTTGTTTGTTTTTCCTGTGGGGGTGAATTTGTAATGTGGAGTCAAAGAGTGTGTGTCTTCTGAAATTGAGTTGTATGTTGAGGAAAAAAACACATCCAAACGAAATTATTAACACAACTCAGGTTCAGAACATACACTCTTTGACTCCACATTACTACTACTACTACTACTACTACTACTACTACTACTACTACTACTACTACTACTACTACTACTGCTGCCATTACATTGTTTTCTGCATTGCTATTATTCATATTTGCTGTGCAATTTATACAAGGTTAGTGGAAGAGAAGGCCTTATGGCCTTAACTCTGCAAGTAAAAGTAAATCAATTAAATAAACAAATAATTTAAATTGTAGGAACGATCATCGTGGTATCAGTCTTTAGTACTATAATGCATTGTAAACAGTCTCTGAGATCTGATTTTGAATCATGAATAGAACCTCAAAGGGAGCACAAGATGCAAGTGTTCCCTGATAGTAACTGTAGCACGTGGCAAACATGACGTCATGTCAATATAGTCTCTAAACAACTAACCTTATCTCCGTACGCCCTGCGCCTGAATACGTTCCCTAATCATAATCGTATTATCATAGTATTGATACAATAGTACCGAGAAGGAATACAAAACGTTTCCTTCCACCATGTACGATTTTTAATATTCTCATTGTTCATTTTCACTGGATTCTTCTTTTTCACTGTGAAATTCGATTCACATAATACAGAAGATTTATTAGGATATCGATCACGACCGCTGTGGAGTAACGATTAGCATGTATGACTGTGAAACGAACGGGCCCCTTGTTCAAATGTTGGATGGGACAAGTTACCTGGGTTTTTCCCTCAACCACATTTGCTGCTTAACTTTCGGCCTTGAATCCTACACACATTTCGCTGGCATTATCACCTTCATTTCACTCATACGCTAGATAACCAACGCAATTGATAAACCGTCGTAAAATAACTTAATTAAAGAGAAGGGAAAACCTATCATTGTTACGGAAATTCTTTACAGACTGTTCCATTATCATGCGTCGATATTGAATCTAAACGTTCTTTAATTCGGCTATTGGGATAATGATACCCTTAAAAAAACGTGTAAATGTTTTTTTCTCTCGTTAAAAGTAATATTAAAGAAGTAGGTACCAACATGAAGAGTGGGAAGACGACCAACCAAGTGAGGGCTTGACAGCTTGTGGATTGGGAAATGTTAGTGACTGAAGTTCTAAGTAATGCGTTTCTTATACTGCAGCGTCCCACCCGGTTTCCATCTCTGTCTGCCCAGTTATCCATCATCCTTTGCTCTCCGATGTCGTCGCTCTTAACTTGTCTTCATGAACTGTTCACAGTAACAACTACCGAAATGTAATGTAAAGTTGTAGTTCAAAGCTAAGAGCGGTTTGTCTCCATTTATCGGCTTTGGTAGTCGAGTGAGACAGAAGCATGCTTTCCATTTTATCTGAGATTCTTTGCTTCAGATTCGACCAAGGACGATGGATTTTTAAGAGCGATAATTTACATTGCCCATAAGGGCTACCTTCGGAAGGGACGTAAAGTCGATAGGTTTTCCTTCTACAGGGTCCTTAATATTATGTACAGTACGATTATTAATTCTGACAGTCGCCGATAATGTGCGCCTTGGTCAGGCGAGTCCATTAAGTACGCCAAGGGATGTTCAGGTTAGTCTGTCGTCTGCAGTCAGAGCGATCGGATGTCACGCATGCGGTATAGCAGTACTGCATTCCTCTACCGACATCTAGCCCTTATCTCTACTCCGGAACTCTCCCCACTACTTCTATTACTTAACCTCTTTCGCGTCGCTGAGTTGTCACGACTAAATAATCCAGGGGATCTGACTCCCGGGCGATAGGTCAAGCATCAGCCAATAAAATGCTGCCTACAACAGCGAAAGCAGAAATTGAATAACAAATCTACCTTACAGTATAGATGTTGAAGGTGTCTTTCCCTTAAGTTGCATTTTGTAGTGGACAAAATATATAATATTAATTATTGTTAAAGGCGTTTGACAAAGTGGATTGGAACAAATTGATGGAAATCCTGAAGATAATAGGTGTTGAATGGAAAGAGAGGAGACTCTTCAGTAATCTTTATCTGAAACAACGACTCAAAGTGAGGATAAGAGAAGAAATGCCAGAAGAAAATGAAATAGGGAGAGGAGTATGACAAAGATGCACTTTATCACCTACCCTGTTCAACATTTACTTGAAGGATTTAGTGAAGAACTGTTTTCAGAACATGGAAGGGGTGACAGTAGAAGGAGGAAGAAGAAGAATAAATAAAGAATAAAGTGCATAACATTTGCTGATTGTATGGCGTTGTTAGCAGAAGAGGAGATGACACTAAGAGATATGCTACTGGCGCTAAATGACAACTGTGAGCGATATGGAATGAAGGTAAATGCAAACAAGACGAAGACCATGGTTGTCGGAAGGAAAATAATGAAGGTAAACGTGCGAATTCGAAATGAGACAGTTGAGCAAGTGAACAGCTTCAAGTACATGGAGTGTACTATAAGCAGTAATATGAGCTGCTGCCAGGAAGTCAAAAGGAGGATAGCAATGGCAAAGGAAAGTTTTAACAGAAAAAGGAGCATCTTCTGTGGACTTCTTGAAAAAGAACTAAGGAAGACACTAGTGAAATGCCTTTTTTCGTATGTGGAACTGTATAGAGCAGAAACATGGACATTACGACGAATGAAGAAAAGCGACTAGAAGCATTTGAAATGTGGATATGTGGAAGAATGGAACGTGTGAAATGGACTGACAGAATAAGAAATGAAGTTGTACTTGAAGATAGCATGATGCTGAAACTGATCAGGAAGAGAACAAGGAATTGGTTGGATCATTGGCTGAGAAGAAACTGACTACTGAAAGATGCACTGGAAGGAATGGTAAACGGGAAAAGAGTTCTGGGCAGAAGAAGATATCACATGATAAACAACATTAAGAGTTGTGGATCATATGAGGAGACAAAGAGGAAGGCGGAAAATAGGAAAGTTTGAAGAATGGTGAGTTTGCAGTGAAAGACCTGCCCTTGGGCAGAACACTGTGTATGTAGGCTATATATGTATGATGCAAGGTTTCTAAGCAAACTGACGCAGATATATCAAGATATACCAGTTGTAAAAAAATGTCATCTTTTAAAATAATATTGATTTTATTTTCTTATTCTGATCTAAAATACATTTTCTAATGAAACTATTAGACATATATAACTATGGTCCTGGAACACAACTATGGTCCACAATACAACCATTCAAAGGCCTACTGGCCTTAGCTCTGCCAGATTAAATAAATAAATTATTATTAATTATTAAGTTATTAAATTTTGTACTCTATAACGTAATACCTCGTTTATCTGTATTTTTGCTGTACTGTGGTTTGAAGTAAACTCATTGCAGCTATTTACGAACGGTCTATGTTTAATTCTACAATGTTCTTTGAATGGTTGTTTCATGGAGCATATTTGTGTTCCGGGACGATAGCTATGGGAAATGACGGTATTTAATGTGTGTTTATTTCATTATGTGTTGTTGTGAATGTGTGTAAAATTTCACTGTTCTATCTATAATATATAATTCCTGAGAAAGTGGGGCATTTGTCTAAAAAACTACAAAATATCAGCATTATATTCAAAATCCAAAGCTTTTTTAAGACCTTAAATTTTTATACAATCTGCGTTGGTTTGCTTAGAAACCTGGTATCTCTATTCTGTAAAAATTTCAGTGTATCTCCAATAGTTTCTGAGATAATTAGTAAATAAAAAAGTAATTGCAAATTGGCGCATTACCGAATATGGTATTTGATATCTTAATTTTGGAGCCCATTTCATAGTCTTATCGAATATCTTTTAGACAACTAGAGTGCTACGCTTAGACATTTCGCTAGCCCGCGCTACGAGCATGCTAAACTAGCCCCGGCTATCGACTGCTTACTTGTACAGCAGTAGTGTCAGAGTTGTAAGCTCCAAAGAACGGAGCTTGAACTTGCTTATTTTTGTGGAAACACCGGAGCACGCAACGAGTCTAGTGGAGCGCTCCGCTCCGTTTAGTCTCTGTCTGGCAACGCTGTTGTACAGGATTCATATCATATATCATATCATATCATATCATATCATATCATATCATATCATATCATATCATATCATATCATATCATATCATATATCATATCATATCATATCATATCATATCATATCATATCATATCATATCATATATCGCTAACACTGGTTTATGAATGCGAAAAACGTTAGTTCGCTGATCATCCACTGCCCGCGCTAAGAATGTCTATGAATATGGCCTCTAATGTCTAATTTTTAGAGCCTGAAAATTCACTACTGCTATTTATTACTTACAGTTCGTATTTGCATCATTATTTGTATATTAAATCCTTCGCTAATAGTGTCTGAAATAGTGTGAGTTTTGAAGGTTTTAAAATTTATGATTTTATTGGATTTCTATGTCATTAATAATGTTAAGAAAATATGTCTACTTGCGAATTTTCTTAAGAAACATAATACTGCTTATAATAATAAGGAGATTTAGTAGGAAGTACTGTAAAATAAAATAAATCGGAAGCAGCATAGGAATATTAGATAAAAAGCGTTCACTATCGTAAATTTCAGTACTGCATTGATGCCGTAAGATGAAACGAATAAGATAAGACAGAGCTGAATTGGACTGTATTGCAGTCGTACTGAATTACTGCACAGAGTGCATTTTCTCACCGTCCTCACGTTGTTTTGCCGATCACTGCGGAGACATGTCCGAACCAATTGTCTGGAATTTTCTTTACGACACTTCCTGTAAACTGAAATCACTGTCATTACAAAAACAAAGACAAAAGCGGTAAATGGGAAATGGAACGGAAGGCGAATTTTCGCGACCGTTACTGCACGATTTAGATTCCAGAATTGGAACAGAGTCTTATATTTGAAATGGTGTTAAAAATGACAGTTAAAACCCACGTCAGTTTTTGTTAGAGTAAGTAGTTTTATGAAATTAAATTGTTCTTTTGGGTTAGCTGTATACGTTTTTATTTTCAGATTGCCAACCTTATTGACGATCCCATTTTAGTATTTCGTAAAGATTTTTATCGATTTCTATTTCTGTAAATCTGTGCACATTACATTTATAATATGAGAATTTGTTAGAAATTTCAATTGCGAGTACTTAGTTATTCAATTCTTTTTGCTGAGCGTAGTAGTTGCTCTTGGTTTCGAATGGAAGGCGAATTACATAGCACCGTGTGATGATTATTTAAGCAATGTTGGAACGTTGGTAAGGATAATGGGAGTATTGCATTGTATTGTATTTATTAACATTCCATGGTATTCATACATGCTTACAGCTAGAATATGGAACAAGTAAAAAAAAAATTAATACTATTATAAAATCTTAATTTATAGTCACAGTCTAGATGAAATATATACAGACGAGATTTACAATATAGTCTACTAGTACAAGACATAGTTTTAGTATCAATTTTATGAAGTGTTATTGAATGTCATGAATTCACCTACCGAATAGAAGGTGTGAGAAATTAGATACTTCTTTAATTTGGCCCTAAATAATTTTATGTTTTGAGTTTCATTTTTTATATCGATAGGGAGGCTATTAAAAATTTTTACTGCCATATAACGCACTCCTTTTTGATAGCACGATAGACTTGCCGATGGAGTATGAAAGTCATTTTTTTGACATGTATTTATGCTATGAACTGTTGAATTAGTTACAAAGTTTTCACGATTACATACGAGGAAGACTATTAATGAAAAGATATACTGACAAGCCATGGGCATTATTTGTAATTTTTTGAAAATAGTCCTACACGACTCCCTACATTTCGCACCTACTATTATTCTAATTACTCTTTTTTGTAATAGAAATATATTGTTACTATCTGTGGAATTTCCCCAGAATATTATTCCAAAACTCATTACCGAGTGGAAGTATGCAAAGTATATTGTTTTTAAGGTATTGATATTTACTATCTTTTGCATAGATATAATAGCAAAACAAGCTGAATTTTGTTTGGGGGTAATTTCTTTAATATGATTTTTCCAATTTAACACATTATCGATTTTTAAGCCAAGAAATTTGGTTGTTGTTGTTTCGAATAGGGATCTATTGTTAATTATTGCGCTAGAAATTTGCGACGTTGAATTTGGACAGGATTTAAATTTAATTATGTTAGTTTTGTTACAATTTAATACTAATTTATTGACTGAGAACCAGTCACACATTTTGAAGAGAATTTCCTCTGTTGAAGATGGGAATGTGTTGGAGTTATTGGCTGTAATTACTATACTTGTGTCATCTCCAATTAATATGGGATGACCTACATCTTTTATAAGGGGGGCAAGATCATTTATAAACACTAGAAAAAGTAGGGGACCTAATATTGATCCTTGAGGAATTCCATTATTAATAGTTCCCCATGTCGATGTAGATTTCATAGTTGTATCACAGTCTACTATATACAGTCGCGAAGTTTGAGGTGCTTTTTGCAAATCTCGTGATAAAGCGCTCCAAGCGGTTAGCAACTAGAAACAATAGACTGTCCATGGTCGACTTTGGACTGTGTCGTATTTCTATCGAGTGCTAGCTCGTTGCGTATTTCACATTGATGCTTGTGAAATGTTCGTTATTGGTTATAATGAAAATGTTAATGGCTAAAATATAATATTTGTAATAATAATATGGGACAAGGAGGAGACGTTTGTAGTGCTATAAATTGTAGCAACAGTAAGAGAAAGAGGCCAAAGTTATCCTTTTTCCGAAAGATTCAGAAAGGTTCCTGGGTTTCCACAAGAATGCTGTGCAGAAACAAAACTGTTAATTTGAACTTCTTTGTGACTGTTAGAATATATTATATCCTTAAATTTCACAATGAAATGTTTCAGTCTAACCGAAAGGACATTAGATACCGGCCAAAGTTCTGTCACTTAGGCTGCTAAATTTCCAGAGAAATAAAGGTTAGGTCTACTTTTTTTTCAGAGGATATATTTTTAATTGTAGCTATTACTTTTGTTATTATTTTTATTTCTTATTTTACTAAAGACGTAGAAAAATTAAGTTTGTTTTAATGAACTTTACTGATCACGTTTTATTTTCAATTCTGGTGGGATTATTATTGCTTAGGCCTAATTTTTTCTTCAAAGGATATGTTTTTAATTATAGCTGTTAATTTTGTTGTTATTTTTATTCGTTGCTTTAACTAGAGACGTAGAAAAAGTCTGTTACAATAAAATGTATTGATCAGGTTTTATTTCCAATTCTGGTGTGATTATTATTGCTTAACCTCATCCCATTTTGTTAAATACGTAAGCCTACACTACAAGTACCGGTACACGTAAGTTACTCCATTAATTCATATTTCCATTATTATTGTTGTAAAGAGAAATGCAAATTAATATTTATTGGTTTCAATTCATAGTTAATTATCGCTATAATCTTGAATGAGTGAAGCTATTATAGTAAATTTCAGTTCGTTTTGCACAAACAAAAATTATATTAACTTATTTCTTGCAGGTATAATATACTTCATTAAAATAATAAATTAACTTTATGCATTTAATATTTCAATAATGGAAGGAAGGTGTTGATTTTTCCAAAAGAACACGACAACGAAAGTGTAACATATTTTGTCGTCTGCTAGGAGAGAGATCTGCGATGATGAGGCGATAGTAGCGATCCTAGTGGTGGGCAACTACCCCTGTTTGCATTTTTACTACATATTGAGCTTCGCGACTGTATATAGTAGACTGTGGTTGTATTGATTTCAACTTTCTGTTTCCTATCTATGAGATATGTGTGAAACCATTGGTGTGCAACACCTTTAATTCCATAATAATCTAATTTATCTAGCAGCATTTTATGATTTATACAGTCAAATGATTTGGATAAATCACAGAAAATCCCTCCAACTTGTAATTTTTTATTTACTGCCTCCAGAATTTTGTCAGTTAAACTAAATGTTGCATTTTCTGTGCCTTTATTTTTCCTAAATCCAAATTGTTCTGGGACTAAAATGTTGTATCTTTCTAGATGATGATATAATCTTTTATACATTACTTTTTCAAAGATTTTGGGGGAGACTGGTAGAAGTGATATGGGTCTGTAATTTTCTGAAGACGTTGTTTCTCCCTTTTTGAAGATAGGAATAACCACTGAATATTTTAATCTCTCGGGAAATATACCATTGAACATTGAATAGTTACATAAATAACTTAATGGCCCAGCTATAATATGTGAACTCGCTTTTAATATTTTGCTTGTTATTTCATCATACCCTGAGGAGTTTTTTTACTTTAGATTTTTAATAATTGCAATTATTTCTTGTTTGTTTGTTGGAAATATTTGAATATTTGGGAATTTTGTCGGAAAATATTGTGTTAAAGAATCTAAACTGTTAGTAACATTATCTTGGGGGATGTTGAGGTTATCAGTTATTGTAAGAAAATATTTGTTAAATATGTTTGCAATTTCATTTGGGTCTGACGTTTTTGTATTGTTAGATATAACGGTATAGTTTGTTACTTTACTTTTTGATCGTCCACTTTCTTTTTTAATTATGTTCCAAGTTGTTTTGATTTTATTATCAGAGTTTTGTATTGTTGTATTATAGTGTAATTCTTTAGCTTTTTGAATTACTTTGTGTAATATTTTTGAATAATTTTTATAGTGTTGTTTTAAGTTTGTATCATTACTACTTCTGCTCTGTATGTATAATGATCTCTTGGTTTTGCATCAGATTTTATTACCTTGTGTAATCCATCTATTGTTACATATTGTTTCATTTTTATACTTTACAGGAAAACTGGATTCAAATATATTTAGAAATGTTTTATGAAACTCGTTGAATTTACTGTTCATATCACTTTGACTGTATACTGATTCCCATGTTTCATTTTTAAGATTTATTTCAAAATCATTTAATGATTCCCTGTTTATATTTCTGAATCTCACTTTAGTTGGTTTTTTGATGATGTGTTAATATTTATACTTAGGAGTTGAGCATCGTGATCCGGAAGACCATTAATTATTGGGGTTGTTTGAGATATACTTATTTTTTCTTTTCCGATGAATATGTTGTCTATTGCAGTAGCTGAATCCCCTTGCATTCTGGTCGGAAAGTTTACTGTGTAAATTAAATTGAAAGATGCTAGCAATGAATTTAGTTGACCTTTCCTATTGCTTTCTGTTAGATAATCGACATTGATGTCTCAGCAAATAATGCATTCACGTTTCAGTTTCTGTAAGTATTCTAGTGAATAAAATTTTCGTAGTCTCCAGATGGTGCTCTATATAGACATATTATAATGAAATTATATGTTTCATTTTCTAATTCAACAGCACAAATTTCTAAATCCCTGTCTTTGCAAAAATGTGAAAGATCAATATTTTTGAATTTAAGGTCAGATCTGAGAAATACACTCACGCCTCCATCCTCAAGAGTTTGTCTGCAGTAACTAGAACCTAATTTATATCCTTTCGGTGAGAGAGACAATATTTCCTGTTGTTTCATATGGTGTTCGGTAATACATAGCACATTCGGATTTAAATGTTCGGAAACTAAGGATGCAAGGAGTTCATCAGTCTTATTTCTTATACTTCTTATATTCTGATGGAATACACTGAATGTTGATTGTATTACGATTTGTTGATTCTGTTTATTATTATTATTGTTGTTATTTTGACTTTTTTATTTACCCTAAAAAAGGACAAGCCCTATGACGGATTACAACAGGAATTTTATTGTCACACTTGCCATGGTCACATTGAAGACTGTCAGCAATGAGACGCGTTAGCGAGTCCTTGCCTCGAGAATTCAAATGCAGTCCATGATTAGTGTATTCCTCTCTTACAATGGAGGATGTGTCTATAATATTAATGTGGGCCATGTCCCTCTCCAATTGAGCCAAGTCAATCCTCAGATTTACACTCTCAACCCTCCTATTCATCCACGGCTTGTCATGCCTCTGGAAAAGGTTCACAAAACCCACATTCGTATGGCCACTCTTCCGTGCAATGTTGTGTATATCTCCATCAATTGAATAATTGAGGTTCCTGTCTAGGCTGTTTCCTGCATCCCCCACTATAATTACATGATCTTCTTTATCAAGATCTTTAGCAAGCGCAGATAGATCCCCTACAACATTGGACAGAGAAGCATTGGGTTTGAAAAAGCTGGTAACAGCATATTTCTCACCCAGTGAAGCCTGGAGCCGTTGACTTATTCCTCTACCATGGCTGCTACCTAACAAAAGTATCTTCTTCCTACGCTTGGGCTCCGATACCGAGTTGGAAGGAGCATCAGATTCAGGTTCTAGAGAACCCAGAACAGAGAATCTGCTGCTCAGTTCCACTTCAGTGCTAGAGGTAGCAGTGGCAGTACTAGGGACACTGGAACTCTTCCCTTTACGCTTCTGATTAAAGACCACCTTAAACTCTGGTGATTTACTTCTAACTTTAGTCTTTATAGATTTCAAGGCTGCAATTTCCTCATTAGCAAGCTCTAATTGTCTGCGTAAATGGGTGATGGTTTCCGCCTGTTCCTTTACAATATCTAATTGTTTACAATATTTACATTTCCATTGACTATTTACATTTTCAGCATTAGTATTTGCACAGTCCCAATGAAACCATATATTACATTGTATACAATTTACACCTTGACAGACTTTCCTTCGACATGCACCACACTTATCTGACATAATGCACATTTTCACTTCACTCACTTCACTTCACTTCACTAATGTTCTATTACTCACACTAGCACATACACTTTTTGACTTTACTATGCTAAACTAAATTAGGCCTAAACTATAACAAGACACGAAGTTGTATTATTCTTATATTTAATCTTACCTCTTAATATATCACTTCACTTCACTTGTATTATTCACACGGCACACGACACTAGCACAAACACTTCTAAGCTTTACTATACTAAACTAAATTAGGCCTAGACTATAATAAGACACGAAATTATTCTTACATTTAACTTCACCTCTTACCTAATATATTTTGTTCTTTACAAGTAGTTTCACAACAGTTCAATATTATAAAATATAAATATGTACAGCAAAAATACAATGAGTCAGAGTGGTTTTAGCACTGGTCAGATACTATTCAATTTCAATATGGCGGCCGGATCAGCTGATTGGGAGTCTAGGAACTAATATTCAATTATAACTATTTTAGTTTTTACGTATTTATGAAATTTATATGTGTAACTGTAGGAAACAAGTTAAATATTTAGTTTATATTAATATTTTCCGATTAAAACACTGTTTTACCTCTGGATTGTTTAACAAATACGGAGCTTACTTTTGCTGCTGAAGTACGTAACCAGTGCTGCCACCACCACCACCACCACGCGAAAGCTTACAATCAAGCACAGTTTTGTTAAAGCAGAAATGAGAGTTGGCTACACCGCGTATGTATTTTAGTAAATATTATGATGATTGGATTTTCTCGAATTTTTTGTTTTATCCTTGATTTTGCTTTACTAATTTATCAACATAACCATACTGTATAACATGATCCTATCTGACCACTTTATATAGGCTACTACAAGGTAGTCCAAAAGTTACTGTCCATTTCTACAACAGTTAAATACTTATAAGAAACCATTGAAAACAGTTTTGAATAGATTTCTCGAATCAGGTACTGTGCGGAAAAGTATGTTTTAACGTCACAGATCGTCATCAGTAGTTTATCAGCATACAGAATTAAAACAATTTGAATGACAACGAAAAACGATTGTCAGTAATGTTTCTTTCACACTGTATTGTAAGTAAATTATAAATGGATTAATGAATTAATGTTTACGAATTACAAATAAGTTTTCACATTGTTACAGAAAAAAATAAATATATGACAGAAAATTAAATAAATACAGATAGGAGTACAGGGTTGTTTCCGATCTCTGGTAACGATTTTTGAATGACGTCATGTGCGTCAGGAGTCACACGACAAATGAACTGTGGTCAGAGGTGATTGACCAGTAGTTAGTGATTTTATAGTCAGAGTTCACGGTGTCTCACAGCACCAATGCCAAGAAAATCGAGCCTTTTTGGAAGGGGTGCATTAAAAACCTTCCCGATGCCAAGTATCGATAAGTGAAAATCATAGGACCCTGCAAAAAACGTGGTTTCGTTATTTCCAAGAAAGGCATCATCTGTGTACTTAATAGAGTCTACGACTGGCAAATCTCGAATGAGGTTAATTCCAGAGGGGAAAAAAGGAAGAAAATCTACCCCTCATCACAAGCCGCAATACCCCAGGATATAATACAAATTAATTCCATCCGAGCTTTACGAGTCTTATTAAGTACACAGAAGATGTCTTTGTTGTAGATAACGAAGCCACGTTTTTTGCAGGCTTCTATTAGGCCCATTTTCACTTAACTATACTTGGCATCGGAAAGATTCTTAATGTACCCCTCCCAAAAAAGGCTCGATTTTCTTGGGAATTGGTGTTGTGAGACACCGTGAACTCTGACTATGAAATCACTAACTGCTGGTCTGCCAACTCTGACCACAGTTCAGTTATCGTGTGACTCCTCACGCACATGAAGTCATTCCAAAATCGTTATCAGAGATCGGAAACAACCCTGTATAAACGGAACAAGTCAATGACAGGAAATATTATAACGAACAAGGGAATATACAATGAAAAACCTATAACTAGATATAATATGCTCTACATACAGTATTCGCTACTAGCATTTTCAACATCCTATCTACATTCTCTGATCACTACTAATATTTTCAAATCCTATCTAGATTCTCTGATCACTACACATTAGCTGCACTCAGTACTTCGTTACTGAAACTTCCTGAACAGGCTCTGTAGTTCACTGCTCATTAATATAAAATCACTGCACACAATCCATAACTCACTGCACTTTTATCTAAAAACACTGCACACACACACTGTATCTTACTGCGCTTTCAACTAAAAACACTGAACACAATCTATAACTCACTGCACTTTCATTTAAAATCACTGCATACACTCTGTAACTTATTGTACTTTTATCTAAAAACACTACACACTTTCTATAACTCACTGCACTTTCACCTAAAAACACTGCACAATCTATAACTCACTGCACTTTCATCTAAAAACACTGCACACACTCTGTAACTTACTGCACTTTCATTTAAAACACTGCACACTCTCTATAACTCACTACACTTTCATCTAAAAACACTGCACACAATCTATAACTCACTGCACTTTTATCTAAAAACACTGCGCACACACACACACACACACACACACACACACACACACACACACACACACACACACTCTATCTTACTGCACTTTCAACTAAAAACACTGCACAATCTATAACTCACAGCACTTTTATCTAAAAACACTGTATCTTACTGCACTTTCAACTAAAAACACTGCACAATCTATAACTCACAGCACTTTTATCTAAAAACACTGCACACACTGTATCTTACTGCACTTTCAACTAAAAACACTGCACAATCTATAACTCACAGCACTTTTATCTAAAAACACTGCACACACTGTATCTTACTGCACTTTCAACTAAAAACACTGCACAATATATAACTCACAGCACTTTTATCTAAAAATACTGCACACACACTGTATCTTACTGCACTTTCAACTAAAAACACTGCACAATCTATAACTCACAGCACTTTTATCTAAAAACACTGCACACACACTGTATCTTACTGCACTTTCAACTAAAAACACTGCACAATCTATAACTCACACCACTTTTATCTAAAAACACTGTATCTTACTGCACTTTCAACTAAAAACACTGCACAATATATAACTCACAGCACTTTTATCTAAAAATACTGCACACACACTGTATCTTACTGCACTTTCAACTAAAAACACTGCACAATCTATAACTCACAGCACTTTTATCTAAAAACACTGCACACACACTGTATCTTACTGCACTTTCAACTAAAAACACTGCACAATCTATAATTCACAGCACTTTTATCTAAAAACACTGAACACACACTGTATCTTACTGCACTTTCAACTAAAAACACTGCACAATCTATAATTCACAGCACTTTTATCTAAAAATACTGCACACACACTGTATCTTACTGCACTTTCAACTAAAAACACTGCACAATCTATACCTCACAGCACTTTTATCTAAAAACACTGCACACACACTGTAACTTACTGCACTTTCAACTAAAAACACTGCACAATCTATAACTCACAGCACTTTTATCTAAAAACACTGCACACACTGTATCTTACTGCACTTTCAACTAAAAACACTGCACAATCTATAACTCACAGCACTTTTATCTAAAAACACTGCACACACACTGTATCTTACTGCACTTTCAACTAAAAACACTGCACAATCTATAACTCACAGCACTTTTATCTAAAAACACTGCACACACACTGTATCTTACTGCACTTTCAACTAAAAACACTGCACAATCTATAACTCACAGCACTTTTATCTAAAAACACTGCACACACACTGTATCTTACTGCACTTTCAACTAAAAACACTGCACAATCTATAATTCACAGCATTTTTATCTAAAAACAGTGCACACACACTGTATCTTACTGCACTTTCAACTAAAAACACTGCAGAATCTATAACTCACAGCACTTTTATATAAAAACACTGCACACACACTGTATCTTACTGCACTTTCAACTAAAAACACTGCACAATCTATAATTCACAGCACTTTTATCTAAAAACACTGCACACACACTGTATCTTACTGCACTTTCAACTAAAAACACTGCACAATCTATAACTCACAACACTTTCATCTAAAACCACTGCACACACTCTGTAACTTACTGCACTTTCACCTAAAACACTGCACACTCTCTATAACTCACTGCACTTTCTTCTAAAAACACTGCACACACTCTGTAACTTACTGCACTTTCACCTAAAACACTGCACACTCTCTATAAGTCACTGCATTTTCATCTAAAAACACTGTACACACTCTGTAACTTCTACACTTTTATCTATAACTCTATAACTCACTGCACTTACACTGCTACTCACTGTAACTCATTCACTTTCACTGTAAATGTACTCATTACTCGGTTAGTGTAACTCACTGAACTAGCTCTGTACCTCACTGCGATTTTCACTACACCACACTGCGCACACAAATATTATCACGCATAACCTTTCACTATTAAGCTCTGCTCACTCACTATAGTCTAACTCACTCACGTTTACTATAAATCTAACAAATAGCTAGCATATTATGCTACCGTTTATTAGTGAAGTCCTTAAGTCTATTTGTTTAATGTTTTTGATTATTGGTTAAGTCTTTAGTAATTCTGCAGACAGAGCATTTCAATTCCTCTCATTACGATTGAGGAAATAAAATTTTCCAATTTCTGTTCTTTGTTTTCTTTCCTTTAATTTATGTGAATGTTCGTTCCCTGAGGAGTAATTTGGAGCCAGCAAAATAATTTTTTTTTTTTTTTTTTTTTTTTTTTTTTTTTTTTTTTTTTTTTTTTTTTTTTTTTTCCAGACAGACTCGCCTTTATACATTTCGAACATTGCGCATAAACGAACTCGTGTTCTTTTGTCTGTGAGTGTGCTAACACTTCCATGCGAAAACACAGAGAGGAGTTGGATATTCATCAAAATATTATCAGTGGCGTAACCAGTAAGTCTGTCATTGGGCCACCTCCAATGTCTCTTGCTCTTCTGCATGCTACTCACAGTCACACATCCTTCATTCTTATTGATGTGATTGACTTGGGCAGGAAGTAGTTCATCTTCATAACCGATTATTTTATTTTATTGGGTTATTTTACGACGCTGTATCAACATCTCAAGTTATTTAGCGTCTGAATGATATGAAGGTGATAATGCTGGTGAAATGAGTCCGGGGTCCAGCACCGAAAGTTACCCAGCATTTACTCGTATTGGGTTGAGGGAAAACCCCGGAAAAACCTCAATCAGGTAACTTGTCCCGACCGGGATTCGAACCCGGGCCACCTGGTTTCGCGGTCAGACGCGCTGACCGTTACTCCACAGGTGTGGACTTCATAACCGATGTTAGCATATTCTCCAATAGAGAGTTCATCATAGATGCTTCTTTTTGACAATAATTGTCGCGGTGGAGACTTTTTTTTTTTTTTTCAATGTTGATGCTTCATTATCAAGATATGGTGAATGTTTTCCTCGAATCCTTCAGTCAGATCCTCCTGTGTAATGGTCTGGTCAGATACCCTATCAACTTCTACTGACAAATATTTAGGTTTTCTTCAATAAATTCTCTCGATACAGCAGCCCGACTCCGTCTGATGTTGGACGCTAGTCTCTCCTTGAGGTTATCAGACTGGCATGAAATTCTTTACTAAAGTCATCTCCTGACAAGTTGTTTTGAAATGTTTCCTCTGTTCTTTTCTTCCATTCTGGTCCACGCAGGCTTTCTTAAGATACCTTTCTAAGTTCTCTGGTCATGTAATTGCGTTTTCCAGGAAATTTTTCATAATTTCTAACTATTTTCTGTCCATTTTCCTGGAAAAGAAAGTATGGCATAAAGTTACCCCAACCTGCATATTGACTGAATTGTTTTTAAATACAAAAATCTCATGTATTATTAATAATAGTGATCATAATTGCATTTTATAATTATTTCATTATACAGGGTGTAAGTAGTATAAGTGCCATTAATTTAACTGATGATTATTCATGACGTATGGAAGAAATAATGTCCTCACAATTTTTCTAATCCAATATTTAACTAATTAATTATTAAAGTTTACAATATTAGACGTTTTACAACTTTTCTGGATGGGGAGGAGAGCACACAGTACAGCTCAAGTATGTACAGACATACCGGAACAAAACAGATGTTCTATTCTAATGCAGGGGCGGACCAGGACATCTGTTGTTTACATAAAACGAACAACAAACGCACACTTTTAATATAATTAGTGGATTGAAAGATTTCCAGTACAGACCTATTATTTAGTCCTGACAGGTCGACGACGCGAAAGAGCGGAAGTAATAGGAGTAGTGGGGAGAGTTCCGGAGTAGAGATAATGGCGAGCGGTCAGTAAAGGAATGCAGTACAGCTTAACTGTGCTGGAAACATATAGCTCTACCTCACGCATGACATCCGTTCGCTCTGAAGGCTAATACGTTTGATCTGACTGCATTTTCAACTATTAGTGATTGTTGGTTGGCTTTTCCATTAACAAGTTATTCATGTCGATTCTTGAAAAATTTCCCACTATTTCAACCTGCACAACAAATTACATTAAAATAATCCATTGATTTATCGTATGTACCAACTACTTTATTAACATAAACCATTTGTAACAATTCTCTTTAAACTCTTATCTATAAGTTTATGTTCACCAAATTCCTCTTATTTTCTAGACCGAAATGTCGTCTGATTTATGTTTTATATAAATCTCAACTGAACAGTTGAGGCATTGAATTTTACCTTCATGAGAAAATAGTCTTGTTCCTATGTTTCTTGGAAATTAAAACGAAATCTACAATTAATTTACCATGCTCCACCACTTTACACACCCCTCATTAGAACGCTATGGTGCCGAGTTCGACCTCTGCTTGCTGTGTACGTACACGCAGACAGGTAGAATATTTGTGAAAGGAAAAATGAAGGGGTGGTTTATACAGTGCCCTTTCGGGAACATAGTGCCCACCCTGCCTTAGTGAGTAGTGTGATAAAATGTTCCTTATATTTTTCAATTGGAAGGGCCTGTCATTACATCTTTCTTCACTGGCTAGCTGCTGAAATGCTTACCTCATAGCCTTGAACTAAGAGAATCTGTCGCCACCATTCCTTATTACGTAAGTTCGACAATGAAAAGTACAGCAAAATGGCCTTCACAATTGCGAG
Source organism: Periplaneta americana (assembly GCF_040183065.1). Taxonomy (NCBI): domain Eukaryota; kingdom Metazoa; phylum Arthropoda; class Insecta; order Blattodea; family Blattidae; genus Periplaneta; species Periplaneta americana. The sequence continues at coordinate 125,875,654 of NC_091118.1, read as the reverse complement.
CTTGAAGGACCTGTTGTAGATATCCTTGTTTAGATATTCCCCAGTGATCTGTGTAGCACAATGTCTCTTATTGTGTTGGACTGGACACTCGCCAAGTCCTAGTGATTGGAGGAAAAGGCTTAAATCGATTAATCATTCCCGATTCGACAGCCTCGATATTTCACTACGACTTCTGGAGGCGAGGCGGGCAATCTGTTCTGGTGCCGGCCCACCCCAGTATCGTGTCCCTGTTTCTCACATTGCAGGGCTCCTAGTCTCACACCAAATGATTACACTTTCCACAGTCCATACTTCGATGTAATAGTTACTTTCATAATTTCAATTATGTTCGTTAACAACATCACCACCACCATCTATATCGTCAATCTGTTTCTCCTTTTGCTTATCATTATCATTATTATTATTATTATTATTATTATTATTATTATTATTATTATTATTATTATTATTATTATTGATCAAACAGTGAAAGACGTAGGCCTGGTGACATTTTCTGGTCTCATTATCGTTCCAATATATTTCTAATGAGGCGACGTTCGCTCCGTTTTTCTGTCGGATGGTATTTGAAATTTAAATTCGATAATAACTCATTTTATACAATCTTTGGACATTCAGTCCCCATTTATTTCTGTAGTGATGGATTTAGTCAAGAACTGATTCAGCTTAAAGTTACAGTAATATTTCTGTTCGTTTTGTGATTCTGCCATGTCTATTTTGCTGTCCGATATTATGGTTGTTATTATTATTAGTATTACTATTATTATTATTAGTATTACTATTATTATTATTATTATTATTATTATTATTATTATTATTGCCTTCTTTAGGAAGTCGAGCTGTAGATGGGAGGATAATATTGAAATGTATTTGAGGGAGGTGGGATATGATACTAGGGACTGCATTAATCTTCCTGAGGATAGAGAACAATGGTGGACGTATGTGAGCGTGGAACTGTAATTAAGTATAATTGTTATTATTATTATTATTATTATTATTATTATTATTATTATTATTATTATTATTATTATTATTATTATTATTATAAACGTTCAACCAGCTACAACGGCTGGGGAGATCATCGTCCTGACCACACGTTACCTCCAATCTGGTTGGATGATCGTCCACCTCTGCTTCGGCATGTGGACGTGAGGCCTGCAGCCGGCTGGTTGGTCATGGTTCTTCATGGACTGTCTGCCTTGGATTATTATTATTATCATTATTATTATTATTTTTGTTATTGTTATTATTGTTATTGTGATTGTTATTTTTATTGTTAGTTTTAGTGCTGTTGCTATTAGTATTACTGTTTCTATTATTATTATTATTATTATTATTATTATTATTAAGAGGAACAAAGGTTAAGGTTGTTTGAGAATAAGGTGCTTAGGAAAATATTTGGTGCTAAGAGGGATGAAGTTAGAGGAGAATGGAGAACGTTACACAACACAGTACTGCATGCATTATATTCTTCACCTGACATAATTAGGAACATTAAATCCAGACGTTTGAGATGGGCATGGCATGTCGCACGTATGGGCGAATCCAGAAATGCATATAGAGTGTTAGTTGGGAGGCCGGAGGGAAAAAGACCTTTGGGGAGGCAGAGACGTAGATGGGAAGATAATATTAAAATGGATTTGAGGGAGGTGGGATATGATGATAGAGACTGGATTAATCTTGCTCAAGATAGGGACCAATGGCGGGCTTATGTGAGGGAGGCAATGAACTTCCGGGTTCCTTAAAAGTCCGTAAGTAAGTATTATTATTATTATTATTATTATTATTATTATTGTTATTATTATTATTAGTTACAGCTAACCTTATGGATTTCCTCAAATTCCTGTCACTTCTTTACTACCGGACAGATTTTTAAATGTATACAGGATATACAGTATAATTTTTACAGGTTAAACTATAACAAACATTCATTATGAAGTTGTGGTGTAATGAAGTAACAATTTTTGTACGGTAAATTAAAAAATAATTTCGGGTACATAAAAGCTATTGAGTCAAAATCACATACTCTCACAAGCATACGATTAGTATGAGACATTCAGATAGATGTTAAAACCGAAAAAGTCATTGCTGTCCATTCTCTCTTCGGTAATATAACTTTTTGAATTTATTTTGCTACAAAACAACCTCTGGTTATGTTCTCTGTCAAATTTCTCCGTGCTAACCACATTAACTGCATTGTCTTTAATCATTCCAACAGAATTAAGCGCTGTGAAGGGTCGATACATAACTTCCGTAGGCCCAGAGTACAGCGGATACGTCCATAAAGCTTCATTTAGCTCGGTGTTGTGTTCCAAGTTTAATGTACGAAACTCCGCGAAGTCAGAATTACATTTTCATGTTCCCGTAATTCACTGTTAGGTTCAAAATGCATGGCAACTCTATAAAGGAGAACTCTCGTGTTAAGTTAGTGGGCCACTTTAATACAAAGTTGTTGACGGAGCGGGTCTACGGCTCAAGTATGGGATAAATCAGCCAGTGGGCACATTGCGGATGTAATTCTATTGAATCTCACGGGTAACTGTGTAATGTAATCGACCATTTGCAACGGGAGATCAAGATGACTACTGTGCGAGAAATTTCCAACACGTTCCTCATTTCGTAATTTCTACTACTTTTCTTTATATCTGTATGAAAACGTTTCTATTTCCAGACGGTGAAATCTATTAATGAAACGAATGTAGGCCTAAGCTTATATTAGAGAAACTTAATTAAATTAAATGTATTATATTGATTCATAAATCATTACGCGTAAGACTATAATTTTTTATATTTTATTATTTATTTATTTAAATTTTATATCGGTGGTTTACTACTACATTATTCATGTAGCTTTGAAATATAACATGGACAAAAGAGAATATGGAGCATGACGGTCTTCCTTCATACCCTTCTCCACTTAACTACAGAAACGTGCAACGGATAAACAGCTGAGTCGCCATTTCTTGAAGTCACTGTCATATGCCAAATGTTTTCAAACTATGATCCGTGAAACCGCTGTATTCCGCGAGACCATGATCGTTTAAATATACAGGGTATTTAAAAAGTATCCAATATTTTGGGAGGTGACAGGCTATTAGGCATCTTTTATTTTCTTTTTATTTTTTTTTCTTGGGTTATTTTACGACGCTGTATCAACATCTAGGTTATTTAGCGTCTGAATGATATGAAGGTGATAAAGCCGGTGAAATGAGTCCGGGGTCCAACACCGAAAGTTACCCAGCATTTGCTCGTATTGGGTTGAGGGAAAACCCCGGAAAAAACCTCAACCAGGTAGCTTGCCCGACAGAGATTCGAACCCGGGCCACCTGGTTTCGCGGCCAGACGCGCTGACCGTTACTCCACAGGTGTGGGCTTAGTATGCATCAAAACAAGGAAAAAATGTCCAATAAACATGGGTCCTACAACACATACTTTCTGAGATCTGAACACTTGTTCATAGGAAGTGCTCAATGTGACGTCCATTTATGGCAAAGCATTTTTCTGCCCTACATACAGCAGACTACCAGATAATCATATCGTAGTCGACACCCATGGCATTGAATAATGATACGTCGCAAGGAATACTGAAGACAAAAGTTTGGTTGCGGTTATGAGCGGGGGTTCAGCAGAGATGGTGTTATGAATTTTCGTAATCAGCATGTGTGGGCTGATGAAAATTCCCTTGCAGTGGAAGAAATAAGGCATCAGCACCGATTCTCAATTAACGTATGGGCAGACTTTCTTGGTGATAGATTAAGGGTCATACGTGCTACCACAGAGATTAACTGGGGCTTTCTAATTAATGTATTGCCTACCTTGCTGGAGAATGTGCCATGTCAGCAAAGACTACAGATGTGGTTCATGCATGATGACACACAACCACATTTTTCAGCAATGAACTTGAGCACTTGAAGCTGACATTTCAGGACCGCTGTATTGATTGGGGAGGCCCCACACCTTGGCCTGCTCGTCCCTCAAACCTAAATCCCCTAGATTTTGGTTATCAAGAACAACCAGGTCATTTTCAAAGAGTGCGTGATCCCTTACGTCGAAGAGCAGAGGAACTGTCATAAATGGACGTCACATTGAGCACCTCCTACAAACAAAGTGTTCAGATCTCAGAAAGTAGCCTATGTGTTATAGGACCCATGTTTATTCGATAGCCTATTGTTTCTTGTTTTGATGCATACTAGCACTTTTTAACACCCTGTATATTAATTAATAGTCAATAAAACAAAGTTTGTATAAAACGAACAAAATTATTTTAGAAACAATTTATACTTATACACTTATGTATTTTCACTAATGTATTTGTCCAAATAATGAATTAAAGAAATGCGCAATTACATACGAAGTTTTATATGTTATTGAAGTTCCACAATTTCATATTTAACTAAAGGTTTTCCGCGGAAAAATTTTCGTAAATAATGATCATAGAAATTACTTCTACATCGTTCCTTTCATAACATAAAAATCATATTAAACCTCAAAAGACTATACTTGTTTCTCTGTCAGTTTAGTCGCCTAATGACGATACAAATTTTCTGTAGACCTAAGGAACTTTATAAACTACTAAATATGAATTCATTAAGGGGGAATGCATAGGCCTACTTTTACACCTTAAAAGTCTGTTATGTAAAATACAATACAAAATTTAGATTTAAACACCAGCTATTGAAGTACATTTTTAAAAGGATCTATTTTAGTTCTGAAGTTATGATTTTTAATGCAATAATCATGCTTCCTAGTTAAATATTTTGTCAAAAAATAAATAATAAAATAACTTGAAAGCCTATAAATAAATAAATAAGTAAATAAATAAATAAATAAGTAAATAAGTAAATAAATAAGTAAAGAAATAAATAAGTAAATAAATAAATAAATGAGAGTGAGTGAGTGAGTAAATCAATCAATAAATCAATACATAAATACATAAATGGTAAGTTGAAAAGCTAAATAAATAGTTAAATAAATAAAACAGCCATGTTTAATCTACCAAAATGAAAGAAAAAGACAAAAAAAAAAAACACGAAGAAGTTGAAAATTTAACGAGTTAAGATTCAGTTTGTGACATAGGAACTAACAGCTATTTTCAAATATTAAATAATTGTTTTAAAAACATTAAAAAAAAATTGGAAGCGGCCTCAATATATTAAAATAAGGTTATTCGCGTATTAATTTGCAACACTGCATAAGCCATACAAAAAGAATTGAAAATTATTAATTTTTAATGTTGTAAATGCATGTGATTCTTTAAAGTAAGATTACTTAACCATACACAAAGCTTCAAAATAATAATTGTCTAAAATAGAACATACCTTCAAACCTAATCCTTTGATGAAGTCTAGGCCTATCACTCGTAAAATGGTCTATTACATTAATTATAATCGATTGAATTAAATTAGCTCATAAATTTACTACTTTACCTTATAGGTTTATCTAAATTTAAATAAATATGTAGTCTACCAGTCGTTAATTTAACTGAAGAATATTGCTGGAGAACCTTTTAAGTGTAGTGTAAATATTCGTAATTTATATATGTATTGTATTGATTAAGGCTGGTTGCGTGGAAGACAAGGCCTTATGGCCTTAACGCTGCCAGCGAAAATAAAACATCATTATTATTATTGTTATTATTATTATTATTATTATTATTATTATTATTATTACCGAGAGGGCTGGCGGCGTGGTAGAGGGCTGGCCTTGCATTCGGGAGGTCCGGGGTTCGATCCCAGGAGCCGGTGATCCTAACTGAGGTTTTCCATGGTTTCCTCAGTTATTTCCAGGCAAATGCCGGGATTGTACCTCTTGAAAGCCCGGCCATGGACGGCGATCCTTCCCTTAATCCTTTCATATGTGTGAGTGAATGCTGTGTAATGTCTTAAATGTTTGTATTGTATCGGAGGTGGCCCTGGCATTGAGCTGATCCCTCATCCGGGGAGGCCCTCCATGTCCTTGTGTGGTCAAAAAAGTATGTATGTGATCCATAGATTAATTCCTCTCCCGACAGGCCGCGGCCCTGTAAGGCCCGGGAGGCGTGGGTCGTGTAAAGGAACCTTAAAAAAAAAGGGAGAGGTTAAACTAGGGGAAAGAAAGAAAGAAAATTATTATTATTATTATTATTATTATTATTATTATTATTATTATTATTATTATTATTATTATTTTATGGAATCCTATTTTAATTATATCTTCTTTTTAGTAGGTGACTGTAAGTCTGAATATCTACGCCCGATTTCTTTTCTTACTGTAGTAATGCCAACGTCAGTTGCATTCAGTGTTTAGTGATTACAGTGCAGTGAACAGTTCCGATCAGTGATAATTTATAGCGTCAATGAAATGTGTCCTATAGTTTCAGTGAAATGTGTCATAGTGCCACCACAGGGAGTGAGATGAGAGTAAAGTGAAAGACTATTGAAACTTATGTAGGGCCTATACTAAATTATGTAGTTTACAATTCATTTTAATATATCAATATGCCTGGTAAATTATTAATAAGTATTTAATGAATTTCAATCTTAAGGCATATAAACTTGCAAATGTTTATTTGCTATTTAAGAACAATATATGAACGTTTTCGCCGTTTAGGGCATCTTCAGATATAACAAAACATATTATCTGGACCTATGATAACATATTATGCAAATTACAAGGAAAATAGAGAACAATATATGTGGTACATGAAATTCATGAGCTTTATGTAGATATAACATGAAACAGGATGAATATTGAGATAATCTTTGAATTTGAACTTAGACTGGACGAATATTTTATTTTATACATATAGCTCATGTTACAATTAATATACAATGTTTAAAATTTGTCAATGATGTTAATTTTAAATTTTAAAATGATGATAATAAAATATTTAAAGTAATCATGGCTGAAAGTTGTCGTAAGTTACAAGATAGTATGCGTAGTTAATGTTCTTGTGTTTTGTAATTATTTCGCTTAGAGAGGCCGTTTTCATTAAAATGCCAACGGCCTCTCTAAGCGAAGTATGCGTAGTTAATGTTCTTGTGTTTTGTAATTATTTCGCTTAGAGAGGCCGTTTTCATTCAAATGCCAACGGCCTCTCTAAGCGAAATAATTACAAAACACAAGAACATTAACTACGCATACTATCTTGTAACTTACGACAACTTTCAGCCATGATTACTTTAAATATTTTATTATCATCATTTTAAAATTTTAAATTAACATCATTGACAAATTTTAAACATTGTATATTAATTGTAACATGAGCTATATGTATAAAATAAAATATTCGTCCAGTCTAAGTTCAAATTCAAAGATTATCTCAATATTCATCCTGTTTCATGTTATACCTACATAAAGCTCATGAATTTCATGTACCACATATATTGTTCTCTATTTTCCTTATAATTTGCATAATATGTTATCATAGGTCCAGATAATATGTTTTGTTATATCTGAAGATGCCCTAAACGGCGAAAACGTTCATATATTGTTATTAAATAGCAAATAAACATTTGCAAGTTTATATGCCTTAAGATTGAAATTCATTAAATACTTATTAATAAATTATGTAGGTTGTATTGTAAAATTAGGTATTTTATTTATGTTTTATTATTATTGTGTTAAATTGTATTGTGTATTCTTATTGTAGTGTGTATAAAATTGTATATGTATTGTAAAATTATATTGTGTACTGTAAATTTTATTGTGTATTGCTTATCATTTTATTGTGTATTGTTTATATTGTGTACACCACTACCACCGGTTGCTTGCCCACTTGTAGCGTAAATAAATACATACATGCATACATACATACATGCATGCATACATACATACACACATACATACATACATACACACATACATACATACATACATACATACATACATACATACATACATACATACATACATACATACATACATACATACATACATACATACATACATACATACATACATACATACATACATACATACATACATACATACATACATACATACTCATTAAACTGCCACCACTTTCGATTACTCTACAAAAGGAGTTTGTTAAGGCATCGTATCGTGTTTCTGAATTAAAAAAACTGTGCCGGAGTACTTATTCTCCCATCTGTAATCATTACCCGTTGGAGAACGAAGTTAAACGCATGCAATAATAGCACTGTGACAATTTCCGATCAGCAACGAAAGTGAATCAGTCATATGATTACAGTGATGCCGTAGCAATTAAAATGTTCCAAAAACTGTTTAATGATCCAGTCGTTGAATACAATATAAATTATATTTAGGCGAATTTTAGGTTTCTGTCAGATACGGTAGCAGCCTTAGAAACATACGGTGCAGATCTCGCTTCTAATATACCACTGATTACAATAGCCTATATTATTGTTTATAATCTGATCATGCTGATGATTAAATTTAGAAACGCAAGTGTACGAAAACGAAAAAGATTTCATTACCTATACAGGGTGTTAAAAAGTATCCAATATTCTAGGAGGAGCTAGTATGTATCAAAACAAGAAAATAATGTCTAATAAACATGGATCCTGCAACACATACTATTTGAGATATGACCACTTGTTCATAGCAGGTGCTCAATATGACGTCCATTCATGGCAGTGCATTCCTCTGGCCTTGAGCGTAAGAAATCATGCACTATTAGAAATTGACCTGGTTGCTCTTGATAACCTAAAACCTTGGAGATTTAGGTTTGGGGAACGAGCAGGCCAAGATGTGGGGCCTCCCCAGTCAGTCCTGAAATGTCAGCGACGGTGTTCACGCTCATTGCGAAAAAAATGTGCTGGTGTGCTATCATGCATGAACCATATCTGTAGTCTTTGCTGACATGGCACATACTCCAGCAATGAAGGCAATACGTTAATAAGGAAGTCCTGATAACGAGCCCCAGTTAATTTCTGTGGTAGCACGTATGGCTCTTAGTCTATCACCTAGAACGCCTGTCCATACGTTGATTGGGAATCGGTGCTGATGCATTGTCTCTTCAACTACAGGGGAATTTTCATCAGCCCACACATGCTGATTACGAAAATTCACAACACCATCTCTGCTGAACCCCGCTCATATCCGCAACCAAACTTTTGTTTTCAGTATTCCATGCCAAGGGTGTCAAATACGATATGATTATCTGGTAGTCTGCTGTATTGTAGAGCAAAGGAATGCATTGCCATAAATGGACGTCACATTGAGCACCTCCTATGAACAAGTATTCAGATCTCAGAAAGTAATGCCTATGTGTTGTAGGACCCATGCTTATTATACATTTTTTTCTTGTTTGATGCGTACTATCACCTCCTAAATTTTGGATAATTTTTAACATTCTGTATAAATAATAGATTAATTTACAATGACTGTTAATTTATCACTAGTTCAGAAATATAAATTAAATTTGTAAAGTTAATCAACAGAAAATAAAAACATGTCTTAATAATCTGAGTTCTCTTGAATCAACTGTAGGCTACTGCTGCCAGCATCAGACAATTTCTGGTTGTTCAACCCCATTCCCCGCCACGTAAACATACTACGCTGCGTTGTAAGTGAGTATAAATACTTTTTCCTAAGTCTAGTGATGATAGTGGTGAGCGACGTTTACCGGTGAAACTTTTCTTTTAGGTACGGAAGATTTTTCTAACGTCAACCACGTTTCTATTATTTTAAACTTATCCGAGACTGAAAGCATGTGGCATGTATTTTGGAGAGGTGTAGGGGAAAGGAGTCGATATTCACTGCAGTTTGTATAAGCTTCGCAGGCTCTCGCGTAAATTGCGTCCTTACTTATCACGGGAGAGCGCTATAAAGATGTTCGTGCACCAGATTGTGCCGGACCACGTTTTTCCTTCCTACTCGATATCGGAAGCACGTACTCTCCAGGCCAACTCATCTTTCAAAACACAAAAACTAAATTCAGCCTCTGCCGCCAGCAAACCATAGCACTACCGCTGCTGCATTGTGAACTTCATAAATTATATACAAAGCGGCCGGCACGACCCTCTGCTGGAGAAGAGAAAGAACATGGCGCACCGAAACATCGGACTACTATATTGTTGTCAGAGTTTGAATTATCGAACATGGACACAGGTTCTTGGAAACCAACTATTCATGAAGAAAACAGTTAATTGGATTCAGCTTCTGGCGTGAAAACTACGGAAAGAAGCCTTTTCAAAGTAGACCATGTTTTGCTGCATGAGATAGGTTAATAATTCATCAAGGAAAGTATATCAGCCGCAAAAAACTCTCATTACTTGCACCCAAGAATTCTTCCACTTTTTCCCCTTTGTTATAGTTTTCATAAGCGTATTCCTAATCCGAATTTACCCAATACAGTATTCATAGCAGATTTTTCTTTGTGTGGCATTGTAAGAATAATGGTCTATACAGTAGCAATTTGTTACTTTGCGATTAAAAAGTTTTCATTTTGCTTTCAAATTATCTGGACACTTTCGGGCAAAACGAAAAACATTGTGTTATGTTATTGGAACAAGAAAGATTTAATATACCAGCTTAAAATATATTCCAACTTTTTGGTTGGAGATTGTAGCAGGTAAAATTAATTTCTGTTCACTTATTACATTTTGTGGCAAACAAATAGGCCTACGAAATTTTTCTGTCGTAGAAGTGCGGCAGCCACTGCATATTGATTCTCAAATATTTCTAAGTATGGAATTCAACAAATACTATCCTTCTCCTGGCTGCAGTGCTTTGCAGACATCAAATAAAGTATTATTTATTGATGTCAGAACAGCAGCTAATAAATAATGCTTCTTCTTTCATTATAAGACACGCAATATTTTGCTCAGCGATTTGAAATCTTGGCACGAAGCAAATTAATTTCTGTTTATTGACTGCAGCCAACAAAATAAATTTGTTATTGCAGTTTGTGGGTACCAATCTAGAATTTGTCACCCAACAAATAAATACGTTATCGATTGGCGATTTCAATTTATGGCAGATTAATTTTGTATGGCTGCAGAATGTTCAGACCGAAAAATGGAGTACTACCCTACGACTGCAAGAGTATGAGAGGAGGAAATAGGTTTAAGCTGTACGGTTTTGTTAGTGTTAGATACCAAAAATTAGAATCCTGTTCTGTGACTTCAGAGTGTGAATGGTAACATACTACTGGAACTCCTTATAGGTGTATCCTTGCACATAAGACAAGAAATGTGGTTTATGATGGCCGAGCACCGGCTCATTTCCAACGAAGTATTCGCCGCAATCTTGATAATGCTTTTCCTGGACAATGGTGGGTCTGTTATGTGGCCTCCTCGTTCACCGAAACTTGATTCTTTAGACTTCTTATGTTGACATTTGTATTGTTTAGTTTATAGTACTCCAGTGTATTATGTGAAAACTTTGCAAGAGCATATTTTTGAAGCGTGTTGATGTTGGTTCGTATGCGACCAATTAGGTGTGTAACTATTAATCCAGATCACTTATTAACAGATTGATCAGCCTTATGAATTTGAAGGTAACAACTTTTATCAATTTCACTATGCTGCCATCTAGCGACTGCAGAAGAAGTCACGTTAGATATAATTCTGTATTTATATTGTGTGATTGTTTAGGGACCATATTTTCTGTAATAACGATAAGTACGAAACTATCCACAATTTAAGCAAAAAAAAAAAAACTCGCTATATTTGTATCATTGTGCGAAAAATGTGAATAAACACGAAATACACCCCATCAATCCAAACACTACGAAATGCATTCATTCGTTCGTTCATTCATTTTTGGAGTCTGTACTAATACAGCCATCAAAAGTTACACGACTTACGACTTCTATTTGATAAGCTGATAAGTGGTGAGAATTCTGAGTGAGGAATACATGTGAGGCTTTTGAGGCTGTAAGAGAGCGAAGTAAAGAACTATTTGCAAGGTGGAAAAATTTTCTAGAAAAAAATGTCAAATTTTCCTACTCAACGTCACTATATTATGTTAATATACTTACGTTAATAATTCTTTAAACCTGACATAATGAGAAAGTCGTCGCTTCACAGCTAGTGAAGTACAGTTCTTTCAGTAACGCTCCCAACTTGCTAATTGCTCTCAACGTTTTCCAAATAAAATTCTAAGCTTAATTTATATAATTTGTTAATATTAATGTTAATCTATATTGACATATAGCAAGAAATGATTTCTGTGTAAAAACCTCACAACTATATGTAATTGGGAGTAAAAAATTTTATTTTAAATTTGTGTACCAATGTTCTCAATAATACTTGACGAACAATGAAAGAGCATTATTTTAAAATAATTAGTGCCTACTACATAAAATGAAATAGCTTACTGTGTTTGTTTTTTGTTGTTTCGAAATAATTGCAATATTTATATTTTCTTCAAAATCTGTATAAAAATCATGTTAAAAATAATGCTTTACAAACCACTGCTTTGTGAAATATAACTGAGTAAGCCTAATGTTTCTTGTATCACAACTGTCAAATATAGACACTAGCAATAATTGTGTTTTTGTCCTTCTGCTAAGTACAGAGTACAGAGGTGCACTCATTACGAGTGACTAAATTGCCAGGTCCGAAGGAATATGGCGGCGTCTTGAATCACAAAGTGATTACTTACGCTTTATCATATTACTATGATGTACCGAAGTACATATGGATTTTCAGTGCAGTAATTCTGCGTTTCCATATTAAATTAATTTATTTATTTATTTAAATTCAAATATACAGAATAAAGAAATATAATTACAAAAACAAACAAAGATAAATACAAATAAAATAATACAAGCAATATAAAAAGAAGATACAGTAGTATTAACAAAATTTGAGACCGAATGAGCAGCGCTCGTGCTCGGTCGCAGTTCAGATATAATATTAAAATAAAAAATAATAATAATAATATAAATAAATAAGTAAAATAAAATAGGAACTAAAATATAATTACAGCGGCAATGGAATTAAGTATATACTATAATATTAACACTAGAGAAGAATAATATCGCACGTGAAAAGTAGGATTAATATATATTTCAAAATTATAGAATACAAATATAATATAGGTTGATTAATTCATACACATAGGCTATAAATTTATTTAATCAAATTTAAGATATTAACCCGTTTCTAATTTTCTTGTTATATGTTAGTGGGTTACATGTTAGAAGTTCTGGGTGTAATTTAGTTAAAGCATTGTACAACCGAGGGCCAAAATTTATGCTATGCTTTAGACCAGCAGATGTGAGACATTTAGGTTCTACTAATGTTGAATTAATATTTCGTCTTGTGTCATAATTGTGTGTCTGTAATACAAACTTATTACGATTTTTATGATAAAATTTTAACAGCGTATACTTATAAATTTGTTCAATATTAAATACATTAAATTCAGAATAAATTAATTTAGTTGGATAATCGAAACGTTTCTTCAAACAAATTTTAATTATTCGTTTTTGTAGTAAATTTAACGGACTAAGATTAATTTTTGTACTTCCACCCCAAACAATTATACCATATTGAATGATAGACTGAATAATGGCCAAATAAACATTTCGTAAAACTCTAATAGGTAAGTAGCAGCGAAGATTAACGAATTTATAAATTGTTTTACGAAGCCTCTTACAAAGATAAGTAATGTGATGAGGCCATTTTAAATTCTGATCAATAATGATACCCAGATATTTTACATACGTGGCTTCTTTCAAAGGTGGACATTTACAACTTTTGGGATCTAAACAATTTTCACTGTGTATTATTAGTCGATATTTATCGCTAAATTTTAAATTTTGAACACTGGCAGCTGTTAACGAAAAAGGAACTAAAGTTGATTTAAGATATATTTAAAGAAAGGAAGTTGGAATTAAGCCATTTTTTAACAATGTCAGCACCTACATTAGCATTTCTATATGCTTCCTGCCAAGAAAAACCACTGAAAATAACTACTGTATCATCCGCATATGAATATATAGATCCATTAAATGTTTCTAAATTTATATTTAGCAGATCATTAACATATATTAGAAATAAAATAGGTCCCAAAATTGTTCCTTGCGGTACACCTATATCAATATATTTGTATTCACTAAATTGATCTTCAATTTTGGTCATTTGCCTTCTGTTACTAAAATATGATTGGAATAATTTTAAAACTATACCTCTGACTCCAATAGTATGTAGTTTGTCCAAAAGTAAATTATGATTGATAGTGTCAAAAGCTTTCCGTAGATCCAAGAAAATACCCAAACATTTGTTTCCGATATCTAGTTCATTGATAATTTTTCCAGTAACATTAATAAGAGCATCATCAGTAGAAATATTATTGCGGAAACCAAACTGATTTTTAGAGAGGATTTTATGTTTTTCTAAATAATTTATTAATCTATTCTTTAAACATTTTTCAAGCAATTTGGAAAATGTTGGAAGTAAAGATATAGGTCTATAGTTATTTAAATTATTTTTATCTCCAGATTTGTATATTGGAATTACTATGGCACATTTCAAAACATCTGGGAATATACCTTGCACAAAACATAAGTTAAAAGCATGAACCATGGGTTTTAATATATATTTGATAATAATTTTGAAAGTATTATTCTTAATTCCATCTATACCAGGAGCAACATTATTTTTTAACTTTTTAACCAAAATAATAATTTCATCTTCAGTTACAGGGAAAAGAAACATGGAGGAAGCTAAATGTTCATCTTGTGTCTCATTTTGTAGAGAAGAGTTAAAATTTGACTTATTAATGTTAGAAGTAACTTTGTGTCCTATCTCTGAAAAATAATTATTAAATTCGTTTGCAATCTCTTTTCTGCAATTTAATATTTCACCCTTATCGTTTTTTAACTCCTTGATTGGCTGTTTATTTTGTACATTTACATCTGTAGCTTCATTTATAACTTGCCAGAATTTTTTAGGTTCATTTTTGTATCTATCAAATTTGGATTCATAATATTTAATTTTCGTTTTTCGAATGACAAGAGTTAACATATTTCTATATGCTCTGTAGTAATTTTTTAGTTGTACGTTACTTGGATTCTTTTTAACTTTTAAAGCAAGTTTGTCTCTTGTACGAATAGAATTAATAATGCCGGCCGTGATCCAGGGTTTTATTTTCTTGGATTTATTAGAAATTTTCTGATTACTTTTTATAATAGTATGTTTATCTATATACTTTATGATTAAATTGTAGAAAATTTGAAAACAGGCATTGGCATCATTACAATTATAGACCGACTCCCAGGTTTCTTTTAGAAAATCTGTAATCAAATCAGGATAATTAATTTTTTGCATATTTTGTGATGAGAGAGTAACAGACGGCCTGGAATTGTATTCATTGTTAGACATTTTTAATAAACTAAAAACAATATAGTGATCGGTAATAGCACTAGATAGAACGCCAGGTATGAAGCTATAATTATTTTGAGTTTTTAGAAATATATGGTCGATGCATGTGCCAGAAGTTATTGAAGGCCTAGTGATGGCATTTAAATAATTTACAAAACCATATTCATGGAGAACATTCATATATTTACTGCCAATTAAATCTATACTATTTTCTAATATGTCTATGTTTATGTCTCCAACAATAATATGGTTGCGACAACCTTCTAAATTGGATAAATACTGTTCTAAATTGTCTATGAAATCATTTTTATTGTTTTTAGGGGATCTATAAATGGCGGTGAAAAAAAATTCACTCTTATCAAGCTTAATCTTAAAATGAAGTGAATTACAGTGCTCAATTTCAGCTTCTATTACACTAATATCAATGCTATTTTTAAAGTATATTACTATTCCATCGCATTTATTGTATTTATTAACTTTTACCAATTTATTGTATCCATTAATATCATAGCCAAAATCGTGACATAACCAAGTTTCCGTTAAAATGATAATGTCAAAATCATGAGTGAAGCTTTATAATAATGCACATAATTCCAGGAAATAGATAAGGGTGAGCGGTCGGTAAAGGAATGCAGTACAGCTTAACTGTACTGGAAGCAGAATGCTATACCGCATGCGTGACAACCGATCGCTCTGACTGCAGGCAACAGACTAACCTGAAGATCCCTTGGCGTAACTTAATGGACTCGCCTGACCCAGGCACAGATTGCCGGCCACTGTCAGGACTAAATAATCGTACTGTACTTCGATACATCATAGTAACTTGACCTTGATGTCCAACAGCCTTCTCTCCATATTGCGCTGACACACTTATATCTTCTTGGTTCGATTCTTTGTGAAAGATCACTTCTGGCCTGTATGACGCCGATGACGCAGGTTTGAAGGATTTAAAATCTTTGTCTGGGGTTAATGGATTTATCCAAGAGTATAGATATTGGACTTCAAAACTTTCCCCAGACAAGTCCTACTCTTCTATGGAGCTTGTTATCTATCTTTCCTGTCATGCTTATTGTTTGTCCCCTCAGAGCGAGGAATTTACTACAATTGGAGCTTTAAATAATAGGAAAATAGAATTAATAGTTACATAAATATGTTATTAATGTCACTGTTATGTAATTATGGTGGAATTGGTAGCAAGATGGTATTAATTTATTCAGTTTAGTCTGAGGATTTGTTGTGTGATTGTAGATTGTGGAGACCAACAAACAGAATCCTACTCTGTGATTGCAGAGTGTTAGTTAGCAAACACACTTAAGCTGTATAATTGTAGAATGTGGAGGCCAACTGTTACTCCGCTGAATGCAGTGTGTGGCAGCCAACAAATATACTCCTGCTCTCTAACATTTTACCTCGTGAAACTTTTCATTTTCTTGCTCAGATTTTCGCGCTTCGTATAATATTAATACGCACATAAAACTCATAACCCTTTTTATTCTCCGCTTCCCAACTTACAACGTAAATGGAAAGCCGTTTCTTTCCGTCCTCTTCCTTATTTTTTCTTCCTTCTACAGTAAGAGAAGGAAAAGATTAGTGGGGAAGTTTCAGTGTATATTTTATGTACTCGAAGCTCAACCCATGCATGTAATCCGATTTTAATGAAATTCCTCCAACTTGGGTATGTTATGAGGCAGTAAGGAACTTCTGAGTGTGCTTAAATATTTTCAAGATACAGAACACATAGTGAGGTCTACAATATTTGCTGCTCGTTGCACATCCTCGTTTAAGGATAAGAAGCGATTTGCATGCATGTAGGAAGTAGACTAAGTTTCATCAATGAATATAATTTTTTTAATCCCAGGTCTGCAGAGTTTTATCGAGTCGCCAAAGACCAGAAATACGATGTAATAAATTATTTTTCTTATCGCTATGTACGTACTTGATTTTTTGTTTTTCAATGTAGCTCAAACGATTATGTCCGGCTACATATTAAAATAAAAATAAAGAATTTTATTCAGTGCTGTAGTTGGGCCGGTACGGACCGATATGCCATACCGTCTAAAATAAAAACTAGCTCTTACCGTACCGGAAAAATTATAGACTCGAAAATATAATATTTATGTTTAAATAGTCTTTAATATACTTTGAAATGGAGGATATTAGTTATTTGAAGAACATTTTGATTTTGATAGCCTATCTGGCATAAAATTAACGGCTAGCATCTCATACCTTTTGCTTAAAAGCTTGTCCATTCGTATTATCGAAAACCATGTCTGACACTTCAGGAGTAATTGTGATTTGTTAATTTCAACTTGTATACCGCAGTCGTACGTATATCTATAAGTAATTATTGACGCTAACTTTATGGCATGGTGCCTGGAGAAATCTGCTACACTGATTCGTTAATTTCAAAACTTGCGTAGTTGTCTTCGTACAACACTAATTTTATGATGTGGCGCCTCAAGAATTCTGCTGAACTGATTGGCTAATTTTAAAACTCGCTCAGGTGTAATGCTAGCACTTTGCTACAAGAGGGAAATATTATTAATTTTCGTGCGTTCATAAATATTGAGCTCTGTTACATGTTATAGATTCTATACCAATTTAAACAGAAGAATGTGAATGAGCATTACTGTAATGAACGATATCTGCACTAAGAAAATGAATAAGTTACTCTTCCAGTAAAAGATGTTTTTTAGGTTTTTGTCCCTAAAAAGTGTTGGGTCACCATTGTCAGCGTTTAATTTCTTGCTTTACATAAAATTGTGGCTGCGATCCGGAAGGAGGTCTGCAGAGGGGATTGCACGATGAAAATGTAATCTTGCAAAAGAAGATCAGTACGAGTCCATATAGTCTAGTCTGATCAAGAAGATTTCAAAAGTACCCCCTAAAATTTATTTCTAACTACAGCACTGATTTTATGCATAGGAGGCAAGTGAAATATTTGTATTACTCTTAAGAATTTATTTTAAATCATGCTGACCATATAACAAGCTTATCTCGCTACTTGTGAATTCTATGGGTGGAAGTGGTATATCATTAGGTTTCAGTAGAGACAGGAGCATATGTCGTGCCACAGCTTTTGACGATTAATTCAATAAGGTTTAAGGTGTGATCATTTGAGTCGTCTTCGAGAGCGAAATGTAGATGACTTTTGAAGTACTATTTAGATTATACAGTAAAACGTAGTGAAAAATTCCTACCAGTATGCAACCACACTTACATCTCAGCTGTACCAAGATCCACTCTGTGTTGTAAATAGGGAATAATACGTTCACATTAATTTTAATTTTGCCTTTGAGATTTTGTGTGAGCTTCTCGAAAATTGTACATTGTCTCGCAAAACGTTTGTCTGATATACTGTAGTTTTCCTCGTTCTTAAGTTGGTATTATTTGTACTCACCCCAGAAAAGTAGCGTAGGCGGCACATAGCCTCTCCGCAGGTAACAACCCAACTTTCCTCACAACAGAAAGGTTGAACTAAGCTAGTTGATTCTAAACTTAAAGAGAATCATTTATGTTTACTCAGTGGTCTAGGTAAATTTAATAAACATGGCATTTTGTAGCTTCTAACGCCACGGCTCTTTGCATTATGATGCGCTTCTAGCTTATTTTCCTTTGGCTTTTGCCATAGTAATAACTAGGGCCAGGATTTATATGCACAAAAAGTCAGATATATGCAAAATCAAACTAGAAATATGTAAAAACATGCAAAATAAATATAACATATCAAGTATCGGTAGCAATTAACAAAGTTTTATATAGAACACTGTCGACCTGGTTGGTGAATTGGTATAGCGCTGGCCTTCTATGCCCAAGGTTGCGGGTTCGATCCCGGGCCAGGTCGATGGCATTTAATTGTGCTTAAATGCGACGGGCTCATGTCAGTAGATTTACTGGCATATAAAAGAACTCCCGCGGGACAAAATTCCGGCACATCCGGCGACGCTGATATAACCTCTTCAGTTGCGAGCGTCGTTAAATAAAACATAACATTATAGAACACTGTGAGCATGTGCAGTGCTTGTAGTTAGGCAATATGGGAATACATTTTAAAACCTTCTTGCCCACATATAAGGCGATTCTCGACTAAGAGTGGGCCCATATTTTGTTTCTAGTACTGTATATTTGAAATGAATTGTTAGAGAAAAAAAATACCGTTTCCAAGAAGATAAATTTTAACATATCCGATTTTATTAATTTCACATTTGTGCAAGTATCTTTCTCGTTTCCGATTGACATTATAACCTTTGCATTCTTAACTACCAAAATACAAATTATAATATTTAAATAATTAGGTACTTACATGTTTTTCACAAATTCTCAGAACACGGTCGTTCCGTCTGTCCTCAAGCCTTCTTTATTTGTTACCCATTGCTTCAGGGTGCTCTGGTGCGATGATTTTGTAGATCAGCAAGTTCGAGTAAAACGAATTTCCTTATGCGCTGAAATTTTGTGCTCTCTTTCTCTTTTCATTTCTATCCTTTTCATAACTACTTATTTTGGGAAATTATAAATAGAAAATAAGCGTACGTTTATATAAATACAAATTGCAACTATTTATACAGTATTAGGGGAGAGTCGGGTAGTATCGGACATCGGGTAATATTGGACAGTGAGTTTCTTTCATCTACCACACGATGATAGTACCTGATTGACATGGTTACGTTTCTGTGATGTCGCATAGAGAAACGTAACCATGTCATTCAGGTACTACCATATGGTGGTAGATGAAAGAAACGCACTGTCCGATATTACCCGATGTCCGATACTACCCGACTCTCCCCTATATGATACCGCTCTGAAAAATCAACTAGTCACTACCTCCTGAATACTATGACGAATTGCTCCGGAGAGGAAAAATGGCGAAATAAACACGCGGCAACTAATCGCGGTTTCGTAACTAAGCGAAGTTGTTGGTGCATCGGTTTATAATCTTATTAGTTAATCATGGGTATCCAACAACGCATTCTAACCGAGATTGATACTCTGGGCCATTAGTGTTATCTTTAAGACATTAGAATAGCTACGAAAAATGTCATGGGTGGCAATTGTAATTACAGAAATGTTTCTACTTGTGTTCTATTCTGTGTGCGAAATGTGACGAAATTTGAAATGTGGAATTGCTAGAGAGCAGATGAAACCAGTCATCTGTCAGATGCTGGATCTTAAGTTAAGCGCATTCCGCATGTTGTATCAGAATGTAGTTCCCAATTACATAGCATGGAGCATGTCAAGGTGATTTGTTCCCACATTGTTCAGTTGTATGCATGGTCGAACTAATATACTTGCTCAGTAACTACAAACACAATTCAGTACGCCTGCTCAACCTTTATTCATGGTCGACGAACTTCGCAGTAATATATGCAAAATTATTATCTCTTGTTAACTAATTAGCAAAGTTAATACTTAATGTGCCTGCCGTGGTTTATACCATCCGCCATGCTTCATATATTTGAATTTAATCTTTGACTATGGATAGGATTATTCCTGTTTTGTCAATGCTGTGCTACGTTCTATAGCGAGGTAGACAGTTGTCCGGCACGGTATCGACCGTATATTGTAAGATTGTTTATCTACTGTATGTACCGTACTATTAAAAGTGAGAACATAGTTTTTATATGGACGTGATTTGAACTGGAAACGTTATATTCATATGGAACTTGAAGTGCATTGAAATGTTATAGGGGCACATGGTCAATCGTTTAAAATTATAATCAATTAGATTTGTTATTTAAAACTAAATTATATGAGGGAAAACAAATTTAATTTCTGCATTAAACACTAAGCAGTAGTGGTCGTACTTTGTCCCATAAGGCTACAAGATTAGGTATGTATTACTTGAGATTTTTTATGTAGACGACGCACGTCCATCCAGCAAGCGAGGACCTTGACTGTTTCGTCAAGTGGGGCAGAACAAAATATCAACCACTTAAAAATTCACTAATATTTACAATTTAAATTATATTTACACTATGTAAGCTAGAATACGCTATTTTTTATATTTACACTAACACAAAAAATGTAGGCCTACATTGATCAAACATTATTTACACTATTATGATTATGTACAGTAGTGGCAAAAAAAAAAAAAACCCCCGGACCGACCTTTGTAGCTGATTTCAGAGCCTTGTTCATTCTAGAGCACGATAGACTGGTAACTAAGACTTTCGTGGTTCGAATCCTGCCTGGGAAGAAAACTTTTCTTTGTTCCTTATTCAAATTTATTCCCAATACTTATCGATTGCTGGTAAAATTCATGTTCTGGGAATAATAAGTTAATTAAGTAATAAAATATCGCTGCATATGTTTCTGCATTGATGTTACTCGTATTTAAATTGCTACATGTTTTTATACTGTAGGGCCTACTTGTCGAGTGAAAGTGAAGACTTTAATATGGCCTTAACTCTGCCAGTGCCAGTAAAAAGTAATTAAATAAATAAATGAGCAAATAAATTTAAATAGGAATTTAAAATAGGAAAAGTCATCGTAGTATCAATCTATGTCAATAGAATGAATTTTCAACAGTCTCCGAGGTATAAGTTTTGAATCATGAATAGAACGTTAACTAGAGCACAAACAAGATGCAAGTGTGCCACGCGCCAAATAATGTCACGCCAATATAGATATGAAGTCCACACCTGTGGAGTAACGGTTAGCGCATCTGGCCCCGAAACCATGTGGCCCGTGTTCGATTCCCGATCGGAACAGGTTAACTGGTTGAGTTTTTTCCGAGGTTTTCCCTCAACCCAATATGAGCAAATGCTGGGTAACTTTCGGTGCTTGACCCCGGACGCATTTCACCGGCATTATCACCATCTCATTCTAACGCTAAATAACCTAAGTTGGCGATAAAGCGTCGTAAAATAAACTACTAAAATAAGAAATAGACTATGAACAGATAGATGGATATATGTATTTATTTATTTATTTTATTATATATATATTTTTTCTCCTTTTTATTCAGTATGCTCCACTGCAGTAATGCAATACTACACACATTTGTTGCTACACTGTTTTTACATTTTGTCTGAATTTAAAACAAAAACTAATAGTATACTATATTTATTTATTTATTTATTATGTATATATTTATTTATTCATTCATTCATTCATTCATTTATTTATACAGATGTACTATAGCCTATTACCAGAATTTTCTGTGAAATCGAATGCACGGGTCTTCTGACAATACGTGCTGTGTACCTAAAACAAGTTCTACTTTGTAGGTTTACACCTTGCTTACCTATGATTAGATCCAATCACTCTCTAAAATAACACACAGATTAAAATGAAAATGTAACAAACAAAACACATTATACAGGGACATCATTTTATTTTTACTTCAATTTTTATTGTACCTGAATTTTTTAGTGTACTTCACTCCCACCCCTTCTACTGATTAAGTTCAACCGTCTTGCACACAGATCCAAGACCGCATATAAGCTTACAGTTATAGTAAACAGTACGTTCCAGAAATATGTTCGCGTTTTCCAGTGACGAAAGAGCTTTAAATATTGAATCATTTTCGCACAGGTACTGTCGTCCATTTGCCTACGTCGTATCCCGGTTTCCCCCACCAGATTTTATTCGCCAGCTAGTGGTTAGGCTGTCTTAGATCTTTTCTGAGAACATTAATTTCTGTTAGTAATTAGACGTCTACGTAATATTATACAACTGTTTAAAATAACTTAAATAAAAGGGCCTCGTTAAGTAATTAACTTTCACGTGATTTCCCTCCTTTCTACGATCCTACGACATAACCACTCGGACGGACAGTAGATAGTATGTCTGAATAATCTTATCTTTTCGGATCGGGCAGAAGTGAAGATTGAATTTACAGTACGTAAGGTACTCTTTTATAGAGTAGGTACAGAATTATTTCAACATGAGTTACTAGTACGAAGGACGAAACTGGTAATTGGGATTAGGTACAATAATCTATAGTGCGATAATATGCACATTAGAACTGAAGCCTGTGTCGAAATGAACGGCCACCATTTTAAAAAATGTGTTTAAATATCCATATTATGGTTATTTTTCAATTTAACTTCATTCTCTATATTGTACGCTAATGTGGTGTAGACAGTATAATATACACTGCATAATGAATACGTCCACATGGACAGCTCAGTTCGTGAGTAAAAACACTCATTGTTAATACAGTACTGTATTTTGATTAAACAAAAACTTAATGAAAATTATCAAAGTCAAAAGCGCGATATTTCCTAGTTAACGTAAATGGATGAACTACTTTTCTTCCCTCCTATACCTAGTAAAGTGATTTGTTTGTATATTACGCCAGTATCATCGAACTTCAGTCGTGGAAGGGGTAGCAAACGGCGTTGATCTAGAGGTATAGCCAAGTTAATATTAAAAATGTTAGTAAAAATAAAATGATGTCCCTGTATAATATATCACAACCTAAAACAGACATAAAAGTGTATAATTGAGTAGACTATGAACAACTAACCTTAACTCCGTACTCCCTAGTAATAAACTATAAATTACCTTTCGCTACGTGTTGCTTTCTGCAAAATAC
This sequence comes from Periplaneta americana, assembly GCF_040183065.1. Lineage (NCBI taxonomy): Eukaryota > Metazoa > Arthropoda > Insecta > Blattodea > Blattidae > Periplaneta > Periplaneta americana. The sequence continues at coordinate 125,851,819 of NC_091118.1, read as the reverse complement.
ATTCTTTCGAATATGATTGATTGTGAAGGTCCGTTAATGCTAAAGCACTCAAGTCTAATCTTGGCTTTTTCTAGGGTCATACTTCTGAATGGGGTCGACAGTAGATAAATCTCGGAAGATGGAAAGTCGTGGGCCGGGTCACGTGCTTTAATTTAGATGCAAACTGCTTCAGCCCGCTTCATGCGTATCACGAAGCGAATTCCAAAACCGGCGAAATGAAGTCTTGAAATATTAATATGCTTAAAAAGCTGCCGGCGGTACCGCAGCGCCTCGTTGAGTCGCAATGAGCCGTGTGCATAAAGGAGAGCTATGTCGCTGTAAAGTGGGCCTGCTGATTCGATTTATGCTGTGCGCTCTTCCGACGCTAACGGCTGTCTTGATGAGCAATGGAAGCGATCGTAAGAAGTTCAACTCATCCTTGTTTAATTCCCCTTCCTTTAAAAACAGGACAACATCATCTCCGAGCTGGTGGCAGCTCAGTTTCACAGCAAGTACTTCCATTAGCTTAGGAGTCGTTCACATTGAATGTAGCTCAGAGTACGTTTAACATATTATTTAATGATTCTCCTTCTAATGGAACCTGGATGTAAAGATCCACTCAACTCTCGTCTAATAAATTGTTGCTATTTTCTCGACAAGAATACATGTAATGTGTATTAATTCGTTTTAAAAGGAGTAGGCCCTATATATTTTAAGGATACAATTTTGTCAATTTTATTTGAAAAAATTATATTTTTCGTCTTTAAAATGAAAAAAAAAAAAAATTCTGTATGGTTCAGAGAACCTCTCCACAAATTTTCATACAGGTAAGTCCTTCCAAACAGTTGATATGGCCGACATTTAGTTAAGGTGTTAGGTACAACTTACAGCAGTAACATTTTTGGCAATATTCAACATTTTTTCATCCATTACTGTATCTTCTATAATAATGAAAATTGGTATGTGTAAAACACTGTCCTTCTGCTATATGAAAAAAAAATTTTTACAATTAAAAAAAATTGTATATTTTTTCCAAAATTCAAAATAGTGGCAGTTTACTGTGCAGTGATGAAGCGTTTTCCTCATAACTCATAAACTTGTTAACTTGTTCATGTTCTCTCTCTTTTATTTTATTGCTGAAACTGATGTTTACAATATCGTGCTCTTTGAACTACATTCCTTTATAAATAATTTTTTTTAAATTTTGTGTTAGAAAAAAATACCGATATTTGACCATTTTTTAAAGGAATTTATTTTTTATGAGACAATCTATCAAAGGTAGAGAAGTGATCTTGCATTATATTGTATACATGACATGCATAAATACATACAAAACACTTCATCATAGAATGTTGGATAGTTTTAAGTTATGTGGGAAACGCTTCATCACTGCACAGTGAATTTTGGAGAAAAAAAAATATATACGTATATATAATTTTTTTAACGTAAAAATATTTTTTTTTCATATAGGAGAAGGACAGTGTTTTACACATACCAATTTTCATTATTTTACAAGATACAGCAATGGAGAAAAAAATTTTTGAATATTTCCAAAATGTTATTTGCTGTAAGCAATACCTAACCCCTTAAAAGGTTGTATGCACTGGATGGTTCTTTTAATCTAAAAACACAATTTTCTCTACTTGCATTTTTCTTTTACAAATTTTATGCTATGTGTGTTACTATGATGTACAAGGAACCCAGACATAGCATAAACAGTTGTAAATTTAGGGTAAATCAACATGAGAGCTCGTAATGCCTCAATCACGTCAACTTTAACAATGAAAGTGTTGGATGATTATTTTTTCAAAGTGAGAAATGCTACACTGCACTCAGTACTTTTATATCCTTAAACTAGCTCATTGTTTTAACCCTTTCTGTGAGTACATTAACATTATTAACATTATTAACATTTATCTGTATAATATTTCATGGGTTAAATAATTAATTTAAATTTACGTAAAATGAACATGAATCATATACTTCGTATTTTTCAATTTTTCGAATCATTAGTTTACTGGCACGCTTAAATAATTTTTATATTTCAATCTTTAAGTCCAAACTGAAATGATTAATTAATTTATCTACCGACTCCCCTACATAATTATAAATTACCATATTCATTCTACGCTTCATGTAATTAAGCGGAAATCTATGGTCTCTATCTATCCCTCACGTACAGATTAAACCTATACCTACCTATAGTCAAGGAACAGCAAACCTCTTTCATCGGTCAACAAGTTTCGTTCCCTGGTCATCACCTTTTTCATCATGGTTTCGGAATGGAATTTACGGGACGGGGGCACTGAGACCTTTCTAGATCTATTGCGCTAACCCTCAAACTAGGCGTATTCCCAGCCCACACCGTCTGACTACACTAAGGTTCGCTGCGTACCCAGGCAACCCCCTCGTCACCAGGAGGCTATCGGGGAGTGCTATGGAATGATGACGAAATGGAGAAATGGTGATGGAATAATGTAGATGGCTAATATGGGAAATCGGAGAAACCCAAGAGAAAACTCCAACTGCGATCTTGTCTGCCACAAGTGTCACTATGGATTTTCAATGCAAAACCCCAGACCAGACCGGGACACGAATCCGGGCCGCCAGCGTGACAGGCTGGAGGTCTGGCCACTCAGCCACTGCAGGCTTTGTCGTCATCATCTTCAGCGTTATGTAAATTTGAACCATTGTAGCTCAACGCATGGGAGTGTTGTTATCAATTACTATTAGATACCGCTACCATAAATAACAAGTATAGCACAAGGTCCAGCATGGCATAAAGGCATACACATTGTTCCATTAGGAGTGTGGTAAATTTCCGTTCCTCTGCTGAGAATCGAACCTTGGTTTATAAATTGTAACAGAAAGCTGCATAATGCCCTTACAAACCTGAGAAAAATATATATTTTTATAATGATACTATGACCAATCTAAATGAAATCTCCACCACAATTCAGTTTAAAAAATTTTCTGTATTCTGAACAAAATTAGTTGATTGTCCATGTACGGTATAATGAATTAGTTAATAATCCCATGCACAGAGTAAGTAATGACTTCAATGTTGGTGGAAACGTGTGTTAGGATATAAAATCGTAAGTGGAGCTCCGACTGGGCTTCCTCTTCAGAACAGCCACCCGCATTACTCTGCTGTCATCTGACTTCCACCGCGTCATATTTCTCCTCTGTTAGCACGCTGCCACCAGTCGCATTCCAGAATTAATGTGGATAATTATTGTGTGAAATTAACGAGAAGGCGGCTTTGTCTTCATATCTTGCTTGCTTTAATCTTAATCTCTCAGCATAACAAACTTTGTGTGACTTTCATTTCCTCTAAAGCCCGAAAAAATTTCGTTCCGTTGAGAATGGTGACTTAAGTAAAAGTTTCCTCTAGCCTTAAACCTTTCAGAATTCAACTTATTGATTAAACGCGTGATACGTCTTTTATTGAAAGTTACACAATTCTGCAGAAGTGGTGGTATGTATGTATGTATGTATGTATGTATGTATGTATGTATGTATGTATGTATGTATGTATGTATGTATGTATGTATGTATGTATGTATGTATTTACGTATGTATGTATGTATAAAAGCTATATTTTGTATTATGATTATGATTATTATGATGATGATGATGATGATTATTATTATTATTATTATTATTATTATTATTATTATTATTATTATTATTATTATATCTGTAAGTCGATCCTTTTTCAGCAGGTGTACGAATAATCCCGAAAAGACTAAGTATATGATTATGTCTCGTGACCAGAATATTGTACGAAATGGAACTATAAAAATTGGAGATTTATCTTTCGAAGAGGTGGAAAAATTCAAATATCTTGGAGCAACAGTAACAAACATAAATGACACTCGGGATGAAATTAAACGCAGAAGAAATATGGGAAATGCCTGTTATTATTCGGTTGAGAAGCTTCAGTCATCTAGTCTTCTTTCAAAAAATCTGAAAGTTAGAATTTATAACACAGTTATATTACCGGTTGTTCTGTATGGTTGTGAAACTTGGACTCTCGCTTTGAGAGAGGAACAGAGATTAAGGGTGTTTGAGAATACGGTTCTTAGGAAAATATTTAGGGCTAAGAGGGATGAAGTTAGAGGAGAATGGAGAAAGTTACACAACGCAGAGCTGCACGCATTGTATTCTTCACCTGACATAATTAGGAACATAAAATCCAGACGTTTGAGATGAGCAGGACATGTAGCACGTATGAGCGAATCTAGAAATGCATAAGTTTATAGAGTGTTAGTTGGGAGGCCGGAGGGAAAAATACCTTTGGGGAGGCCGAGACGTAGGTGGGAAGATAATATTAAAATGGATTTGAGGGAGGTGGGATATGATGGTAGAAACTGGATTAATCTTGCTCAGGATAGGGACCAATGGCGGGCTTATGTGAGGGCGGCAATGAACCTCCGGGTTTCTTAAAAGCCAGTAAGTAAGTAAGTACGAATAATGCGGTTAGATCTTCAATTTAAACTTACAGATTTACAATGTAATGTTAAAATGGAAGCTAGATATAAGGACTTGACAAATGTTGAATTTTTCAAATCTTTGCCAAAAAATAAACATCCAAAGCTTCGTTCTTTCGCTTGCTCTGTTGATGGCATGTTCGCTACAACTTACGTTTGTGAAAAATTATTTTCAACAATGAAAATAGTAAAAACCAAATTTAGATCACGACTGAGAGACAAATAGCTTCGTGATCAACCACGACTGCAGTAAGTGACATAATTCCTGATTTTGAAACTCTGTCGCAGAGACATTCTGAAGACAGTTAATTTTAGGTTGTGATCATGTGTCCTATGTTTTCTTATTCATTTCTTTCTTCGTTACAAGTACTAAACATTAGTTTGTAACCTTATACTGTATAAACTTATATTTAAGTGCTTGATGCAAGGAAAATGAAAATCCGTTAATAAGTCAAACAGTTGCTTCACTTCCCCTTCGGGTGTCCGCCTTCCTCCATAGGTGCTATACACATTGCAGGTTACTCAGTGGCTCGGCGTACGATCACATTTTCGCCACGGCTGCCATAATACTGACCCTCATCAATGACAGTAAATATTCGTAACATGAAAAATGTACGTGGCCCCTTGAAGTGGACTGACATTAATTCCATAGAATTTGAAATGAAATATCATAACTAATGTAATTAAAAACTTCTGAAATTTTTCATATTTAATTTAGACGAAACCAAACTCGTGTACATGTACATGTTCGTTTCGTGATTATGCAGACCTATTGTTACAGATACAACAGAGCAGTGTGTATATCGCAACCGCAGGTACCAACGTCACGAATCAAGTATTACTGAGCGAATTTCTGATCAAATATTTACCCGCTGCAAGAGCAGTCTGAACACTTCGCCGTGAGAGTATGAGAGTGGAATGTCGTTAATAACTCGATTACATGCGCGTAACTCTCTCTCTCAGGTCTTCCGTGTATCTCATGCGTCTTAAGCACTGGATTTGTTACAATTAGTAACGGATTGTACTCTCATAACAGCATAATATGATATCCTGCAAGAATGTAATAAAGGAAAGTTTCCGTAACTTTATTGCTAAAGCTATGTTACTATAGTATATAAAAATAAATAAATTGTAGTGACACATCTCATTTTATCACCAGCAATGAAAAACGTCCACTCCACTCCGTCATCAGATATCACTAGAAGTTGTTCGGGACTCTCCTCTTTAACAACGAAAAAAAAAAATCGCAATCTTTCTCACACTAGTCGACTGTGCATGCACCAGATTGCTCCTGATGTCGCAGACTGATGATTGGAAAAATGGTGATTAGTGTGATAACAGACTGTAGAAATATTTTCCGAATGACTGCCTGCATTGAGAAAATTGGAGAAACCAAGAGATGAGAAGCTCCCCTGTGTCATTGTCAATCATAAGTCACTTTGGATTTTTATCAAATATTCAACCTGTATGAAACTCGAATCCGCACCGCTTGCGTAACATGCTCGCTATTTAATATGTAGCAGGAATTTTAAAAATTAAGCACGTTCCTATTACTATAAATGTTTGTGTATGAATGTATAATATATTTAGTTGCCTTGGATATTAATAATTTTGTTATTTGAAGAAGAAGAATTAAATTTTGCAAACGAGTTAGTTCAGGAGGTCCTGAAAGTTGTCCAAAAAGTTCTGTTTTAATAATTACATCTCCTTTCATTTATACATATTTATTTATTTTATTTATTTATTTATTTATTTATTTATTTATTTATTTATTTATTTATTTATTTATTTATTTATTTATTTATTTATTTATTTATTTATTTATTTATTTATTTATTTATTTATTTATTTATTTATTTATTTATTTATTTATTTATTCATTCATTCATTCATTCATTCATTCATCCATTTATTTTTTTATTTATTTACATTTATTTATTTACTTATTTTGCTAATAATTGTAACATAAAATATAATATAAAGAGACAAATTTTAGCTCGCCCCTGAAAGAGTACAACTCGTGCTCAGGAGCGGATTCGTGAATTGAAATTAAAATGTATAATACGATTTGTCTTATGTCTACTACGCAATAAGAATATATCAATTTAAATTTACAATTTTTCAATTTTTATAAAATCATTACATAACTTTTTAAATTGATTACTAGAACTATTAGATTTGACAAGATTAGGATATTTAAATATAAATTTGTTATATATTCTTGCGCCTAAATTACTACTATGATTAAATACTCAGCAGTCTTGCATTTTGATTCAAACAATCTTCAAGAATTCATACCTTTTGTTTGATAACTATGAGAATACAATTTAAAATTATTTCTTTTTTATGTGTGAATTTTATTAATACAATATAATACATTTGTCTTATTTTAAGAAATTGAAGTCCTAAAAGAATTTTGAGATGGAAAATCAATAGGTTTATGAAGGCATATTTTAATTATTTTCTTCTATAATAAATAAAGTGGATTAAAATTGGATTGAAATGAGCTACCCCATCCTATAATTCCATACATAATTACCGATTGAAATAAAGTTAAGTATATTGTGCGTAATAAACGTATTGACAAGTAATTCCTCAATAAAACGAAATAATATGCCTGTATCATTTTTCGTAATTTATTACGAATGTAATTAATGTGTTGGTTCCATTTTAAATGATTGTCTACAATTATGCCTAAATACTTAACTTCAGAGGACTCCTTAATAATAATAATAATAATAATAATCGGACATTTACACTGTATAAGGCAACAATTAGAGTTATGTAATTTAATACTGAATTTTATAGATGTAGGAGGTTTGTTACATTTTTCAGATAATGAGAATGGAATAATAGAAAGATAATTTGTCGAAGAATTTTTTATTAATTTAAGTCCATTATTTGAATTATTATATGCATCATACCAGGTTTTTTCACCAAAAAGTAAAACTGTGTCATCTGCATTTTAAATGTGCGATAACAAATGCTACATTGACGGCGTTAGAAATTCTATATAGGCCCTATGCCCAGTTTATAAATGTTAAAAAAGAAAAGCAGGTTTATTCATTCGCAATAAAATGAAATAGATCTTATCATTTCCGTAAAATTTACAGATTGTGGAGTTTATTCGTTTAATTAATTAATTAATTACTTTATTTATTTATTTATTTATTTATTTAATATCGAAATAAGGGCAAACCGGATATATATTTGAGTTACAGATACATCACTGTTAATAATTATAATAGTATAATTATTTATAAGAATCAATGAATGACGTGTATTTAGATATAATATACAGTGTCTCCCGTGAACCCCCAACATTTAAAAGTTTATTTTTAATTTAATATCCGGATATATAGCTGAGATTCTGATCTGAAAATAATCGCAAATTCAAAACGTTTATTTAGTAGTTTCGTAGTACGCCTACACGCTACAGCCAGTAACGCCGCAACAGTGAATCATTCATAAAATGGCGATTCTTTGCGAGCGTACTCATATTGTTTGGTTGTATACAGAGACAAAATTTGTTATTAAATTGCAAAGAAACTTCCATCGTGCCTACAATAAGGACCCGACGCTACGTAAAACTATCAAGAAACGAAGACAGGAATCCTGGTATCCAGGAAGAGGCTATTAAAACTGTGCGGAGATTGAAAGGAGTCCAAAGAAGTTAATCAGACAAGCAGCGAGAGAACTTGGAATGAAACGGTTAACAGTACACAGAATTTTCCACCAACGATTACATTTTCATGCCTGTAAGATACAGATTTTAGAGGAATAAAATCCGACGGCCAACCAAAGCAAAAGTCATTAGCAATCGAATGCTGGATTGCATTGCTGATGACAAAAACGTTTTATCGCACATAATGGTTTCAGGCGAGGCTTCCTTTCATCTTTCAGAAGAAGTCAATCGCCACAATGTTTGAATTTGGGGCTCCGAAAATTCCCATGTATTCACAGTAAATATGCTCCATGCCACATGGCGTAAAATCGAGTAAGACTGGACATTCTTCGTGCGCCCTTATACAAGTGCACTGAACTGAAAACTTTGTGAGTTTTACAATCATTTTCGTACGTAGCGTATACAATTTCTTCCTTTAACTCTATGTGTTTAAAACGTTAGAAGTTCATAGTTGACACAATGCATTATACAACATATATGCAATTAATGTTATAAAACATGAAACAAAACATGCAAATAAAGAAAATCTATAAAACTGATAATAAAATATCAAGGATTCTGAAAATACACTGCTTACAAATGGTAGAAAGTGTTTGTAACAGAGGTCATTGGTGAGAATTTGATGTAGCCTGTGTATGTATATGTATTTATTCACACTCCAAATGGGTATATACCCGGTGGCAGTGGTAACTAATTACACTCAATAATGACAATTAATAATAAACATAATTCATAAAATATACAATGAATTATAGTAATAATAATATAATAAAGATAATAATAATAATAATAATGATAATAATAATATAATAAAGATGATGATGATAATAATAATAATAATAATAATAATAATAATAATAATAATAACAACAACATCAGGGAGTATCCTAAATTAAATGAAGCACGATCACTTAAAATAACATTTAAAGTAAATCTAATTTGATCTTAATCGTAAGTTCCAACTAAAACCCACGAGTATGATATGTTCATACCTACACAAGTATCTTTCAGCACTACACATCTCACTCACTGCACTGGAAGTACGACACATTTCACTGATTCTACCCTGATTTCACTAACACTTCAAAAACATTTCACCGTTTACATGAAGAGGATTGAAGAATTAATTAGTATTAATAGGACCCTTTCCTCTGATTGAGGTTCTGGCTGATAGGTACATCTATTATCAGGCAGTATATCTCACTTGACGATATGTGTCAGAGGGAGAACAATTTTTGTATGCATCTGAAGTCTGATTAGTGGAATATGTAGCTAATCGGCTATGTATGCATTGGAGGGGGAAAGGAACTGGCCACCCTACGCCATTATCTCCTGGTCTAGTTGCCTCATAAGTGATGCCTTATTGGTGTTACTTGTGAGGTTCAAATCTGTCATCGGACAGTTGACTAAACAACAAAAATAGGACCCTATTACTTTCGTTCAGCTACAAAATTTGTTTGTATCTTTGAAAACAAAGTAAAGAGCACATAACTGATTATTAATTTTAATTACAATTATAGTTGGCACTTTTACTATATTGAAACGCTGCAAATATTACTGAAATCTACTATGTTTAGTTTTGCAAATTATCAGGATAAAATTTGGTATCATAAAAATTGTAAATTTATCCTTTGAAAAGGTGTAAAAATTCTAGTAGGCCTACCTTGGAGCAGCAGTAACAAATATATTTGACACTCGGGAGGAAATTAAACGCAGAATAAACATGGAAAACGTCTGATATTTACTAGGGGAAATAGACCTTTGGGGAGGCAGAGATGTAGAGAGAGGATAATATTAAAATAGATTTGAGGGAGGTGGAATGTGATGGCAGGGACTGAATTCATTTTCCTCAGTATAAGGACCGATGACTGGCTTACGTGAGGGCAACAATTAACCTTCAGGTTTTTTTAGTAGGTTATTTTACGACGCTGTATAACCATCTCAGGTTATTTAGCGTTTGAATGAGATGAAAGTAATAATGCCGGTGAAATGAGTCAGGGGCCCAGCACCGATAGTTACCCAGCATTTTCTCATATTGGGTTGAGGGAAAATCCCGGAAAAACCTCAACCAGGTAATTTGCCCGACCGGGATTCGAACCCGGGCCACCTGGTTTCGCGGCCAGTCTCGCTAACCGTTACTCCATAGGTGTGGACTAGAGCTGTGCGTTTTACCTTTGAAGCCTACCTGCCCCGTGTCATTCGGAATACGTGTGACATTTCGCTCTTGACCATGTAATCAACAGGCCGAGCGCAAGCTTGCCTGGCAGTACCCGCTCCTTCTCATACCAAGCGTAGCATGACCCAAGCGAGCCCAATGGGTTGTTACGAAGCCTGTGTGTAGTTTAACTGTACGCTATAGATTCTCAATAAGTTGAAGACAAGTTAAGATGCGGAGACTATGTTTTGGTTCATGGAAATAGGAATGGGTCTGAAGCTGGAAAAAATTCTCTTGTGTAAGTGAAAAAAGAAACACCAAAAACGTATGGGTGCTGCGAAATGCAATACGTGTGGACATATTTTAAAAGTGAAAACAGGTACTTCAAGCATGTTGCTTCATATAAAGTGGAAAGAAATGTTCAACACGGGTCAAATATTTTGAAAATTGATAAGGATTTTTTAGTGGAAAGGTGTGTGGAAATTTGCGCGAAAGACTTGAGACCATTTTCTACTGTGGAAGAGGAAGGATTCTTAAAGTTAGGACAGGCCCTATTGGATATACAGTGATGGACAAAAGTATTCGGAAAAGTAATGATTAATGTTTTAACTACTTGTGGGAGGGAATGTAATGAAGAGAAAAGATAATGCTTGTGAAAATAAATAATTGTATTATCATATGTTATAGATGTATACAGAAAATAATCAATTCAACAACTCTTCAATAAAAGAAAAAAACATTGTACGATTCGGCTACAAGACGCTTGGACAAAAGTATTCGAAAATAGACACAAAATACAAACAAAACAATCTTTAGTACTTAATTGCCCACCCTTTCCTGAGAGTGACTTCTTTCAATCGTGCAGGCATGGAAGAAACTAATTTTTCAGTGATATTCTGCCCTAATTCATGCCATTCCTCTAGAATGTTCTGTTTGATATCATTCTTGTTGGATATTCGATGATTCCGGACTCATTTCTCCAGTTAAAACCACAAGAGTTCGATTGGATTCAAGTCAGGGGATTGGGGTGGAGTGTACAAAGTAGACAATCCATAAACGAACAATTTCTGCGGTATGTTTTGGGTCATTATCTTGTTGAAAATAATAATCCCATGAAAGACCAAGTTTATCTGCGCTCTTCTTAAGATTGTCCTGCAATATCTGCTTATTCTTGAACTTTTCCATGGGTAAATTGTCAATAAATACCAGTTCTCCTACACCAGTGGCCGGCATGCACCCCCACCCTCCATGCTTAACTGTTGATAGTATATTCTTCTGGTCCAGTTCTGTGTTCGGTTTTCTCCAGACCAAAAGTCGTCCATCAGAATGAAATATATTAAATGTACTTTCATATGAAAATATAATCTTGTTCCAGAACCCTACATCTTTGTCGGCATATTCATTTGCGAACAGAAATCTCTTCTTTTTATTCACCTTGCTTATACACAGATTTCTCCTTGGCACCCTGGCATTGTACCCGGCCCGATGAAGAGTTCTGGTTACCGTTTTCGGATGAACAATATTGTACCAAAATCGTCCTGCAATTAGCTGCTGTTTCTGATGCACTCACCTTTGGATTTTTCTTTACTGTCTTAATAATGTCTCTTTCTTCCCTGTTGCTTAGCTTTCGTGAACGACCTGTGCGCTATCTATATATTAATGTCTTCCGCTCTCCAATATTTTTTATGATACTATACAATGTAGAATAGCTTCTGTTGATAGCCTTAGCAATTTCGATATTCGTTTTTTGTTGTTTGTGTAAATTTATAATAATTTCTTCTTTCTTCAATAGTTGTCCTATTATACTAGCACGTGTTACAGCTTTGCGTATCAGGAGAATACTGTGCCTCATTCGACTATCGACTACATCAAAACGATGCGGTTTGAAGCACTAGTGAGTGTATACACAGATGCTTACTGTATAGTTTGTCTCCACGACTGCAATATTCGAAAACTTCTGTCCTAGCATACTATGGTTCAAACGGTTGCCAGTTGCTCTATGGTCTGTGTGACATCGATTTCTCAGTGTAAACACAAACAATAAGGAATTATTTTATAATACAAAGAAAAATGAATACAATTATAATGTTTATTTCGTCAGAATGTTGAATTTAATATCGATTAAGGGTTCATACGAATACTTCTGTCCATCACTGTATTTTTGTCCTTAAAACACTATTTATTTAGGCCTATCTCAATAATTGAAGTTTTACGAGAAATAAACTTTGAAATTAACAATAAAATAAAAAGTTAATAGTTATCTTAGACACAACTTTTATACTTATTGAATCCAGCTAACTACACACAAAACAAAACAGAAGAGACACGGTAAGAGCCTGCCATCCTAGGAGCAAGCTCACGTGGAACCCGACTCACACACAACACACAAACTTGTTTCTACTGTTGGGTTAAATACTCTCTTGCCTGTTCACCAGTCCAAGCAGGTCGGGCAGACTGGATGTTGCTGTATGCACAGCTCTAGTGTGGACTTCAGGTTCTTAAAAAGTAATTTGTAAGTAATTGTTTTAAATCTGATCCTTTCATGTACAGTGGCAAAAAACACTTCTCTCTTTGATCCTTTGCACTGTTCTGACATTGCTTGTTACAGTCTTCAAGAATTTGTTCCATCACCGTTTACTAATGTAGGTTTATGTAAAATGGGTGTAAGAAGGAAAGAGATTTGAATCGGCAGCCATTTTGGTTAATTAATTTCATCACCCAGTGTACTTCCAGTTCAGATTTACGTACTTCAATATAATGCGTTCTATAAGAGTATGTCAACAAATTAGTAGGCCTATACATAAACATATATGAAATTGTATATGAAAAGAATAGAAGGTGAAAGAAATGTGAATATTACGGTGTCGGTTAAAAATCTGGAGGCATATACATACTGTACATGTTTTCTCTACAGGCTACCGTGTAACTATTACAGAATTCTCCACCTCGTAAAAGCGAGCTGGAGAATTCCCATTTTTCTGCTAGTCTAAAGTAAGGATATATTTCAGACCTGTTCCTTTATTAATGAAAAATGTATCTACTCACGCGAGGTATTTCATTTGCGTCTTGTGTTTTCTTTAGTCCGCCTCCAACACCCTCTACATTTCCAACACAAGGAAGCGTCATTTCCGCCGCTGTTTGTAATTGTTTTGTTTAGATTTCGTAGACATAAGCGAACATTAAGGTTGCTCAGTACTGTACATTCATTGTACTTGAAAGTTTTTCCGTTTGTACCGTATAATTAATACAGTGTATGTCACAGATTTTTTTTCGCTGTATTAAGTTTTATTAGCATTACATTTTAAAGTGGTCCAGACAACATAGTGTTTTCCTCTGGGTACTCCGGTTCCCAACAGTTCTCTATCATAACCATAATTAACCAATTCTAGTGCAGTAGGCCTATAGACACATCGCTTGTTGTGCACACTGAATAATATCCGATGAACTACGTATGTGGACTATGCTTCTCGACACTATCGATGGTTGTCGTAGAATCAGGGCAAATAACGGAAAGTTAAGGGTCCTTCTTGCATAAAATTATTTCGGCTATTAAAATTCCCGATAATCACATATTTTTAAGTTTCGATTATTTTCAATTTGTTAATAGGCTTATTTTGTATAATAGCCGTCTGTATGATTATCAAGTACAATATAGTTATTTAATACTATAGTACATTTAAAAGATTAACTTTTTCGGCAATATTTGCCATCTTCAGATCTACAACAATAGGCCTAACACATAAATATGAACAACGTACATCAACATTTTGTTAAGATGAAGGGGTTTCTGATTTGGTAGTATTTTTATGTTTTAAGTACATTAGAAAATAATACAGTCTGAACTTTAACAATGTCCAACTGTATGTTTTGACAGTCCAAGAAATCCCTTTCTCTGAAAAATAACGATATTAAATAATTTTATTCTCATGCTCTGTGAAACGATATTACAGTTGGTCTGTGGAATCATCTTATTAGTTCCTAGGCAAACCGGATATATGTACAATAGTGGTAAAAAAAATCCGGACCGACCCTTGAAGTTTATCACAGAGCCTTGTTCACTCCAGAGCAAGATAGACTGGTAACTAAGATTTTCGTGGTGCGAATCCTGCCTGGGAAAGAAACTTTTTTTTCCTTCCTTAGTCAAATTTATTCCCAATACTTTTCGATTGCTGGTAAAATTCATGTTCTGGGAATAATACGTTAATTAAGCAGTAAAATATCGCTGCAATCAAAAATTATTGGCAATAAATTTGAATAAGGAACAAAAAAATGTTTCCTTCCCAGGCAGGATTCGAACCACGAAAGTCTTAGTTACCAATCTATCGTGCTCTGGAGTGAACAAGACTCTGAAATAGCTACAAGGGTCGGTCCGGTTTTTTTTTGCCACTGCTGTACTATAAATACTTTTGGAAATAGTGTATATAATTTTATATTGGATACGTTTCATTGGAATATCCAGGATATAATATCACTTGCTAATAGACAGGTTGTTACTCGTGGACTGATGCATGTAATTAAATTTTGTTTAAAAGTGCATTTTCCACTTGAACGGTATGCCTTCACAGTGTTGGTTACATGACTAATTATTAATAATAATTCTTACTATTACATTTTTATTATGTTATATTACTTTTGACCAATAAAACGGTAGGGAACGACGTGTTTCAACCAATCATGCTTCCATATCTTACAATTTTTATTACTTTCATAGCATTTGGTTTTTATCACCTCCCTAGCATGTGTTGCTTTTTTTTGCCAACATTGTACTTTCAATAATTGTACCTTTTAAATTATTCATGTTTATTCCATCATCCTTAGTGTAAAACTCTTCTATCGTTTTATTTGATTTATATTTTTTTTGGTTATATTATTGCTTCTGCTGTATGAAACTATGCATAGTCACGTATCAGAGATTTTTTAATATACAGGGTGATCCGTTTAGGTATGGATACAATAAAAACACCGTAAAACATTTACTACTAAATTCTATTTGTTGAAACTTTGTGCATACAACACTGAAAGATGGGAGATTCCTCAGAGCTCACTATGGCTCCCATTGCGCACCCTGCACAACTCATAAAGGTTATGCAATTCAGCTTATGTCAGTTGTAACATAAGAGGGGTGATATATTGAAAAGCTTGAGTAATTTTTACTCTAAGATCATCATTGTTCCTGGGTTTCTGTGAATAGACAATATCTTTAACAAGACCCCACACGAAGAAGTCAGGGGGGGTTAGTTCTGGGGAGTTTGGGGCCCAAGCTAAGAGATAGCTGCTTCTCGTACTGGGTTTCTCCTGCGACCTTCTGTGTGTTTTTTTTTAAACACAGAACCTGTTTCTACAAATGTTCGATACCACAACTTTATGTAATCGTATTTAGGTACATTACGCACACCATACTCACATCGAAATTCCGTTTGGACTCTTTTAACACTTTCAAATTTAGCATATCAAAGAATACATTGTGCCCGCTGTTGATTTGTAGTACCATATTAATCATCTATGATTTTCATTTGCCTTTCAGATTATGCATTGTTTAATGTCATATAAATGGAAATTATCATCTTTTAATCATAATATAACCAGCAATAAATTTTCTACTAGCCTATCATAATAACTTCTTAATAATAAATTAATATTACGTATACCTAAACGGATAAGACTGTGTATTGATAACTATTCTGTTATTATTGTATTGTTTACGTAATGTTAATATAATGCATGATTTCAAAAAAGAAAACTCATCTGTTATTAAATAATTATGCAAACAGGAATGTGTAACACGTTTATTTTTTTCGCCGAATATTCTCCGTTAAATAATGTTGATAATTGAAGTGGAATGCAACTGTTTTAATAAAAATTAAACTGAATCAACAAAGCCTTCTTCACTAGTAATCTTCCAGATAGTTCAATGAAGATTGTATAGTGGGCACAACTAATAACAAGAAAACAGCTAATCATAGCACACTACTGACATCTAGCGGAATATTTGTGATAATGAGATGGTACAATGAAACATAAGGCAGTTAGTAGTCAATTAATATTTTATTGTATCAGAGTACTTTACAGCATTTCTTCTAATCTTTGTATACTTTGTTCTAATCGTGTAATAGTCAATTAAATCGCACTCGAGTTTTGATTTTCTCTAGATAAATCAAGCCCTCTAGTGAGATTACTCTCGATAATGATGATGTATGTATGTATTTATTCACACTGCAGTGGATATATACCCGGTGGCAGTGGTAACTAATTACACTCAATAATGACAATAAAAATCTTATTAATTAAAAATACAATTAATAATACTAATAATTAATACTAAAAATAATTAATAACAACAACAACAACAACAGGGAATATACTAAATTAAATGAAACGATCACTTAAAATAACATTTGAAATAAATCTAGTTTGTATCTTAAAACTAAGATCGAACTAAAACCCACGAGTATGATATGTTCATATCTGCACAAGTACCTTTCAAATTACACTCATTTCGCTGTCAACTCACTCACTGCAATGGAATTACGACACATTTCACTGATTCTATCCTGATTTCACTAACACTTCAAAAACATTTCACTGTTCAAATACTATGCACTGCCACTATAAACTATAAAGCTTCACTAACAGGAACACGTTTCACTTACACAGCACACTTTACTGACACGACATACTTCTTCACTGATACAACACACTTCACTGACACAACATAATTCTTCACTGATACAACACTTCAATAACAACATATCATTTACACCCTTTAAATATTGTGTATAATTACCGTCTATTAGTAAGGTCCTTAAGCCTATTTTTAAATACATTTTTGGTTGTTGGTGAAGCCTTTAGTAAGTCTGCAGGTAAAGCATTCCAGTCCCTGATAGTACGATTGAGAAAAGAAAACTTTCCAGTGTCCGTCCTCTGCCTTCTTTCCCTCAATTTATATGAGTGGCCGTTCCTTGAAGAGTAATTTGGCGGCTGCAACCTAATTTTTATTTCTCTCCAGGCAGGCTCACCTCAGTATGTTTTGAACAGTGCGCATAATCGAATTCGCGTTCTCCTGTCCGTGAGTGTGTCCCATTTTAATGGTGAATTTTTCCGACAACACTTGAGAGCCCGTTTTTTAATCTTTTCCAGTGTCTTAATATGTTCTAATCTGTGAGGATCCCAACATGCAGCACCATATTCCATTACTGGACGTACTAGTGATTTATATGCAATCTCTTTTGATTTATCAGAACCTTTTCTTAGTACCCTCATCACAAAGTGTAACGCTCTCCATGCTTTTCCCGCTGTGTCTGTAACGTGTTCCCCCAGCCGAGATCGCTGCTAAAATGTTATCCCGAGGTATTTACATTTATTAACTTCCGGAATGGTTTCACCCCCTAACGTATACGATGCGACTATTTTATTTCTTTTCCTTGTAAAGCTGATGGCTTTGCTCTTTAGAGAATTTATTTTCATTTTGTTGGCTATTGCCCAATCGTTTATTCTATTGAGGTCATTCTGGAGAAGAGTAGTATCTTCATGGCTTTTTATTTCCCTGTATACCATACAATCACCCGCGAATAAGCGAACCCTAGACAAGATATTAACTGGCAGATCATTTACAAAAGCCAAGAATAGAAGAGGCCCCAAGACACCCCCCTGCGGGACTCAAGAAGTAATTTCAATTGGGTTCGATAATTCCTCCCCTACCCGTACTCTCTGAGTGCGACAAGTTAAAAATTCCTTGATCCACTGGAGCACTCTGAAGTCAATCCCCGTTGATTGTAGTTTAACCAACAATATATCGTGTGGAACTACATCGAATGGGCGTGAAAAGTCAATAATCACTGCATCTACTTGGCTATTGGAATCTATTCCGTCTTCTAAATCCTGAAATACCGTTACTAATTGACTCTCACATGAATAACCCCCGCGAAATCCATGCTGACAGTTATGTAACCAATTTGAGTCATCCCACCAATTTGAGTCATCCCATGATAATCATAATAATAACGATAATGATAATAATATTAATAATCTAAAATATAATATAATTAGTAATAAAACTCAAGTATTATACTGCTTTCCAACAAATTTTCATCTTGTCTTCGAAAAAGTAGGCCTAAATCAATTTGAATCACGATATTTGTTCTGAACTTGTTCTTTTACACCTATAATTTTAAAATACAAATTCTTGTTTCGCTCATATCTTTTGCCATCAAAATCTCTATCTAATGAAGCAATCATAAATTTAAGTCCAAGCAGAGTTCTTGTTAAAATATAGTTTACACTACACCTTCAGTAGTTTGTCGAGTATAGAAAAGTTTTCTTCTTTGAAAAATTATACCAGGACTCTACAGTTGAAGCACTTGTATATCAGCGTACGTTCTTGTACTCTTTTCGTTGGTATCACTATCATCCATAACATAAATAGAAATCCCTGTTGAGCTATCCATTCACTTCAGCAATGTATCACTGATATTGAAAGTTTGTTTCCTAAATGGACAATGACCATTAAAAATGACAAGTCCAAATTTATGACGTTGTATTGCAGCTATATGGAGAGAGCATTCAGTTCATGTAAAAAAATTTAACCCCATTCAAATGTCGCACTGTACAATAGTGGGATACACTAATCGATAGAAAACTTCTCTGGAGCCATTACATCAAGTCGGTCACAAGTCTGCTGCAAGTGCACTTTCCTTTATTCAGTAGTTCAGTCACCCTTTGTGTATATGAACTGATGTAAATGAATAAATAAGTAAATAAATCAGTAAATAAATATGCAAATAAACAAGTGAATAAATAAATTAATAAACGAGTAAATAAATGAGTGAATGAATAAACAATTAAACAAGTAAATAAACAAGTAAATAAATAAATGAATAAAGAAATAAGTAAATGAATAAACAATAAATAAAAATAGATAAATAAACAAGTAAATAAGTAAATAAATAAATAGTGAAATAAAAAAGAACTAAGGAACCTTGAAACACAAAAATATTGAATTGTAGTTTAAAAATTATTAGATATTTCTACTAAATCATCGCAAACAAACAATATTAACAATGATATCATACTATCGAAATTTGCAAAATACTAATTAAATTTACAATCACCTTTCACGCAGGAGAAGCATCAACGACATCTACGAACAGACTAATGTGAATAACTTATTAGCAAATTATGACGCAAGCTCACAACTCACTGGGGAAGAATCCTCGTTCTCCTCTTAGAATCTTAACGGAAAGCGGGACATATTTGGAACTGTATTCATGGAATAGCAAAAAAAAAATAAATTCCATTAATATGATGCTATGATAAATTTCTTTCGATGCAAAGCGAAGTATAATGAACCCCGTAAGTGTTACAGCATATCTCATCGGAGTTAAAAATATCTCATAACGCGATAATTTATCGCATATTTGGCAATGCTGAATGCAAATCTGTTAGGACCTGTATTGCATGGTAAAGAATAATAACTCTATATAATAAAATTTTATTATTACAAATTCGTGAACTTCAAACCTTCTCGTCTCTAAACACCATGTGCTAGTAAATTCATGTTGGGGTTTTAAATGATCATATAGAACTAATTATAATGAAATATGATGAACCTGTGAAACAGCTACAAAATGACAAAAACCTCTAGTGAGATTACTTTAGATAAAACATATAAAAACGAGAAAAATATCAAGTTGAGCACAAAATGTGGTAAATAAAATGGCAAGTCAGAACGAACATAAATATTATATTACTTTATCCTTAACATTCTCACAGAACATGTTTCTTGTTTAGTCAACTGCCCGAAGACAGGTCTGAATCTCACAAGTGATACCAACATAGCATCACTTATAGCCCTAGCTAATTCATTAGGTCACAGTAAGGAGTACTATAGGCTGTGTGCTCTTTCGATAATTTTAATAAATTCCGGTTGCTTCAAGCGAATCTCTTTTTATGCGAGCATAATTCGCTCGTATCGTTTTAGGTGTATTAATTTAAGTAAAGTTAATAGAAGATTTTAAATTCTTTCTTATGCTTTCAAAACATATGCTTTCCTTTAAAGCTTTTTAACTTTAATTGTTTAAATTATCTAAAAATTTTATTAATATTGGGTGGATAATATAATATAGAAAATATGCATTAATATAATTTAGAGCGCTCTTCGCTCGAAGGAAATGCCTTCGAATGCGGAACCTTCGAACGAATACGAAGGAGCAAAACATTTGCATTGCAGTACTCTGCACTGGTTCCGATCTCAGGACGCAGACTTCTACGACACAGGGATACAAAAAATTGATCCCACTCTAAGGCAAACGTCTCATTTCCGGTGGAGAATATGTTGAAAGATAGTTCAACAAAATCTGTATCTGTTTCAATAAATTTTTCCTTGAAATTGTGTTTTCTTTCTGTAAACGGCGCCAGGGAATCTAACTTTCTTCGAGGCTCTCATAACTGCGCTCGAGTGGCCAAAATTTGTACAGGGACATCATTTTATTTTTACTAACATTTTTAATATTAACCTGTCTATACCTTTAGAGAACCGGAAACACCTCTTGCTCCCCCCTCCAAGACTGGAGTTCGATGATACTGGCGTAAAACACAAATCACTCTACTAGGTATAGGATGGAAGAAAAGTAGTTCATCCATTTACGTAAACTAGGAAATATCGCGAATTTGAATTTCATAATTTTCATTAGGTTTTTCTTTAAACAAAGTACAGTACTGTATTAAGAATAAGTGGTGTTTTTACTCACGAAGTGAGTTATCCATGCGAACGTATTCATTATGCAGTGTATATTATACTGTCTACAGCACATTAGCGTACAATATAGAGAAAGAAGTTAAATTGAAAAATAACCATAATATGAATATTTAAACACAATTTTGAAAATGGTGGCCGTTCATTTCGGTACAGGCTTCAGTTCTTTTGTGCATATTATCGCACTATAGACTATTGCATCTAATTCCAATTGCCAATTTCGTCCTTCGTACTAGTAACTCATGTTGAAATAATTCTGTACCTACTCTACGTACTGTGAATTCAATCTCCACTTCTGCCCGACCCGAAAATATAAAATTACTCAGACATGCTATCTACTGTCCGTCCAAGTGGTTATGCCGCAGGATTGTAGAAAGAGAGGAAATCACGTGACAGTTAATTACTTAACGAGGCCCTTTTATTTAAGTTAAATTAAACAGCTGTATAATATTACGTAAACGTCCAATTCCTAACAGAAATTAATGTTTTCAGAAAAGAGCTAAGACAGCCCAGCTTTTACAGAGGGGCGAGCAGAAGCAGGTGGGGGAAATCGGGATGCGACGTAGGCAAACGGACAGTACCTGTGCGAAAATATGATTCAATATTGAAAGCTCTTTCGTCACTGGAAAACGCGAACATATTTCTGGAACGTACTATACTCAGTAACTCAGTACTGCTTACTATCTGCGGTCTTGGTTCTGTGTGGAGTTGGAACTTCCTTAGCAGAAGGGGTGGGAGTGAAGTACATTCAAAAACTCAGGTACAATAAAAATTGAAGTAAAAATAAAATGATGTCCCTGTATAAGCACTTGTTTCGACATTATTAACATGGTGGAAGAAATGAAATGAATTTTTTATCTGCCAAATGAGAATTTTTCCTTTTGAGCTTCGAAACATTGAAGCTTTTCACGTAAGGCGGTCGTTAAAGATAATATGCCCTACTAATCAGTGATTTCAGTTGAGCCACAGAGCAGTGCGATTCGGAAGCGCTGTTGAGTGGTTTTGTATGAAACTGCACATAATATATTAAACTTCCTCTGGTGGATGAAAGTTTGTATAAGAGCAGACAGAAGTAGCCTACGTACTCAAACTTTTAATGCAATATTTTGTTACAATTACATAATATAAGGACCAATATTTTACGTGACAATGAAAGGAAATGGATTCTGAATTAAAAAGAAAAATTAAAATTTTCCTAACCACAAAACCAACTGGTCCGCCGAGTTAGCTCGGTGGTAGCGTGTTTGCCTCCAGACTAGCCGGCCCGGGTTCGATTCCCGACGGGGTCAGCAATTTTAATATAAATCATTAGGTTGGGCACCAAAATGCCTGGGTTGAATCTCAAATCTCTCCGCAGTGCATATGAAGAGAAGGCATACGTCTCTGTTGATAGTGATTCGTCCGTCGGATGGGGACGTTAAGCCTGGCGGCTCCCTTGGTGCTATTCGACAGGGGTAGGCTACATGCCGGCACCGAGTTTCCCCTTCTCCCTTCCTCATCTTCATGATCACTCATTCCCTACACTACACTTACACGAACACTTACACATACACTCACCCAAAGTACACGACATAACTCTTTCACAGATACAGATCGTGTACAGTGTGGCCCGCCACAGCGGGTCACAGTTCTGCCATCTATCCGCACCATGCGGAACCCCAATCACGCAAGTGATGTGGGTAGGCATTGGATACACACACACACACACAACTAACTGACGGAAGACTATAAGGTATTGAACTATTTCCAGGATGGATGTTCCAATGCATATAAAGCAAAAATGTAATAGGTAACAGAATAACAATTCGAATTTCTATTATTTGCACAGTTTAATTTCAAAACATTAATTACCGTTATCAATAATACTGTTGTATACGGTATTTAAATATTTATTGTTCATGCCACAGTAACGACTTATTTCCTTCCACTCAACTTCACGTGATAAAGATACAGTGCTTGTAAATCGGCCTTGTTTGAAAACTGGGACTTTTAAATAAACAAGGTGCAGGTAGTGAGAATAACGTTAGTGACTTTCCCCTTGGGATGACGGAGCTATGTACGAAATCGCCACTTACAAGCATTACGACCTTAGTGTGACCACGAGCAATTGCTAGGATCAAACTCAAGAACAGTGGCTGAAGAAATTTATGGCTTGTTTCAACTGATATCCGATAAGAAACCCGTACAAACCCACCGTCTGCTGGCTTAGCTAGCAAACAGCGATAGTGGGAGAAATTAGCCGAATTTATAAGGGACGGTGGTACAAAAGGGTGAAGGAAGGAGCGAGAAGGGATAAGAATACAAAAGTTTTGGCCTTTATGGCATTCGCTCTCGGTAGAAGTGTAGAGTCAGTAGATAGTTCAGTGCAATTGAAAAAAATAGCATATTTATCAAGGCGAGATAGATTGCTGAAATATAAATCCAAGCACAGAATGTAAGTAATACTGCAAATATATTCCGAAGAAAGATTAAATCAGGCCGGTTGAATCATATACTTCAAGACATAATCGATCATATGATGCCAAGATGAACTAGATTGGCACGACACGTTCTCGCTGTTAAAAATGAATGTAAAATAATAGGGCTACATCTTGATTACACAACTTTCAATACTGTATAACTTCGGAATATGTATTAAATGACTTTCTCGTGTTAAATTCTATCGTACTTGGTTTACATGTTTCGACCTGTTATTGGTCTTCTTCAGAACTGGTCGTTGCTAGTCTTGGCGCCTCTTTTGTCCTGTGGGGATGTGTTTGTGTAGTATAATGTGGAGTCAAAGAGTGTGTGTGTACTGAAAAACACACAAAAACACATCCAAATGAAATTCTCAACACACAACTAAATTTCAGAACACACACACTTTTTGACTCCACATTACACTACACAAACACAATCCCACAGGAAACAAAACAAGAGGCGCCAAGACCAGCAACGATCAGTTCTGAAGAAGACCAATAACAGGTCAAAACATGTAAGCCAGGTACGATAGAATTTATAATACACATAACGAAGTAAAATAATAGCCTACAATATTCTCTGTTATGAATTTAGGCCTTTTGATCTGTTTCCATATGAAGAGAGTTTGTCTGCCTCTCTGGTTAGAGAGTGTTCAACATCTATTCTTCCCCTAGGTCTATAATCTAGTAAGAGGGATGGTATTCTGTTAGATTTCATCCTTTGGATGTGCTGGTACAAGTTATCCTGTAGTTCAACTATCCTTTCATTGAAACTAGATATTTTGAGATATTTTCTAATATCTTCATATATATTTTCTTATCTAGAGTGTTAATCCCAACTACTATTGTGTCAGTTTTCCTTTTAACCGAACTCTTTAGTCCAGTTATTACGTGCATAAGTTAAATAGGTACTGCCATCATTTTATAAAATTTTAACGGTTTAGTTTCAGTGTTTGTTCTAATTTTTATTGTTCTACGCAATGTTCCACACATTCTATAAAATCTTTTTCATTTCTTTCTCGTAGTAAAACACATTAAATCCTAAATAATTTAAGTTGTTGAATAAAAAAATAGTCAATGTCTTAAAAACCCTTCATACACTATTAGAGTCTATACACAATTTACAAAATAAGTAGGCTATAGTATTCTGAAATAAAATACCTTGCATTACAATACACAACATTGTACTTAATAGTGTAAATAATGTTCGATCAATGTAGACCTGCATAGTGTAAATATTCAAATAGCGTATTCTAGTGTACATAGTGTATTAATATGAATTGTAAATATTAGTGTAATTGTTAAAGCGGTCATGTTTTGTTTTGCCGAACTTGACCCAAGAGGAGCCGCGTGAGTAAACACAAGTATCTACTTCTCTCGCTACATGCACGTCATCCGCTACAGTAAAAACTCCAGTAATAAGTACTTAAGCTTGGAGCCTATATAGTACAATGCCTACTTCTCGGTCTACTAAAAAATATTAATTCGGTCCTCCGTTTCTGAGACATATCCAGAAACGTATTATTTAATTAATATAAAGCTCAGTTGATGTTAGACCATATGCAGATACTGTGCTACTACTGTGTATACTGGAGGGATATTCTTTGATTTACCCAAAGTATTTGATCGTATAAATCATAAGATGCTGCTAGACAAATTAGATTATTATGGAATTAAAGGCATTGCACACCGATTTCACTCACATCTCATAGATAGAAAACAGAAAATCGAAATCGATACAACTGTGAAATCTGTCTCGACATGGGGAACTATTAATAATGGAATTCCTCAAGGGTCAATATTAGATCCTTTACTTTTTTTAGTGTTCATAAATGATCTCGGTTCCTCTAATAAAATATGAAGGTCATCCCAGATGACACAAGTATAGTAATTACAGCCAGTAACTCTAACACATTCCAATCTTCAACAGAGGCAATTCTCCTCAAAATATGTGATACGTTCTCAGTCAAATTCTGCAGTGCCTGGGAAAAGTGACATAAGTCAGTTTCCACAAACCTTTTTCGATAATTTATAGACAACTGTCAAAGCGAGAGCCGTGTTGTGACTGATCCTCTCTCCGTTCTTACACTTTCAATTTCCTCATTCGTTTTGATTTTACTATGCCCTTGAAGTCAGGATGACTATTATTAGTAGGCTCCGTATTTCAGCTACCTATAAACTGGAAAGAAATTGCCTGATTTGAAGTGTATGTGACGTCACAGCGCAGGTACAGATACGTTCGTATACAAAATAGTTACGCATCCTCTGCACTCTTCTTCTAGAAAGTCAAAACCAGGACGCAGTAATAGTGAGTAGTCTTATCGATCACTGCTCTTACTAGTCGTATTATTTAAATAACTACATCTTTGTGGCTGATTGAAGGTTCATTGCAGAGGTAAAATGCCTTAATTAAGACGCTCAAGCATGTAATATTGCAGAGCATAGTTGAGGATATTTGAACTAATATTTTCACTGTCAATATAGAGAACATTACATATAAATTATGTAAAATGAACATAAACGTGACAAAAATAGTGCACTGAATACCAAAAGGCACAGAAAGTGTGTTGAACGTAATCAAAAGAACCAGTACCATCAAAATCTGAAAATTATGAAGATAATAACTCGACGTTTAGCATGGATTTCTGTAGCCTACCATTTTATTCAGTGCCAACATCCCAATTAATAAATTAAATAATCTACATTTTAGGGAATTTCTAGGGAAGTACATAGAAAATTAGTGTATTTTCAGTGACGAGCGAAATGCAATATCCTAATGAAATACGAAAAAATATCAGACAATAGGAATATCTTGTACTATGCCATGAACCAATAACGTCATGTGCAATTGAAAGAATTTCTTACAATATAAAATCATTTCAAGTTCCGTAATTTACGAATGCACATTATTATTATTATTATTATTATTATTATTATTATTATTATTAGTATTATTAGTATTATTAGTCACTGCACAGATCACGACAAAAATGAACATCACTGCTCAAGCATGTGTTTATTAGTAGCCTATAGCTTCAGAATGTCGGAAGTTGACTGTACTCCAGGAACACGCAGCGACGACCTGTTTGTTTATATTCTTATCCGTTGCATTACCTGTGTTCGGCGTACTATATACTCAATGTGTCTTTAACTTCAGTCTTTAGGTAGCTGGAATACGAAGCCTAATTATTAGCAACAGACATACGCAAACTATTTCTCAGGTTATTGTCACTCATCCTCACTCTGTTGACTTTTTAGAAGTCTTGTAACAGAATATGCCTGATCATAGACATATGTACTTCCAAATATGGCTATTTTTCTTGCTGCATTTTGCTTCAAGTGTACTATTATCAGTACTTGAGGTATTGATGAACTTTTCACGAAGCCGATACGGTCGCACCTTAAGTCGATCATTTCCATTTGTATGGTGCGTCCTGAATACCTTTCAAATCTATTGTAAATAGGGTATCAAAACAGAGAATCATATTTCCATTTTCTCCTTGCTCTCGATAACTTGTTTTGAATTGCTTCTCTAGATGTCTTAGAACACCTAAAAATCCTTCTAGAGAAATATTCGCACAGTTATATAATGCTTTAAGTTTCGGAAAGTGCAGTAGATTTCCGCCTTCCAACTCTTCTATCCACAATAGTAGTTTATTTGGAATCCTCGTATTAAATCCCACAACACTGATATCAGCATATTTTTCTCCGTAGTGGAACATTCAAGTCGTTCAAGTAACCAACCAGGTCTGTGAGAAAAGCTAGACTTGCAATCCATTCTGGGTTTTCGATCTCGTCTGTAGAATTGCCTTTCTTCTGTAAAAATTACAGAATACTTCCTCTTAGGTGAAAAAATCTCTCCAAGACTTTTCTCCGGCTTAGCCAGCGTACTTCAGTGATAATGGTATATCGATGTAGTCCGCATCAATAGAGATTAAAAATTCTCTTAACTGCCGGTGATGGAGAGCATTTGACCTTAAGGAATTTAGTCACTTTTATGACAGTCTCAATTACATCTTTAATTGAAAAACTTTCAGCAGAGAGTGCTTCTCTATGAATAAGACAATGGACTGGGTGAAAATGGACAGGGTCAGTTGACTCAAGTTCTGATTTTAGACGTCCTACGAAGCCTTGCTTTTGGCCGACCATTGTTGGAACACAATCCGTAACAATAAGTACAATATTCTTTAGCGATAATACTTTTCTATGTAGTAGTTGTTTAATACATAAAAATCACGCTTCGTTGTTGTATCTTTCACGAGTATTATGTCCAATAATTCTTTTATTACATCAACATTTTTTGTCACCCCTCTAATAAACACACACAACTGTTCAATATCACTAACATCTTTACTCTCATCTAGGGCAAGTGAATAATACCTTAGTTCGTGTGTCATAATTTTTATGAGTTGGTACTCTGTCTGAAACCATGTCTTGAATCCTACTGAAAATCGTGTTTCTGGATCAATACAGTGCATTATATTTAGAAGCGTCTGTGAGGAAATATGTTTGACGGCACTAGCAATACAATTCTCAATGTAATCACCGTCTGTAAATGGATGACATCCCGAAGCTATGTGATGAGCTAATTCATAGCTAGCCAAGAGAATTGCCTCCGATCAACACGCATTGTTTACATCCTAAAAAAATAAAATCCCAAAACATATTACAGCCAAACTCTAAACAAATTCAACATAACTATATATTGCTTACTTTAGAATAGGCATTCTCAACCGGGTACTCTTTTAATGAAATCTGGTGCTCTCGCCAAGCGAGTAAAAAGGTTCTGGCGAGCACGAACTCTCCTTAGATTCTTTTTTCAATCCAGACTTTGTTGTACGAGCGAAACAAAAGGTCTTCCTATCCATCCATTATAAAATCTTAGAGATCTCATAAGCCTCGTATTTCATGGTGTAAAACTCCATTCAATTCAGTGTGGACTTAATCAGAAAAATTGAGATTGTTCAAGAGAATAATATGTCTCCTCCAGTGGAACTTCAATTGATAAACCTTCAATCCCTCTTTGCCCAAAAATATTTGTTAAAAAAAATAAATTCATAGCCTTTGGCAAGCAGGAGATACAAAAATGCTCCAAACACTGTGGAGTTATTCTCTTAAATATCTGGCTACTAGTATGTTTGGGACAAACTACCTATGTGAAAAAACTTTCTCACTTATGACATACCTCAAGAACAAAGCACGATCTCCGTTAACTAATTCACATCTGCAGAAATGTTTACGTATAGCTTACAAACGATTTCTCCTTGGTTCACTAAAATTCTGAGTAACATTTAAGTTTAAGGATATCATTATACTTGTAAATGTTTTAAAATTATTTGTTTGTTTATTTTATTTCTGTATTCATATAGGCCCATTAGATCTATTTGATTTCACAGCGCTCGCTTATTTAATATTATATGTGGGTGGTGCTCACAATCTTCAAAAGGTTGAGAACCCCTGCTTTAGAACATTTTTCCTTCAATCAATCCAGTAGAATAGTCCTTTCATCATCCTGAAATTGTGCAAAATCGTTCTTATGCTTGGTATCATAATGCTGTTTTATATTATATTTTTAATTGCAATGTTTAAGTTACATAGCAAACATTTACTAGATGTGCCAAAATTCTGCTTTTCCCAAGCAGGATCAAAATATTTAATATTACTTCACGAACAGTTGATACATATGCACATGAAGCCATCGCTATCACTTAACTAGCACCGAGTCAACAGGATTGTTAGGTCTATATATGCAATTTGTTCTGTTGACTCGGTGCTAAAAATATACTGTAGCAAATATTATAAATAACAGTAATACAGAAAACTATGGAATAATAATAATAATAGTCATATTAATAATAATGATAATAATAATAGTAATAATAATAATAATAATAATAATAATAATAATAGCAATCGTAATAACTGTAGTAACATAAAAGGAGTTCACGTTCAGATCTCGATGACATTGATAGTTTCATGGCTTGCCACAGAGTCATAGGTCAAGCCACTGCCACAGGTAGAAGAAATAAAATGACATCGCTGTCTTAGGCCATATTGCGTAGCCTATGTCGAATTTTTGGTATTTATGAGTAGGCCGTAAACTTCAGTTCATTAAACGGTACGTTTCTGGCTATATTCTCAGTAACGGATGGGTCGAATTAATATATTTTTTTTTGGTACTCGGATAGAGTTTATCATACCCTTTAAAGTAAGGTTCTTGAAGATATGGGTAGAATAATTTCGAGGGAAAAATTGTTCCGGAGCCGGGTATCGAACCCGGGACCTTTGGTTTAACGTACCAACGCTCTACCACTGAGCTACTCGGGAACTCTAACCGACACCGATCCAATTTTTCCCTCTATATCCACAGACCTCAAAGTGGGCTGACAACCGTCAAGCAACCAACTTCGAGTGCACACTAACTCCGTGTGACTTAAATTGTTGGTACGTTAAACCAAAGGTCCCGGGTTCGATACCCGGCTCCGGAACAATTTTTCCCTCGAAATTATTCAAATCAACTTTACAGGGAGTTATACCTGAAAATCTTGATTTGCATATGGGTAGAAATTTGAAATTCAAAAGTGGAGTGGAGTTAAACAAATGGAACAAAACATTCAATCAGTGGTGGACTTTGAAAGTCCCTCTCGACAAGTAAAGCGACCTGATTTTCCTCGAAATTCTATACGCTGCACATCTAAAATTATTCAGATCAGAAACTTCGAAATACACACACGAAAGTGAAAACAGAAACACTTTTCTGGCTCCTGCAGTCCTCTGATCAGCACGGTACAGGGCTACCTCTGAGGCAACATAGCACAACAAATGACAGGGAAAAACATCCAATCCCGCGGAAGAAAGATAAATCTCTTCCATTGTCTACTCTGGGAATTAATCCACGACGTTCTTTGATTTGAAACAACTCGTACCCTATTATGTATGATTTACTAAAACTTTCAATTGTTTGATTTTGATACATGGATTACCGAATTGAACATTACGCTTCGTTAAGATCAGTGTGTGAAGACTCAGTTAAACTTTAGTAAAGATTTTTTTTGACAAACTGGAATTTCAATACATAGTTTACTAGTATTCATCCCAATTTCAATCATCTACGTCTTATTAACGGACATTGCTAGGTATTTCAATGTCTGTTCTTGTCCCCTTGTATAATTTTGTTGTTAATTTTCGAGTTAGAAACTTGAATAACTATATTAAATCTATGAATCATTAATATTCAATGTAATATTTTACAGCTTCGTAGAGAACACATATAAAATTGTGAATATCTATGGACTGTGTTCCATTCACGACAAATAATAATATATTGTTTTTTCAGTTAAACGGAAACTATAACTGACCAATGTTTCAGAGACAAAATAATACTAGTATTTTGTTGCCTTGTGTTTGTTCTGCTTTTAGATAAATATTAATATTTAATTCAAAGTGCAAGTAACATTTTTAAAATGTTCGTCACCTTTAATGTATTTAACTTAAATATCTCAAACGATATTACTGACAAAATTAGTTAGGAGTAGATTTCATTGAACTTGTATTTCAACCTCGGTTTATGAAGTTTTAGTTACTGTCTATTAATTTCTTTTTATGGCTTATCATAGAAAGAATTAAAATTTATAGAAGGATATGAATTTTTCTAAACTTTATTCAGAAGGCTTCCTTTCATAGGTTGAATTGAATTATTGCACCCTCCTTCTGGTTATTTTCCTTTGTCTACAAATGTACGTTTTGTTGGAAGATACAGTAAGTTAATAATTTTTCAATTTCGTGGGGAAGCGTGAAGTTTCTGCATTCACCCTTCGTCTGCGACTTCTACCCCCAGCGTGGGAATATAAATCGGGATATTTTCTCCGTTCGCCCTTCCTCTTGTTTTCCATTGAAGAGGAACAAAGTTTTAAGTTCAACCGTTTCTACAAGATGCAGATTCATGTAGTAGGAGGTCTGGAAATAGTTGCTGCCATCACAATCTCTACACAGAGGCTAAGTTTGTCCAATTAATCTCATTTATAGATTGATCTCGCGTCATTCTGATGAACTCTAAATTGGCAATAATTGTTTTCGTGCAATGTTCTTTTCCTATAGATTAATTCTTACGTTCTGTATATTGAAAGTGGTTATTTATGTTGTCCAGAGCTATACACTACCAGAATTTTAAAACAGAGCCTTTACCATGAAATTAGGAATGGGTTTTGGTGGGAAAGATAGGGTTGACAAAGGCTAATGTCGATGGAGTTGGGAAAGAAGAGAATGATTTCCCGGTATTACAACGAGAAAAAAGTACAGGAGTTGGCGTAGCAAGTGGTGTCATAACGCAACTGAACCTCTAAAGCAGTGGTCGGCAAAGATTGTCATATAAAATACAACCCGCAAAACAGAGCAAAGGGAAAGGTGGGAGGGTGAGGTATAACAGGAGAAGGCGGGGAACATGTTCACTATTGCACGTTTTAAGTTCGCAGAGACTGATAGTGAAATACCCAACTTTGAATGAATAAGTCATGGCTCAGGTGAGGGAGATCATGTCTTCCTCCTCCATCTGCTTGTGTGTTAGGAGATTGACTCACGAAATGCCGACCACTGCTCTAAATTTTCTGTACTTAACTTCATAGAAGAAAAGAAATGGGAAATTAAGCTAGTTCTGAAAATGTAATATTTTAGATTAATATTTATATCGAAATCATCAGAAGCAATTTTATGAATACTCAAAGATAAACATCACGAGAAATATTTATTTGATTATACTCAAGATATACTATTAAGGTTTTCTTGATTACAATTTTAAACAACAATGTAACATCACAAAGTGATGCAATTGAAGAGTGGATCCCAAAACGTCGCTCAGTTTCTTTGGTCATTTTTATGATTTATGCATATATTGTATGATAATATTTGAGATCTCTGTCATATTTTAAGATTTTCTTCTAAAACAACGCCAACCTTTTTCTAAAACTTTGTGATAATGTCCATGTAACTTGAAAACTTGCTTAGTTGGCAGAGCGGTGGATAAAATATTAATAGCCCAGTCCCTTAATAAAAATGCTCTTAATGCCTTTTGGCATCACACTATTTGTGTCATTCGCTACTTAATAGCGTTTCCTAAAATAAACATTCCAGTTTTCTTATTTTTTTTCTGTGTGATGGTCATAGCGCTCATTTGATTCATTTCCATAATAGGCTATATTCGTTAATTTTATTTCGTATTGAGATAATTAAAATTGTTTAAAATATAATTATATTCTTTTATTTTTCGTTCTAATGGATTTTTATTTTTATAAGAAAGAAGCAAATACTTCTACTACAGTCAAACGAAACCCCGTAAGTATTTCTTGCGAACCACATATCAATTATTTTACATGGATCATCGTTATCCTTTACCACAGGTTTCGATTGACTGCAGTGCATGGGTTTGAACATACGATCTTAGACTAGTTATGTTGACCAATATTATAACTAACAGTCCTTCAAAAGTTTACGTTTTTTTTTATCCTAGCGGGGCTAGTTTTTCGAAGTGTTCCGAGATCCGTTATCTTTTTCTTTATTCCATTTCGACGGCCCAGTTCAAAAGGGAAAGAACTGAAAATGTAAAAATTTTAGGAACACGAATTTCAAAGTTTTATGTTGGTTAAAAATCCAATAAACACACTCCAATTTAAAACTTTTGGTATATATAAAGCATCATTAAGAGAATTTTGAGTAATTTCAACGATCCTTTGATTTTTTACAGCAAAATAAAGCTTTAAAATTCAGATTTCTCAAAACTTTAAATTTTGAGTTGTTTCCGTTTTGAACTGGATCGTCGATATGTGAAGTAATCGTCAGTTAGTTAAAATAGATAGAAAGAATGACATACAATCCGAAAATATTCACCCAATTTTTTTATGAAATAAATACTATGTTTACCGTAAAATTACTGAATATGTTTCTTTGCAATAAGGTTACGAGTTTAAAATATTTATTTCACTTAAAATGTATGCACAAAAGAAATTGTAACACAAGATTTTCTACCTAGAATGTTTTAGTGAAATGTTATTTAAAAAAACAAGTTGGGTTCACTTTTGTTATATGGCCAGAGGTCTGAATCGGACGTTTTCGCTCGAGCGCCAAGTAGTTCATAGCATAATCCGATAGGTAACGCACATGCATGATGGGTAAAATTGTCTTGAGCGATAAATCCTCGAACGATATAAGCCGAGCGTTAGACATTAGTTCTTGTTACAGTGATGAACTGTGTAGTAACATCATAGATGTTTATCATTTCAAAACTTTGCAGTGTTTAATTAACCTCTCCATAGTACAACTACAAAACTTGCTTTAAAATGTAATATAAATGTTGTAGGTAAATGTTTTTTTTTTTTTCCACTCACACAGGAGTGATTTTGTTTTTGCCATATCTGATAGATGTTATTGGATGTAAATGTAATTATTATAAACGGAGAACACAATCACGATAATGCAAGAAATGTATCAAGTTTTCTAGTAATAATAGTAATAATCTCTAATAATTAGTGTATCAATATTTGCGTCTGTAACAGTTGTGCAGCATGATTATTCGTTTTATTATATTTTCTGTGACGTTATCTCTGTACTAATATTGTTATTAATTATAATAATATTTTGTAAAAAGTTTCTACATTGTCGCAGTATAGTATAGACGGAACACTATGTATGGACCTATCATGTTATAAGTATATGTGGTAAATCAAATATTGAATAATTATTAATTAGGAATAATAACTGTATATCGAAGTTTGTCATACTATTTTATTTATAACTTCATGTTACTGTTTTGGTACGTTCCATTAGACGTTTGTCATAAACGCAGAAAATAAAGCCTTATTTTTACCGTGTGAGCAAAACATATGTGTATCTTATCTGTCGCCTTCCATACAAGATAAGACATGTTGGTGAGATGACCTTGTACTGTGCTTCTATTTATTACGAGCGTATCACGACCGATCTTATCTCACTCGAGCGTGCGACATTCGACCGAGTTCAAGCGAGCGATTTAACTCCAATGCAGCACTCTGTACACTATCCAGCTCTGCCTCAGTGCGTGATGTATTGGCAGCAAGAAAACCTTGTAAAAACTCGCTATTGCTTATAAACTGCGAGAATCTCTTACAGTAAAACCGACTCAGTAGAATCCCCAGTGCTCATCCATACTTGAAATATTCATGTGTAGTAATTTTCACAACACAAAATAGCTGACTGTTCATATTTTAATATTTTTTTCTATACCATAATCAGATGAGGATCAATATGAATCCGATGCTACTATCGGTGCTGAAACGAAGGGAGTTGAGATAACCATACCAGAGAAAATTACTGAAGCCACCAGTTCTGATATATTGCCTTCTATTACTTCACTGTAGTCTCCTATGGTGGTTCTTATGCGTTTCAGAAGTGAT
Source organism: Periplaneta americana (assembly GCF_040183065.1). Taxonomy (NCBI): domain Eukaryota; kingdom Metazoa; phylum Arthropoda; class Insecta; order Blattodea; family Blattidae; genus Periplaneta; species Periplaneta americana. The sequence continues at coordinate 125,816,878 of NC_091118.1, read as the reverse complement.
ATTTAAACTGGTCTTTATTTCAACTTCCTTAGCAACCTAAACAACGGCTTTATTTATAGCACTGAACTAAAAGATTTTAAGGGGAAACGTAGGCTCAAATACATTGTTATACGTAATTAATCACTGATCTCACCATTTTTTAGATATCCATCTGAAATTTGGTACAAGTATTTACAATGACTAACTCTATTATGATACTTAATTACAATATCTTAACTTGTAAGAAAGCTAATTACTAACCCACCTAACCTAACATGATATCACAAAGTATAAGAAACATTTTCTCATGACATATTAAAGATATGGTTCTGAAATGTTCTCTACATTATATGTAACACATATCGGAAGACAATTTGAAAACTTCAAGTGATTTCTTCAAAATAAATTTAAAAAATGTAGTAGTATTTAAAGCAATAATATTGTTGTTTCACCAAGTAAAGTTCTTTAAATATCCATCTAAAAACAAATTTTCTGCAGGGACGTTTGCATTATGCAATAATAAGGGAGTGTGAAAAATTTCATTACTTTATTTCAAATAGTTTCTGAGAAAATGAGAGAATTGGGTACTGCGAATAACAAGTCGTAAAGTTTGAATATGCATGCCATATGATTAATTATTATTTTTTATCTCTTGTGACCACAAGAACAACAACAACAGTTGTTTATAGCACACGAAAGAATTGATAAATCAATTATTCTAAATCCTGTAGAAAAGAATTTTTAGAGTTATTTTCTAGCCCAATTCCCTCTCCATTTTTTTTTCTAGAATACTCTTTGGCTCTTCTTGATTATTAATAAACCCATTTAGACTAACATTTGGGCCGTAAAATTTTGTGGAGAGATTCCCAACACAATGCAATCTCTTTTAGACTAGTTCTTAGAAAATGTGATTTTTGGTCAGCTCGAACCTACATCTCCTCCTATTAAAACTTATTAATTCTCTGCTGTGGATTAAAAATTTTTCCATGACAACCAACATATTAGCAACCATAAAACCCATACATTAATTCATTTATAATTGCTTCACAAACACACCACAAAGAAAAATCCTACGTATAATTTAAAATTAAATTTAGATACCGGTAATGGATAAAATATTGTATAGCACATGAGAGTAGACAGATTTTATGCTCTCGTGGAAATTATCACTTTCGACTTCGTCTCGGACGCTAAATTTATACTCGCCCATAAAATATAATTTTAATCTCTTATACTATAAATTACTATTTTCGAACTTGTTTGAAAGAAATAAGTCTAGAACGTTATCATTACTAATGTTTCCCAAGAGAAGAGAGGATAAATGTCAGCATGCCGATTTCACACGCTGTATCTCTGATTTTCGATCTTTATTACCTCCAAACAATCCTCCTCCGTTTCTGTATCGAAGTCTGGTATGTCAGTTTTATTCTATCCCTGTCTGTCTGCTGTTACAAATTCCATATGTATTGTAGCCTTTCGGATGAATAACCTAGCCTTTGATCTATTCTGTTAAGGGACCCCAATACTTTGTGTCCTGAACGAAACTGTTGTGGTTTAATTCTATGAAGTTTGAAATTAAATTAGCGATTTAGATCTCGCACTTTGAAATAGCACTGTAGGGTCCGACGGTGTAACTTTCGACGAGTCTAGGTAACTTTTACACTATTATTTAACCTATTTTACGAGGATAGTGACTGGGTTTTCATATTCATAGAACAATTTCTGCAATACTGTAACCTGCTATTTATTCCATAAACTATTGTATGTACAGTAGTGCAAAAAAAAAAAGACCGGACCGACCCTTGTAGCTGATACAAAAGAATCCTGTGCTGTGTATTATCTCAAACTGTGGTAATTTCAATATGGATAGTGAAGCCAGGGGTATGTACTGCTATTTAATGTAAAAATACGCAGATATCTTTGCCGAATAGAGGTACAAATGTAATATTGATGCCAGATGAAAATAAAACCCAGTCCACACTTGTGGAGTAACGGTTAGCACGTCTAGCCGCGAAACCTGGTGACCCGGGTTCGATTCCCGGTCTGGGCAAGTTACCTGGTTGGGGTTTTTTCCGGGGGTTTTCCTTCAACCCAATATGAGCAAATGCTAGGTAACTTTCGGTGCTGGACCCCGGACTCATTTCACCGGTATTATCACCTTCATATCATTCAGACGCTAAATAACCTAGATTTTGATAAAGCGTCGTAAAATAACCTACTAAAGAATAATAAAATAAAATTCTCAAAGTTTTTTCGTCTGTAAGTTTTGAGGCACCGAAGGAAACGAAAGACAGTAAGAATCGAACAAATGCAATAAATTTCATTGTTACAATTAATTGTACAAGATGGATGTGTTTTGTGACTAGCAAAATTTGAATCTGTGACACTGAAATCAGCTACAAGGGTCGGTACGGTTTTTTTTTTGCCACTGCTGTACATAGAAAACATCTAATTCGTATGTAAATTTCTTTCTGTACCGTTCACACAAGTATGCAATAATGATATCCATTAATATTTTGTTTTTGCTTCAAAATAACGCACTGTCTGGGATATTATGTCGAAGTTGTAAAAGTTGGATAATCTGTACTAATCGAAGTTATTTGGATGTATCTGTTCATAGTAAACTGTTGCCAAGAAATTATTTATATTATTACTTAAGAATTTCATTAATAGTGCTATTCAAATATTCGTGCCTAAATTCAATGAATAGATCAATGAACGGTAATCATAGAGAGAGTAGAGCTATCGTTAGACAAGTATCGTTAATGAGAAAGAAAGTCAGTGTCTCCACGACGATTTTAAAAGGCGAAGATCGATCCTATTTGGCAAGTCGCCGAAAGCCTCGAAATGTATTAAGAGAATATAGTGGACTTGCTCGTATCTTCTGTGTGTGCACTGGGGCTCTGGAATTACACACAATGCCATCATGATGTAGTACCTCAGACCTAATTGTGGACATCTCCGTAATAGCACCATTATATTATCATTCTTTGTATGAATGGGACTTGAAAATCTGAAGAATAATTGTATTTAATTAAAAGTAATACTCTGTACGAACGCTGCATAATGACACAATCTACTAATTATGATAATAGTGAATATGCAAATGATTTGTTCAATAATCCCATACAGCGCTAAAATCCTACATTCAATATAGGGTCAAGTAGGGCCTAATATGATACAGTAAAATAAGTCGGGCTAATCTGAGAGAGACTTTAAAATGTACCAAAATCCAGGTTTTTTTAAATATTTAAAACTGTGATTATGGAAGTACATTTTTATGTTTTTTGAGGAGCAATATTGAAAAACGTTTTAAAAAATCATTATTAGGCTCATAAATGCATAAAAAATACAATTTTTGTTCAAAAACGTTGACGCGATGCTCGGTTACTTTTGTTACTATTCTTGAATGAATAAAGATAGAATACTTTTTTTAATTTTGTTTTGCTCAGAATACTGTTAACTTCATTTTTCTCTAAAAAAGAAAAGCTCTGAATGTTGATCAGTAATTAGTGTGTGAAAGAAAAGGGATATTATGATACACAATTTTAGGACTATTATAATATACTTTCAGGGTAGTTATGATGCGCTAGAAGAGCTGTTATGATATTATGTTTACTGTGAAGGAAATTTACCAATTTGATAAATTTTCTAACTTTATTGCATTACTTCTTGAGGGATATTTCATAATATCTCAGCTCTTGAAGATTGTTTGAATTGACATGTTGGCACCTACGGGGCAGTATATATATATCATTATTTTAAAATGTATTTTAAAAGTATTTTAGCACTACAAACTGTGTAATTGTTTGCTCATTCTGACTTGTTAAACGAAAGAAACTCATTGGGACATTAAGCTAAATTATAGTATTGGCAATAAGGTGTTAATATTACAGTAAATTATGTAAATGTTGTGAGAAAAAGAGGTCATTAGAAAACGTGCTAATTCTTAGTCAATATTTAAGTGTTTTTATCTCACTTTTAGAGGTGATACATTAAGCATATGCATGTATCAGTATAGCCTTACTTCAGTGCTCTGTATAATATGGCCAGTTTAATAGCACTGTATCACAAAGCCCACACAGAAGTCTATTATGATAGACTGATTTTGTTTCAATTTTATCCATTTTTACAAATAAATCAATTTTACTCCAAATCATTTATGTCTGAAGTAGCACATGATACGATTTTTAAATTTGTATATCCTTAGGTAGAAAAATTACAGTGAAAGATTAATTTGTGTATCAAAACAGCCCTACTTGACCCTACAAGCTTTCATAATCACAATCACTGTAATGCTAAACGACACGATGATTATCTCGGACCTCTTTCTAAGGCCGATCTCGTCTAATTTTTCATCAGTTAGAACGCTTGGTTTTCTAGTTTTCTTTATGTTTAACACGGATCCAGTCTCTTTAATTTTTTCTAGTAATCTGCATATCGTTTAATTATTGGAAATACATACGTTGGGAAATTTCTCTATAAAATTAAGCTTAAATTCCATATACGACTCTGTTCTTTCATAATATAACAATAAACACTCGTTGCTCTCTAGTGTATAACATAGTGAACGAAACTACACACATTAAGAATGGACAAACGTATACTCAATTACACAGCAAACGAAACTGAACGAGGCTGAGCAATACGCACTGTTTAAAGCTAAGACATCTGCAAGATTAATGTTGTTACTAGAAACGAGGGAGGTCGCCGTCTGCGCAATCGGTGAGTGCTGTCTTCCTGCCCAGCTAATACTTTTCGAGCAACGCCGGAGACCTCGAGTTGCGTCGTACGTGAGAAATCCGTTATAATACTATGTCCGTGGGCATCTCCAGCTCATTACCGAAGGAAGATCCTCTGTCTACAAACTACGGCTATTAGTGGTACTGTGAACTTTCTGTACCTAAAGGAAACAATACCGATGTAGTATAACATAAGTAACAACAGATTAGTAGAATATTATCCGACCAAAGGTTTTTATTGGAGAATCTTACCTAATAATGATAACTGTCTTTTTATCAGGAATGGTTTTGCTCATATTAAAAAGTTGTTACATAGAAACAAACCTGTCCTATATCTATGTACTCCATTGCTGAGTGGCCCTAGTGTTCAGATTTTTGTTTTACGATTATTGTTTCGAAAATACGAATCCGGTATAATATATCAATATGTTATTGATAGAACCGATACCGGTACTTAACTATACAAAAGACAAAATTATTACATGAAACAGATAATTCATTTGAACACACATTTCATTTTTATTGGTCAATAAAGACGAAGATTTTTTTTTGGAAAATATTCTTTCCTTTGTAAGGGGGAAGTTTTGCTTCCTGGACAATATTAAATACATGACTTCACTGGTTTAAGTACACTTTGCTCACATCCTTTTTCAATTTAGTTATTTAATGACGCTGTATCAACTACTAAAATATTTAGAGTCCATGAAATTTGTGATGGTGAGATGGTATATGGCGAAATGAGGCCGATAAAACTAGCTACACGACACATGAAATTTTAATAATAATAATAATAATAATAATAATAATAATAATAATAATAATAGTACAGTAACCTAGGCAGAATTTTGGGTGTGATTTGATGAAATAATATAAATTTTTTACCACAACCGTATAATTAGCGGGATTAAATAATGCTAACATTTACTATAAATCGTAGTGCAAATAATTTAATAGTAAGAAAGCGTAAAATGTAGAAATGGTATCACAATATTGGCTGGATAAATACGACAGATTTTTCTGTGTTTCACGTGCTACACAAAGAAAATTTCTTCCGTAACTTGGAATATTTTCCATTTATAGCCTAATAAAGTGTTTTTGTGACTTAAATAATGGAATTTTGATAAAAAAAATCACAATAGTATACTAGTGTAGAAAAATATACAAATATAACGACGAAGTATCGCTTATGCTCTTGAACTAATAAGTAAATGAGATAAAAGTAATTTTACTGTGGAAAAAATATAGAACCAATTGGTGTGAAATTCCATTCTTATCTATTGTGCCTTAAATGAAGTGGACTACAGCATAGTGGACGACTGCCTCGAGAGGCCAAAAAGAACAAGAAGAAAATCAATAGATCCGGATTCGGAGGCTGGAATCATGACCTCGAATGTACGCAGAGCGATGTGTGTGTCGTAGAACGTTACACACCTCCTGATGCTCTGTGCTGAACGGAGATTCCGTTTTGGAGGGAGAAACCAAATTAGGAAGTAACACATCACCAATATAGTTTCAAATTTCACGAATTAAACACAACGGTGACTTTGTTGTTGAATTACGAAGTTAAATTAAAACTTATAAACAACAAACCTTACATGATATTGTTTGGGTTATGAATTATACATCCTTTAAATAAGTGGTCGTCAGCACTCGCTAAAATGTGTAACGGGTAAACAGTGCATCGTAATATGCCCCATTGTGCACCAGGAAGAGGGAGAGAGCATACCCGACAGCAGCCACGGATGCACTATAGTGCAGTCTCTTATCCGCGGGTAAGGGACGCTAGCCCGAGAAGGCACTGTGCTGATGACCGCAGCTTTAAATGGAGATTAGATCTATTTTCTTTCTCGTATTGAGTTGTCTTAAGTGGTAGCTTTGCTTCAGATTTATTTCTACAAAGATTTCTTTTCTAGTGCAGAAATACCTCGCCTCTGGAATTCGTTACCTAATGATGTCAGGGACTGCCGGACCCTATCACAATTCAAAATTAAATTGGAAATTTTTGTCTTATTTTAATGGTTTTTAGTTATTGCTTGAAGTGTTGATTTGTTTTTTTTTTTTTTACTCTAGATTAAAATTGCAAGTTCCTTGTTTATGTTAGTTAATTAGTTAGAATACAATTAATTACGATACTTGACCACTCATTTAAAATTTGTGTGATTGCAACCTGTATATATTTTTGTGTGTCTTGATTTGTTTATAGTATGTCTTCTTTCTTTTTATTTCTATTATTGCATATGTATTTCTGGTGGTGTGGAAGAGAAGGCCTGATGGCCTTAACGACACCAGAATAAATAAATAAATAAATAAATAAATAAATAAATAAATAAATAAATAAATAAATAAATAAATAAATAAATAAGTATATTAATAAATAACTAAGTAAGTAAATAAGTAACTAACTGAGTAACTAAGCAATTAAGTAAGTAACTAAGTGAGTAAATAAGTAAATAAATAAATAAATAAATAAATAAACTTCTCAGGTTACAATCTTTATGATGTATGGGACTTTTGATTGAAGAAGGAACAAGTCACATTTGTAATGGAGAAAGTTTCAGCAGGGGTTGTTATCGAATCTATGCCATTTTCCCATTTTAAGCATAAATAATATTCAGGTCTAGTCTTATTCCATTACCATTACTATATGACCATTTTGTACAGAGAGATTCAGTAACTATTTTACAAAATTTTAGGGATGATAGAGGAGACAATTATGAACTTTCATATAGGTACCTATGTCCGGAAACGTTTCGTTTGGTAGTAAAAAGCCAAGATTTGTTAGTCAATGTAACCAACTAGATTCGAAGTGAAGGCCATCCTTTTGAAGTTTGATTGCAGACCACTTGTTCCTGTAAACGTTGGTGATTTCTCATAAACATGGTATAAGCTAGTTGGCACCGTGAATGATATTATGATTGATTGAACCTTGAAACTTGCTGGTATGCATTTCATTTATGGAAGAGTAAAAGATGTTTATGAGAAATCACCAACATTTGCAAGAATATGTCGTCTGCAGCCAAATTTCAAAAAGATGACCCTGAGTTCGATTCTAGTTGGCTACACTGACTAACATATCTACACTTGTAACAACGAAACAGAACGTTTCCGGACATAGGCTCCTATAAGAAAGTTGTTCATATTGATGAACTCTATCATCCCTAAAATGTTGTAACATAGCCACTAAATCACCCTGCATATGGAACGTAAACAGCAACGTTGCGATCTCTGTTGAACCTCTCTGAGGAAAAAGAAAGCGATAGTCTATGACAATGATCGTCAGCACTCGCTGAATTGGGTTACGGTAAGCAGTGCATAGCAAAATGCATCCTCGTGCAGGAGGAAGCATACCCGCCAGCAGCCTCGGATGCACGCTGGTGCTGTAAGAGAACTGCGGGTAAGAGACGCTAGCCCGAGAGTGCAGTGTTCTGATGACCGCTGTTCTATGACTAGAATAAGAGCGATCGTACTGCACAGGTGACGTAACAGCGGCGCGCTGTGTTCTAGTACAAGCAACTCCGTTCCACAAATAGAACGGTTGGGTAATACACAGCACTCGCCGATCACCGGCTGTTAATGCGCAGAGAGGGCTAGTGTGGGAACGAGCAGGGCTGTCTGCATCGAAATCTTGAAGGGTGCTATTCATAGACATTTCGCAGAACGCGCCAGGAGCGTGCTAAACTAGCCCCGGCTATCCACTGGTTACTTTTACAGAATTCAAATCATATCCTACCGCTAATACTGGTTTATGAATACGAAAAACGCTGATCATCCACCGGAAGCCCGCGCTAAAAATGTCTATGAATACGGCCCGAAATGTTTATTTATTTAATCTGGCGGAGTTAAGGCCATCAGACCTTCTCTACCACACCACCAGAATACAAAATGGACACATACAAAAAACAAATGCAGAGAGAATAAGTAAATGAGAAATGAAGCGAGCGAATTGGTTCATGCGTTCCGCATGGGACTCGCATTCGGGAGGTCCGTGGTTCGATTTCCGGACCGACCTACCTGACTGTGGTTTTTCCACAGTTACTTAGGCAAATGCGGGTTGGAATTTTCATTCCCACGGTCCATTTCCCTTCCCTTTCCGTGTAGGAAAAGAATTTAGCTTTCGTATCATTAATCTTCATTTCATTCAATAGACATATTCAGGTCAAGACGCATGTCTTCATCCTCTTACGACAGGGGGCGTCCTCTCCCCAACCGTTCCTGCGTTCCCAGCTTTCCGCAACATCTCTGCCAGGATGTATTCCTTAAGAGCACTTCCAAGGACGCTTCGACACCTTACAGTGGCCGTGGGAATGGATCCTGTGCTGCTTGGTCACCTTGGCAGTATGAACTTACAGCGGAAGGGGAGTAGGAGACTCCCATTGGATGAGCTGGTGAGGTGTCACAAGCGGCCGGTGGGCTGGTACACCCTCATCCTCATTCGTCCCATAAATTCGGGGTGCACAGTAGGCCTCAGTATGGCCGACCTGCAAAGAGTCGTCCTAACTCGTTGCCGACCCAAGTGGCGCAAGCCGTAGAGGCACGCAATGACTCTACGGCTTGGTCCGAAGGGTTGTGGGTTCGAGTCCCGCCTCGGGCATGGGTCTTGTGTTTGTGTTAGTTTAGTAAACAGAAATCAGAAAAACTGGAACGTGAAAAAACAGAAATCTTTCGGAAAATGGCCTCTGGCCGGATATAGAAATTAAAAAAAAAAAAGTAGAAGAGGAATAAAAAAGTAAAAAAAAAGATTTGAAAAAAAAAACCCTAGTAGACACCGTGACCTAACCTTGCCCGACCTAAATAAGAAATACAATTAAGATTACAAATACAAAAAGGAGAAATGCAAAATGCGAGAAATAAAAAAAAATACAAATAGAAAGATAAGACTACAATGGGCACAAATTGCATTATCATAGACAAATTTTAACAAACAAGCAATTGTAACGTTGAAATAATTCAAAATAACGAATCAAATTTTACTACTCGTATTATGTTGCTTTCAAGCAGCATTTTTTACGGCCAAGAATTGCATTCTCTGTATGACTACTGTACCTGAATAAATTGAACTTTGAGAAGAGATAATTATGTTTAGGAAATAGTGTTGTCACTTTACACCAATATACTGTAGTTAAGTTAATTCGGCCACAGAAGACGGTGATATGAGGTTAGTCATACAGAGATGAAATTCATGATCGTAAAAATGTTGTTTTAAAGCAGCATCATATAAGTAGCACAATTTGATTTGTTATATTGAATTATTTCAACATCACAATTTGCTTCCTTATTAAAATGAGTGTATGATAAAGTTATGCAATTTGTGTTCTTTTGTCTTGTATGTTTTTGGAAAATATAATTTCAATTAATGCTTCGCCATAAATGTAACTAAAACCTTGTGCATCCTTCATGTTTATTGTACTGCACGTCCTCTCCTCACACGTTACCTGCACTTTGTTTACATTCTCACTGTGCCTAAACGAGACGCTCTACTGTACATGAATAAAACAATAAACCCACCAAAGGTAATATTATTATTATTATTATTATTATTATTATTATTATTATTATTATTATTATTATTATTATTATTATTATTATTATTGGTGATTAAAGAAAATGATTAAATACTAGAAGTAAGTAGCCTAACTGATTGCACAATTAAGAAAAACAAAACAGTAAGAATGTCGAAACATTTGCAATAAGTTAGTGTACTCAGTTTACTGTATTGCACTATTGGCAATAAGAAGATGCTTAATAAGTTTGTTTTTGAATATGTTAAATTCCGACAGCCCCTAATGCCACTGGGTAGGGTATTTCACAAGTGCGATAGCAAGATTATGACGATGAATACGACTACGAGAATGACGTGTTGGTATGGTTAATATGCGACTATTATAATACATCTGAAACAAATAAAAATAGCGTATCATATAATTAACAGACAAATCGAAGAGCAGACTGAGTTAGTAGTGAATTTGAAGAGATGTATGAATAGAAACGAGGGCGACTGTCCTAGAATCACTGTCTGGACTGGATTGCTTCCGTTGTTTAAGTTACAGTTAGCTAATTATATTTACTTGGCTGGTGTGCTTGCTCTATATACCAAACCCACATCGCAGTACTAGTAATATACAGCCGTAAACACAATGCGGATACGGTTAACTGGTCGTTAATTTAATTGAGATTGTTGTCATGCTACCCATTTAATTAAATCAGTTTATTTACACAGATATAAAAAATATTCTCTTCTGATGCGTCATATTCGGCCACAGATTTGAATTTTTTTGTTGGGCAGGACGCGGGTAGACTACATGACTCTCTCTGAAAAAAAATGATTTGCATGTATCGTCTTTTGTATGTCCTGGTTACCTTAATCCAGCGATATTATTTCAACATGTACGAATAGCACTTGAAGCAGCACGCGTGCAAGGGACGTAGGCTAGATTCACATAGCTTTGACTTATATACTTGACCCATAAGATCGAATGCTGTATGTGATGGCGAAATAGCGATGACTTTATCCTGAACTGAGTTACATGTTTTATCAACTTTATATGGGGTTAAGATTTAATACGTGATTTAAAACCGTTTGTTTTTTATAAGGAAAGCGTTAACATAACATATTTTGTAAGTTCTGTTAGGAAATTTACAAACAGTATCATTACGTTTATACAAGAGTGGAACCGGTAAAGTGTTAAAATGCTGTGACTGAAATCATAACTTTTTTTGCAACATAAGCTCATTGCTACGTTCAGTTGCAATTTTTTTGTAACTCAACGAGAATTTATTTCGTCACATTATTTTTTTTTGTCGAATATGTGATAATTAAACAAAGTATATATATTTATATATTTACATACTAGCCGTACCCGTGCGCTCCGCTGCACCCGTTAGAAATAAATATAAAGTAATTACATAATTAAAATAGGACATTTGATCCAGGGAACATTTGTGTTTGATAGAAGGATAAATCCTTTAATATGTTACTTAATTTAAATTGTATTTAAAATATTAAAATGCGATCATTTTGATCCAGAGACCACTCATTGGTGCAATGACAATTCCTTTAACATGTTTCTTAATTATTATAACCAATTACTGTATTTTGGAAAAGCGAAAATTAACAAAAAAAATTTGGCTACAGATTTATTATTATGTTTATATTATATTATGTAAAAAGTGTGTTGATAACGGATGTACTCGAATTAGAAAGTTTTTAATTTGTTGTGGGAGCTCTTGAATCTCAGGAGGAACAGCTTTTACAACAGCGCAACATAATCTGCTTGGCTCATTACGCAATTTTTTTGCATTGCATTTATTGCATATATATTTTATGTATTTTAACACGATTCAATTGAGCATAGTTAAAATTTGAATTATACAACAATAGATTGCTAAGCTAACGTAACTGCATACGAAATCGATACACTCTCATTGTTCGTTAATTCTCTGAGATAAAAATGAATATATTCATAAACATTATTTTAAGAAATACAGGAAATGAATATACAGAATAACCTATCACGTTTTCTTTGCATAAGAAGCTATTTTAGGCTGGTATTCATAGTCGACACTTTCGATTAAAGTGTCCTTTGGAAGACGCAAAGTATCACTTTTCCGTTGCACAGTCGACACTTTGGTGCAAAGGAACACTTTGGATGAAAGTGTAGTTCCGACCACACTTTGAGCCGAAAGTGGCACTTTGTATAAAAATGGCGGACGTCTTGGAAGTTGTCGAATTATTAGAACGTGCGGAAGAGCTGGCACAATTAGTGGACAATGTACAAATTAGAGAGAGGACTAAAGACAATCCCGTGGAATTTTATAATGATATAGAATTAAAAAAACGGTTCCGATTTGATAAAGAAACTTATTGAGACTGCTTATATTTTCGATGGCTGGATGACAAAAACGAATAATAGACGTTTGCCAGTGCCTCCAATAATACAGTTATTGACTGCATTAAAATTCTATGCTACAGATATGTACCATACATTAATATATATAATATTATAGTTCAGATATTTCTGTAGTAACATTCGTATATTTAGGCTATAACCTCAATTCAATGAAGTGATATGTAGGTAGATATGCCTATATAACCTTTTTTTATTACTGAAACGAATTTTTTAACTTAAATAATATTAAACTACTAACTTCAATCTAATGTAGGCATAATTATTTTAAATTAGCATTGAGAGACCTCGCGTGCCTGCCTTCTAAGTAGATTCCATAATTATATTGGGTTTAAAATGATTTTGATTTTTGTTGACTACCTGTATTTTGAGATAAGATTTATCTTGATGTTGATATAATCATTACTGTTTTGATACCCCGGTACCGGTAATATATATTTTCACGCCGGTAAGCAATACGCCTACTGTCTTTAGTTCATGTGCAGTCATAAACTCACCATGAAGAGAGATCTCATACTATTAGGCCTATTTTGTTTTGCATTATAGAAACATTTGGCATTCAAAATATTCCTGAAGAGCAGGCAATAATGGAAACGAGAGAGAGAAAACAGTAGTAGTAGTAGTAATAATAGTAGTAGTAATGTGTTTATCTCATTCTTTTTTTACTTCTATTCACTATTCACGAAAAAGACAAAAATGAAAATAACGGAAATAACACGATATATCAATGAAGCAGATACGTATAAAACCTAACCTAACGATATAAATTTAATGATTATATATATGTATATATATATACATACATACACAAAACTTAACCTACTCAGTCCAACTTAACCTAACTATATAAACTAATAGAAGATATGTAGGCTACAAAATCTAACCGAACTGTATAAATCAGTGGAACGGATACATACAAAATCTAACTTAGCGACATAAATCAATGAAAAAGATATGTACAGAACCTAATCTAACTATGTAAATTAATGGATCAGTTATGTACGGTACTGTACAAAACCTAACCTAATTTCACCAGCAGTATCACTATTTAATATCTCAGTTCACAAAGTGCAGTCGTAGAGAACGGTTGTGTAGTAAGCGGCATATGCAAGTAGGTTAGCGTGTGAAGAAGGTATGGGCGACGACCTAAATTCTTACAGGGCGCGAATCGGGTGCTTCAATGCAAGGCAGTGTTGCAGATGTTCAAAAGGTGATAATGTAATAGTGTCGGATAGAATCAACATATTTGTGGCAGCGGCTGCTTTATCAATTCTACTGATTATTGGAAATGTGGAGTTAAACCCTGGTCCTGGAGATACAGAAGGAAGAGTCTACAGTGATGAAGTGTTTCAAAGAGAATGGATAAACTATATGAAAGAAACGAGAGAAGACAGACTGAAGGCAAGTGTTCTACTAAACAAAGTAGCAAGTGATATAGATACATTAGTAAACAGGTACACTGAAGTGGAAAAGAAGTTAAAGGAGGTTATCCAAGAGCAGGCTGTGTTAAAATCGATAGTTAAAAAATGGGAAAATGATAGCAGAATTAATAACATTGTAATTTATGGTGTTGAAGAGTGCAATCATGAAAAAGGGATTGATACTGGTTACGTGGTGTTAGAATTATTAACTAAGTATTTCAGTCTAAACTTGGACATAAGTGCGATAAATAACGCGTATAGAGTAGGTAAGGGAAATAAAAGACCAATTATTGTGAAATTGAACAGTTACTTTATCAAAGAACACATCATTGCCAATACGCGTCAACTCAAAGGCACAAATATATTCATAGAAAATGACTTTGCAAAAGAAATTAGAGAGAAACGAAAGAAGTTAATTCCAATATTAAAAGAAGCTCGAGGTAAAGGATTTAGGGCAACTTTAGTAAAAGATAAAATGAAGATAAACGGAAACATAGTTAACGTAGAGTCCTTAAATAATCAAAACATTGAGGATTTATTCAGTTGCGGTAACAAGAACAGAAATAAGGAAATAGAGACTTGTGGAAATAGAGCATCATCTACACCTCACGTAAACAGAAGAAGTGCATCACGAAACAGGAAGTCTAGAAGCGCAGAGAGGACTGATAAGAATAGTAACTCATCAAGTGGGCAGAAGAAATCAGAAATAACAAATAGAAGAATTGATGAGCTTACGGGAGTGAATGATATTAGAGCATACCTAAGTAAACTAGAGAACACTGTTTTCACAGATCCCTTTAGAAGAAAGAAGAGTGAAGAAGGACAACCTAGTATTGAAGAAGATGCAGGAACCAGTGAAGATGCTGTTTGGGGAGCTGAGGCACAGACTGAGAGAACAACCAGTGAGGGTAGGCTGAGGCGCGCAAGTGAAAACTCAACAAGGAGAAGCGATTGTGGATCAACCGGCAAAGTCAGTGATCAATTTATAAGAATGCCACATGCCGTTGGTAGTCCGGGGTGCGCGAGAGGAAGTGCTATAGTATGGAGGAACTGTGCGTTACCGACCGATGGAATAGAAGAAGGTGACGAACAGTTATTAAGAGGTAAATTGACAAATAGAAACTCTATCAGAAATAAAGTAGATTCAATCAAAACTATAGATACTGAACGAAACTACCTACTAAGAGATAGGCATCAGCTAAGACTAAATTTTCCTAAAATTAGAAACACATATTATTAATTAAATTAGATAAGCAGACAGGTTTTGTAAATAAGATAGAGTTACGTCAAAGTTTTAAAATAATAAAAGTTGAAAATAGAGAATTAAGGTAGTTATTAATGTATTCCGATAGCTATATTACTCGTATTTAGTAAAGGTTCAGAAGATAATTTTGACTTTATGAATTGCTTTACTAATATGTTTTAATTTTAATAATAATGCATTTATAATAAATTTAGTAGGCATTATAATAGTAATGAATTGATAATGAGTACATGAGACACAATTATGAAACTAAATTGAGGTTGATTATGTAAGCAACTTGGCAAGTTTGTGTTTAAGCTGGTATGTGATAGTCTTCATTGAAGTTACGCAAACGTTTCAGCTGACAAGGAAATATTGTAAGAAATAAAGATTAACCTACATATAGAATGTATCGAGTCAGCTAATTCAGGTTCATGACTTACATTATGTCGACATCTGATCACATTTTTTTATAATAATAAGTTATTATGTAATGTAAGACCTGAATAATTACAATTAAATTGTGAAAAGGAGCAGATAAATAAGATTTAATGTATTAATGGTTATCATTATTGGTTTAAACATGCACTAAAACCAGACGTAAGTGCAAGTTTGAACCAATAAATTATTGAGATTTGCGTTAAAATAATGAGTCTAGGAAATTGTATATTTAGTATGTAGAACTACATTTGTTTATAGATCTTTTGTTATATTATTAAGTTTTGTACTTGTGAACTATATCAATAAATCAATCAATCAATACATTCACTATTTAATAAAATGTTATATATCTGAACTGACTGAAATAATCTAAACTATCGGTAACAAAAACTAGAAAGTGAAATAAAACATCTTTAAATATATATTTTGTTCCTCGCGCAAACAATAGGCTCCCAATTCAAATCACAAGCATTGTAATTTGTAGGTTATAGGTCATTAATTTGTTATTGTTTGTTCACTTGTTTTGAAAGGCATTGTGGGACTTCTGTTACCAACCAAATTGTAACTCTACACTTTGCTGGCGTAAAGTGACACTTTGTGAAGTGCACTTCTTCAATCGTCTATGAATACCACTAATATGAAAGAGCCACTTTCGTCAAAAGTGTCACTTTGCAAAGTAGTGATATAAAGTGTCGACTATGAATACCAGCCTTAATCTTACCTGTCCTCAATTCACTCACAAGTTACTGTAATAACATTATAGCATTATGCCCATCCAGAGAAACTACACTTTCCAATGATGAAATAATAATTAATTATACAAATCGGTTAATTTAGCTTCCGATATTACTTCATACAAACACAGAAACATTGTCTGTATGCTATGTTTCATAGCTTTCGATTGACGAAGTCATTTGTTTTTTATTTCAATACACTGCCTTTGATGGCAGTTATTTTAATTTTAAAACTCATTTATCTCATTAACTATCAGTCCTATCAAAATTTTTCGAAGAATAAAACTCATCAGAAATCATTTTTAAAGAAACTTTTGTTATGTAACATTTTTCACAAAAATCAATAATAAGCGAGATATTTCGATTTATTTAATTCAGACCCCCTTATAACCCCCCTTTTAAATAATGTATTTTGAATGCCATATAGCCTAAAATCTAAGTTACAACGAACTTAATTTATATTCCAATTTTCATCGGAATCCGTTCAGCCATTATCTCGTGAAAAGGTAACAAACATACAGACAGACATACAAACAAAAATTTCAAAAAACCGATTTTCGGTTTCAGGGTAGTTAATTATATATGTTACGACCAATTATTTTTGATAAATCGAAAATTAGCAGAAAACGTTCGGCTACAGATGTATTATTAGTATACGAGATTTATTATTTGTTTGTGTTCTAGAAAGTTCTTTCTTGACATTAAAATGCATTAGGAATAAAAGTACATGTGTTAAAAATTGAAAAAAAAATAATAGTTTTCATTAGCGTAAAATTGTAATTTTAAAATATTCAAATTAAAGCTGTTTTTACCGGCGTATTTATTAATTTAGAAATCTTTCAGCATGGAATTTGGATGGTCAAATGTGTTGTTAATCAAGTGTCGTAATTAAAAATCGTCAGCAGAAAAGTTGAAAAAATGAATTTTGGCGGGGTTTTGCAAGTTTCGGATTGCTGTAGCGGTGTATTCTGTATTAGTACAAGGAACTATCGTTCCACAAACAGAATTGTTGGATAATAGAGTCCTATTCCACATAATTATCATTAGTTCATAACCATAGTAAAATTGAGAGCGGAATGAACCAAAGAGTCCAATGCGGTGGTGGTGGTGGTGGTGGTGGTGGTGGTGGTGGTGGTGGTGGTGGTGGTGGTGGTGGTGGTGGTGGTGGTGGTGGTGGTGGTGGTGGTGGTGATTACATTCAAATTGACATTTGTATGAGAACTATGATTCTGCTTTCTAATAATAACACAATAAATAACAGCTTCAGATTCTAATATAGAATCCCGACCTTCCACTGATGTTACGTGGTTGAAGTTTCCCCAGTTCTTTCTCTAGAAACGTGACACTTCCACGAATATTTTGAATACAGACCTTGACGAATACTCTTTGATGACTGCAAACGCCGCTGAAAGAAATATAAATCATATTTGGAATAAAGTCTAGAGATGTCTGCAACTATTAAGAAGCCAGATATTTTAAAGTCTCTTGAATTTAACTCGTATTTCAAGGGAGGTTATTCTCCATGAAGGTTCTTGGTTTGTCCTGAAAAAGAGTCAAAAGCCCTGGAGTTCATGATAGACCCTCATTCAAATCACATTTTAATTTCTGGCTGTAGAAACTAAAAAGAAAAGAAGTAAAAATTCCGCACAAAGCGAGCTGGCTGTGGAAGTGAACGGCTCCGCTGTTAATTGTTCATTATGTGAGCGATAATTACTGCGCCGACCGGCCGGCCGGGGGCTTAATATCCACTTCTTTCATTCGTCTCTGAATTCAGTCCAATCAGCTAACTGCAATTGGGAAAGATATTTCTTGGAACTTTTTCAAGGATAAAATCATGCATATTTTTGTTCGTTATGCAAAGCAACCTTCTGGTAAGATAAGGTAGTGTCATGTGAAATGTCTACATTAATAATTGAATATTGTACACGTTTTACCATCAACTAAAATAACCTTAAAATCTGTCTTCAATATAAAAATATTGTACCTAATGTGTTCTGCTGTTTCTTTTCGACAGGTATCAGCGATATCAGCTATCGCTGATACTGGGTAAAAGGAGAGGAATGTAAAATACCATCTCAATCACTAGCACCACCATAATCATTAATAAATATTGCACATTGTTTCGTAAATTTGCTAAATCTAACATAACTTTTAAATGTTCTAAATACGTTTCTAATTACATTTCTCTTGGTTGGAAGATTAAAATTTGTCGACGCATCCTGTTTAATATATTTCTAACACTTCGAATACGTACCATCAAAATTGTTGTAACATTTTCTTCAGATGACTGTATAATTTCATCGTTTTTAAAGTGGAACGTTTAAGTGGGCTCTGTTTGGGAAAAATTTCGTTACGGTTTCTGTAACACTCTACTCGCATCTTCCTCGTTAGCGAAAAAGTGCCGGTGCAACCCACAAGTACTGGGTGTTCATTTCAAAGTGTGTCATGACGTCACTGTTGTGAGTCGGCGATTTGAATCGAGTTTCAGCTTTTATGTCAATCTGAACTTGAGAAGTGTACGGTATAACTTGAACGTCGTAGCAACAGATGGCGGCCTGTACGGTCTGTGTGCTACCATAACCTCTTTCGAACTGTGTTTTGCGCGGGAAAGTCGTACGCAGGGTATTTGTTATCATCGGATGCGTACCGCAACATTCCACAACTCAAATCAAATGCTCCGTGTCTATGTTGACCGTCCACGTTAATGTCAAAAAATACGTAAGTAATCGTCTTAACCCTCTCGCCATATCCCGACAATAAGAAAAAAAACTCATCTCAGTACGTGTTTCCAAACAGTTCACATTCCTGCTACTACCGGCTTTACCGTATGTATCGGTACGTACTCTTCAGAATGAATGCAGTACTTGCTAGACAACTTCTCTGGAACTTAGGTAATACGCCTCTGTGGAAGTGTAGGAAGATTGAATTCTCTAGGCTCATAGGCTAGCCACATGACGACATACGGCGAGCCATGACACATTTTGAACTGAACACGCAGTATTATTGCTCTTTAAAGGCAGCGGGCCGATGTAAATCGCAAAGTTTAAAGATACAAATAAAATAACTCTTAACAATGCAACATACATAATGACGTTTAATTTACTTCATACATATCATAATCTACAAGTATCAAAATCCATTAAATCATACGTCTACAAATAGCATAAACGTTCCTCGCAATTACAAGGATTTTACAAATCATCTTCTTGTTTACTGGGTTATTTAACGACGCTGTATAAACTACTAGGTTATTTAGCCTCGATGGTATTTGTCGAGATGAGGCCGAGGATTCGCCTAGATTACCTGGCATTCGCCTTATGATTGGGAAAACTTGGAAAAAAAACCCAACCAGGTAATCAGCCCAAGCAGGAATCGAACCCGCTCCCGAGCGCAACTCCGGATCGACAGGCAAGCGCCTAACCAACTGAGCTACCCTGGTGGCTATTAATCATCTTCCATCTTTTTTTATTTAATATAGGCCTACATGTATACATCTTAAGTCGTTTTCATCCACCGCTGTGGAGAAACTGTTGGCATATCTGACCGTGAAACGAGAGGGTTCGGGTTCAAATCCTGGTAGGGACAAATTACATGGCTGAGGTTTTTTCCGGGGTTTTCCCTTAACCCATTAAAAGAAGAATGCTGGGTAACTTTCGGCGCTGGATACTGGACTCATTCCGCTGGCATTACCACCTCCACCTCATTCAGGCACTAGATAAACTTAACAGTTGATAAAGCGTCGTAAAATTACCAATTAAAGAGTAATAGTTTTCAAAATTATCTTATATTAAAATAATTCAGTTGTCACTAACCCAATTACTGACGAATGGATATCATTTGGGCGCCACCGGCGTAGCTCAGGAGGTAGCGCGTTTGTCTGCGCTCGGGCGTGGGTTCGATTCCCGCTTGGACTGATTGCATGGTTGAGTTTTTTCCGAGGTTCTCCCCAACAGTAAGGCGAATGTCAGGTAATCTATGGCGAATCCTTATCTCGCCAAATACCATCTCACCATCATAATCCCATGGATGCCAAATAACTAAGTCGTTAATATAGTCGTCAAATAACCAACTTGAAAAAGTTATAGGGCTTTCAATTCTTTCGTGTATTTTAAATAATCCTATACATGGAGTTTGTGTTTGGTTTTTAAATTATAATCTGGTTTTTAAATTATAATATTTTCTAAGTCTTGCTTGATTCGTTCGATGCATATTATGTTCCCACGCCTCCACGATTTTTCATTTAATATATTTAAATTCAGTACATTTTCCTTCCATATTTAATTTTTCATAATTTGTGTATCATTTAACTATTTTATAAAATTATTTTTCTATTAACTTAATTTTTGTACAACTTCTTCTCTCTTACATTTCTTGGTTGTTAAATAATAACAGTTTTAATTATAGGCCTATTAATACTGTTGGAAACAATTTCATCTAGATTTGCTTGTATTAAATAGATTCCACTCCAAAAGTATTTATGAAGTAGAAAATTGTTTAAAAATTTGATTTTAAGTTTTGTAACTAATCCAGTATTCCCATTTCATATATATTGATAACATTTGAATTTATATTTTACTATTATATTGTTATAGTTGTTTCTTACTATTACACGTTTGTGAGTGTACGAAATAATCTGTTATAGGTAGCTATTATATATAATTTAAATAATAATCAGTAACGTTGACATAATCAATGAAAAGCAATTACATTATCTCACTTTGAAATTGGTCCTTATTCTTTTCATATTCTTAAGTCAAAGCGAAATAAATAACCTGACGTTCACTAGCATTTAGTTCTTAACGTGTAATGATATCAAGAGAAGATCCTCCTTTACGGATATGAACGCTATTAAAAGACCAATAACATCTGAGACCTTTCCACTCCCGTGAGCTAGCTAATCTATGTGCACTTTGAAACAGGTAAGAGCCAGTGAAATTCGTTTCAAAGATGTTTAATAGGATTCGAGAAACAGAAAACTCAACTTCCTTTGCTTGCGTTTATGGGTGGCATAAAATTCGTCCGGCATTACTCGATGGGAACTTTCAGCGCACCATCTACAAGTGCTTTATATTCTTTTACTGTAGTGTAATAAAACGGAATGGAATCCAGAGACTGAAAGCTTAGTTCTTAACTTTACATATTCGACAGCATTTCACTTATATTTTGTCTCGTTTGGATATTGCATTCCTCTTTACTTGCCAGTAAATGAGAATTTTCATGTTCAAAGAGGTCCATTGCTACAATTATTCTGTCTTTATTCCACATTCATCATTTTCATAGTTACTGGCTTCGAGAAGTTTTATTGAGAGATGGATGTTATCATAATTTTGACAAAGTTTAAGGAGACGTATTGACATAGAAAATAAAATTGTAGTTAGAGTTCAGTCGTAATGTGCTGGTTATGCACCTGACAAAAAAGCTAGAGACTTGACTTCATGCAATTATTGTTACTAAAAGTGGCATGGGTTATGCCAGAAATTATAAGTCTACTTCACTCCCATGTTTCACTTGTTCTCTCGAAGTTTCTGTAGAATGGTGATAGTCTCATTCTTCATATCTCACTATACTTCTTATCTCGTTTCTCTTTCGTCTCGTTTCTCTTACCTATACTCTAACCACAACATAAATACCAGATCTTATCTGTGACACGCTAAGTATACCTTTTCATAGAACATCTTTTTATTCATCATCTTTTACATTATCCACCTCGCGACAATGGAATTCCTTGTCACAAAGTATTAGGGGCTGCAATACAAAAACTATTTAAAAAAATAGCTTAAAGGATAACCTTTTTAGCAATTCACTCCAATCATACTGACTTGAACTATCACTGGCTACATTGTTACTTATTACTTTAGACATCATCCTGATAGCGCTGTATTTTCAAAATTGTCTCATAATAATCTCTTTCTATTAGCTAATATTATTTGAAGTATATTAAATTCTATGTAGTTTGGCTTAATTCTGCTACACAGTTTGCATTTCATTGTTTAATTAATACTTCATAGTATTTTGCTGCTTAATTATAAATAACTCTTGTATACTTGTAACTCTTATCTAAATCAAATTGTTGAATTTTTTGTAGCTTGTAAGTTCATACATATATATGTAGATATACTTTTTGGTGGTTGAGTGGAAGAGAAGGCCTTACGACCTTAACTCTGCCAGCTAAAATAAATTATTATTATTATTATTATTATTATTATTATTATTATTATTATTATTATTATTATTAGTTTATTATTATTATTATTATTATTATTATTATTATTATTATTATTTTCCAGTTTTAACTTAAGTTTTGTGAAGTCTTCAGAGAGGCACATTCTGGACAAAGGAAGTTCATATAATATGGTGTGGAAATTGAAAAATTAAATTCTGATTAACTCTTATGCCACGGTTATTGCCAGAGAAGCTCTGTTCTTGAAATAAGATTTTCAGTGGAAACATCATACACATCATTTGAGTGAGTCCAGAATTTATTATTCAGTGAATGGAGCGAAACACTTAGGCTGACAATATACTGCCTCGGACATTCTGTCTCGGACAGAACGTTTTGTCTCAGACCGTTTGATGTGAGGGTGATCATACGCATTCTTATGAGGCTGCAACATACTGCATCGTACGAATATCCTGGCATGAATGTCCAACACAGCATACTGCAGTCTCATGTGTATGAATGCGTGTAATAACACTCACATCGGACAGTCCGAGACAAATCCATCCTGTCTGAGACAGAATATCCAAAGCAGTATGCTTCCGACCTTAAACGAAATGTTGCTCTACATCCTCTTGAAACTTTACGATGGAAATTCTTGTGTTACTGTTATTAAAATGTGTTATTCCCCTAGTCTAAATTTTTTTATAGTTATGTGAACTAGCAATTTCGAGGTCTGCAATGATTATTCTTTTCAGCCAACGTAATGCAAAGGTGTTATAATTTTGGTAAATATTTTTCGTGTTACATTAATCTATAGGCCTATTACACGCCAATTCTGTCGTTCTAGAGTGAAGGTATCGACTATCTATTTCCCATATTATATTTTATTCAAGAGCTCATGAATGTTACTGGGCGCAATATGTACATATTTCGGGAACTCTTACACCCAACGCTGCTTCACATCAACGATATCAACCTCGGTTTGGGGTGGATGGTTTAGGTATGCTATCTCACGGAGAGAAGCGAAATTTACAAGGTTATTAGATGATCTTGATTCACATATTTCAGAAATTATAATCAATCATTTATCGAAATAATAATTGTAATTATACAACGTAGTTGGACTTATGAAACTATCATTGAATTTTGTTTGCTTTGATTTAATTTTTATACTTTGAACCCATGACTTAATTATAAATCAAAATTTTAATTTACACAATATTTTTAAATGGTTTTATTAGAATATTTGGGGCTTCCATTCAGAAGACAAATTTTATTCATTGTGAAGTTCTCATTCATTCATAGTTTTCATCCCAATGATATATTTTTCGCTGCAAACTCAGCATTCTTTAGTCTGCCCTTTTTCCGCCTTCCTCTTAATCTCCGCAGAGGAGCTATATATCTTAATATTATCTGTCATCTGGTGTCTTTTCCTGCCACAAAACGTTTCTCCCTTTCACTATTCTACAATTCTCAGGAAGAGGCCTTGTCTTCTATCCAGAGTTGTTAAGATTTTTCACTAAAATTCCAGATTTCGCATTTCACAGTTAACACATAAACTTTTGCAATCCTTTCACTGGAACTTTATGAATCATCCTTTTTACAGCCGGGATTTAGCCCCATCCGATTTTGATTTCTTTGGGCCACTGATGGAGAAAAACAATTTATGTTTTATGGAAACGTATAAAAAGATCCTATCATAGATATAGTAGAGGAGGCAATACCTGGCTTGTGATTTTATCACGCACAGTGGATATCTCGAATAGGTATGGACGGGGAAAATTATTTTTTAGTCTGAGATGAACTTCCGAGTCGGTAGATTCGTCTAATATCAACCAAACCGAAACAAACTTTGTTTCTGATATCCCATCCTTTCGCCTCTCGCATAGCCACATGCCAGGTCTCGCCTCTGGATCTGTAGTTTGGAACATCAATAGCCGGATTTCTACAGAGAAGAAACCTTCAAGCTTGTGTTATGTGATGTGTATAAATCATCTCGAAGACTAAGTAGAAAAGTAGTAGGCCTATTTAGTTTGCAGTTCAATATTTTGATTGTAATCTATTCGTAAGCTATACAGAAAACCTTAACAAACTTACTTCGTAACTAATGAAGTCGATTATATATTTTTTGTTACTCACGAGTGGAAAATCGATGGAGAGACTGGAATGTATTTCTGTAACCCACATACTGGACGAATGACCTTATCGTGTGCAGGGGGTTTCAATGTAGTATCTGCTGTCCTTACTTTTGTTTCGAAGTAATTCAAAGCCGAGCGCTCGCCGGGGCTCTGCGGCGAGAACCACTAATATTGCGGCCGCTCAAGTTTCTTTATTTCCCACGTCTCTGTCTTCACTCTCAGGAGAATAATATCGCGAAAGTTGCTGATTGAGTTTCAAACTGGCGCTTGTATTATAATATTATATACACTGCTTCGGAACGCAATCCGACTGTACTATAGTAACTCTGCGGTACTTTGTTACCGCACTCACATACTACAGAACGTAGTTTCTGTTCGTGCTACACAATAATATATTGTGGTATAGTACACGGACATGTGGCCGCTTCTGTTGCTGAAGTGCTAGCGCTCTGTTCTTCCAGCCAGGCGGTACGGGTTCAGTTCTCTGTAAGGTCGTGATGATATTTATTTAATTAATTAATTAATTAATTTATTTATTTATTTTATTTTATTTTGTTAATAATTGTAGCATAAAGTATAATATATACAGAAAAACTTTAGCTCGCCCCTGAAAGAGTAGAACTCGTGCTCAGGGGCGGATTCCTGAATTGAAATTAAGAAGTATATAAAACAATTTGTCCTATGTCTACTACGCAATAAGAATATATAAATTTAAATTTACAATTTTTCAATTTTTATAAAATCCATACCTAACTTTTTAAATTTAATACTAGAACTATTAGAATTGACAAGATTATTTAATTTAGGGTAAACATTGGTAATTTCGTGGCAGTGGTTATTTCGTGATACTTTTTCTTTGCTCTTTTGTGAACTAACCAATGGTGTTACGAGATCCAAATTTCCGCCAAGGGATTGAATATGTTGTCCAGTTTCCAGAAACATACAGCTAAGCTTGGTGTGACTATTGTAGTTGCTTCAGTGAGCATTTATGTTTGGAGAGAGCAAGTTTGCGTCGACTTCTCAGGCATACAAATTTTGTGGATGTTTGTAATTACATTACAGGCTTATTACTAAAGGTAAGCATATGATATTTGGTACTAAGATTTATTGTATCTTCAAGAAATTTTAGGAAATGTTTTTGGAATTTTAGATACATCTGTAGTCGCCATATAGGCTTAGCTTTACAAATAGAAATCTTAGCTGTTTGAGGCGAAATTTTGTTGAGCATTAAGTGTTACAATTTTTAAAATATTATAAAATGTATTACAATAGGAATTTTAGAAATCTGAAGACAAGATGTGATAACAAAAAGGAAAACGGAGACGCAATGGGTTCAGTTAGCTTCTGTTTGATTTGTTATCATGCTAAGTGTCAATGATAAGTGCTAGAAGACTTGCAAGAATTGTGACAGAAGAGGGAACATGGCTCCACCATTTTGGACCGGAGACAGAGGCAGACAATGGAGTGGCATAATGCAAATTCACCAAAGAAATAGAAATTCAAAAGTACACCTTCGGCAGGAAACGTTATGGCTACTGTGTTTTTCGATTCAGAAGGACTCTTGCTTGTGGACATCATGCCACACGGAACCACCATTAATTCTGACGGGTGTGTTGCAACTCTCAAGAAACTTCAAGTTCGACTGAGTCGTGTTCGACGACATCGGAAGAAGCAGGATGTTCTGCTATTGCACGACAACGCACAGCCATATGTCGGTCACAAGACCACAGACCAGATCAGAAAATGCAGATAGACAACACTGAAACCTCCGCCTTACAGTCCTGAACTGGAACCGTGCGATTACCAAAACCTGAAGGATCCCTTCGCGGAACGAGGTTAGAAGATGACTCCCTTGTGCACGCTGCTAAAGAGTGGCTCAGACGTGTTGGTCCAGACTTTTACCATGCTGGTCTACAGGTCCTCGTTCCTAGGTTACGTAAGGCAGTTGAAAGGGACAGGGATTATGTAGAAAAGTGACATTTTGTTCCTTAAGGATGCATCTACATTCTGTGAAAATAGCAAAGCTGTAGGATAAAAATATAATTTTTAAACAAACGTTATGCATTGCTTTTGGACTTACCCTAGTAATATAGGCTATAGTAAAGTCCGTAATAAAAGTGTTCACCCTTTCAGGGCAAAGAAGTTCCCTTTTCAATTTCAATTTTTACTTTGATTTGATTCTTATTATGTGTTGATATGTATTTCTATGTTTTCTTGCTATGAATATTAGACGGAATTACTGTGTTTGAAGTCTTGTAACAATAAATGAGAATTTCATTTGACTTTAATGCATTTTTCCACAATTCTTCTACCTCTCACGAAATTATCAATGCAATATCACGAAATTACCAAGGTTATCACGAAATAACCAACTTATCAGCTTAAGTTGTAAAAGTGGTTTTTGGCACATATTCAAAAACGTATCCAATCTTTTATGTCTCCAGATTTGTACAGCAAGTTATCGTCTTTTAGATGAAAAAATCGGAATAAGGATATATTTACACATTTGCATTTTAAATTAGTTTTCATGAAATTATCACGAAATTACCAATGTTTACCCTATATTAAAATATCCTAAATTTGAATAGGTTAGCTTAAAACCACGTAAGTCACTCATTTTGTCATTTTCGTTTTATGAGAGAGAAAAAAAAGAAAGCTGCAGCCTAGACGCATATTCTATTTTGAAACACCATAAATGTGGTGTACGGAATGGTTGTGAGGACAACGTATAGTATATAGTTGATTTGGTTTTCAAGCTCTGTAAGTCACGAATTTGCGGTGTTTCTCAACGTAAACGTGTTTCACCCCTAGATTGAGTCTCTTATAGTTAGTTGTTGATAACTAGATACCGGAATCTTAGCCAATACTCTTTGAAGTTAAGTGAGTACGGAGTTCTTGCATTGAGAAAAATGACTTGACGAAGAGTAGTGGCGCGTGGTGCTGTACGATTAAAACAGATTACTCCCGCAGTCGTGTTGTGTATTACAAAAGAATAAACATGATTTTTGCTGTACCCTTTAACTAAAAATGTAATTGTTTCACAGGAACTATCTTAATGAAATTGTAAGTCTATATTACAACAGAGTAGGCGACACAGAATTCCAGTATGTCTCTGAATATGTGTATTTGGGTCAACTGGTTACCTTCACACACAGAAACCACAAAGAGATTAATAGAAGAATTTCATCGGCATGGAAGGCGTTCTGGAGCCTGAAGTTCATATGGATGGACAAGACAATCAACTGCAAGCTCAAGTTCGAGGCACTAGAGACATTTATAATCCCAGTTTTGCTATACGGCTGCCGAACTTGGACACTGTTCGAGAGACAACGCTCAAGTATACAAACATACCAGAGGAGGATGCAAAGAAAAATACTGGGCATCACGCTACGAGACAGAACGGCAAACGAAACACTACAAAGACTGACGAACACTACTGACGCAGCAGAATGATCCACGGTAACGAAGTGGACCTGGGGGGGGGGGACATGTGGCGAGACTACACCAGACAATATGGACCCATGTAGTCACGATGTGGGACCCCTATGTCGGAAAGAGAGGACAGGGAATACCACGGCTTAGCTGGTCTGACATGTTAGCCAGGGAGGCGGGGAAACAATGGTCGAGGACAGCAAAGAACAGAGTTTTGTGGAAAGAACTAGGGAAGGCCATGGTAAATAGATAACATAATCAGTGTTAAGAGAGTGTAAATAGTAAAGTCAGTATTTGTGAAAGTGTGAGATAAATGTTTTAAATAGTAACGTCAGTGTTGAGAAAGTGTTAGTTGAATAGTGTAAATAGCAATCAGCATTTTTCAAAGTGCTGGTGTTAGTATTATGTGCACACTTCATTAAACGAAGAAAGAACAAAGTGCTGAGACTAAGTAAAGTTTAACAGGGTTAGTAACTATGTCACGACAGTAGGCTATACATGACAAAATCGCCTGGATTGGCTCACCAAGCGAGTATACTTGAGCCATCCCTGTCGAGGAGGTTCTAGCAAACATGGGACATCATGGCAAGCATTCATTCATTCATTCATTCATTCATTCATTCATTCATTCATTCATTCATTCATTCATATTACAACAATATTTGATGCAAAATGTTAACTTAAAATGCTACTATATCAGAGGCGCTATTCTTAAGATGTTAAGACTATATTACAATAATCTTTGATGTAAAATTTTAACTTAAAATGTCACTGTTTTATAGGTACCACTCTTAATGCAATGTTTAAGCCCATAGTACAATAATCTTTATTGTAAAATTTCGACTCAAAGTACCGGTACAACTGTAACACAGATACTGCCCTGAATGAAAAGTTAAAGTCTAAATTACAATAATCTTTTCTGTTAAATTTAACTTAATAAACATTGCTAAACTGAAGTATACTGTACTTGTTTAGGAGTAAGGAATCTGTTGTAGAGTGACCTGTAGTGCGCGTTATTTGTCTTTGTGAGTAGGGTATCTACTGAAGGACATGTGATGTAATTTACGCTTATGTACACTCATTCCAATGCTATGGGACTAAAAAAACTGCCTTTATTGATAATAGACATGTCACTCATACAATAAAGCAAGTTGTGCTCAATTTATTATAGTATTCGTTCTGATTATTTATATTGTACGAACATGTCTTCAATGGACGACTGTGAGGTACGTGAACCCAGGTCTTCAGATGCCCACTCTTGAGCCTCATTTTCATTGACGGTCTTATTGTCTTGTGTCAACTTGAATGAAAGTGGGCTGAGACTAACCTTATTAACCTGTACATTGTGGACGTCGCTATCTGACACCAGCTCTGAAGAAAGATTTTCCACGAATTTCGTAACAAATGTGACGAAACAGATAACCGACAGTTAGCTAAACTGAAAATGACTCTTTCAAATTCATCTTTTTTTACAGTTGCCACGAAGTTAATATAACTTTCTTCGTTTGCAAGAATCCTTGTAAGAATACTTTTCCGATAGGCAATTTTATGTTCCGGTTAACATTCTGATACATAGGTTGCATGTTTGGACAAGTATACAACAGGAGCAGGAGCAGGAGAATGGGATCTCTCGAGCCTGATAAGATTACTGCGTCCTTGGATTTACAGATTCTTAGGATAATAAAGTCCCTATTGTATTAAGAAAGTATAAAAAGAACATCTTAGAGATTTTCTATTAACCAATAATAGTTTTATAACATTACAAAAGTGAATTGTGCAGGCATGAGATATTTCACTTTTAACATCCTTATATTCAACGTTTATAAGGTTATAGTTTTTTATATGAAATTAGAGATATTCTTTAATAATTCTTCATTTACGGTAGACTTAAATGGGTATTCGATTTAAATATAATATTACGAATCCATATTTTCTTGAAGTGAAGCTTCTCAATGCAAGGTACTAATTCAATGGTGTAAAAAATTCTATCTTGAACGTTTTAAGAGGGATTTGTGTGTTGTTGCTATAGAATTGAGTACTTACGTTGTTGTGTTATCGCATAAATAAAGTTGCTGATGTTTGCTGCTTACAACATTTTACAGAAATTAATGCACAAATTAGTAAAAATGAGGATGCCGCCGGGCAGTGCCTCTTGTGTGTTGTGTTATGATGTTATGCAGTTATATCCTGTGAATTAAGTTTTATTTTTAGAAGATTTTTGCTACAAAAATATATTATATATCAAAATAACGGACTGAACGAACGACAGCATGGAGTGAAAGAAAGCTGTCGAAAATTGTGCCAAAAACTAAAAAGAGTAGGCTAGACCGAATGAGAACAAGGAAAATATCATTCTCTATCCTCTCCTCTACAGTTCAGTTACAAAGTAAAGAATCAAAAAAAATATAATGCTTGAAAATTTAAAAAGGTAACTATACATTTTCAGACTAAAAAGATTCACTACACACTATACCAGATGTCTTTGGAGCAGACCATAACAAGGGTCTCAATGCATCTCATGTTTTCGCTGAGCTCCCATTGGTTGGCGAGTCATTACTTAGCTGAGAGCGTTGTAGACACCAGCGCGTGCATATCCTGGTTACGAGACGGTATTCAGAGACGCGTCCACTACTACAGTTCTATTGTGCCTACCATCTGTGCGGTGTATGAGCAGACGACAGCAGTACAACTAGTGACTGATGCAAGAAGGTATGTTCAAAGACACATTACTTTAATTTTCACTTTTCGTTATAAGAATGTAATCGGTCACTTAACTCATAAACAGACATTTAGTATCGTGTGAACCGCGCTCTCTTGCATTTCGTTCCGTTGTTTATATCTGCTCCAAAGACATTTGGTATAGAGTGTAGTTGCCTCTCGTAAAGGTAATACACCCGTTATTTTTCTAGGCGCTACTCCTGTCTATATATTTAAGAAAAATATGAAAACAATTTTTCTTATACCCTAACACGATGTCAGGAACCCAATTTCATTTTTATTTCTTTCCGTCGAATTGTTCCTTCTATGCATATTTGGATCCTGAAATTTGACATAATTGTAGGAACTTATTATTCAGATGTAAAATGTTCATTTAAAGAGAGTTTTTATCGTTTCAAGCTCTTTATACCTAATTAGATTCAAAATCTTTAAGAAAAGCGTCGTGCGATATAGGCTACTAGCAACTAGGTAATTCAACTTCAGTTTTAGACCTCTATAAATTCGTGTCGCATTTTATACTATCTTTGTCTCTATCTCGAATATAAATCCACAATAATTTACAACCGCTGCTAGGTGCTTCTCTTATGTAAATGCTTGGATCGTGTAAGGAATCTGTGATTACTAAGGGAAATGTAATGTTTAAGGACGGGTATTAAGAGTATTTACAATTCGCTTTCCTGAGAATGTGAAGTCTTTCGCTGCTAGTAACCGTATACAGGGGGAGGAAATGTTCTACTAGACAAGTTAAAATAACGAATAATTATATAATTAGAGATAAAATAAATTCAAGTAAGCACACGCTCGTGTGTTCAAATTTGTACACAATCCACTGTAGTAGATTAATATAAACAATTTAAACGCCGTTTTAAACTTACTTATTTTTACATAGAAACATTATTAAACAATATGAGAACTATACAGAACTGCTCAGACAATTCGGAACTGTGAGGGACTGGTCGGATGGCTGATGGAATGTTTGGATAGGAGATTGTATATTTGCTTTTAGATGTCATACCCTGTTCTGTTGGAGTCAAAAGTAAGAGTCTGTATTATGATTTGTTGGGTCTCTCCAAATCATTGGTACGGCAAACCTCATGGCTAGATTTTTCCCCTTTAATCAGTATTTGAGGTACAAGTTTTGCAACAAATATTAGGGGCCCATTTTTATCAAAATCGCCTATTTTTGTACTCGAAATATAATCCGTATGGGTTTTAGAGTTAAAGGGGTTAATTTGTAGTTTTGTTTAACTGGAACGAACTCACCACAAATACGCTATAGCAGAAACTGTCGGTTTTGTTAACATTTTACGAGACATTTTACACTTATCCGGTATAACATAAACTATTAATTATCATTCAAGCACACTTTAAAGAAATACACGTCATATACAGAATACTAACACGACAGAAATCTCCTGGTAAACTGAAGCGATCTCATACGGCGAACCTGTTTCGCTTCCTCCAAATGGAACTGAAAAGGGCAATACAATAATTTCCGCTTCTAGAAGTGGTTTTGGCAGGGTCTATTGCAAAATATAAACTACAGCAATGTAATTAAAGTAATCTCAAGTAAAATAAGGTAAACTCAAGCGAATTCATACCGCAAACCTGTTTCACTCTCTCCAAATTTAGGCCTACTCGTAAAAGACAATAAAATAATTTCCGTTTCTACAAGTGCTTCTAAAATTGTTCCCTACTTATACTAATAATTTTTTCACATAATGGAGCGTCACATTTGTAAAACAATATAGCTACAAACGAAATATTGTGACTTTTTAAATAAAATGCATAGAAAATGAATTGTATTGTTCACCTCGAAACCCGAACTGATGGAACATTTTGCTTAACTTTTTTAAATTCAGGAGGTCGAAAGTAGTAAGAATTTTTTAGATTTATGTCTGGCGGAAAATGACTATAGAGCAGTATATTTATCCCTTTCGAACCGAAAACTTTTATCTTTTAATATGTGCAAATAGCATTTATGTATTTAACCACAATTGCATAAGATAAATTCTGACAGTTCTAACAATAAATTTGTATGTTGAGGTACAGCTTATCGGACTTCAGAATGGTTCTCAAATTCTATATTTGAAGAGTTTATATTCCATGTAATTTTTTTTAATATTAAACACTGATTTTGGTATTATTAGTCTATACTACTTTGGAAATCTTAGAATAATGATCAATAAGAGCTGTTAGTTTCATTATAATAGAACAAAATTAAATATTTAGACTTTTTCTTGAATTTCATATTAAACTACTTCAAAATTATATTCTGAGATGTAAATGACGACCCGGTTATGAGTAGATCTAATTATATTTCCTAAATTTAAACCATCGTAATTATTACTGGAAATAATTGTTTTATACATACACATTAATCCTAAGATAAATCGTCGGTGTTTTGAACGGATATTTGAACATATAACGTACATAGAAAATGGAATCATTGTAGCAAAATAAAGTACAACACACTCTAGAAAAGAAAACTGCGATTCTCAGGAAAATTGCAAACGCTCAAAAGTCGTCTGAGTGTTAGAACATAACCCTCCGCTATCTAGCAATCTTCATAAAATTAACGCGTGAAATATCTTTGGGGAGGGATACCATCGCCATAACAGCAAACGACTATCGTAGAGTTACAACGGATGCA
The DNA here is from genome assembly GCF_040183065.1 of Periplaneta americana. Taxonomy (NCBI): domain Eukaryota; kingdom Metazoa; phylum Arthropoda; class Insecta; order Blattodea; family Blattidae; genus Periplaneta; species Periplaneta americana. The sequence goes on along the minus strand of NC_091118.1, from coordinate 125,783,313 downwards.
GGGGAGGAAAACATTTGCTGGAGATAGTATGAAGGCGGAGAATTGTAGTGGAGTGCAGATCGACGTTCGGAGTGACGGCGATGCATCTGGGGTTAAAGTTGTGCTTTCAGTATGATTCACCCTTGGCAGGCTTACTTCCAATAAAAAAAGGCAAACGTGATTCGATCCAAACCGGGTCCTTTAAGACACTCTGCCTAAGGGTACTTGCAAAGTTGAATTGTACTGAAAGTCAGTAGTCCTTTTTTATACTCAGTCTTTCCCGTCATATCTTTCACCATCCATATAGTATTATCCTTTCTGTATTAGTTAGCTTGCCTGATAATGAAGTAAGAGGTACCCGGCTCGACATCTGTCCATACCTTCCAAAAATTGGACAGGTGGCGAACTCCCGTTAAAGAAAACCCGATTAGGCTAATTGAATGTGTAGGGATTAGTAACACTGACCTCTAATCCGACTTTAAGTTACGCATTTTGTTACTAAAATGGGAAAATTTTCCATCGGAATGATACGTTATGGTTATATATATATATATATATATATATATATATATATATATACTTTTATTTAGTTTGTTTGATGATATCAATAAACATTTGACTTCGTAAGTTCAACAATCTTCAAAAGCTTTTTGAGTATTTCTGCATTAGAAAATCGATAAAGATTTATGAATTCTTGTGTAAAAATATTCAAAACATTCTCTGGGTAAATATTTAAAATAGTAATTGAAACGGTCGTTTTAAAAAGGAGTCATCTTCACTTCCTTAAATTTTACAGGACAGACATAAACTGTTTTAATCCCCTCATAATGCCGAAAATTTTGAACAATAATTGTGAGCTTTCTTTCCAAAACTCACTACCTGCAAACTTGAAGTTTCCAACTAAGAGTGGATTCATATCTTTGAGGTTAGGTATCCACCGGTGACATTATTTTATCCAAAATAATACTAAAACCCTGTGAATTATCAATGAAAACAATGCAATTTTTTCCATAACTAATTAAATCCAGAGTAAAAATAGCTACTTTATTTCCATGTAACACTATATCTACAGGACCGCAACAGAAATTCTCCAAGAGAAGAAAATTACATGAAAAATGATGTAAGTATAAATTCCTTCTTGATTTTTGCTCGTAGCGATGGTAGCAGAAATTTGCGTTTCTTCTAAAAAAAGACTTTTGGAGAAAGCTAACAATTTCGTATCATTAAAGGACATTGGACATGCTATAAAAAAAGTATACATAACCATTGTTGGCTATACAGGGTGCCCAGGAAAATTATTTTTCTTTCGCGGAGATGTCCGTTTTCAAAATGAATTTGGGTTTGTAAAAGTTTAAGTCCCTTTTTATAAATGACACTTGTACTTTTAAAAAATACAAATAACTCGTCAAAACCTTCCTAGAACAACTTATATAATAGGTAAAATAAGTGTGAGAAAAGCTAAAGTCCAAGAACTTCGTCCATTATAGTTGTCTATTAGTTCCTCTTTAAGTAAGGGGCACGGTCTAGGAACTGCCCTCACACGTAGCCCGCTTGGGTGGACCCATTGTACTGCCCCGAATAGAATAATGTGTATGCCCTTCGGGCTACAGATTCCTCTGGGGGCCGCCTCCGAACTCCCCAAATCCTAGAGAATCACTTTACCTTTCCGCATAGGCATCACGCGGTCCCTCAACCCCGTCCCGTAAGCTATCATGAGTTCATTGCAGGGCCAACGGTACATAGCACTACCACTCGCAACTAATGACCACATATCACGGCGTCAAAGATCGGTGGCGGTCTGCAGCCGATACTGCATTGGAACAAGCCGGAATGTGGGAAAAAACTAAAATTATGATAATGGTGATGGTGATGAAAGATGGGAAGCATAATTATGAAGGCGAAATGAATTCGAGGTCCAACGCCGAAAGTTACACAATATCTCTGCTTTAATTGGTTGAGGGAAATCTCGGAAAAACCCTGAACCAAATAACTTGTCCCAACAAGGATTTGATCGTCTTGTTTCACAGGAACATTCTCAATAAACTGGTAGGCGTAGATTTTGTGACAATCGTCACCTGAAATCTTTCGTGAACTAGAACCGGCTGATTTTCATCTCGTGTCTTGAGGACTTTCATTATTACTCTTCAAATAACATTATCGCTCACCTCTTCATAAGCATAAATAAATAAGTGTACACGACTAACACAGGCAGATGATTGCTAGTTAACTAATGATAAGACCACTGCTTCAGCCAAAATGGGAGCTTGGGGAGAGTATCACCTGTGAAGATAGGCGTCAGTGCGAACGTCACACAGGTCATTTTGAAAACGTGTTATTTCTAGGAGACGACCCGTTCTCAAAATGAACGCTTCAGTGTGACCTTGTCTAAAAGTGCTTTAACGAATGAAGAACGTCCTGTTTTCGTATGGAATATATGAGTGTACGCTTTAGGAATGGGAATCCGTCAAATAGTGAATTTTTGTAAAAATTGGAGATGATCCGTTTTCAAAACGACCTATTCAGTTGTGTTCATAATGTTTAAAACAAATTAAAATAGGTCCAACGGGCTCCATACACTATCATTTTCGACTTCAATGAAATCCTTTCATATGAAAAAGAACAGTTTGAACTCTTTTGCTTGATCTCCACACATTGTTGTCAGATTTATATTTCACATCATCCATATATTTTTGGTACTAGTTTAAATATACAGGTTGGAAAGTAAGGTAGTACATTAATTGAATCGGTCATTGCAGAAAGGGGATAAGTAATGAAAAACGCGAAAATGAGTTAAGAGTGCCATTGCTTTCTCCAGACCTATACACACATTTCCATACAGAAATGGGACAAATTTGCTCATTCTCAACGCAAAGCAGAGTATCATAAGCAGCGCAGTCATTGCAAAAAGAGGACAAGTCAGCGACTTACCTTCTTTCTGCACTGACTGACGACGTGACGCAACTGAGTGCCGCGGATCTAACAAGTTACGCGCCCATCAGCTGATAAGGAAAATGACACATAAGCTAGAAGAAAACTGTGTTATTAGTGGTAAACGTAAACGCAATGAAATTAACTACCGCAGAAATGTAAATAAGAAAAATAAACTGAAGGCACTGGAACGTCAAATACCAATGGGAAGTCTGTAGCAGCCCGTACGACGGAGAACAATGTGGGTAAGAAACTACTCATTGTTTGTTTAGACGCAACTTTGGGTCATCAATTTTCAACATTCACAATTTCAAAGACCATACGGCGCACTTTTATTCCTATCATGAAGGTATAGGCCACAAATCTTCAAATGAAGTATGTTCCTTCTGAACTACATTGAAAATAATGTCCCTTCTTCTCTGATAACTGTGGAGGGCAAAATAAAAATCTTACCTTAATTCGACTGTTGCTTGCACTGACCCAAATGGGGAGATTTAACAAAATCTTTCATTATTTTCCACAATGAGGCCATTCATTTCTTCCCTGTGCCCGCAACTTTGGTGTAGTGAAGCGCAAACTAAGGAAGACAGACAGGGTATACAGTATGTGCCAGACCAATACAATAACTTGATCTATCAGGCAAATATAGACAACAGATTTTCTGTAGAATCAGTTACTATTGATAATATTTTGAATTTTAGATACTGGAGGCCAGAGTATTACAAGAAAACCACCTGCTCATTAGACACACTGAGGAAGAAAGGGAAAGATAAGAATATATTTTCTTCAGCACAATTCAGTGAATTTGTTTACTCTAAAGATGATCCAGGATATGTGACTGCCAGTTTGTTCATTGGTAGTGAAATGAGGAAACACAGATTCTTTATGAAAAGCCCAGGTTCTGGACGCATAGTAATGCCTACACAAAAGCATGCAATAGGAAAATTCCCATTAAAACGAAAAAAAACTTGGAGACGTTCCATTGGAACACACTTTCTTTTGCGAAGAGATCCTGAACTGGCCACCTTGTGACAAGGAATCTACAAATTACGTGGCTTCCAACGTCTAACAATACACTCTATAACAATTGAAACAAATGATTTTGTGTAATACTTTAGTGAATTTTTATTGTACTCTGCTATATGCAGTTTTTAAGTATCAGTTTAAAAGTAGAGTTTTTATTTAAAACTGTGATATAAAATCACATATTGGTACATTTCTGTAGTAACAATGATTAAAATGCAAAAATAATTATGTAAATGGTGACAGTAATGTAGTAATTACACACAAAAACATCGTTATCATAGTAATTATTAACATTTAGTTGGTTTTCAAATATTACATTAGCCCAAAATTGTAAATTATATATTTTTTCTTTTATATTTAACAATTGCTTGCAGAAAGGGGATAAGTCATGGTTCGATTAAACAACTTTAAACAAAAGTGTTTGAGATGTCAGATGCCTAACATGATGTATTATACTTCACTATTCAGAAAAAATAAGAAAAAATATTTATAATGATTACTCCAGTATTGGAAGAAGAAAACAGTTTTTATTGATTATCTCAAAAGTAAGATTTTATGACTTATCCCCTTTCTGCAATGACCGATTGAATTGATAGGAGCGATAGATCTCATTATTTAGAGTAAGTTTTGTCAAATAAAACAAATTATAGGGCTTACGGATAGTGAGATAATTACTAGTGTTTCGAAAGCGCTGACGCAATTGCAAGATGTCTCAACGCCGTATAAGTAGTACCCCACACCCCATGTGGTCAGCGACTTGAAGGGGGTGGGTTAAGTTCAACTACCTTTCACCGTGTACCTTGCAAAAATTACCTACTTAAACTCCGTATATGGACGTAACTGTTATTTGTTTAGTTTGTGTGATTTAATGTCAGGAAATGTAAATTAATAACCCGAATGTACAAAATAGCTCCTATTCGGGCGCAGTTCAACAATGAATACAGAATTATCAACTTACAATGCAATACACTAACAATTCAATACTAAGTATGGCGTAATAATTTTAATGTAAGCAAGGAATACGTACAGTAATAACAAGAAATAACGTGAAAATCACGAAATTATGTCCAAATTAGTGAAAACACTTAGGATTGAAGTTTCAGTTACAATTAAAGAAAAAAGAAAACTGTTGTAACTTTGTGAACAAGATGTAATTAACATTACAGTTTGTTGTTTTACGAATCACTAATTCTGGGCGTTAATAATGAAATAAAGAGTAATAATCTGTATAGACCATATTGCACTCGCATCTTACAGGTACTGTTCAAAATGTCCACCATTAGCATGCGTGCAGCTTTCACTTCTTCTAGTCCTAATTATGACTAACTCTGGCTAGTAGTATTTCACTGTTCCAAATTTTTTCGTGACCTGGATCATGTCTAAGTACTCACGATTTGTGAATTCTGGCATCTCGTAATATTGAAATAAACTAAACTGTATCGCATATGTATCAAATATGAATGAGGTCTCGCCCACCTCATTATATTTTGCTCGACTAGTATGACTAGTCAGTTTGTTTTTATACCATTAAGTACGAGAAAAATTCGTACCGGCACCGGGAATCGAACCCAGGACCTCTCAGCTGTGCGCGCTGAGTGATCTCTAACCAACTGACCTATGCCGAGACCCGATTCACGACGCCGGCCGAACTCCTCTCGTAGTATCGTGTTACGGCCTTACTGCCTGCACTTGAGACGATACACGTCATATATGTACAGGAGCGCATATTACATGACTTTATGGCCATATTCAACAACAGTTTCTTTAAACTGTTAACATCATATATGTATCAAATATGAATGTTGAATATGGCCATAAAGTCATGTAATATGCGCTCCTGTACATATATGACGTGTATCGTCTCAAGTGCAGGCAGTAAGGCCGTAACACGATACTACGAGAGGAGTTCGGCCGGCGTCGTGAATCGGGTCCCGGCATAGCTCAGTTGGTTAGAGAGCACTCAGCGCGCACAGCTGAGAGGTCCTGGGTTCGATTCCCGGTGCCGGTACGAATTTTTCTCGTACTTAATGGTATATAAACTGTATCGCTGTACGTTCAGCTGCACACTAATGCAATGTAAAAATCACACCTGATCAGTTGTGGGTACTACGCAAACAGTCTGCCGTCTCGACAGCGATGCCAGATTTTTAGACCTTCTGTACGTGACTCGACAATCAATGTTCCAATGTTTCTTCACTCGATTAATTCGAAATCTGTGAATTTTCTAATTAAAATGCTGTCGCAACGTGAACATAACAAACGTTCTCTTCGTTGTTATTCAAGAAATTAAACAGTGTTTTAAACAGTATTCGTAAAATTCGCGATCGAAATGTCGGCGTAAAAGTATTGTTTTTGTTTCTTTGTTTTTTGTTTTTTTTTGTTTTTGTTTGTTTGTTTGTTTGTTTTTTCAGAAATCTCGCAAAAACTAGCAAAATGGTATTAGACTTTTTTGTTATTTTGTTTTGAGGAATTACATCCTGCAATCAATATACTACCTTACCTTCCACTCTGTATTCACATAATACTTCAAGTATTTGCATTTCATATTACTCACATGTATTTTACAATATCCATTACATATTGTTCCACGGTTTTCACGTGAATTTTGTATAGGGTAGGAATAAATCAGCTCCCTTTTTTAGATTCTGAATATAATTATAGTTTCCTTCAAGTACGACTACTTTAAATCACGCTTAATTTCCTCAGAGTGCATCTGTTCAGAATATTCCTGGCCGGATGCTCACATTGCAGAATATCTATTATTTTTACGCAGTTTCCTCATTATTTCCATTTCAACTTATCCCTATATTTTTCTCGGATACATCTTTGAGAATATACATATCGTTTCTTCATCCATTTTGGAAAATGTTTGGAGTATTTCTGTTTCAGATTATATATAAATATATCCGCGTGTACTTCAGAATAGTTGCGTAATTTTCTCCGAAAATTTCTTTATCAGAACATTCACATTTTCTTCTGAAAGTTACTTTCGTTTCAGAATATTCATAAAATTATATTTCTCTTTGAGATTACGTGTTGTTTCATCTTAGAATATCCGTATTTTTCTCCTAGATATTATTTAAATTATTCGTATAGCCATTTGTGGGCACTTCTATTTCAGGATTTACGTAGAGCCTAACCCCGAGTAACTTTAAATTATGGTTTATTTAACGACGCTTGCAACTACCGGTGTGCCGGAATTTTGTCCCGCAGGAGTTCTTTTACATGCTAGTAAATCTACTAACATGAGCCTGTCGCATTTAAGCACACTTAAATGCCATCTACCTGGGTCGGGATCGAACCCGCAACCTCGACACAGAAGGCCAGCGTTATACCAACTGCGCTACCGAGGTCGACAACCCCGAATATTTTCGTTTCAGAAACTCTATATAATTTTTCCATGGTAGTTTTCCACAATATTTGTATATAATTTCCTTATTCTGTCTTTTCTGAATATCAACACTGTTTTCTTCTAGTATTTTAATTTCAGAATATCCTTACAATTTTATCCGAGTACTTCAGTTTCAGAATATATGTGTAATTTTTTGTCAGTACAGTAGAGTATTGATTATCCGAAACAATTGGGGAGGGGGGGGTGTTTTGATAACTGATTTTTCGGATAACCGATCATTACCGAAAACAAATTGTACCGGTGTCATAGGAGAAGTGTGAAACAAAGAAACACTGATATTAAACACAAAACTGTACATACAGTATATATTTTGTATCACACGTCTTACAAATAACACAGAGAACTGACTAGCCTAGTTTGAAAAGGTCAACATGGTTAAGAAATAACGCCTACAGTTTAGGAAAAGAAGTGCAAATAATTTTCTTTTGCTTCAGAGCTGAGACTCGCTTTTTTTCCGCTAAAGCTCGCAAACAGCGCTAGCGAAACTTCTACATGGCGCGCGCGCAAATTTGAATTTGCCGATTGGAACGCTTTCGGTTAACCGATATTTCAGTTGATCGGATAATCGATACTCTACTGTATTTTAGTTTCAGCTGTATAGTTTGTTGTACTCGAGAATTTTCTTCCAATATATCCATACCTCTTCTTTCGAAGTATTTTTCTTGTGATGATATAGTCCCACTAATTCCTCATTCTTTTTAAAGCACCGATTAATTCTAAGTGACGTTTTCTGCTATTGTCCCCATTCTCGTCAGATTCGGAAACATAAAACTTTCCACACTACTTGCATTTAAAAAAACCTCACACCATGGTCACATCCCGACGCAATGATTGCATCTATAAAAATGTGATTTTTACATTAATAATTATATTGTATCCAAAATGTTGTTTTAAAACTACATTATTAAACCGGTCACGATTTAATGCTGTACACACAAATGGAGGTACTGAATGACCTTTAGTTTCAAATTACTCTGAAATGAAAGTCATATTAACATCTGCATCTTTTACCTTAAATTTTATTTCTGTCGTCGATTTGCAAAAGGGGACACGTCCAAAGTGACAAAGTGTTGGGAAATCGTAAAACAACCATAGCAAACTTAAAAAATTAAAATGTTCATTGATCCTGATGTATGTACCCATAGTGATCTAGTTAGAAAAAATGAACATTTTAATTTAACTTAGTTATAGTTTTTGCGATTTTCCAACACTTTGTTATTTAGGACATGTCCTCTTTTGCAAATCGACGAAAGATTTGATCTTTCTTCAAATGTGATTTTTATTGTAAAAGTTGCCTCTATAAATTGAGATTTTTATGTTATGGTACATAATTATAGCAAGTTACATGTAGGGGCGTTTAGGGACATCTCGACACGCTAAGAAAAGTTGTTAGTTTTGAGCCAAATTTGTCAATTTAATTCTTATTTTTTCCCCTAATATGTATGGGCATGTTTTCCGTATATTTCATATATGAAGGGTTCAGAGCCATAGTGGGCCAAGCGCCATATATTAAAAACGAAGAAAACAAGGACTAAAATTAAGTGATTACCATAATTTAATGAAACATATAGCAAATAATATAAAGTATGAACATTAAAATTAAATGGCATGTCACTCTTCATTAACCTTCCTTTCTCTGTTTTTAATAAATGGCGCTTGGCCCACTATGGCTCTGAATCTTTCATATCTGGTGCCAGTATAATCATTTTATATCTTTATAATAAAAAA